>NC_135809.1:60400606-61048997 GCF_964213995.1 Mustelus asterias | reverse complement strand
TTCAGTTCAGCCCCCTGATCTCCTCCCGCACAGTGATGGTGTGCTGCGCCCTGCACAATCTGGCACTGCAGCGAGGTGACCTCTTGGAGGAGGAAGAGGATGTGGAGGAGGAGGAGGAAGGGGAGGAGGAGGAAGAGGAGGCTGAGGGCGCCGTGGTGCCAGGTGGTGCAGGGTTGGCAGCGCAGCTGAGGCATACGAGGGTGGCTCGGGAGGCCCTGATAACCAGGGGGTTCAGTCGCTAGGGGATGGTGATTGTGGGTTCCATTCCCCTCACCCCCCAAAACCCCCGAAAAGTGCCTGCCAGTTATCCTGCACATTGTCACACCAGAGTGGTGGGCTTGGGTAGTCTGTGCTCGCGATATATTTTCCAGGCAGGAGGCTGATGACGACTCACTAAGCACTATTCAGATAATGCCCTGGTGCAAACCAGTCTGACTCCTGCCTGAGATCCACATGCATGGTGGCACCTGGGCCCATGCCTGTCTAGTGGGTAAGGGATGCGAAACCCCCATACAGGGCCCTGGGGCAAGTGGGTTGGGGGATGGGAGGCCATCACCCATGGGGTATGAGAGACCAATGGCTTCCTTTGCTCAGTGACACCGCATTGAGGGGCCATCCCGACTGATATCACCATGAGGCACCCATCGGGTGACTGTCAATCGGGCAGGGATCCTATTCGAGACAACCTATTCGCAGGTGGTTGTGGAGAAAAAACATTTATTTACAATAAAGATAAGCCGGTGAAACACAGAAACTTGTGAAAAGAAAATACTAAGGTGCCTACAGTCCTTTCTAACTAGTGCAGCCCTTCACCCGTGCCATCTCAGTGCAACTACAACCTCCTAATCTTACGCTGCCTTGCACTACGCCTCAGCGACTCCTCAGAATGTACATCGGAGGTGGAGGGGGCCAGCTGCCGACCTCGCCCCGTGGCCTGTGATGTGCGTGGCGGGCATCCTCTGGAGGCCCTGGACCGTGAGGGCCCTGGCCAGCTTCCAGGTGTCTGGGATGTTTCCATGACACCCTCTTCATCCCGCTGTCCCTGAGATGCCCCAGTGTCAGGAAGGGGAGAGTCGGAAGGTGTTGCCATAGCCAAAGTCTCCTGGCTGGAAGGTCCCAGTGTGGGCTCGCGCCCTTCCCTTGGGGTCCATTTTGGCCCCTGGGTCACTCCATGGGACACTGGTGCTTCTGTAGTGAGCTCCAGAAGCTCCGGCGTCACCTGGCACTGCCAGTCCTGGAGGACCACCTGCGTCCTGCCCATGGAGGCAGGCCCCCCTCGGCAGAGCACACCCACAACCTACCTCGATCGCTGATCTCCCTCCACCATCCTTCTCGACCATCTTCAGTCCTTCGAGAGCCTGCAGCACCTTCCTGGCCACAGACTTGGAGCCACGGCTGAAGTGACCGGGCTTCACACCGTTCCGCTGGCGTCCGCCGGAGGAGGGGGGGCAGGCTCAGATGGATCTCTGGTTGGGGGGGGGGGGGGGGGGGGGAGTGGGGAGGATGGATCTCTGGTTTGCGGGGGAGGATGGATCTCTGGTTGTGGGGGGGGGGGGGGGGGGGGGAGTGGGGAGGATGGATCTCTGGTTTGCGGGGGAGGATGGATCTCTGGTTGTGGGGGGGAGGAGTGGGGGAGGAGGGGGGGATGGATCTCTGGTTGGGGGGAGGAGGGGGGAGGATGGATCTCTGGTTGGGGGGGAGGAGCGGGGGAGGATGGATCTCTGGTTGGGGAGGCGGGGGGGAGGAAGGGTGGAGGATGGATCTCTGGTTGGTGGGGGGAGGACGTAAACCATTCCAGGCACGTAAACCATTCATTATCTTTACTGTTAAAGGATAGGAATTGAAACATTTGAATGTTTTAATTTCTATCCATTAACAGTAAAAAGCATCTCTTTTCAAAATATTGTTACACTTTAGAAAGTTAATAAACTAATTTTTCTGCATAAACTACCATTACATTCATTTGATCTAAAATATTAAACTTCTGACACTGTTTAAGTATATCCTAGATGTTCCTGGGACTAGAGATTTCTTCTAAAGAACTGTTGCTTCAGGATATATGCTACAAGTACTGGGTTTGTTATATATTTATTTTACAATATGTTGATGGGGAGACGTCTCTGTGACAACAGGAATGAGCAGACACTCAAAATGATATGGATGTACTTTGTTCTGTGTGGTCGAAGATTCTCAGAAATGCACATTTTATTTTTCACTTGAGTCCTGCAAGTAGACACAATCAGCCCAAAATAACCCAAGCAGCTCACATTCATTACTGAGACAAAAGTAGACAGTTGAAATAGATGCAAGTGTAATCTTTCAACAAAAGCTTGAGGAAGAGTTCTTAGAATGCTGTCGGGATAGTTTCCTCGAACAGTATGTTACAGAACCTACAAGGGAGCGAGCTATCTTGGATCTGGTCCTGTGTAATGAGACAGGTAAAATTAATGATCTTCTTGTGAGGGATTCTCTTCGAATGAGTGATCACAATATGGTTGAATTTCTAATACAGATGGAGGGAGAGAAAGTAGGGTCTCAAACCAGTGTCCTCTGCTTGAACAGAGGGGAGTACAATAGGATGAGGGCAGAATTGGCTAATGTAGACTGGGAACGCAGACTAGTTGGTAGGACAGCTGAGCAACAGTGGCGGATTTTTAAGGAGATTTTTCTCAGTACTCAGCAAAAATATATTCCTGTGATAAAAAAGGAATGTAAGAAAAGGGATAACCAGCCGTGGATAACTAAGGAAATAAAGGAGAGTATTAAATTCAAAACCGATGCGTACAGAGTGGCCAAAACTAGTGGGGAATTAGAAGATTGGGAAAGCTTTAAAAAACAACCAAGAACTACTAAGAAATCGATAAAGAAAGGAAAGATAGATTATGAAACTAAACTAGCACAAAATATAAAAACTGAGTAAAAGTTTTTACAAATATATAAAAAGGAAAAGAGTAGCTAAAGTAAATGTTGGACCCTTAGAAGATGAGAAGGGGGATTTAATAATGGGAAACGAGGAAATGGCCGAGGCCTTAAACAAGTTCTTTGTGTCGGTCTTCACGGTAGAGGACACAAATAGCTTACCGAAAATTGATGGTCGTGGGACTTTAGGGGGTGAGGTCCTTAAAACGATTACTATTACTAAAGAGGTAGTGCTTGGTAGGCTAATGGGACTAAAGGTAGACAAGTCCCCGGGCCCGGATGGAATGCATCCCAGGGTACTTAAAGAAATGGCAGAAGTAATAGCGGATGCGTTGGTTGTAATTTATCAAAATTCGCTGGACTCTGGGGAAGTGCCGGCTGATCGGAAAACAGCTAATGTGATGCCACTGTTTAAAAAAGGAGGTAGACAAAAGGCGGGTAACTACAGGCCGGTTAGCTTAACGTCCGTAGTTGGGAAATTGCTGGAATCCATCATTAAAGAAGAAAGAGCAGGACACCTGGAAAAAAATGGTTCGATCACGCAGACACAGCATGGATTCATGAAGGGAAAGTCGTGTTTGACGAACTTACTGGATTTTTATGAAGATGTAACGAGTGCGGTTGACAGAGGGGAACCGGTGGACGTGGTGTTTTTGGATTTCCAGAAGGCGTTCGATAAGGTGCCTCACAAAAGGTTGCTGCAGAAGATTAGGGTACACGGAGTTGGGGGTAAAGTGTTCGCGTGAATTGAGGATTGGCTATCTAACAGGAAGCAGAGAGTTGGAATAAATGGGTGCTTTTCTGGTTGGCTGTTGATGACTAGTGGCGTGCCGCAGGGATCGGTGCTGGGACCTCAACTGTTTACCATATACATAGACGATCTGGAGGAGGGGACCGAGTGTAGGGTAACAAAGTTTGCGGATGATACAAAGATGAGTGGGAAAGCGAATTGCGTGGAGGATGCGGAAAGTCTGCAGAGAGATTTGGATAGGCTAAGTGAGTGGGCGAGGATCTGGCAGATGGAGTATAACATTGACAAATGTGAGGGTATCCACTTTGGAAGGAATAATAGTAAAATGGACTATTATTTAAATGGTGAAAAATTACAACATGCTACTGTGCAGAGGGACCTGGGGGTCCTTGTGCATGAATCGCAAAAACTCCGTTTGCAGATGCAGCAGGTGATCAAGAAGACAAATGGAATTTTGGCCTTTATCACGAAGGGGATGGAGTATAAAAGCAGGGAGGTCTTGCTGCAATTGTACAAGGTACTGGTGAGGCCGCAACTGGAGTACTGTGTGCAATTTTGGTCTCCTTATTTGCGGAAGGATGTATTGGCCTTGGAGGGAGTACAGAGAAGGTTCACCAGGTTGATACCGGAGATGAGGGGGTTAGCTTATGAGGAGAGATTGAGTCGATTGGGCCTGTACTCGTTGGAGTTTAGAAGGCTGAGGGGAGATCTTATAGAGACATATAAGATAATAAAGGGGCTCGACAGGGTAGAGGCAGAGAGATTCTTTCCACTTAGAAAGGAAGCAAGAATTAGAGGACACAGCCTCAAAATAAGGGGGAGTCAGTTTAGGACAGAGTTGAGGAGGAACTTCTTCTCTCATAGGGTAGTGAATCTCTGGAATTCTCTGCCCATTGAAGCAGTGGAGGCTACCTCGTTAAATATGTTTAAGTCACAGGTAGATAGATTTCTGATCAATAAGGGAATTAAGGGTTATGGGGAGCGGGTGGGTAAGTGGAACTAAACCACTATCAGATCAGCCATGATCTTATTGAATGGCGGGGCAGGCTCGAGGGGCTAGATGGCCTACTCCTGCTCCTATTTCTTATGTTCTTATGTTCTTATGAGTTTAATAGCGTTATCAGATTGTTAGAACAATATTTTCTCTAACAAGAGCAGGTATAATTATTGCCAACTCTTCCATGTGTCAGAGAGCCGCTCTCTTTGCTTTTTTTTCTTTCCCGCCCGGGCGCGCTGCTTCAAATTTTTTTTCAAACTGCGCATGCGCAGTTCAGAGCTCCAATCGTTCCAGCAGCGCTAAGCCCCGCCCACTGCACGGATCGGACTGGACCGGCAAAAAGCGTATGGGCGCGCTGCAAAGAGGATTCCGGACTCGGATCTGTATTACACCCGGATCCGGCCCTTAGACTCCAAATGGTAAAATCGGGCCCATAGTCTTGATATTTCCACTTGCTACCAGAAATAAAATCAGATGTAAAGTATTTTGTGAGCTGAGTACATGTTAGTTGGATACAGTCATGCTGATGAAGGTTTGGACCTTCCATTATAGTTCTTAGATGAAATCTATAATTTAAAAAAATGTCTGTCAAAGAGCTGGAAGACAGCTGGTTATCTATAGATCAAACGACCAAACTGGAGTCCATGGGACCCAGGGGAGGCTCCCAGGGGGTCCATGACAATCAGGCACATTTGAAAAATTCTGCAAAGCTGCTTGCCCGATCAGCAATTCACTTCTGGAGAAGTCAGCCTCTTATTGGAGAATTACAGTGGAGCACTGGGAGGAGAGGGCCTCAGAACGGAACTCAGAGCTCACACGCTGGAGCCTGGCTATGGGGGAGCAGAGCGGGTGTCGGAGTTATGCAGGGTAGGCTTCGAAGGGGGCACAATGGATTTTGGGGGGAGCAGGGTGGGCCTTGGGAGGTGGTGAAGAGTGGGCCTCAGGAAGGCTAGGGTGGAGCAGAGTGGGCCTTTATGGAAGCAGAGTGGACCTTGCGGGGAGGGGCATGTGCAGCAGTGTGGACCTTTGGCGGGGAGCAGAGTGGGCCTTAGTGTGGGGGTGAAGCGCAGCAGAATGGGCCTTGGAAGGAGGAGAGCAGATTGGGCCTTGGGAAAGGGGTGGGGAAGCAGAGTGGTCCTTGGGGGAGGAGCAGAGTGGGCCTTGGGGGAGGAGCAGAGTGGGCCTTGGGGGAGGAGCAGAGTGGGCCTTGGGGGAGGAGTAGAGCAAGCCTTGGGATAGGGCGGAGCAAAGCGGATCTCCAGAGAGCAGACATTGGGGCAGCGGGTGGGAAGGGAAAGTGGACCTGCGGGTGGGGGGGGGGGGGGGGGGGGGGGGGGCGGTAGGCGGTGGAGTAGAATGGGGCACTGCCAGATGGAGGGTGCAGAGCGGGCCTCCAGATGGTAGTGCAGAGTGGGTCTTGGGGGGAAGCAGAGCAGACGTTGGGTGGGGGAGGAAAGCGAGCCGGGGGCTAGGAGTAGATTGGGACGCCACAGGGTGAAGGATGTAGAGCAGACCTTCATAGAAACCCTACAGTGCAGAAGGAGGCCATTCGGCCCATCGAGTCAGCACCGACCACAATCCCACCCAGGCTGTACCCCCACATATTTACCTGCTAATCCCACTAACCTACGCATCTCACGACTCTAAGGGGCAATTTTTAACCTGGCCAATCAACCTAACCCGCACATCTTTGGACTGTGGGAAGAAACCGGAGCACCCGGAGGAAACCCACGCAGACACGAGGAGAATGTGCAAACTCCACACAGACAGTGACCCGAGCCGGAAATCGAACCCGGGACCCTGGAGCTGTGAAGCAGCAGTGCTAGCCACTGTGCTACCGTGCCCCCCTTGGAGGGGATGCAGAGCGGGCCTTGGGTTGGGGACAGAGTGGGCTTCGAAGCAGGTGGCCAGAGAGGGCCATGGAGTTTGAGAGGCAGAGGTGAGTGTGTGAGAGAGAGGAGAGTGAGTGTGTGAGAGAGGGGGATATAGAGCGTATGAGGGAGAAGATAGTATTTGTGAGAGAGGAAGGTGAGTGTGTGTGTAAGAGGGGGTGAGTGTGTGAGAAAGGCGTGAGTTTGCGTGTGTGTGAAAGGGAGAGAGAGAGAGAGGTCCATGTATACGATATGAGTATCAGCTTTCCAGTATCACCCCTCCCTTCAAAAATGACATTAGGTAAGACATTTTCTTTAGTAAGATAACTTTTTAAGATTACTCACTCCTATCGTGGGTTGATGTTAATGGACCGTAGGAAGGTTGTTTAGCCAGGGTTTAATGTGAGGGGGCTGTGTAGCTGACAGATGCATTTGTGACTGTGTGTGAAATAACTCTTCCAAGGCCGGTGATCCTTCACCAAATTTAGATTTATTTACAAGTTAGCAATACTCAAACAGGTACTTCCTCGTACAGAGTATAAACCTGGAGTGCCTGTAACCTTGACACTCTGCCCTAAGTACACATGCAAGGCTCCATGATTGGACAAGCCATTACTACCTTAATCAGGGAGCTTGTATTCTAAGAGGTCCACATCGTGATTCTCATTAAATACAGTGCGCCTCTTCCTAATTCCTAATATATGTAAAAATATAGCTAGAAAAGACTTGTTCATATTTGATTTTGTGTTCATATCTATCTCACAATAAAAAAGAGGCTTCGACATTATGAGGTTGCTTAGGGTTCCCTGATGCACTTGAGAGGTCACTGGGGGTTCCATGGTTTGAAAAGTTTGGGAAATTCTGTTTTTGTGGAATATATCATAAACTTTAAAGATTGTGCAAAAAAATTGACAACATTCAATTTATAGATGACTGGATACGTCATCTTTGGTCCTCTGCCTCAGAGTCAGGTTCAACCCACAACACCACAATCTACATCACAGGGAGGGCAAGGAGCAGGTCCCAAGGCCAACCAAGCCAGAATAGGGATCAAACTGTGTGCCGTTGGCACTAATCTGATACGAGCAGGCGATCCAGCCAATTCCCCAAGGAGCCCATGTTTCTGTGGCAACATACACTTTTGCATGCATGTTGTAGTCTCGACTATGGATAGTGATGGTGGAGGCTCTGATTTCTTTCCATCACATAGCTGACCCGGAATCTCTCTCACTCTTACAACCTGCTATTGGTATATGCTCGAATAATTTACAATTTGAGACTCAACCTACTTGGCCATGCTATGGGCACACATTCACTGTTCTCAACTTTCCATTCTTCAAGTTTCAAAGTTAATGCACAGATTAGACCAGGAAATCCAAAATCCAACTCCATGCTTGCTCCAAAAATCAAATTCAAGTTGAATCCAATTCATAGTCCCCATAAGAGAGATATCCAAGATCCAAGCTGGCAAGAAAAGGCATTACACCCCCACTTTGGGCTTGATCTGACACATGATCATAGCCAAAAGACCTGATCATAGTTTTTTTTAAAAATCGTGTTCGGTTCTGAGAGAGGAAGAACCTGAGATAAAATGTCCACTGCCTTGAAAATATTCCTAGGGAAACAGCCTTTTTGGGACAAATGGGACATTCTGTGGTAACACAAAAAATAGAAGACTCAATGATTTCCAGATATCAAAATGGTTCAGGCATCAGTACAATTAAAGACAAGTAGGATGAGAGTGAAAGCAGCATTAGTAGATATGGATATTACAGCAGAAGACAGAATTAGAACAGCAATAATAAACTAATGAATCACAGGATTGCCAACGAAAGGGTTAATAGGTGCTTCAAAAATGATCCAAATTACTATTATGTGATTAACTGTCCAAAACAAAGAGGCAAGGCCTTTGTATTGGTACATGGCACAGAGAATTCTGAGGAACAGGATGAAAATAAGATGAACACAAACAAATTTTACTGAACACAAGGAGCTTTAGCCCTGTGATAATGGTCTTAGTTGTTGACTTGTTTAACTGTATAGCGCTAGATTGTGCTTACATTTCAAAGTATGTGGAACAGGTTGGTTAAAATGTTTCCTTGATCACAGAATGCTGATAGTGGATACAAAGTTAAGGAAATAAAAATACCACTTGCTTTAGGTTTGCTGATAAAAATATATTGAGCTCACTAAAGAGGATTGAAATTTATTTTGTTATTTCACGGGGTGTGGGCATCGCTGGCTGGGTCAACATTTACTGCCCTTCCTTAATTGCCCTTGACATTCCATGTTAAATAGCTGGAGTAATGTTTTTTAGAAGTACTGATGTAGTCTCTACTGGGACAGAGGCACAAATTAAACTTGACATGGAGCATATTAAGGCAATTATTTTTGGAATGTCAGTAGATCTGCAGTTTACCAAGTCAGAATGTAATTGTATCTGCTTAATAAAACCTGATGACATCAGGTGATAGGAATCAGAGAGAAAAAAAGTAAACTGTGTTAAAGTTGCATTGACATTTTGCTTGTTAGAGGATAACAATCCTGTTAAACGATGCAGGTGTGGTTGATGAAGAGCATGACACATTGCTTCTCGGCCTTTTGGCTAAGATCAAACATCGGATCAAGCCCAAGAGGTGATGCAATGCCTCATCCTCTCAGCTTGAATCTTGTTTGTCTCTCTTATGGGGACCTTGAATTGGATTTTGAATTTGGTTTTGGAGCAAACAAGGAATGGATTTGGAACCAAAAGAGAAAATGCTGGAAAATCTCAGCAGGTCTGGCAGCATCTGTAAGGAGAGAAAAGAGCTGATGTTTCAAGTCCAGATGACCCTTTGTCAAAGCTAAAAGGCATAGAAAGTGGGAGATATTTATACTGCAGGGTGAGGGAATGAAAGATGATACTGCAGGCTGAAGGATGGATGAGGAGTGGATTTGGGTTTGCCCAGTCCATTTTGAGCATTGACTTTGTAACTTTAAGGATGAATTAAAAGAAATTTTTTTAAATGTGTAAGATGTTTCAAAGGAGTTGCAATGTCCTATTTTACGTCTTCCATTGGAATGTGATCTTAACTAGGGTGGTTGCCATTGCTTTAAAGATATGGGATAAAGACAAAGATTTTAATTCTACATTTTTGTAGATCTGGCAGTAGATTAAGGGGGTGATCTTACAAAAAAAAATTCTAAGTGCCAAACGAGCGTGAAAACAAGAAAGAATCATGTCCATTTTTTGGGTGAGTTCTCAGACACAATTTTATGCCACTGAGAGAAAAAAGTGAGGCAAAATGTGATTCTCATCAGTAGGGGGAGTGGATGGAGTCTATTTACGCTGGGAAGCTGACTGATGACGACAAGAGAGCGCCATTGTGCTTGTGCCGATCACCCAGTGCACTAATTGTTTACAAGAGTACGCAGTTAATTCACTGGGTGTTATCTCACTCCCCCAGCCACCCAATCACCCTCCCATCAATCATCACCTCTGTTTCCCACACCCAGTCGATTGCTGCCCTTAGGCCCCACCTCTTGGCACTACCCAACTGGTGGCAGTGCCAGGGTCCCAGGCTGACCCCCTTGCCCCAGACTACCCAGGAGCCCTCAATGGCTTCCGGTCCCACCGACGAGGCCATCACGGCAGGGGATCTTTGCAGGTGAGGACCTCCACTGGCGATGCCATTAAGGCAAGTGAGCCTGGACAATTCTGTCCTGGGGCTCTTTAATAATATCTAATCTCAGATTTAAGTATTATAATCAGCACACTGGCTTCACAGTGCTGGTAGCATTGCGAGAGGCAAGAAATCGGACATGAACTCAGTTTTCCGCCTCTCTCGCGATCTTACTGGCTCGCTACATCGATCAACCGGCAGGACGAGCTGGTAAGATTGCCCCCTTAGTCTTTACAATAATACTACAAAAGGAAAAAGGATTATTATGCACAACATCATAGAGAAATGAAGAGGGACCAGACGTAGGACATCAGCATAGTTTGTGACAGATAATGAGAGGGAATTTGCCCATGATGAGTTCAGAGATGTGTGAGATCATGGACACCATGGCCATGAAAACTGCAGCTGAATGTCCTTTCAGCAATGCAAGAAATAAAAACAAAAAATGCCATAAAATCTCATCATGTCTGGTAGAATTTGTGAAAGAAATAGAGTTAGCATTTCAAGTTCACACATGATTCTTCTTGAAGACCTGATGAGTTTTCGTTTACAATTACAATTTGATACTGCCCTCTCATTGATGACTTTTGAAAATGATTCATTCCATATATTCGGAGGGTATCATCCCTATCAACTGGTCTGTGGGGGAAATCCCAAATTGTCTTTTCAGCTGTGTGATTGTGCTCATGCACTAGAACAATATTGCAACTGGATGCATGTTTTCTGCACATTTGAATGCTCTACATTCAGTGAGATTTGCTTTCATCAAGGTTGAGGTTTCAGGAGAAAATTTGCAAAGTTCTGAGGTATTATTATACAAGATCATCTTAGACAGAATTTAATTCAGGAGATTTGGTGTATTGTAAAAGAGTGGATGGTAAGCCCTGGTAATGTAATACATCATGATAGTGAGAAAGTACTTATCAAACATGGCAATAGCATTATGATCCAGTCCTTATGATTAATTGCAATTACTTACAAAATTTTGGATTCCGAACAATCGACTGAAGTAAACCTTGGTATCTCAGTGCTCATGTATTTTCTGATGCAAGTCCTGCAAGAATGGTAGATCAAGTGCTGGATAGAGATAATGCAGAGCTGTCCTATCCAAATACCAATTGCCTGGATTACATGGATCGTCAGCTAACATATATTCATTCCAGAAGGACCTAATGAACAATAGAACAAATAATCAAGGGGAAAAAAATCAACAGACACTTGGAGAGGTTTGAGTAATTAAGGAGAGCCATCATGGACTTATAAAAGAAAGATCTTGACTAATCTAATTGAATTTTCTAATTAAGTAACAGAGTAGGTTGATGAGACAAGTGCGATGGATGTTGTCTGTTTGGATTTTAAGAAAGCATCAAAGTACCATGTAAAAGGCTGATTAACAAAACATAGGCTTAGGCAATATGCAAGTCTCCTGAATCAGTGCGAAGTGCCTACTCCAGCAGGAAAACCAACGTGTTTTCTGCTGGCTCTGGCAGTGACTGTCAGGTGGGATTCTCCGCCCTGGTGGATAAAAGTTCATGCATCCCACAATTCACGCCAGCCAGTCTGGCTGTTCAGAGATCAGGTCTCCACACTGTCCTCTGGGATGGGAGTCCCATGGCTGGACTGCCCCTTCTAGACCTGGCAGACCTGAAGATCACTCCTGGCATGGTGATTTCAGGCAGTTCCACGATCAACATCTTCATTCTTGCTTGTGAAAACTTTGACGTATCTCTGATTATTTGATCTTTTAACTGCCATATTCACAGTTCTCTGCAAGTCCACACAGATCATTTATAAATGCATCAATTCCCCTTGTCTTTGGGTACATCTGTTAAATTTAATTCGCTCGACAACATTACTTTTCATAGGAGGAAGTAAGTATCAAATGATTTTGCTACTTTATTGCAGTAGCTTTTTCTTTGTTGATCCCTTGCCTGACTAGGATGTCATCTGATCGCCACCCAGTGTTTATGGTAACATACTGTTCTACTCGACGCAATATGGTGCGGTAGCTGGTAAACCTTCAGTGCCAATTCAGTCACATATTTATTTGGTTGAGACTTGCAACCTACTTGAACCATTCTGGTAATAGCATGGAATTTCCAATACTTATTATTTCACTCACTGACATCATATAATAATCTTGGGTTCATTGTGCTAACACAACATTTACAGAGTCTGCTGAGGTAAGGAAAATGTTAACTTGATTGGGACATCTCTAATGGTGACCATGACTTAACCACGAGGTTGCACAAAAGGGAGCAAAATCATGAGACATTGTATTGCTTCTTGTGATGATGTATACTGTGTCCCATTAGCATATCACACAATTAGCATTAGCCCCTTAGACGACAAAATGAGAGGTAAGAATAGCTGTAACCAAAACTTGAACCCAGACTAAGCCCATGCTTCTTTCCATGCTAAGGGCAGGGACGAACACAGATAAAAATGTAACTATTTGACAATATACCTGAAACAGCATGTTGACTTTTTCAATAGTTATTCCTTTTTGTTGTGTAGGTCTGGTGAATAAGCATGAAGTTATGAGTAATAGCAGACATTCTTCCTCCAATTACATTTATTTGGTAAGTAATGCTCTGTAGAAAAGAATTGTTTGATGTGGCAACAATGTTTCTCAGCTTCTGCTCACTTTCAGCAGCCAGACAGGTTGTCTACGTTTTCTTTTATAGATTTAATAAGGGCAGTTCAATTTATAGCCATGTCCTTGCATGTATCCCTTCATGCTCATGATTTACTGACTAATTTTTCCCTTTCTGTCAGAAAGAAAGCTTACTGGAACAAGTTCTGTCTGAGGCTGGATTGCTGGTCAAAGAGGCACCAAGCCCTGTTCACCTGAGAGAGGTTGTTGCCGATGAAACCTTGGCACAGGGCCCTGCAGGTAAATGGTTTGTTTTCCTGGGGAGCCAGAAAAGTCTTTTTCTTGCTGATGTGGAGGCAGCCAAATCATTGCACAAAAAATAAATAAGACATATAATTTTCGAAAGGCATGAAATTCTATTACCTAATTATATATTCAGGACACTGCCTTTCATTTTTAACTCCAGGCCGGCCATTCACGCTGGTGGGATTTTCGCATCCCATCCCGCTTCAGATTTTGCTGCAGCAAGAGTGTGACATGAATGGCCGGTAAGATTGAGCCCATAGAGTTTACAGCACAGAAAGAGGTCCTTTGGCCCATCGTGCCTGCACCGGCATCAGGCACCCATTTTCCAGCATTTGATCCATAGCCTTGTATGCTATGACATTTCAAGTGCTTATCTACATGTTTCTTAAATGTTGTGAACATTTCTGCCTCTATCACCCTTTCGGGCAGTGAGTTCCAGATTCCCACTACCCTCTAGGTGAAAACATATTTCCTCAAATCCCTTCTGAATCTCCTGCTACTTATCTTAAATCTATGCCCCCTAGTTATTGATCCCTTAGGGGAAAAGTTTCTTCCCATCTATCTATATGTATCCTATCTATTGCTCTCATAATGTTATACACCTCAGTGAGGTTCCCCCTCAGCCTCCTCTGCTTTAAAGAAAACAGCCTATCCAGCCTCTCTTCATAGTTGAAATGCTCCAGCCTATAGCGTGGCGATCAGAACTGCATACAATAACCTAGCTGTGGCCTTTTGAACATTTCATATAGCTCCATCATAACTTCCCTACTCTTATATTCTATGACTTGGCTAATAAAGGCAAGTATCCCATATATCTTCTTAATCACCTTATATAACTGAACTGCTACCTTCAGGGAACTTTGGACATTCACCCTAAGGTCCTGCTGGTCCTCTGTACTTTCTAGCGTCCTACCATTCATTGTGTGTTCTTTTGCCTTGCTAGACTTCCCACAATGCATCACCTCACACTTTTCAGTGTTAAATTCAATTTGCCACTGTTCTGCCCATCTGACCAGCCCGTCTATATCATCCTGTAATCTAAGGCTTTCATCCTCGCTATTTGCCACACCACCAATTTTCATGCCATCTGCGAACTGACTGATCATATCCCCCCATTCACATCCAGATCATTAATGTACCCAACCTTCAGCCCTTGACACTTAAGGATTCAACCCCTCACCTTAACTTGGAAAATGTGGGCAGTTGACATTAGTGAGGGGGAAATGGTGATGGCCAATTAGTTAGATGAGCATGACTTGCAGGAATGTTAGAGGGCACAAATACTCTCTGAAATAGAGAAAGGCCACACTAATAGGCACTGTTGATATTCAGGGTTGGTCATCCCGTGATCTAATTACTGTCATGCTTTATACTTAAGACAATTGGGCAGCCATTGCATGATCTATGACTTAAAGTACTATGGTGCGTCTCATTTCCCCACAAACCCCCCACCCGGGCCTCAACATTACTATACTGCTCTGATGAAGGGTCATCCAGACTTGAAATGTTAGCTCTATTCTCTCTCCACAGATGTTGCCAGACCTGCTGAGATTTTTCAGTATTTTCTGTTTTTATTATTGTTCTGCCTCCTCTCTCTGGGTGACATACAGCCAACCCCTTAGGCTGGCAATCTTCAATCTTACTCCATTCTCCCCAAAATCATGACCCCCACTCCACCAGACCCCCCAGACCATTGGGAGCCAACTGAGCTTCTTCTCAATTCTCTGGCGCACAGCCTGAAAATTCATCACTGGGAGTGAAAAGGTCATCGAACAAGAAACCTTTTGGTCTAATCTCTGAGTGAAGCCAGCTGCTCTGGTGCACCCTCTGAGTGCTTACATCATTGTGCTTGAAAGAGCCCCAATCAAAAAAAAGGGTGAAGCCAGACTCCAGGGGCCTGATCCTTCCATCCAGATGCACATGTTTTTTGGCGCACCGGGTTGGGAGATGTGTGTGTCGGCCATTTCGCGGGATTTGCGCATATGTTTCTGACGCATGCGCATCTCCCACAGCCGGAGAGCAGGCACAGTCGGGACCGCGCTGGGAACTGGCGGGAAGACAAATTTGTAATTTAAATCTGTTTCTAATCTGACTTAAATGTCATTATCAGGCCAGGTACGGAATTCTCAGGTCCTGATAGCATCTCCCACCCCGCCTGGAGTATTTCACTCCAGCGGGGTTTAGAGTTGCTCCCCACTTGCGGTGAACTAGCGGGAGACCCTGCGGAGTGAAGGGGGGCAATAAAGGTCCCCCCAGGGGTCCGGTGGTGGGGGAGTGGGGCCCCTGGGCATGGGCACCCTGGCAATGCCAACCTGTGCCCCAGCACTGACCAAGGGGCAAAGTGCCCATGCCCAGGAGGCATCTTTGCATTCCCCATTGGGCATGGGGCAGTGCCAAGGGGGTGTGACCAAGGGGCATGGCCAAGGGGCAAGGCCTACTGTGGGCAGGGCCTCGGGGGCAATCGGTGTGGATGGAGGGGGTCCCACTGCAATTCTGCAGATAGGATCAGTAGGGGCTGGAGGAAGACCAGCAATCGGGGTGGGCTGGCTCGGGGGGAGGGTCTGCTTGGGGGGGGTCTGCCTCCCAGAGGGTGGGGCTCACCGGGGGGGGGTGGGGGAGTTGCTGGGGGGATGGAGGGGGATTGTCAATACTGCGGGGCCTGGAGATTGCAGTGCGGGGGGTCGGGGCTGGCCCACGAATGGATGGGGGGGCCGCGATTAGGTCATAGGGGTGTAGCAGGGGGCAGCAGTGTGAGGGTCTCGGGCTGGCCAGTGATCGAGCTGGCCAGCAAATGGGAGGCTGAGAGATTGGGGCCACAGTGCATGCGCAGAGCCCTGGTACTGTCAGACTCTGGTGTGACTAGGCCCTGGCCCCCGAGCTTTTAATTATATTCACGATTGTGACCTCTGCAGTGCACAGAGTGTGGGAGATTCGAGACTGAACTCCCACTGAGAAAACAATCATGAATTACACCATTTTTCTCGCCAATTCAACACTTAGAATTTTTTGGGGGAGAATCGGGCCCCAGGTGTGCAACTTGAAAATTAATAGGATGTAAAATGCTGTGTAAGCAAACAACTTCAATGGGATCTAGAAAGTCAAAATGCTTCAGTGCAACTGCAGAACCTCTTGAAACTGAATGGGGTATGAAATGCTTTACCAAGAGACAAAGCTGCAGAATAGCACTGTCCAGTGAGAAGATTTTAGGACATATATTCTGCCAATTTGCTATGTTGCATTAAAAGGTTTTTGTGGAAACGTGCGACCAAAGTTAGTCAAATATGTTGTTTAAATTAAGGATCTTCTTTATAAAATAAAACAACAAAGCTTAACACCCACAGTAACTCAGCAGAACAGCACTAACAGTAACAACTATGAAAGAAGGAGCAATTGTAAAACAAGTCTTGCTTGCAGAACAGTCTCTTGCAGTTTTAAAGTTGAAAGACAGCAGATACTGACAAAACACAACTTCCATCCTGGGGGAGACCCCTGACCTGGCCCCCTCCGAGGTGTTTGCTATGTTGCATTAAAAGGTTTTTGTGGAAACTTGCGACCACAATAAAGATAGTCAAATGTGTTGTTTAAATTAAGGATCTTCTTTATGTAATAAAATACAAAGTTTAACAGTACAGCTGTGATATTCATCTTAACCAGTAATGCAACTCCCCACCCCTTTTACATCTCCCTCTATCCTGCCTGAAGCATCTAAATCCTGGAATGTTTAGGGGCCAATCCTGTCCCTCTTTCAACCAAGTCTCTGTAATGGCAACAACATCATAGTTCCAAGCTCTAAGTTCATCAGTCCTACCTCTTATTCTCCTCGCTTTGAAACAATGCACTTCAGACCACCAGGCCCCTGCTGTGTTCAACAACTATTCCCTGCCTGCTCTCCCTCCTATCCTTACTGGCCTTAGTCTGTTTCTCTCCCACCAGGGATGCATTCTATATTTCTCCAACAGATAAATATAGTGGGTTTTATTAGATGGTGTGATAGTGAATGCTGTGGTGCAGAAAGAGTTGTTTTATGTGGTTTCTCTTGACATAGAGAGTTGTAATTAATGATCCCCTAGCTGGATCAGCAGCTGTTTTATTAGTTCTGGTGAGACCAATAAGGTGAACTGTGAAAGATTGCAAATGGGTAAGAATCAATCGAAAGAACATCTTATGCAAATATGTGGTTTATACATTTAACTATATTATATAACAACTTCTGGCTGCTGAAATCAGCATCGACAGAATAGCTACTGCTGAATGTTGCGATGAACATGTTTTGAAAGCAACAACTCATGCAAAGAGTGTTGGCCAAAGGCAATATGGTGGATTTGACGTATGCCATTGGCAACAGACATTTATATTTGCTGCCTATGGTATTTTAACATCTTTGCCGAATTCAATCCTACTTTTACTCAAAGACCACCTATATAAATGTTCATGCAGAGGCCAAAAGAACAGGAACTATTTTTTGACTCTCTAGCCTATTGATGTTGAAATTAATTGTACTGCTTCCTTGATTGAAATCTACTGACCTAGAGCATACCTGTAATAAACTGCAGATCTACCCAGATCCCCATTGCATGGATGGGTGCATCTACTTACTGAACAGTTGGGTCTGCAATGTTTTCCAATTGTGTGGAACCCAATAAGTACAATTATTCACTTGTCCCAACTTGTGCTTACTGCTGCCAATGGTTTTTGAAATAAAATAAGGTGTGCTATGCTGTCTATGAACATTATTTGTAAACACTTGAGGCCCCAGCATTGATTTCTGTTGACTAACCTTCAAAAGTATTTCACTGGCTGTAAAGACTTTTGGGGCATCCAGTAATCATGAAATGTGTTAAATAAATGCAAGTCTTTCTTTCTTTTCGCTGCCTCAGTAGCTTAGTCAATGCACACAAAGTCGAGCAGTTGGTGGCCTGGAAATTGTGCTGTTCTGTTTTTGGCAGATCAGCAGAACTCCTGGAGATATGACTGAAAATAATCATTTACACCATTGGAAACAGCTGATCCCCTGCAAAACTACGCCAACAGGTCAGGGCACATTGAATTTCAGGGCCATGTGTGACGTAGCATTAAAACACACCCCTCCATTTCCCCACACTACCTTGGCTTGGACAGATATCACCATTCCTTTCTCACCGTTGGATCAATATCCTGACATTCATTACCAAAGTCTGTTGTGGGAGCATCTTCATGACAATGACTGCAGCTCTTCAATAATGTAATATTAACAAAAGACTAGATGGTCCCAGGTTTAATAGCTGGTGTGTGTTTAGATAACTAATCTCAGGTGGGCAAGTATTGGGCTATCCCAACAAAACTAGGGTGATCTTACCAAAAAGATTTTAAATCCAGAATGAGAGTGAAAACGGGAGAATTTCAGATTTTTTTTTTGGCAAAGCCACCAGTCAAATCTTATGGCACTCTGTGCAATAAAAAGTCTTTGATCTGTTTTCCACCAATAGGAGGAGTGGGTGGGCCTAAATCACCTGAAAGCCAGCTGATAGCAGCAGAGGGTGCCATTGCACATGTGCAGGTTTCTGTGCTGAGTGCAGAGACCCGTCACTGTCTCTGTTGCTATCAGCCTGCCTCTGTGGCTGAAACCAGTCCCCCCGCGCCTCCTCCCCCCCTCCACCGTTCCTGTGGGGCCCCGCAGCCAATGATGAGCACCGCCCCACCTGGAATGATCGTGAGCACCCCCCCCCCACAACCCGGAAAGATAGCGAGTCCCCGAACTCCCCGTCCGGATCAATCATGGCCAAAACCATGAGCTCCCCTCACCAATCACTGTGTCAGAGTGCAGAGTGGTCTATCCCACCCCCCCACCGGTCGCTGTGGCAGAGTGCTCCGCCCCCTCAGACCTGCCCAGTGCCCGGTGGACAGTGCCAAGGTGCAAGGCTGGCAGTGCAAGAGTGCCAGGCTGGCACTGCGCCTTGCCCCCGACCTTCCGGGGAGGGACCTCAATAGCCTCTGTTTCTACTGGTGAGGCCATCACGTTTGCTCCTGTTGATGGGTGAACTATATGTGATCCTTGCTGGTGAGAAGCTTCCCAGCGAGGCTACAGAGGCAAGTGAGCTTGGATGATTCTGTTCCAGGCTTGCAATTCTATTTAAATTTTTATTTACATATATTTAAAGAATATATTCAGCCTTGCACCACATATCTGGTGCTGGTAAGATCGCAAGATGCGAGAAATCGGACGTGAACTTGATGTCTTGGCTCTCTCACTAGCTTACTGGTTCGCTCCGTCCATGGGCCGGCGAGGCGCAATGGTAAAATTGCCTCCTATGATTCTGACAAAATTCACCCTTCAGAACAGGAGTATAGAAGCTTGGAGAAAGATAATCTATTTTTCCCGCACAGAAGGCTTGGCAGTGTTGGGCTTTATTGACTATTACTCACCATTACATAGAACATATTTTAACATGTCGTTCTTACTTCAAGATGGATGCAATGCCAAAAGTTCTTTCGCCTTGTGAATTATTTCAACAGTATCTCTGTGCTGCTATTGATAGATTGAAGCATTTACTTATTAAAAAACCATAATATTTGCATCATTTAGTACATTAATATTTACTGATTTCCTTTATAAAATAATTGGCATTTAACCAACTTTATTTTATATCCTTCAAACACACACACATGCAAGTCAAGTATTTAGATCTATTATTACATTGTGCAAGAACTCCAATTACTATATTGGCTAGCACGAGGGGACATAGCTTTAAATTGAGGGTAATAGATATAGGACAGATGTCAGAGGTAGGTTCTTTACTCAAAGAGTAGTAAGGGTGTGGAATGCCCTGCCTGCAACAGTAGTGGACTCGTCAACATTAAGGGCATTTAAAGGGTCATTGGATAAACATATGGATGATATTGGAATAGTGTAGGTTAGATGGGCTTTAGATTGGTTTCACAGGTCGGCGCAACATCGAGGGCCGAAAGGCCTGTACTGCGCTGTAATGTTCTATGTTCTATATGCTATTACTGGATCCACAACTAGTAGAAAATCAAATATAAAACTGCAGGGACTGGCTGTCAGCGAGATCCATTTTTAGTGCGTCTTCTTACCAACAGTGGCACAACCTGTAAGGCATCAGGAGCATGTGGGGGCACAATTTTACCTACTTGAGCTGTCGGCCGATGGGCAGGGTGAGTCGATAAGATCTCGAGAGAACCGAGAAATCGAGAAAAGGGCAGGGACGGATTCGTCCAGGCATGCTTGTCTCTGTGGCTGGGCGATGCCAAGGGGGTGGGGCCTGAGGGGGTGGAGTTTACTGGGGGGGGGGAGCGTTGTGCACTCTACCACAGCAATCGGTGGGGGAAGGAAGGGAGAGCTGGTTGTTTTGGCTGTGATCAATCCGGGCAGGGGTTGAGGGGGCTCGCTATTTTTCCAGCTGAGGGGGGGCTCACGATCATTCCAGGCGGGGTGTCCTCATGGTCAGCCACAGGGCCCCACAGGACCAGGGAGATGGTTTCGGCCACAGAGGCCGGCTGATAATAGGTTCTCTCCAGCGAGGATTACGTCTAGAATGGGCAATAGCCTTGCCAGTAGGACTGGAAGCCGTTGAGGCTCCCCGGGAGGTCATTCCTCCTGGGCAATGCCAGCCTGGCACTGCCAACTTGGCACTCTAGCAATTCCCACTGGGCACTCTGGCACTGCCAGTCTGGTACACTGGCAGTTCCCACTCGGCACAAAGCAGTACTAAGGGGGCAGGGGTTGAGGGGCACAACCAACTGGGTGGGCACAGCCAGATGGGAGGGCGTGCGGCCAGACAGCGGTGGGCCGATGGGGGTGGGGGGGCACTATGCAACAATGATTGGGGGGAAAACTACCCCGCCCACCCCTCCCCGTGCACTCTGTATGCAGGGGGTAGTTTTCGGCCGTGATCAGGGGAATCAGACAGCCCACGCGGGATGGGTGGCGATCGTTCCAGGCGAGGAGGGAAGTGGTTTGGAGCTTTGTGGTAGTGGGGGTAATCAGCCAAAAGGCCTGCAGTAGTTGGGGGAGAACACAGAGATCTGAGCATGTGCAATGGCGCCCTCTGCTGCTATCAGCTGGCTTTCATCTGAGCTAGGCCCTGCCCTCTCCCCCTGCAGATGAGGAACAAGATTTGTTTGACAGAGTCAGGTAAGATTTGACTTTTAAGTTGCCCAAAAAAAAGCGCAAATTTCTTCCATTTTCATACTCGTTTGACACTTGGAATTTCTTTGGTAATATCGCCCACATGGTCTCTGCTCTATCCCTTTTAACATCAGACAATGCTTTCAGTAACATTGCCTGATTGCCCCCTCAACAAGCTTCAGCCAAGACTTGGACCAAAACTGGCCCCAACATAATTTACTGCTTAACTGTTAAATTGCTGATTCCGATTGCATTATCTTTTTCAGTCGATCACAAATGGCAACAGACAGTGGAGGAAATCTTTATGGCTATGCTGTGCATATAATCTTGAAGCCTTAGCTCTCTGATTCCCAAATCCCTTTCTCAAGTCTTTGCTGCTTGAAGCTTTGTTGGCCAAATCTGGACTCCAACTCTCTTTTTGATCCCTGCGCATGTACCCCAATCCAATGCACAATCCTCTGACGTTCCGTAACATTGCCTGACTCCACCCGGTCTCAGTTAAGAAAATGCTGAAACCCTCATCCCTGCCTTTGTTGCGTCTAGTATTAAAGCCCAGGCCAGAAATCCAAGGTGTTTTATGAAGTTAGCCTACACCCTAAGTTTTACATTTGATTTTGGCATGGGTGCGCGTAAGGTGTTTCACTCCAGGTATGATTCAAGTGTCCCACTTTTTTTTCCAAGATAATGCCGGAACGAAGCGACTTCTTGCAAGTTGTGCCCAACATACCTTCTAATTCTATCTTTTTCTCTTGTTCTATGCTTCTAAAACTTCTCTACACCCTAGCTATGACTGTAACACTACATTTTGCACTCTCTCGTTTCCTTCTCTATGAATGGTATGTTTTGTCTGTATAGCGCGCAAGAAACAATACTTTTCACTGCATATTAATATATGTGACAATAATAAATCAAATCACTAGGGATCTCTTATCAAACAAAATTTATTTAAGAACACAGTTAAAATATAACAAAAACAAGCATAACATTTACCAATTACAAACCTTAAACATGACTCAGCATAACTCCGAACCACCAACTACCTCTGCTGTTCCAAGTTAAACACTATCCCACGGACATATACCCTTCTTCAGACTTGGCAGAAACAAGTATGCTCATGTGATGCTGGATTTGCAGCTTTTTAACACCTTCTGTGAATTGGTCCTTTGACTGTAGGATCAAATCTCCGAGGCGACCCAGTCCTGGAACTTTCCAAAAAGCCTCTGGAAAGAGACACAGAAAGACACTGCCTTCTCCCACCAGCTTCTGGCAGCAACTGAGAAATGAAACTTAAAACTGGACTTTTCAATAAAAAAAAGCTGTCCCAAGGCATATCACCTGACCTGTCAATTAAATCAAGCTCCTCTCCGCAATCCTAAGGGACCATTAAAACCCCAGAACATGGCATTAGTCCAGATTAAAATCAACATGATATCAATTATACTGCCTCAGCAGCAATAAAGGATACCAATTACAGACGACGTGGCACCAATAAAATGCTAGGGTTTGCTTGAAACATCCTGCAGAGAAAAATGACTAAAACACATTTCTGAAAGACACAGTGCTATTCCATTGCACTCTTGTCCGGCTTTTCACATTTTACCTTGCATAAGCTAGGTGACATCCAAAACTCCATGACCCATGTTCTTATTCGGAACAAGTCCCACTCAACTATCACTCCTGTACTTGCTGAGCTACATTGTTCCTGGTCACAAAATATCCTGATTTTTAAATTCTCATCTCTGTTTTCAAATCCTCCATGACCTTGATCCTACTGATTCCTGTAATATACTCCAACTTCACAACCCTCCAAGATGTTTATGCCTCTCTAATTCCCAACTCTTGTGATATCCTGATTTTAATTGCTCCACCATTGGGCATGCCTTCACTTCCCTTCCTACACCTCTTAACCTCACCTCCTGTGAGTCAGTCATTAAAATCTACCACATTGACCGAACCTTTTGTCACCTGTCCTAATATTACATCATGTTCAGGTTTTGCTTTATCCAGCACCTTGAAAGTGCCCTGGACTGTTTTAGTACATTAAAGGTTCTACACAAATGCAAGTTGTTGTCGTACCTTTGTACCCTTCTCTCTGAGGGTGGTGGAATTCTTTACCACAGATGACTAAAGTGGCTTGGTCCTTAAGTATGTTCGAGGCTGAGGTAGACAGATTCTTAATCAATAAGGGAATCAAAGGTTATGGGCATAAGGCAGGAAAGTGGGGTTGAATATCATCAAATCAGATTAGTCATGATTTCATTGAATGGTGAAGTGGACTCGATGGGCTGAATGCCTACTTCTATTCCTGCATCTTATGGTCTTATAGCTACAGATCCCAGCCGTTTTATATCAGGCTTACAGCAGACAAAACTAGAACTTCCAGGAAACAGGTGTCGCTAGTGCATGCTAAGTAGTGAGTGGCACCTCAGGGATGCCCATAAACATCTGATTTGCTACCACAGCAACAAATACAAACTTCTCATGCATTAGTCACTGAGTCATGCAAGCAGTAAACTCAGCTTTTGAAGCATCAGGTCAGCATGAATGGATCAGTAGATCCTCTTGGCTAAAGGATAAATGGGTCTTTTTCTGGTTGGCAAACTGTAGCTAGTGGTGTGCCACAGGGTTCAGCCCTTGGATCCCAACTATTTATAGTCTATATTAATGACTTGAATGGAGAGATAGAATGTACTGTAGCCAAATATACAGATGACACTATGATAGGTGGGAAAGCAAGTTGCAATGAGGAAATAAGAAATTTACAAATGATAAGAAACAGATTAGATGAGTGGGCCAAAATCTGGCAGGTGGAATTTAACATGAATAAGTGCAATGTTATCCATTTTGGTTGGAGGAATAAAAAGATAACTTATTATCTAAATGGAGAGAAACTTCAAAAGGCCTCAGTGCAGTGGATCTGGGTGTCCTTGCTCATGAATCACTGAAATGTAGTATGCAGTGCAACAGGTAATAAGGAAGGCAACTGGAATTTTGGCATTCATTGCTAATAGATAGAGTATAAAAGTATGGAAGTGCTGTTGCAATTGTAGAGGGTATTGGTGAGACTGCTCTAGAGTACTGTGCAGTTTTTGTCCCATAACTTGAGGAAGAATGTAAATTTATTAGAGGCAGTTCAAAGAAAGTTCACTGGATTGATTCCAGGAATGAAGATCTTGTCTTAAGAAGACAGATTGATCAGTTTGGGCTATTCACACTAGTTTAGAAGAATGAGACATGATCTAATTGAGGTATTAAGATGCTAAAGGGAATTGACAGGCTAGGTGTGGAGCGGATGTATCCCCTTGTTGATTATTCAAGTACGAGATGCCATGGTTTTAGGCTAAGTGGCTAAGCAGATTTAAAATAGAAACAAGGAGGAATTACTTCACTCAAAGAATCATGAATCAGTGGAATTCTCTACTGCAGAGTGTAGTGGACGCTGGAACACTAAACAAACTTAAGGAGAAAGATATGTTTTTAATACAGGGATGAAGGGTTATAGGGAATGGGCAGAAGGTGGTCATGAGGTCGGGATGAATTCAGCCATGATTGTATTGAAGTCGGAGCAGGTTCGAGAAGCTGAATTGCCTATTTCTAGTTCCTATGTGTAGTATATAAGTTGCTGTGATACGAGGCTCAGAATTGATAAAGTACATTTAATGATACTATTGGTTGCTTGTCATACTCTTCAGATAATTATCCAATTCCCTTTTGAAAGCCACAGTTGAATCTGACTCCATCACACTCTCAAGCAGTGCATTCCAGATCCTAACTACTTATTGTATAAGAAGGTTTTTCCTCTCCTTGTCGTTGCTTCTTTTGCCAATCGTCCTAAAGTGGTATCATCTGGTCCTCGTCCCTCCCACCAATGGGAATAATTTCTCTCTATCTATTCTGTCCAGACCCTCATGATTTTATTATTTGGCTGTGCCAAATCAGTCAGCTCAGTACAGATGGAAATGAAATATGGGAGACTCCTAGTTTGCAGATCTTAGTTAAGCATTGGATAAACTTGCGGGAGGTCATGAGGGACAAAGTTAGGACTTAAGATTGAATTGAATTGATCTGAATTGAATAGAACTGAATTTAATAGAGATTTGCCAGGCATTTATTTAGTTTAGTTTATTCATTAATATCACAATTAGGCTTACATTAACACTGTCATGAATTTACTGTGAAAACCCCCCAGTCGCCACACTCTGGCACATGTTCGGGTACACTGAGGGAGAATTTAGCATGGCCAATGCACCCTAACCAGCACTTCTTTCGGACTTTTACCTACAAGATGGCATTTTTGATTTCACAATGTGCATGGTGCACAAAGGATATCCACAAGCCTATCGTTCAAACTATAGTGTTTTTTAAATTTTGTATAACCATAGTGATATTGACAATGTTCAGTGTCTTAATTAGGGCACACACTACACATAACCTTAGTGAAAAGTTTTGATTCCTGCTGCTGATCCAGTGATCTCTGCAGTAATGTGAGTGTGTTGGGTGGGTATAAGGCCTGACTCAGTTGTAACTTCCCCCTAACTTTGGGTGGGAACAGGATCTAATCCAACCATGATACTCCCAACGTTGACGCCTCCTGACAAGTCTCCTAAATGAAGACTGGTCGTACTACTTGATCCCTGGAAGGAAAGTTGGTTCCAAACTGACTGACTTTAAGTAAGGCTGTCCTGGATTGATAAAATGCTGCCAGTGTTCTAAACAAGCTGAGGGTTTGCCTTCCACCCCTCAGTCAACTAAAGTCCCAACTTTGAGAGCTGCTGGTCAGTCTGATTGGCCAGCAGTCCCAACAGCGGCCAAACTCAGTAGAGGGTGTTGTTGGAATTGCAAATTGGCCCTAGGGTGAGGTAAGTCTGGCTGAGGGAGGGATCGGGGAGCCTAGGGAGGAGGCGAAAGGTTTGGGGGGCAGGTTTTGGTGACCAGATGAGAAAGAACAAGGTGTGGTGGGTGCATGAGGTAGCCCCGGCTTGTGTACCATCTCTTGTGTCCTTCCTTTCAACAAAGTTTTTTAAACAATAGCCTTCCCGCTTTTGTCCACCTGCCACCGCTGAAAGTATTATATCAGGGGAAATGTATTGATTGCTTAAGTGGGTAATAATAATAATTAGTCATTTCAGGCCCTCAATGCCCCTGAGGCATGTGGCTGCTTTACAAACCCCCCTGTAATATGGGGACTAGTTTGGGGTTGGCATAAGGTAGTGGACTAGCAACCCGACATATTTTACTTCCCATCCCCCAACCCAGCCAAAAACACACATGGTAGGGGTGGGGTGTTTAAAATCCAGTCTATTACCTTTACATACATTATTCCATGAGTTATTCCTATTCCATTTTATCCCCACGGGGAATATAGATCTTCTATCTTTATTTGCCTGTGTTATAACTTCCATGCAAGCTTCTCCAGTAGCTTCAGTCGTGATTGTGGTACACCTTTGAAAATACTTTCACTCTGTCTTTTATTCTATAAATATTGACTATGGTTCAGGGTTGTGGAAAGTATTGACCGAAGAGTTATTGACGTGTCTGAGATATTAATATACTGGAGTTCACAGAAGGAAATCACTTACCCACTGCACCTTGCCAGCGGAAGATGATTTCATTTCAAGTTTTTCTCTATCTAATCCTTGATCTTCTTCTCCTGAGTTGCTGGCTCTTGCAGGGGACAGCCCCATAAACATTTCCAGCTCTCAAGTAGCATGCCAAGGGCAATTCTTCATCCTTGACCTTGAATAGTGCCTGTTGGCAGGCTGTTTAACTTCACAGAAGAGCTTCACAGAAAAGCCTTATAAAACAGAAAATGCTGGAAACCCTCAGCATGATTAGCAGCATTTGCAGAGAAAAAAAGAGAGTTAAAAGTGGAGTTTAATCCCCCTGCCCCACAAGTTTAGAAGAGGGGGAGCGCGTTTACTTGAATGGAGCTCCCACCACCTTCCCGACTCACGCTGATCAAACTCCAGACAGGGAGGACTGAGTGTGACCTTCCTGCCCAGACGTCACCTGGGGGCGACTTAAAGACTTTCTCCCGTGCCATCTGTTGATGGTGGTGAACAGCCATGTGGAAAGACCAATCAGCAAAACCTGTTAATTTTGCTTGGAGCCTAGTGGGAGAAGTGGGGGTGTCCCTTATCTCATGCATTCTGTGTCAAACAGAAGGACCCAGCTTGGGGAGGTGGTGGGGCCATATAAAGCCACTGCCCTGCCCTTGCTTTGAACTCCCTCGCTCACCCTTTGTGGAGTCCGCCCTCCTTGTACTCCCATTCTGCCTAAATGTACCTCTCTCAGGGATCCAGAATCAATGTCTGGTAATGACTGAGTGTAATATCAACTCCCGGTTGCATTACCTGTACTTTAGAGCTGCTGGCCTCTGGTTGGTCAGCAGCTCTTGGGAATGGGATTTCTGCCCTTGACTTGGAACAGCAAAAATACAAACAGAAAGTGTTGGAAATTTTCGACAAGTCAGGCAGCATCAGTGGCGAGAGTGTTTTAAAGCCATGCTTTATGTTGAAAATGACTACTTATTTATTGAGCTCAAACCACTGGAAGAATAAACAACAGCATTTCAGTGACTTAAAGCAGCAACTTCTAAGATGGATGAACTTTAAATAGCTGTAACCTACAAATTCCAAAACCATTGTAATGGAGCCAGACTGTTCAGAACCCATCAGTGACAATCACCTGAGGGGAATCAGAATGTCCTATCTCCTGAACCATTCACAAAACCTCCAGAGAGTCACATGTGTATTCAGCTGGATGTGGAACAAGTCATTAGGTGCAATCACTTGAAACAATGGACCCATGAGATCCAACCACGATCTAATCATACCTAAATTATGGACCTGGAATCAGCTTACTATGACTTTGGGTAACTGGGCATTTGGTGAGATGGGATCATGTGATGATGGTGTTTTAAGAAAACATTTTTATCTAACCAGACTAACCAAGAGAAAAGACACAGAAAAGGCATGAGCCTGAATCGGCAAAATCTCCCTGTCGCTATCCATCCATCCTGCAAGCTTGATCTTGAACTGTTATTTGTCCATCCACATGCTGTGGACAGCATTTGAAGAATCAACCCAGCAATTGCTGGCTCTAAAAGAAAAGTTATAAATTGTCCATCAACATTTTAAATTGTCTCGATACACAATCCAGAAAACCCATTGAGCCCAGTCTGAAACTATCCAAGTCATCAACCTATAAGGCCTGTATACCACTGACTTTTATTGGACTTTCAAACTACCTAACCTATCATCACACTTTGTAACTTCTATTTGTTGTGTGTGTGAACTGTTGAATGCATATGTGTGAGAGAGTCAGCATTTTTATTTAGATCAGGTGTTATGTAGAATAAATACTATTTTGCTTTCTTAAAAAGAATTACAGGAAAACCTGTCTGTGTGCCCTTTGCAGTCACAGCACATAGAGCAATATAACATGGAAACAGGTTTTTCAGCCCCATTGGTCCATGCTGACCATGGTGCCCTCCCAGCTAGATAGCCCTCCCAATAAACCACGTTTGGTCCACATCCCTCTAATCCTTTCCCATCCACGTACTTATCCAAATGCGTTTTAAATGTTGCAATTGAACCTGCCGCACCCACATTCTCTCGCAGGTCATTCCAGATACCACCCTCTGCGTAAATAAGTTGCCCCTCAAGTCCCTTTTAAATTGTTCCACTCTCACCATAAATCTATGCCCTCCAGTTTTCAGCTCCCCTTCCCTGGGAAAAGACTGTGGGGGCGATTCTCACAAAAAAGTTGCTGAATTTACAGAAAACTGGTGTAAATCATGATTGTTTTTTCAGTGGGAGTTCACATGCGAATCTCCCACATTCTGTGCAATGCAAAGGTCACAATCATGAATATCATTAAAAGCTCAGGGGGCAGTGGCCCTGAACTGTCAGCCTGCAGTTTGCTGGCCAGCTGGATCACTGGTCAGTCCAGGGCCTGCTAATCACATTTAAATAACATTAAAATAAAATAAGATTTAAATTGCTTACTTGCTGTTCCCACCCGTTTCCAGTGTGGTCCCGACCACGCTGGATATCCGGCGATCAGAGATGCGCGCGCAGCAGGAATGCACGTGCGAATCCCACCAATCGGCCCACACGCAATTCTACTGGCCCACCGTGCTGAAATATTAGCACAGCGCGATGAGTGAATCGCCCCCTATGTGCATTCATCCTATCTGTGTCACTCTTGATTTTATACATTTCCCATTCTGCAATCCAGGTTATTTAATATTCTGACATTAATCCGTTTTCTCAGCTTCAACTGGAACCGGGGAGAGGCTCTTTTTAAACAAAAGAATGTTTAACGCCTCGGCTTCGAGCTGAATGAAGGTGGAGCTGGTGTGAGAGCCAAGGAATCCATCAAGCAGCCGGTTAACGTAGACAGGACAGAGAGCGCGGCTCCAGCTAAAGACACGGCCCGAGGTTCTGGCTAAAGAGGAGTAGAGACAACCCTGATAATTATAGACCAGTGAACCTTACTTCTGTTGTGGGCAAAGTTTTGGAAAGGATTATAAGAGATAGGATTTATAATCACCTAGAAAGGAATAATTTGATTAGGGATAGTCAGCACGGTTTTGTGAAGGGTAGGTCATGCCTCACAAACCTTATTGAGTTCTTTGAGAAGGTGACCAAAGAGATGGATGAGGGTAAAGCGGTTGATGTGGTGTATATGGATTTCAGCAAAGTGTTTGATAAGGTTCCCCATGGTAAGCTTTTGCAAAAAATACGGACACATGGGATTGAGGGTGATTTAGTGGTTTGGATCAGGAATTGGCTAGCTGTAAGAAAACAGAGGGTGTTGATTGATGGGAAATATTCATCCTGGAGTTCAGTTACTAGTGGTGTACCGCAAGGATCTGTTTTGACAAACTGCTGTTTGTCATTTTTATTAATGACCTGGATGAGGGTGTGGAAGGATGGATTAGTAAATTTGCGGATGACACTAAAGTCGGTGGAGTTGTAGACAGTGCGGAGGGAAGTGGCAGGTTACAGAGGGACATAGATAAGCTGCAGAGCTGGGCTGAGAGGTGGCAAATGGAGTTTAATGCGGAAAAGTGTGAGGTGATTCACTTTGGAAGGAGTAACAGGAATAAATACAGAGTACTGGGCTAATGGTAAGATACTTGGTAGTGTGGATGAACAGAGGGATCTGGGTGTCCATGTGCATAGATCCCTGAAAGTTGGCACCCAGGTTGATGGGGTTGTTAAGAAGGCGTACGGTGTGTTAGCTTTTATTGGTAGAGGGATTGAGTTTCGGAGCCAGGAGGCATGCTGCAACTGTACAAAACTCTGGTGCGGCCACATTTGGAGTATTGCGTACAGTTCTGGTCGCTGTATTATAGGAAAGATGTGGAAGTGTTGGAAAGGGGGCAGAGGAGATTTACCAGGATGTTGCCTGGTATGGTGGGAAAATCGTATGAGGAAAGGCTGAGGGGCTTGAGGTTGTTTTCGTGAGAGAGAAGAAGGTTAAGAGGTGACTTAATAGAGGCATACAAGATGATCAGAGGATTAGATAGGGTGGATAGTGAGAGCCTTTTTCCTCGGATGGTGTTGGCTAGCACGAGGGGACATAGCTTTAAATTGAGGGGTGAGAGATATAGGACAGATGTTAGAGGTAGGTTCTTTACTCAGAGAGTAGTAAGGGCCTGGAATGCCCTGCCTGCAGCAGTAGTGGACTCGTCAACATTAAGAGCATTCAAATGGTTATTGGATAAACATATGGATGATATTGGAATAGTGTAGATTAGAGAGGCTTTAGATTGGTTCCACTGGTCGGCGCAACATCGAGGGCCGAAGGGCCTGTACTGCGCTGTAATGTTCTATGTTCTATGTTCTGAAGACACGGCCCAAAGCCCCGGCTCCCCAGGCCCAGGCTTCAGAGGCCCAGCTACAATTCAACCTCTTTGCCGCCCATCTCCCCGCCCCCATCCAACCTTCTTCAGGCTCCCACCGACCCCCCCCCCCCAACCCCCGGGCCTCCCTCAGGCTCCGTACTTATCCCCTCCCCCCCCGCTGCCAGTTGAAGGATACAGTGGGCTGCACCATCACTTTCTGTACTTTCTGAGCCTGCCCGCGTTCCCCCATGTCCCCGGCTTCATGAGGCAGCGAGGATGAACAGTTAAACACATCAAATTAGCAAGAATTCTTTAAAACAAAAACTTGTCACAGTCAAACAAGGAGTGGGAAAAAAGTGCGGCCATTCCACCTCTTCTCAACTTGAGTTAATGTTTCCAGTCGAATATGACTTTTCTTCAAGACTGCTTTGATTTTAGTGCCTTGTAATTGCTTTGGGACTTCCAGAGAAAAGCCCTGTAGCATTCCCACCTGTTTTACAGCCCGTGGGTACGGCCCCCAATCATCAACATTAAGTTCCGTCCAATACTTCAGGTCAACAGCCGTTCATCAGAATGGCATCCACAGTATTTTTGCTTTTGTGTTATAGGAACGTCTAATCCTGTTTTAATCAGAAACCCATACACAGCATTTCCTTTCAAGGGAGAATGAATTGCTCCTCCCACCTCATGGAATTAGGGATACCGAGTCCAACTGTAGCCCCAACTTGTTTTATTCAGCTTAATTAGCACAGACTTGGAAAGGCAGTTGAGTCCTTCTCCTCTGTTTAAATTATTACATTGGCAACTAGACTGTCTTCTTTCCTTAAGTATTTTCATAATTTATTTTCCTTAAGTATTTCACTTAAGTAGAGTTTTTTTAGCATTTATCTGCCACATGTTGAGACCACAATAGGTGTTAATGCCAAGCCAAAGATACACTCTTCACTCAACATGCCCCTGACAAAGGCTATTCTTTCCTCTTGTCGGTTGTGATAGTGACAATTCCACAATACTTCCTGACTACTCTTCACATATGTTGATTGTCTGAATGTGAGTGTATATTTTATTACCTGTGGAGCACACATGAAGTTAATCTGTATCTAATCAATCGGCGGCACAGTAGCACAGTGGTTAGCACTGCTGCTTCACAGCTCCAGGGACCTGGGTTCGATTCCCGGCTCGAGTCACTGTCTGTGTGGAGTTTGCACATTCTCCTTGTGTCTGCGTGGGTTTCCTCCAGGTGCTCCGGTTTCCTCCCACAGTCCAAAGATGTGCGGGTTAGGTTGATTGGCCATGCTAAAATTGCCCCTTAGTGTCCTGAGATGCGTAGGTTAGAGGGATTAGCGGGTAAAATATGTAGGGATGTGGGGGTAGGGCCTGTGTGGGATTGTGATCGGTGCAGACTCGATGGGCCGAATGGCCTCTTTCTGCACTGTAGGGTTCTATGATTCTAATTGAATTGTGCAGATTTCACATATCAACAGTATTGGTAGAATGCATGCATTTTTTAAAGACCAGTCAAGCTCATTATATAGGATTGTGAGCTAGTAATAGATAATAGAACATGTGGTGCCACTTCAGCCTACACTTGTCATCTCTTGAACATTACGTGTTGATTCACCTTGTCTGCTTTATTTCCAAACTTTGGTATCCTACAATGACAAAAACATGCAGCCAGTTCAAGACGTTGCCTAAATCATCCGCCTCAAGCATCACTGAAGACAATGAAATGGATGTGCCTGTCATAAAATGTGGAGTGGAGTTTACGAAATGCAGTGACTTTTGCAAGCAACATGATTGTTATTCCAAAAGTCTATTTCGAAAAGGGGAGTCACATTGGACTTCAAACACTGGGGGCGATTTTCCCATCGCGACCCGCAAATTTTCTGGCGTGTTGGGTCAGGAGATGCGCATGTCGGCCATTTCGTGGGATTTGCGCATGCGTTCCCGACACATGCACGTCTCCCAGAGCCAGAGAACAGACGCAGTTGGGACTGCACTGGAAACCAGTGGGAAGAGAGGTAAGTGATTTTAATCTGTTTTAAATGTATTTTTAATCTATTTTACGGAACTTACCGGGCCCAATGGGCAGTGCCAAGGGGGTGGGGCCTATTATGGGTGGGGCCTAGGGGGCGATCAGTGGTGGTAGGGTCCCACTGCCACTCTGCATGGGGATCGGTCTGGGCTGGAGAGAAGCCAGCGATCAGGCAAATGGTGTTCTGGCGGGGGTTGGGGGGGCAGGGGGGGGGGGGGGGTGGTCTGCTGGTGGGTCAGAAGGGGGGGGGAACACCACTGCTGGGGGGGGGGGCATGGGGACTGGACGTTGGACGCTCCTGGACGGGGTGGATGGGGCTGGTCTGGCAATTGTTGTGGGGGCCGCGATCGGGCCATGGGGGTTGCCTGGAGGGGCAGCACGGTGGGGGTCCCGGGCTGGTCAGCGATCGAGCTGGCCAGCAAATGGGGAGACTGACAGATTGGGATCTCTGCGCATGCGCAGAGTTCCGGAGCTGTCAGCCTCTGGCATGAATAGGCCCCGCCCCCTGAGCTTTTAATGATATTCACGATTGTGACCTCTGCATTGCACAGAGTGTGGGAGATTCGGGTCTGAAGTTGTACTGAAAAAAGTCATGATCTAGACCAGTTTTCTAGCCAATGCAGCACTTTTGGGGGTGATTCTAAAAAATTCGAAGTGCCGAATTTGTGTGAAAAGTGGAGTAACTCCCACTGGTTTATTTAAGTGTGGTTTTCAGAATTTACCTCCCACACTCTGAGCACTGCTGACTGCCCGAGCGGTATTCACACCGAAAATTAGGGGGTGGGGCCTATTCCCACTGGAAAAGCTGGCAGCATAGTGCTGAGTGGGCCACTGCGCATGGGCTGATCTTGCTGCAACAGGACCTAACATGGAGACACACAGCACATTGCCAGTGAAGCCAGGCCCCAGCCAATGAGATCAGGCTTCAGCTCAATGTCGGATGATTTTTTAATAAAGATTTTAAATATTATAAAGCAATAATGACTTTTTAAAATTGTGATGAACTTTAATTTGAACACTTTTATAACATTGTATCAGATCTGTGAAAGCATGTGCCTTGGGAAACACCATCAGCTTCTCTCCTCCTTCTGCCCCAACTACCCTCCACGCTCCCTGCCCACATTTACCCTCACATTTGTTCCTCACATTTACCCCCTACAAAATAAACTCCCCACATCCCCCCAATCCCTCCACATTCCTTCCCACATATCTCCCACATTGCCCCCCTCACATTTTCTGCTTCCCACATGCCTCCCCCACATCCCCCCAAATTTCATCCTCCATATTCATTCATTACCCCTCTCCTGCAGTTCAGAGCCCCACATTCTCCCCATAACCCCTCTCCCACATTTGACACCTCTCACTGCTCCCTGGCCCCTCAATTCCCTGTCCTGTTTCAGGTTCTGTGTCAAGCATTGGCAGGATTGGCAATTGAGGAGTGTGGGAAGCTGGAGGTTGGGTGGGAGGGGGAGCTGGGGAAGAGGAATCAAGGATATAGGAGCCAAGGGACATTTTTATTGCCAATTGTAACAGTTCAAAGCCACAAAGCCTTCACCTATTCTGCCAGACAGATTTACTGTGCATCAACATTTATGCCTGTGTTCATGAGGCCCAGCATTATAAATGTGGAAATCCTTGCAAGTTGTGGACAAACAGGACAAGTTGTCAAATTAACATCCCGTTAAACACCAAAACATGCAGCCATCATTGTGGATCCCATTCAGGCACACAACAACTTCTGGATTTCAGTGTAAGTCAGGTCTGAAGGTTGTGGTTTTCTGTGGTTTCCCTCAATAGCGGTGATGTTCTCAGCAATCATCACTATCGGGCTATGCTGCCCAGTCGATGGCCATCAAATATTAATTCTATAAAAGTGAACCACCGCATTGCATGATACTTGAAGTGTTATGCAGGGCTATTCATCTATTATAAGTTTAGCACTGTGAGTGTTAAAACTGATAGATACCGAAAACCTCAGGAAAGTGAATGCTGTAAATGTTACACCAATTGGGTTTGACATTTTGCTTTCTGTGAGATGTAGTTTTGGATAACATTTTAAACCACTGATCCATAACAACTGGTGTAGCGATTAATATTAGTCTTCATTATCTCTTGTGCTGTCAGTGATTATGTTAGCATGTTGACTATGATTAGCTACAAATAAGATGGTGAGTTTTAGGAATTCTGAGACTATTTAAGACATAATTATAAATCTGCTCCTTAAACATTTCCATGGGGACTACAGCAACGGCATGAAAAATAGATTCAGTGAACAATGCTGGGAGCAGATCACAGAAAACAATGTTGGTCAGAGGAGCATGACATGACCCAGAATATATTCCAATTCTTCTCTTCGTAACTCTCAGACGAAACACACCATGACCTTTGCATTCTGTGAAAGTTACATTAGGAATGAGAATTGTGGTTTATGGAAACTACAAAAGAAATTAATGCTGAGATGGGTCAAAGTCAAAGTCCAAAACTGAATCAAAAATGATTGTTGCACACTCTTACCAGTCCTGCTCTTTAAAATACAAGGAAGACCTTATGGGAGTTTCTGATGCTATACCTTTAGTTCTGATAGACACCTTTTGCCAATTGAAAACTCAGATTGGATGGTGGGAGATCAGCAGGATAAGGAAGGGGACCAAATGCATGTAATGAGATTTAGAACAAAGAACAAAGAAAATTACAGCTCAGGAACAGGCCCTTTGGCCCTCCAAGCCTGCACCGACTATGCTGTCCGACTGAACTAAAGCCCCCTACCCTTCTAGGGATCACATTCCTCTATTCCTATCCTATTCATGTATTTGTCAAGATGTCCCTTAAAAGTCACTATCGTATCTGCTTCCACTACCTCCCCTGGCAGTGAGTTCCAGGCACCCACCACCCTCTGTGTAAAAAACTTGCCTCATATATCTCATTTAAACCTTGCTCCTCGCACCTTAAACCTATGCCCCCAAGTAATTGACTCTTCCACCCTGGGAAAAAGCTTCTGATTATCCACTCTGTCCATGTCCCTCATAATCTTGTAGACTTCTATCAGGTCGTCCCCCAACCTCTGTCATCCCAGTGAGAACAAACCAAGTTTCTCCAACCTCTCCTCATAACTAATGACCTCCATACCAGGCAACATCCTGGTAAATCTTTTCTGTACCCTCTCCAAAGCCGCCACATCCTTCTGGTAGTGTGGTGACCAGAATTGAACACTGTATTCCAAGTGCGGCCTAACTTGGCTTGATGACAGAAGCCAGAGGGTGGTTGAAGAGGGTTGTTTTTCAAACTGGAGACCTGTGACCAGCGGTGTGCCTCGGGGATCAGTGCTGGGCCCACTGTTATTTGTCATTTATATTAATGATTTGGATGAGAATATCGGAGGCATGATTAGTAACTTTGCAGATGACACCAAGATTGGCGGCATAGTGGACAGTGAAGAAGATTATTTCGGATTGCAAAGGGATCTCAATCAATTGGGCCAGTGGACTGACGAATGGCAAATGGAGTTTAATTTAGATAAATGCGAGGTGATGCATTTTGGTAGATTGAACCAGGGCAGGACTTACTCAGTTAATGGTAGGACATTGGGGAGAGTTACAGAACAAAGAGATCTAGGGGTACAGGTTCATAGCTCCTTGAAAATTGAGTCACAAGTGGACAGAGTGGTGAAGAAGGCATTCAAGCATGCATGGTTTCATTGGTCAGAACATTGAATACAGGAGTTGGGACATCTTGTTGAAGTTGTATAAGACATTAGTAAGGCCACACTTGGAATACTGTGTACAGTTCTGATCACCCTATTATAGAAAGGATATTATTAAACTAGAAAGAGTGCAGAAGAGATTTACTAGGATGCTACCGGAACTTGATGGTTTGAGTTATAAGGAGAGGCTGGATAGACTGGGACTTCTTTCTCTGGAGTGTTGAAGGCTGAGGGGTGATCTTATAGAAGTCTATAAAATAATGAGGGGCATAGATCAGCTAGATAGTCAGTATCTTTTCCCAAAACTAGGGGAGTCTAAAACTAGAGGGCATAGGTTTAAGGTGAGAGGGGAGAGATACAAAAGGGTCCAGAGGGGCAATTTTTTCACACAGAGGGTGGTGAGTGTCTGGAACAAGCTGCCAGAGGTAGTAGTAGAGGCGGGTACAATTTTGTCTTTTAAAAAGCATTTAGACAGTTACATGGGTAAGATGGGTATAGAGGGATATGGGCCAAATGTGGGCAAGTTGGGCCGAAGGGCCTGTTTCTATGTTGTAAACCTCTATGACTCTATACCCAAGGTTCTATAAAGCTGCAACATGACTTGCCAATTTTTAAACTAAATGCCCCGGCCGATGAAGGCAAGCATGCTGTATGCCTTCCTGACTACCTTCTCCACCTATGTTGCCACTTTCAGTGACCTGTGTACCTGTACACCCAGATCCCGCTGCCTATCAATACTCTTAAGGGTTCTGCCATTTACTATATATTTCCTATCTGTATTAGACCTTTCAAAATGCATTACCTCACATTTGTCCAGATTAAACTCCATCTGCCATTTCTCCGCCCAAGTCTCCAATCGATCTATATCCTGCTGTATCCTCTGATGGTCTTTATCGCTATCCATAAATCCACCAACCTTTGTGTCATCCACAAACTTACTTTACTGGAAGCCAGAACATCCTCCATGCCAAAACTACTGATTCCACGTCATGTGAGATGAAAGAATTGGTGGGAATGAATTTTTAATTTTAGTTTATATTCAGTAATAACTGGACAGCACACAGAATAGATGGCAACTGTTCATTTATCTTCTGTTATATGTTTATCATTGTATTCCTGGTGTTCAGTTGAACACATGCAGCTTGTCTGGTCAGGCACAAAAATCAAAGCTGATACTCTAATGTGGGACTGAGGGAGTGCTGTACTGTCAGAAGTTCTGACTTTTGGATGAGATGTTAAACCAAGACCCCATCTGCCTGCTCAGTAGGAAGTAAAAGATCCCATAGAACTTTTTGGAAATAGAGAAGGAAAATTATATCCTGATCAATATTTATCCCTCAGTCAATATCACAAAAACTAACTATCTGATCATTATCACATTGCTATTTATGGAGCTAAAAATGCACAACTTGGCTGCTGTGTTTCCTACATTACAACAGTGTCTACACTTAAAAAGTACTTTACTTCCTGCAAAGCATTTTGAGATGCTCAGTGATCATTGTAGTAGAAGGATCTGGCACAAGCAGGGTTAATGTCGGACTGAGTACAGTTCTGCAAATGCAATAATGTAAGAAGGGATATGACCTAGACCTCGGGTAAGTATAGTGTTAACCAGAGATGTACTAAGATCTAAGAGAGAGATGGCTCCATGCCTGTACCCTTTACTGTATATTTAAAATAGTTAATAAAAGCTTGTTAACATACAGAAGATTACAAACATTTATTTAATGGACACACTCTGCAACAAACACAACCCCAACATGGCAGTAGCTCCTGATCAAAAATCCTCATCCTCACAGAAATGCTGAAAGACTACAAACAAGGATATCTTCAACAGATTCTGAATTGAAATAAGCCCCCAATTGAAGAGGCAAATGCTGAAATAAAAATGCCAGAAATAGCTCCAGGGAAAAAAGTCTGGAAGATAAAGACAGAAGCTTAATGCAGTGATTCCATACAATCTCTTTTGGAAGTCAAGTTTCAGCAAGCAGAGTTCATAGCCTACAAGGGTGAGCTATGTCCTTTTCACTTCCAGACTCCATCCAACCCTGAGGAGCCCCTTTTACTAATTCAGTCTGAAGTGCGATTTGAATGAAACCCATTGCTAATCCCAATTCTTCGACCCCGAGCCTCAACACATGGGCTCCGAGTTGAACAGAAAAAAATCAAATTAATATTTATCCAACTCAAAGGAACCTTGCAACCGTCTGATTCCTTAATCAACAAGCTTGTGATTCTTTCAAATACTGTGTTGCTCACAACGCTACATTAGTGATTGAGTGAAGTCGACAGACAGCCGCCCCATGCAGCCAATGTTGACCTTTCTTCTTCCCAGAGCATGCTGCTGTCATTTTATGAAGCCCACCAGTACCTGCAAATGGAGGCAATCCATTATTCTGCAATGAACAATGACACAATCTTAGAAGCCTATAAGCTCTTAAAGCTGTATCCAGACTTTTAAAAATCTTCAACGTGGCTCACAATTCCACACTTCCAGCTCCAATTTGACTCAGCTAAGGCCGAGACCAGTCACAAAATTGAAGTCTTTGGAGGAGAAGATTTTTAAAATACAGCATTGCTTCCAGTTCAAATAAAAAATCAGAAGCAGAACAAGTAAACACACTTCTTTACTCAATAGGGCCAATTGCAAATGACATTGGGCGGCGCAGTGGTTAGCACTGCTGCTTCACAGCGCCATGGACCTGAGTTCGATTCCCAGTTTGGGTCACTGTCTGTGCGGAGTTTACACGTTCTCCTTATGTCTGCGTGCGTTTCCTTTGGATGCTCCAGTTTCCTCCCACACTCCAAAGATTTGCGGTTTGGTGGATTGGCCATGATAAATTGCCCCTTCGTGTCAGGGAGATTAGCAGGGTAAATATGTGGGGTTACAGGGATAAGGCCTGGGGGATAGTGGTCGGTGCAGACTCCAGGAGCCGAATGGCTTCCTTCTGCACTGTATGGATTTTATGATTCTATTCTATCAATGCACAACGGGATATTGATGAATTATCCACCAAATTTTAGCGGATTTTAAAATCCTTTGATGTTTATTTCAACTTGAGATCCAACAAAATACTCGAATGAGCTGAATTCAATAAGAGAGTTCAACAGCCTGGGAAACCTGTCAATTCCTTCATAAATGATTTCTACACAATGACAAGAGGGGTGTGAATGTGGAGATTTAAAGTCAGAGCTCATATGAGACAAAATTATGATGGATGTTGCAGACAATTCATTCTAACCTCCTAAAAGGTAAAGATGATATTACCCTAGAGAAGGCAATTCAGATAGTTAGACTATCTGAGTTATGTGTGCACCATATGACAATCCTAAGGGGAGAGAACACATGGGGCAGAAGCCAATCCTTAGTCCAGCTTATCAGGTCATATAGATGCAGGTACAATCCAAGCCAGGGAAAGCAATTTCTCAACTGTGGAGCAGAGCGACCTTGCCATTGCTGTGATGCAAAGTGTCCTCACTGGAGAGATCAATGTTCTGCAAGGGCAGCCCAATGCTTCCACACTTTAAAAAACTTTGAAAGTCAAAACCCCAGCATTGCACTGATCCATGAGTTCAAAACTGAAAAGGTGCCAGTGTGACAAGGAACTATGGCACAAAGAGCTCTGGCTTTGAACAGCGAACACTCCACTTTATGGGACACGGAGAGTCCAACCCACATCATCGGCATGATCCTGGAACCACTGAGGTATGGCAGTAAACAAATCTTTAAGCTGATATACGCCATCTGTAACCAGATATTTTCTCTTCGAGTGAGGGATGCCTACATAACCCGGGATCTCCTCCAGGCAGAGAAGGATGTAAAGACAGCCAGAACAGCACAGTCTTGAGTGCCTCAACACTCAAGAGTATTCAGAATAGGATTTCACCTTCGATCTCTTTGTGGAGCAGGTTTTTCCATTATCATTCCAGGTCCTGGAAAGTACTCAATGATCAGAGCCACCTATCACCCATGAGATTACCAAGACTCCTCCAGTGGAAGTGGTAGCAGAGAATAGTCAATGTCTAAGAAACCTCCAACTACGATGATGACGCAGCTGGTTGACATATCAACCACTGTGCACACATTGCAACTTCCAGCCAGCATGCCACAACCACAAGGGGTACTGCAACTGGGTAGCTGTCTATCACCAGCAACAACAAAAAGTAAAGGTGAGCGTACCACTCAACCTTCTCACCACACCCTCATCCTCAGAGGGCTTTGAGGTAGCTCACGTGGAAAAAGAAGAAATAAAATCAGCGCTGAGGGCATGAATACAATTTTTGTCCAACCCGCAAGAAATGATCAAGAGTGACAGCAACCATGCATCGAAACAACAACCAAACCAACCATACATCGTTCAACATAAGGCAATGGAAAAAAACTAATTAATGCCAGTCAAACTTCCAAGCCAACAGCAAGAACCACAACCAACAGAACTTACCACTCTCCCAACTGAATGGTGAACAAAATGTGGAAGGGTTAAGACTGCCTGAACTACTAAGTTCAAGGGCATAATGGGGGAAAGATAGGTTACTGAGGTTGTGAATGCTAATACTGTAATGGCAATAATGTTGGAATAGCAACTTTACAGAAAACAGAGAGAGGCAAAACTGAACTTTTATTCCCTCACTGTCTGCAAAAATAGGCTGTGGTATGTTTCCCCAAACCCTCAGTTTGTGAAGTCCAATTTTTGAAGTGACTTGCAGCAAACTCTCTTTCTGATTAAAGAAAGGATAGTTTATTCACACATTCAAACCTGGAGGATAATCGCCATTTCACACACTCACCCAAATATAGAGTAGGAGAGATAGAAAAGAGGAATGTGATCTTCTGGCTCCTCAAGCTGGTGGGATCTTCTGATCCCACTAATGGTGCATTCCCGCTATATGTTTCCCGGCAAATTGTGGTGAAATCAATGGGAATCTCATTAATAGTGGCAGGACCAGAAGATCTGACTCGTGACTTGCTGCCTCCCGCTGCCAAGAAAACACTGCAGGGAGGCCAGAGAATCCTGGTGGAGAAATTTTACAACTATGGCTATAAATTTCTGGCTATTCACACCCCACTGCTGGAAGTGAGGACAGACAATTTAGCACTCAGTCAAATCTCCGTTCACTGCAGCAGGACCAGAGAATCCCGTTGGCGTGAACAGCCGGAGAATCCCACTCCATGACTAAGTTAGCAGTAAACAAATCCCACAGAAATGATTGTCAGTTCATATGATTTCCAAAGTCTGGAAAGTGAAACTCCAGAGGGGTGTTCCTTCACAGAGAAGTTTCAGGGATTCTGGGCAGAAGATAGAAGCATTGAATACTTTTGAATGGCGATACAACGAGATGTGATTGCCATCTATAGATTTGGTCTGCTTGGCAGGTGATGGTCAAAGGCTTCCAGATAAAAGGCTTTGAGGGGCTGAGACTTGTGGCAGGTTGCTTGGTCAACCTGGAGTCCTGCTGTTGGTCTTGCGAGGTAAGTTGGCACACTGCTTGGGGGCGATTTTCCCATCTCGCTATGCTAATTTTTTAGCGTGGCGAGCTGGGAGAATCGCGTGTGGCCGATTCACAAGATTCGCGCATGCGTTCCTGCTGCGTGCGCATCGCCGAGTAGAGGATATCCAGTGCAGTCGGGACCACACTGGAAACCGGCGGGAACAGCAGGTAAGTAATTTTAATCTTATTTTAATGTTAATTAATGAGATTAACGGGCCCAGGTCTGCTACCATCTCCCACCCCGTCAGTACAATTTCACTCCAGCAGAGTTCAATCTAGCTCCCCACTTTTGGGAACTAGTGGCCTGGCTCCGCTGGAGTGAAGTGGGGGCAATCGGGGGCCCCCAGAGGGTCAGATGGCAAGGGGGCGGTGCCCTTGGGCATGGGCATCCTGGCAGTGCTGGCCTGTGCCCTCGGCACTTTCCAAGGGGCAAAGTGCCCATGTCCAGGGGGGCACCTTGGAACTGCCCATTGGGCATGGGGCAGCTTGGGGTGGGGCCAACTGGGGCATAGCTAAGGTGTGATCGGCAGAGGTGGGCGGCCCCGCTGCCATTCTGCATGGGGATCGTTCGGGACTGGAGTGAGGCCAACGATCAGGATGAGTGGGGGGGGTCAGCTTGGGGGGTCTGCCCCTCATGGAGGGGGGAGTGTCTGCCGGGGGGGGTAGGGGTATCTGTCTTGGGGGTCTGCCTCCTGTGGGGGAGGTTCTGTGTGGGGGAATCGTCACTGCTGGGGGGGCGTCTGGAGAGCGGGGCGCTCCAGGATGGGGTTGGGGGGGGTCGGGGCTGGCCCAGGAATAGTCATGGGGGCTGCGATCAGGCTGTAGGGGTGTCGGGAGTGGAGCACTGCGAGGGTCCTGAGCTGGCCAGCGATCGAGCTGGCCAGCAAACTGCAGGCTGACAGTTCAGTGCCATTGTGCATGTGCAGAGGCCCGGAGCTGTCAGACTCCGGTGTGAATAGGCTCTCCCCCTCCCCCAAGCTTTTAATGATATTCCCGATTGTAACCTCTGCATTGCACAGAATGTGGGAGATTTGAATGTGAACTCCCACTGAAAAAACAATTGTGATTTACATCAGTTTTCCCACAAATTCAGCACCTAGAGCTTTTTTGAGAGAATCGCCCCAGGTTTCTGAGTTCGCAACTAAATACAGAGATTTCAAAATGTTCACTCAAGTCATGTGACCTTCTTCCTCAACAATAAAGGGAATTTATCTGGTGCTGGTCCTGGCTTACGTTTTATGACTTATAATGTCCCAGTCACTAGCCTCTGAAAGAGTCATTATCCATTTAAATGATTCTGTTCTGGGTAGCTATTATCTTGGTAGACTCTCGAACTCTGCCAGTGAGTTAACCTGATAAAGATGCAAATAATGCCCATTATCTTTCATACTTCCCTTTTGAAATAGCCCTTGACAGCCCAAGTATGAAATGGTGGCTGTTAGAATCTCTGCAGCTATAATTAATTTTGGTGTTTCTGTCTTTGTTATAGTCCTCTGGTTTCATGAGGTGTGAGATTCCACAAGGATGAGGGAGAAACTCTTTTGTCCTTGTAACTGCTGTTGGAAATTTCCAGAAATTATGTCCAGTCTTGTGAGTCATGTGACCTGTAGCAGCTGTCTTTTGGTTCAGCAAGTTCAATTTTTGAATAAGCAAAAATAATATAGCTTGGTTTATATAATTTATGATTGCTTTCATTTCTTGCTGATATGTCAGCATTAAAGTTGTAACAATGAAGTAAATGCATAGGACTTATAACATTGTAAGACTTGAAGTAAACTGAAGTAACTCTAAATCCATAGGATAAAGACTTGGGGGTACATTTAGCAGAAGGCTCTGTCACATACAAGGTTAATGTAGAACTGGGTATCGTACTGTGCACGCGGTGATGTAAGAAGGCACATGACTTAAACTCTGGCGTTGGCCAGAGACGGATTAAGACCTAAAATGGAGATGTCCCAATGCCTATATATTTATATATTTATACAAGTAGTTAATAAACACTTGCTGTTAACATACAGAAGACTACGAAGACTTAACAGATATGTTCTGCAACCAACACCAGCCGAGCAGTTATGAAAGCTATGTAACTGCAAGTCTCTCAGATTTTTAATTGAAAGCCACGATTACATCATGAGCTCATATGTGACTGGGGAGAATACACAGTGAATAATTATACTTAATTTATAACTGCTGGCACAAAATGTGTGTTTAGAAATAATTATAAATTGATAATGATGATGGTGCAAACAGAAATGAGAATGTGGAGGTATGTGGGGTAAATCTTGTACAAAACAATCAAACAAAAAATCTTTTATATTTTTAAAGGCAGTCATGAGGTTCAAAATCCTGACATTTTCTCTGCTGGCCATCTGCTTGTTCTATTATTTTCTTTGACTTCTGCTATCACACTTGAAAAACCTGTTCTCTGCTTTCCCGAATATTTACCATTTCTTGATTTCTTCACTAAAATCAATTGTTGCAAATTTTTAATTCCATTGAACAGCTAATCTAATGCAGCCCAACCTGCTTCTCTTCTCATTCTTCCCACCTCCTATTACTGTATTGGCTGTTCTTCTGTAGAATTTTATTGATTTTCTTTCTTCCCTTTTCTACCGTATTCTTTTTGCCGAACTTCAGTTCTATAGGAAAGCATTCCCTCACCTCACCAACTAGATATTGCTCTCTTCCGAGCAGAGAAAGTTAAGGGGAAATTTGATGACGGTGTGCAAAATTACAAAGGGTTTTGATTATTTTGTTTGATTATTTGATTATTGATGAAAATAAGGAAGAAACCTGTTTCCATTTGCAGGAGGGACAGCCAGCAGCCAGTGGATACAAGTTCAAGATAATCAGCAAAAAAAGCAGGGGAGAGATGGAGGAATTTTTTTCCACAGCAAGTTATGATGTGATGCACTGTTTGAAAGGGTGGCGGATCCAGATTCAATTGTCACTTCCAAAGGGAAATAGGAAAAATGCAAGGTTGTAGGGGAAAAGCAGGGGAGTAGGACCAATTAGATAGCTCTTTCAAAAAGCTAGTATAGGCTGAAGGACTGAATGGCTACTTTCTATCTATTTCACTCTCAGATTCCTAGTTTGTGCATCTCAATAATTTGATTATTTGACTTTATCATCACAGAAAAGCTGAAGCTCTGCCCCTCAGCTAACTCCCCTATGTATACACTTTCAACATGGTCCCTGATCAGGAACAGGATTTCCCCCCTCCGCAGTAGCCCAATTTCACTGTAATTGTTCCCCAGCCAGATAAGTTCAGCTCATGGTTGGTGCCCGCATGGAACTAGCCAATTAATAGCTGAATTATCGGGAGGGCCCAAAAAGGCCTTTCTCGTTTGCCTTCCATTCAAGACGCAAGTATTTCTTTAGACTTCGTCCCAACCAATTAATTTTAAAGCATAATCTTCTGATGCAGGTACTCTCCACAAGCAAATGTAGCCATTGCTGTGGTGATGTGGAAGTGGCACTGATTAAGTGCTGCTGAATTACAGCAAACTGCCAATACAATGCAGCTGGATATAAAAGAAATACTTGCATTCACATAGAATCCTATTATGTTATCAAAATGCTTTGAAGCATTTCACACAATAAATTACTTTTCATATCCCCAGATTCTTATGAGTTTCAGTAAGTTTTAATCACTAATTCCTGGAAGTAGTTTGTGGCAGTCTTTCTGTAGTTCAATCTTGTCTGCAGAACAGTGGACTCATGTGTCAGAACAGCTTGTGCCTGTTCTGTGTTTCTTCAAAAATATATTTCCTGGCACATTTCAGGATTTCTTCTGATTTTTTCACCAAAGAAAATTAATTATTTTTCATTTTTTCCAAGTTTTTTTAAAGGAGGCCATCTGATTTAACGGTGGTTAATAAACTAAATGGGAGTTGCTGCCTCCAAAGCTAAACAATAATAATTTGTTATCTTGTCCAACCTAGCAAAGAACACACTGCACCTGTTATATTGAAAAGCCCTTTGAAGGGGAAGAAGAATAAAGAACAGAGGAGAGAGAGTAGGTTTTATAACCACAAAGGCTGCCAGGAGAGTATGCTTAAGGGAAAAGCTGTGAGAGCCTTTGTTGAAGGACAGTGATTAGAATTGCTGGAGAATAGTTAGAAAACACCGGCCAGGGTTTTTAAATTAGTGCAGTGTCTGGATTCTAGTTGGGCAGGCAGAGTCTGCCAGTAGGGTGATTAAATGTATTCCTGGAGGTTTCATCACATGACTTGCCCCCCGTGCTCCAGCCGCTAGTCAGCCCACACATCCATCCTTGTGGCGGGATCCGAAACTGAAGTGGCAGCCAAGTTCCCAACGCAGGATTGAAAATCCCAGCCACCTTGTCTTAAGTCAGACAACCCACTAATGTAGGGAAAAATTGTGCATTCTTTATTTTGTATTATTATATGTTGTACTAATTGAAATGTGTGACTTTAGTCATGACTGCTCCACTGTATGTTCATTCGCAATGAAAAATACTAGCTGAATGATTCATGTCAAGTTTTGGCCCAAACATTAACACAACCCATCAGACAGGTTGAAGAAATATGTGTGCAGCAGACTTGAATATCCAGCACAAGAGGATGCTATTGTTACATCTTTGGGTTATGCAAATTGTACAAGTGTATAAAGGGCATTTTGAATTAATTTCCATAAATGATACTCAGGCCACTTATTGACATGACTAATAGTGTAGAATGCAAGATAGTCCATATGGCAGACCTGACTGTGTATTACCATTGGGCTACTGATTGAGAAGACTATTTCAATTTACAGTGACTATAAGACAGCTAACTCTCAAGCTAGTAGATAATGGCATTATTGGGCCAATTTCACTTTGGGGTGAACTTATGAAAAAGATTCTAAGTTCAGAATGAATGTGAAAACAGGAGAGTTTTTTATCTTTTTTTTGGGCGAGTCCAAATCTGCAATCTTGTGCAATTAGAGCAGGAAAAAAACCCCAGAAACCACTTCTCACCTGTAGGGAGAGAGTGGGCCTTAAATTGCTTGAACGCACCCCCCCTGCCCCCACTGATCACAACTCAGAGTACGCACCCCCACCCCACCACTGATCGGACTGCCCCTGGTTTGGAACTGCCTCCCAGTAGACCCTACCACTCAGGCCCTGCCCCCTTGGCACTACCCAGTGCCTGGTAGACAGTGCCGGTGTGTCAGGCTGGCACTGCTCAAGGAGCACGCCCCCCCCCCCCCCCCCCCCGCCCTGCCCCCGATCTCCCAGGAGGGCCGCAATACCCTCCGGTTCTACTGATTTGATTTGATTTGATTTATTATTGTCACATATATTAGTGTACAGTGAAAAGTATTGTTTCTTGCGCACTGTACAGACAAAGCATACCGTACATAGAGGAGGAAAGGAGAGAGTGGAGAATGTAGTGTTATAGTCATAGCTAGGGTGTAGAGATAGATGAACTTAACACCCTAGCTGTGACTGTAACACTACATTCTGTGTTTGTGTAAATTTCATTCTTGACCTGTGGGAGAACCTCCTATAGCCAGAACATTGTTATAGTCCTCACTTTGCTACTTATCCTAAGGAATATAAGTGTGCGAGAGGGAATGGGTGATTCAGTGAATAAGATTTTTCATCTTTGGGACTTGAGTTCAAATAGAGTTCAGATTAACAGAGTGAAGTTCTCTTCTGACTGCTGGCTCTTATGTGAAGTGAGTTCTAAAACCCTCAAGGCAGAAACTACGGGCATGGGCACACAAGTTTTCCTTAACTGGCTGACGTGTGAAGCAGTAAAATGCCATTATGGAGGCGTGGCAGTTGGAGCATGTTAAGGGGGTAAAGTACAGGAATGATGTTTTGCTTGCACCTGGGGGGGGGATTCTCCAACCTCGCTGTACTGTTATTAGATCATGCCACCCACCGAAAAATAGTGTATGAGCCTAAAAATCTGTTTTGTGCCCAGCGTGAAGCAGTTTGCCGTTCTCCCGGCCCCTTTTTAATGGCGGGAAACCATTTCACACTCATTCTCAACCAGAAAGAGCATGAGGGTGTTTAGTATGAGATTAACTGCATTTCAATATCATTAACAAAATCCCCGTTCCAGAATGCACCCACCTCTCCAGCATGACGTCGCAGCGGTGCAAATCACTACTGGCCCTTTAAAGTGTGGTTCAGGCACAGCGGTTGTGAGGGCAAGCGGGAAGGGGAGTACACTGTGCACCAACCTCCAGGGTGCAAGAAGGTGGGCCAGCCGCTGCCATGCTTTGGGGTGGTGTGGAGGGCGGGCCTGGGCTGGAGATCCTCAGGTCAGGGGTCGTCTGGCGAGCATTCTCCATGCTTACTGAATGAGTCCTGAGGGATTCCAGAAGTTGAGTTCAAATCCCACTAATGTCCCACACTCCACCCTTCCACCTTTCAGCTGGAAAGGCTCCGTAGTTTACCGCAGATATCCCATCCCAGGCCCCACTAACAGTCACAAGAACCTGGCAGCTGTCGCCCCAATCAAGGGAATTCGGCAGGTGTTAACACAGCTCTGCACACTGCATGAACTCTGCAGTGGTCCCTACAATAGCCACCCATTGCATAAAAGTTAGAAAGGCACTTCCCTACCATCTGGCTGACCTAGACACCATGTCTGGAAGCCACTTTGCACCAAGTGTCCAGGCGGTACATGCAGGCGTGTACTGCAAGGGTTCCTCACTGAGGACTTTCCCACAGCCACCCTTGAGCTCAACATGAGTGCCAGAGAACTGAGCCCAGTCTGCCTCATGCTGCTGCCACTGGTCTGTGGTATCAGGCAATCATATTTGCTGGGAAGGGGACAGCTATCTGGGGGAGCAGTTCTGCCCTGCACACCAGTGAACACACAACTGCACTGAAGCTGCAGAAGGCATCGTGCCGCATCATGTGAAGGGAGGGTACAGTTATGTGGGATACCATTGACGACCATGAGGGGATATGGGCAGTGTCCATGGCAATGGTCAGCAGCCACTTGAGATGGAGCATGGCACGAAGGATGGTAAAGGTTGCCAGGGTTCGGACGCATGGGCACATGGGGTGCGTGGGAGTGATTGAGAGGCCCGGGATGGACTTTCTCTCATTCTCTCCTTCTTCCCTCCCCACTGCCTCCCACCCCTGCAGAGCAAGAATGGATCTTGGATTCCAGCAAGCAGAGCTGGCAGTGATTATCATCACTGCTGTAAGCGGTCAATCCAAGGCACATCAACCCAGACAGGAGGCCACACTAGGCCAACCGGGGACCGCTAGTCCAGGTCAGGACCCAGGCACACATTGGCCAGAGGGGGAGTCCAAGGGGGAGGATGAAGGAGGTGACAAGACATGTGTGTTCTTCAATTAGCTACCGAATGCCATGTGCTGTCGAAAGCTCTGCCTGAGCATGAAGACAGTACGACAATTGTGCCATGTCATCGTGGATCTGGCACCTCATGGGGAGGAGGACACCCACTCCTGCTGGCAGTTAAGATGATGGCTACCCTTAATTTCTACACAATCAGGCCATTCCAGGGCTCGAGCAGGGGCCTTTGTGGAATATCGCAGTTGTCGGCCCACACGTCCATCCAGGCAGTGATGTATGCACTGTACGCCCAGGCCCTACATACATTTTGACCCGAGCCAGGCCCATCAAGAGATCTGGGCTAAGGATTTCGCTGCCATTACCAGGTTCAGGGGGCTATAGACGGCATGTATGTTGCCCTATGGGCCTTGTGGAATCAGGGAGTGCCCTTCATCAACAGAAAAGGGCTCCACTCCCTTAACGTGCAGATCATTTGCGATCACCTTGCTAACATCATGTAGGTGTGTGTACGCTTCCCAAGGAGCATGCATGATAGCTACATCCTGGGGTCTTTGAAGACCAACCCAGGCTGCAAAGACAGCACATGGAGTACAAGGGCGACCTGCTGAGGTCATGGTTGATGAAGCCAGTGCAGAGCCTGAGATCAAGGCAGAGACCTGCTACAATGAGGCCCACGCTGCTACCTTGTCCATTGTTGAGTGGTGCATTGGGCTCCTGAAGATGTGGTTTCTGATGCCTGGACCATTCTGGCGGTGCTCTGCAGTATAGCAGAGGGTCTCCCCCATTGTGGTGGTCTGCTTTGTGCTCCACAACCTGGCGAGCAGTGGGCTGATATCCTGGAGGAGGAGGAGGAGGACCAGGCGGATGCTCCTGCGGAGGAGGTGGACTAGGAAGGTGTGGAGGATGAGGCTCCAAAGAATCTGGAGGATGCTGGACTGGTGGCAGCAGCAATGATCTGGCAGTGTAGGTAGAGCAGGGAGGCCCTCATCAACGCAAGGTTCAGCCATGAGGAGGTGTGGTGCCGCCTTAGAATCATAGAATCATAGAAACCCTACAGTGCAGAAGGAGGCCATTCGGCCCATCAAGTCTGCACCGACCACAATCCCACCCAGGCCCTACCCCAACATATTTTACCCGCTAATCCCTCTAACCTACGCATCCCAGGACTCTAAGGGGCAATTTTTTTTTTTAACCTGGCCAATCAACCTAACCCGCACATCTTTGGACTGTGGGAGGAAACCGGAGCACCCGGAGGAAACCCACGCAGACACGAGGAGAATGTGCAAACTCCACACAGACAGTGACCCGAGCCGGGAATCGAACCCGGGACCCTGGAGCTGTGAAGCAACAGTGCTAACCACTGTGCTACCGTGCCGCCCCAGCGCAGATGGGGATATGGTCAGGATGCATTTGCTTGTGAAGAGTGTGACCAGGACTCATAGGGAGCAGCTGCTCCCCTTGGGTTTATGATGAGGGGGCACAGCTTTGGGGATGGGACAGGGGTCTCAGAGGGATTGGTGGGGACAGTCTGCACCCATGGGTGGCGGGGGTCTGGAATCTACTGGGGCCGATAACCTAATAACCCTTACAGCTGCGCACTTGGAGAACCACAGCATCCACGAATATGCACAGGTGCTGGGAGTTGGGATTCCACAACTTTATTGGTTGTCATCATTGGTGCAAACTCTGTGGGCCGAAAGGCCTCTCCTGCGCTGTACTATGCTCCATGCCTCTATGGGTGCGTGTGGGGGTATGAGGCTCCCTATGGGAAACAGGCACAGACAGAGGAGTTGTGGCTATAGAGTGTAATAATATTTAGTTGTTATTTACAGTGCATACTACCCAATCTCTAACTACAGTGTCAGCTTTCATCCGTGCCTTCCTGGTGATCCTACAACTTCTTCATTTTAAGTGGCCTGCCGCTATGTCTAAGTGGCTCCCCAGGATGCACATTAGAGGTGGAGGCAATCAGCTGTGTTCTGCACCCCGTGGCCTTTAATGCCCTTGACAGGTGTCCCCTGGAGTGCTGGGACAAGGGGGGCCCCGGCCGACTTTTGGGTGTCATGGATACAGCCGTGGTACCTATTTCAGCCTGCTGCCTGGGAGTTGTACAGGTGTCAGGGAGGGGGGATTCAGAAGGGCTGGGGATGGCCAGAGTCCCCTAAGTGGCAGGCCCCGGCATGGCTCCAACACTTCCTTCTTCCTCGGGGCGCTTGAGGGCCCCTAAGACACTCCATGGGGCAGCGAGGCAGTAGGAGTCAGGTTCAGAAGCCTTTATTACCTGCCACTGCCAATCCTTGAGGCCCAATAATATCTGATCTGTGGTGTGATTGCTTTCAGCGATGGCCCTGTGCATCTGGACCAAGCTTTGAAGCCCTTCAGCAAGTGCCCTCTGAGACTGGGCCAAGCTCTCAAGGACCACAGCAACTCGGCCATCCCTTGGTCTCTGCCACCCATTTCCTGCCCCAGACATTCCACTCTTGCAGTGTGGGGCTGGGTACCATGCAATGCCGGCATCATCTCCTGTGCTTGAAAGCTGTGGGCCTCCTTCAAACAGCCTCGCAGTTACTGGAATAATCTCCAACACCCACTCCTGCAGTCCCCGGCTTTACTTCTACATCCCCAGCAGCTTTGTGAGAACCTTATCTAACAGCCCAGCATCTTGGGGATGAGCAGTTTCCTTGGATCCGGCAGGTTGCCAATGCCACTTAGAATCATAGAATCATAGAAACCCTACAGTGCAGAAGGAGGCCATTCGGCCCATCGAGTCTGCACCGACCACAATCCCACCCAGGCCCTACTCCCACATATTTTACCCGCTAATCCCTCTAACCTATGCATCTCAGGACTCTAAGGGGCAATTTTTAACCTGGCCAATCAACCTAACCCGCACATCTTTGGACTGTGGGAGGAAACCGGAGCACCCGGAGGAAACCAAGGAGACACGAGGAGAATGTGCAAACTCCACACAGACAGTGACCCTAGCTGGGAATCGAACCCGGGACCCTGGAGCTGTGAAGCAGCAGTGCTAACCACTGTGCTACCGTGCCGCCCATTGCTTGCCCAATTCCTTGGACATTCTTACCTCCGCCTGATGTTCACCAGCAGCTGTGTGGTGCTCACCAGAAAGTGAACCCAAAGCCTGTCTACTGAAACCAGCCACTGAGGTTTTTGTCTCTGCACTGGTGGATGTTGCAGGTGTTGCCTCTGAAGCCAGATCTATGGTATCCTCGGTGCTTTCCTCTGAGGTGCTGGCGGGGAACGCGGAGGGGAGGTGGGGGGTGCTGACCCCTGAGGACCTGGCCTCATTCAGTGTTGTGCCTGCAAGAGAAGACACATGGGTAAGTGTAAGGGAGGGACAGAGATAGGGGCAAATCGATACTTCACAAGGTCTCAGTGGCTGAAGGCTTTATGGATCCTCACTTTTGTAATGCAACATCGCAGTCGCTTACAGCCCTGAATGTGGCCCCCCTGTGAGATCCATCGCTTGTTCCTCCGCCACCACCCGTCTTCTCCCACTCTTTGCGGTTATGGGCCATATACTGCAGATGATAAGGGGATGATTAAGAGCTTGATGGCTGCTGGTGGTGGGGAGGGGAGGGTTACGTGGAATGGGTGACGTAGCTCAGCACTGTGCCTTGCCAGGCAGATGCTTGACTTGTGCTGCCAGAGAGATTTGAGGATAATGCTGGGGCGGTGTGAGGGGGCAGGTGCTGGAAGGCCATGGCTCATCAGGGAGTGGGTCGAAGTGGACACTCCAGGTGTGATGGGTGGGACTGATGCCAGGCCAAACAGATGGACATTCACCCTTGCAGCTCAAATGGGGTTGTTCATCTTCTGTCATTGGCCTCCGGTCCTATCTGTCAGGCCGCAGACACTGACTGCTGCGGCCACCCCCTCCCAGACCGCATTGGTGTATCTGCTCCTAGGTCATCTCCCCTTGTGGGGTACAGGATGGCCTGCCTCTCCTCCAATTCCCTCCGTAAACCATAGGGCTGGTCTGCACAATGCCATCTTCCTGACATGACTGGCTGTGAATGCAGGGGAGCATTTAAATGCAGCTCCCCCTTGTTAATGTGCACAGCTGCAGTACCTTGAGCAAGTCACACACCTGGAGATTCCATCACAGCGTTATTCGCATGGTGGGTTCTTTCAGTGCACTAAGTGTCAATGGATTGTGCTGTGCAGCGAGCCCATAAGACTGACCCGGATCATCCATTATTCTCGCCTTTATGACACTTAATTATTTTGGCAGAATTTCGCCCCTGATGTTTAAACCTCTTCAGACTGCTCTGAATAGCAATGTAGAGTGATCTAATTGTCACAGTCTTAATATTCCGATGCTTCTGTATCCCTTCAATTGTAATGAAATGCCCTGGCCTTTAGCCTATTGAAAGCTTTGATCTATATTTTGATATTCTAATGAGGAGATTGAAAATCAACAGAATTTCTCGTGAGCACTTTATTTGTAAATGGCTATTCAACTCTATAGGGCATCACAGCTGAACCTGATCCCACACCACCACCCACGCCATCTGCACGCTTTTCAGTGCAGTGATAGTAATTAAGAGCAAGATTTCGCACTGCTTCCTTTCCTACCCTTTCGGCTGGCTTGGAGCGCTCTTGACAGCCATTTCTCACACCCAACCCTCAGCTCCCTACGAGCTGTAACACACAGAGGGAGAAACAGCAGTGGAGGAAGCAAGGGATTTGTTGTGTGCACAAGTGTGAGTAATATAGGTTTGGACTATTTAATTTGAAAAGATCCCTGCTGTCCTAACCTTTGGTTTAGCAATACTCCTAGTTTTCCCTGGAGATTGTTCCGGGAAATTACATGGAAATCTGTCATGTCCAGGTTGTTCCATTAAAATAAAATTCTCTGCTGTCTTCACATGCAGTGTTTTAAGCTGCTTCCACTCTCGAGTGCCTACGTCATTTTCAAGTGTCATGTTGAGATCTTCTATGTGTAACTCAGACTTAGTTTCCCTTGAGTTGCACCCAATAAATACTCGAGGACATGAAATGCCTTTCAACTCTTCAGTGAGTACAAAATTAATTTAGTTTATTTGGATCAAAGTCTTTTGTTTCATTCTACCCAAAGTTCAGTTAAGCTCTGTTGAAAAATCGATTTGAAATGTAACACCCCCACAATTTTACTGATTTTTTTAAAAAGGGGATAAGGTGTCCTGACTATAAATCTCAATGGAGCACTAATTAAATGCTGCCTAAATGCTCACCAATAGATTCATAGAAACTTACAGCACAGAAAGAGGTCATTTACCCCATCATATGTGCACTGGCTCTTAGAAAGAGCAGTCACTCTTAGTCCCAGATCCCTCTGCTTTTTTGTCTGTTACCTTGTGAGTTTCTCATGCCCATGTACCTGTCCAGAATCCTCTTAAAATCATTTATGGAGTCACCTTCACAGGTCGAGTGTTCCAGCTGAGTGACAACTGAGTGAAAATATTTCTCTTCATCCCCCTCTTGTGCCAATGATTTTGTAAGTTTCGATCAGACTACCTCTCATTCATCTAAATTGTAAAGTCTACAGGCCCAGTCTCCTCATTGGACAGTGCCGTCAACCCAACAATCAGTCTGCTGAACCTCCACTGCAGCCCTTTGGCAAGTATATCCTTTCTTATGTAAGGTGACAAAAACTGTACACAATGGGCCCAATTTTACCATCGCATTGCTCCCGTTTTCGGGCGTGAAAATTTGGTAAAGTCGGGCATGAGGCAAGTAGCACGATTCGCGCCTGCCTCCACGCTGGTTCCCCCTTTAGCAAAGAATACACTTGCATGCATTTAAATTGACTTAATGGGCTGCACACCCAACCCTACTGGCACTTCCCCCTTTCCCACTGCGTTCGCCCATCCAGAATTGGCACGAAACAGACATGCTCTACAAAAGTCCGATTTGGGTGCTCCAGTTAGTGAGGAGGTAAGTGCTGAGCATCTGACAGCTCTCTGCTTGAGATCAGTGGAAAGGAGGAGGGAAGGGGGGGTCTTCTGCCACTCTGCCTGAGATCAGTGAGGGGGAAGGGGGGTCCACTGCCACTCTGCCTGTGATCAGTGGGGGGAGGGGAGGTCTGCTGCCACTTTGCCTGAGATTGGTTGGGGAAGGGAAGAGGGGGCTGCGATCGGTCTGGGTGGCGGGGTGGGGTGGGGGGATAAGGGGGTCAGTAATGTTGGGGGGGTCAATGTCTGTGGGGGCTAGGGGGAGACATTATGTGGCCCGGGAGCGATGTGGCAGGGGAGCCACATTCTATCATTTTTTTTCTGCGCAAGCGCAGTTGGAGGCGCCAATCGGAGCTGCAGGATTTTGGGCGCATTAAGCCTCAGCCACTGGCTTCTGCAGCACGATTCGGAATCGCTGATATTTTTGCAGGCAGAGTGCGTATGGGGGCGCCTGAGAATGGGTCTAAAAATTGGATCTGAAATACTCCCAGTTTCAAGTCCGCCCAGCACTTAGAATCAAAATGGTAAAATAGGGCCCAGTGTTCCACATGCGGTCTAACTACAGTTGAAGCAAAACATCTCTACTTCTGTACTCAGATCATCTTGCATTAAATGCTAACATACTATTTGCCTTCCTAATTTCCTGCTGCACCTGTAAGTTAGCCTTTACTGAGTTATAAACAAGGACGCCCAGACCCATTTGGACATCAACACTTTCTAATCTCTCATCATTTAAGAAATACTTTGCACCTTTGTTCTTACTACCAAATTGGATAACCTCATACTTATCCACAGTGTATTCCATCTACCATGTTCTTGCCCACTCAATAAGTTTATGCAAATCCCCCTGAAATTTCTGTGCACCCTCCTCACAACACACATTCCTACCAGCCCATTTGCAAACTTGGAAATTTTACATTTGATCCCCACATCCAAATCATTGATATAGCTCAGGCCCAAGCAGTGATCCTTGCGATACCCCACTAGTCACAGCCTAGCACCCTGGGGATGATCTGTTTATTCCTACACTGTTTCCTGTACTTAATCAATCCTCAATTCATTTCACTATGTTGCCCCCAAACCTATGTGCTCCAATCTCTATATTTGGACTGGGATATTCTTCCTGCAGGTGCTTCAGTTGCCTGTTCAAAAGGGTAGGTTAATGTTGGGGCATGGCATGAAGGAAGTGGGATAAAAGGGGTTCCAGCAGATGGGCAGTTAGAATAGGGGCAATTTTCTCTGAAACACATTCTGCTTTGAGTGAGAATCTGTTCAGTTCAGCTCAGCTGCTACTTAATTCAAATCTTCTTTCACACACAACATTGAGCTGCCAATAAGAAAGCTTCTAATTGAGTAAATATCAGTACTGACACTTGTAATAGCTTTTAAACTCCTACCAATTATTGTTTGTTAGAACTGGCTTTTGCATTTGTTGGTTAGATTAGATATACATGGCATTTAAACAGTTTTAATTTTTAATAATATGTAGATAAGTTAAATGGTTGTCACATTCAATGCTGTATATTATCATTGGTTGGCCTTTGTTTTTAAATTTAACCTGATCTACTCTGGAGAGTAAACTTCAAAGATTTCATTAAATCAACATAACTTTTTGAGATTTGTGAATGAATTGCTTTGTTTTCTCAACCGGAAGACTGCACCTCAATAATGCAACAATCTTCAGCACTCAGACTGGAGTGCCAGCCTAGATTGTGTGCTCATTATTTGGCTTGTAACTGTAAACTGCTAACTTAAAGGCCAAAACTATTAACTGAACCAAACTATCACTGGCATTCTACATAACAGATTATGCTACTTGCGGAAGCAGAATTGGAGGAGCTTCAGAAATTTGGTAATTGTATGTAGTCTTTTTTCATTCCAGTCAGTCATTCGCTGCAGGGTGTTGGTGAGGGTGAGGGTGAGGGTGGGGGCACCTTTAAGTTAAACTGGGATTTTGATAAAATTGGACAGGACATTGAGACTTTAATTGACCTTAAAATTCCCAAAATAGCCTCATGGCAAACATATGTGGGATGTGGAGGGTGGTGTGGAGGGTGGTGTGGCGGGGAGGGGGGGGGGGGGGGGAATGAATCCTGCCACAATGTGCAAGTTGATTTGATGTCATTGATGCCATCATAGAGCTTAATGCTGAACGTACATTCTGCAACAGGAAGAACTCCACCAAAGCTATTAAACTAATTACATGTTGTTTTGATTGTATGAGTGCTTCGTGTTTGCTAAAATTGAAAAAGAAAAACTAGGGGTGGTGCCAGGACAGGATTTGGTGGGACCGGGGGTGGCGGGGGGGGGGGGGGGGGGGGAGGGGGGGGTGTTGGTATGCCAGGGATAGGGTGTGGTGGGACAGGAGCTGAAGGACGCTTTGCTCACTTAAAGGCCTCTCAACAAAGCAGCATCATCCAGACAAGGGTGCAGGAAGAGGCCTTCTTTTTGGAACAGAGTAGAACTGGGAAAATGTGCAGCACAGGACAATCTCCTGGAAGAAAGGGTCTGGCTGAAGCCATATCAGTTTGTTCAGGGTATTCAAAGAATAATTCTGAATCTGAATCTTACTGAGGAGCAATGTGCAAGATATCTCTGCTTCAGCAAGGATGTCCTCACTGAAATCTCCCACCTGGTACATTTATAAATTAATTCATGACATATTGCAAATCTTGTACATTTTCTGGTGCCTATTTTCCAAGTCTCTTTGCCTGTCTGAGTGCTCAGTGCAGTGCTATCTGAGTGGCTGCAGTATTGCTGGTGACTCTCAGTATCTCTATAGATGGTGTTCTGTAAATAGTAGCATCCCAGTATTGCAGCATTCGTCTAGGATGGGTGACAGCCAACAACACGACTGGTGGGAGGATGAATGTTGCCTTCCCGAGAAAGAACAGCAGCTTTGGCTGACAGTTGTGCTTGAAAAGAATCTGTACTGGGAAACAATGAGAATGAGTTTGCAAGTTTTTTTAATCCTGCGCTGACTATCTTAGTAGTGGAGGTGGAAATGAAGAGAGAAGTTCTGTATTTGCAGTAGGGCAGGAAGTCCTCCAGATACATGATTGAATAGCTGTGAAATTAGATAGCTATGAATTAAGAGCAGGAACAGATCACTTGATCCTGCCAACCCCATGGAGCTGCTTCTACTCTGCTGGGGTAATGCCTCAGTAATATTAGTAGTCAGTTGGAGACTAGATTGCTGGTCTGCTCTCACCATACAAACCCCTCTGCACACCTCAATCTACAGCTATGATGGCAGCAGTTTAAGCTTCCACTGCAGCACTCAGACATTGGGTGGTTCTTGCTTTTGCTGCAATGGAAGCTGCAACATTGGTCATCAGATGCTGCATCATGGTTGGATCCACAAGTCTGTTGACACAGTTGGACACCACCTCCAAATTGGAAAGGGTGGGCTCCAACCTTTGTGCCAAGCCTTGTGACAAGTTGGTACTGGACCCTTACATGGTCCTTAACATTGCCCCCTGGCTTTCTGGCAGGCTTCCCAAGCACCAAGCATATCCCCATCACCGTTTTTCTGTAGCCTGCCCCATCAGTGTCCTTACCTGAATCTTCTGCAGCAGAACCTGTGTGACCTTGTCTGTTAGTGAGCTGGCATCCGCACTATCCTTTCCCCGACTCTGGCTCTAGGCCAATCATGCCCAACGTTCATAGAAATCATAGAAACCCTACAGTGCAGAAAGAGGCCATTTGGCCCATCGAGACTGCACCAACCACAATCCCACCCAGGCCCTACCCCCATACCCCTCCATATTAACCCGCTAATCCCTCGAACCTACACATCTCAGTACACTAAGGGGCAATTTTAGCATGGCCAATCAACCTGACCCGCACATCTTTGGACTGTGGGAGGAAACCGGAGCACCCGGAGGAAACCCACACAGACAAGAGGAGAATGTGCAAACTCCACACAGACATTGACCCAAGCCGGGAATCGAACCCAGGTCCCTGGAGCTGTGAAGCAGTGCTAACCACTGTGCTACCGTGCCGCCCCATGTTCTCACCATGTGTAGATCAAGGCCGGAATTCTCCGGCCATTCTCACCCCACTACCCCTGCCAGCGAGAACAGAAAGTTTGGCGCTCAGCCAAATCTCCATTCACAGCAGCAGGACGGAAAATCCCAACTGTGGGTTGAGGTTGGAGAATTCTGGCCCATGTCTCTAATCTCCCTCAGTCCAAAATTGTGCAAGTTAGATTGATAGGCCATACTAAATTGTCCCTTAGTGTCAGGGGGAATAGCAGGGTAAATACATGGGGTTATGGGGATAAGGCCTGGTTTGGATTGTTGTTGGTGCAGGCTCAATAGGCTTAATGGTCTCTTTCTGTACCTCAGGCATTCTATGATTCTAAGATTCTATCCTCCAATATATGTGCTATGTCTGTATCTGAACTGGTGGCTGTGAGTGTGCATTCAAAAGAAGATGTCTTCATCATTACTCTTCTCCTGATGTTCATTCGTTGCCTGGCCTGGTTACAGCTCTTGGGTATCTGAAAGGAATCAGGCAAAATTACAAGGTTGTGATGAGGCAAGTGGGGTAAGTAAGAGGTACATACTTACACCACCTGAAGCTTGTAAACAAGGAGAAAGAGTGGGATTAGAGAAGGAGGATTAGGTAGGTGAATAACAATGTCTGTTTATTTATTTATTATTGTTGCAAGTTGGCTTACATTAACACTGCAACTGAATTATTGTGAAAATCCCCTATTCGCCACACTCTGGCACTTGTTCAGGTACACTGAGGGAGAATTTAGCATGGCCAATGTACCTAACCAGCACGTCTTTTGGACTGTGGGAGGAAAGCGGAGCACCCGGAGGAAACCTAAGCAGACATAGGGAAAACGTACAAACTCCACACAGACGGTAACCCAAGCCAGGAATCGAACCTGGGTCCATAGCACTGTGAGGCAGCAGTGCTCACCACTGTACCACCGTGAGGTTTCCTCAGCAATGGGCATCCCAACAATTCCCAGCACTGTCTCCTTCATGAGAGTCAGGACATGCATGAGGAATGCTTAGCTCCTGCTGCCATCTATTGTGCAACATCTTGTCCAGAAAACAAAGTGTGTCAGTGGGTGTCACACAATTGGTTTGGACCATTTGGCTGTCATGTGCCAAGAAACTTGAATAAAATAAAGAGTTAAGAATTGAATAAAGATAAAAATTAGAGAAGCTTTAATAAAATAAAGTTTAAAGAATTGGATGAAAAGGAATTGATATGAATTCAGGTGCCTTAAGGGCTTTGATACACTAATTAGCTTAGCAACAGTTTAAACAGATATTTTACTTAAATGAAGTGGAAAACAATAAAGTATAGAATTGTAGCTGTTAAAACTCAGGAAGATAGGCATTCAGAGTGGAGATATAAGAATGCTGTTACACATACATGCTAAAAGCATGACTTCTAAGGTGAGTTGGTCAGATAGGATGAGATCAAATTAGGATAAACAATATATCAATGGCAGGGTTAGCGCTGTACATCAGGAAAAGGACAGCTGTTGAGCAACTAAGATCATAGCCACGCCCAGCAGAAAAGAGCAGCTCTCCCAAAAGCAGGCTTCTGTGCTAAAAGTTGCTGTTTGAAAACCTGAGAGAGTCTACACTGAACTAGAAGAAGGGCTCCCCAAAATAAGGATAATTCATAGAAATCATAGAAACCCTACAGTACAGAAAGAGGCCATTCGGCCCATCGAGTCTGCACCGACCACAATCCCACCCAGGCCCTACCCCCATATCCCTACATATTTTACCCGCTAATCCCTCTAATCTACGCATCCCAGGACACTAAGGGGCAATTTTAGTATGGCCAATCAACCTAACCCGCACATCTTTGGACTGTGGGAGGAAACCGGAGCACCCGGAGGAAACCCACGCAGACACGAGGAGAATGTGCAAACTCCACACAGACAGTGACCCAAGCCGGGAATCGAACCCAGGTCCCTGGAGCTGTGAAGCAGCAGTGCTAACCACTGTGCTACCGTGCCGCCCAATTCGTGTGTGGTAATTATTTGCTGGATTTGGCTCATAGAGTTAAACCATATGTGATGTTGTTTTGGGATAAGGGACATTCTCAGAGTTTCAGAATGTAGATAGATATGGAATGGATTAATTCAGGTATACTGGATGTGTGTGTGTGTGTGTGTGTAGTCATTATTATTGTTAAGTATCTTTATTTTGTATTGTGGCCTTTCTTGTGTGTTTTTACAATTTAATGAACATACTTTTATTTGAATGATTATAAGACTGAACCTTTCTTCACTAGTTTGCATATCTTTCCTCGCATTATACAAGATTATAAAATAAACAATTAAGAACTGATGTTCCAAGTTACGTTTCTGGGTTTTGGGGTACCCTCACATCTAAATCGGGGGATTCTTTATACATGGATGAATATCAGACAGTGTTACAAGTTATGAGATGTGGGTGTGAGGCTTGTATCAGTACAAAGTGTGAGGGTGAAGGTATGCATATTGGAAATTAATTCTGATAGATAAATGTAAGTGACTGAGGGGGTGTGATGATTTGAGTAGTAGCTGATGCTTCTGGTATATTCGGCAGGATCTGTCATTTGAAGATGCATTCACTGACCTTGATCACTCATGTAAGGCCATTGAATTTTTTCCAGCACTGTATTTAGGTCCTTGGGTCTTGACTCAGGGCTAGACAAAATGTGGAGTTGAGGCCACAATCAGATCAGCCATGATCTTATTGAATGGCGAAGTAGGGTCAAACAACCAAACGGCTTATTCCTGCTCCTGATTCATATGTCTGTATGACTCCTGGCATTGACCACCCTCACTGCTTTTTGACCGTGTGTCAGGAGCGCTTCCTTCCCCACTGCATATAGAGAACATCTCTCCTTCTTTCACCTCCACCACCAAGACACTCAGTGTAGGATTGGACAAAGTTGCAGTCAGATCTTCCCATTTGTACCACTCCTCGCTGTTTCCCAACTTTTGTTGTCCTCACTGTTTCACAGGACAGATTCTCTTCAATCACACTTGCCAGTACCCGCCACAGCTTCCCATTGAGCAGTGCAGGTTAGCTTTAAGTGGCACTAGCCCTGCTGCTGACACATCTAGCCAATGTTCAGTACAGTTAGTTCAAGCTGGAGATCCTTCAAGTAAACAGGCAGCAACAAATGCAGTGCAGTTAATGGGTATGGGTTAATTGCACATCACCATTTTGTTGGGAGGTGGTGACAAAATTAATCCTCATTAAATCCAGTGCAGGAATTTATTTATCAGTCGACCCCCATTTTTTCTATGACAAGTAGTTTCCCTTTCTGGAAAGCAGCTGAACACTGTTAAACTTGTTACATATACTGGAAGAGTCCCCACACTGAGAACTCTATATTATCTTTCTTTGGTAATATTTTGCTCATCAAAGTGATAAAATGTTAATGCTGGAGAGCTGAACATTTTCGTTTTCACCCGATGTCAGTATTGTAGCAACATATGTAGGCCATTGAACCCCTCAAGCTTGCCCCATTATTCTATTAAATCATGGCTAATCTTTACCTGAACTTCATTTGATCCCTATTCCTTAATAACCTCACGTTTTGATCTCTGTCCTGAAAATTCCAATTGACACGAAGCACGGTTCTTTGGTGAAGACGTCTAGATTGCCGTCAGCTTTTACATGGAACAGTTCTTCTTTATTTCACTGTTGAATGGTTTGACTTTTATTTGAAGGGTGCATGGGCCCCTTTATTTTGGATTCCCACAACAAATGAAATAATTTCTCTCATATACTTTATTGAATTCCCTAATCATTTCAAACACCTTGATTAGGTCTAAACCAAAGAGAATACAAGGCACACTTGTTGTCATAATTTAACCCTTTCAACTCTGGTTTTATTCTTGGTGAATCCACAGAATTTAGACTCAGTCCCTTCTAAGGTGCCCAAAACAGATTAGCAGTGCTCCAGATGGGGTCTGACCAAAAGTCAGTACAACTCGAGCCTGTTCCAATAGTTTATGGTAAATCTGTACCTCAACCCAATTTTTCTGTCTTTTCTCAACATTGCTTGATATCTTTAATCAAAAATCACCAAATGCATTCCAAGAATAAGTTTACCTTGCCAAAATGCAGCACGGTTCCTCTCCACTGACTCTACAAGTGCTGGTCATATCTCATTACCTTCCCCAAATGGCCAATTTCCATCTGGCTTGCTAGACTTTGAGTGCAACGAGCTATTCATCAACAAAGGACACCACAGCCGAGTCCCATCCCGTACTCTCTGATGTGCACATTTTAAATATGATTCACTGAACAGAGACCAGTAGAGTGTGTTTATTGACTGAGACATGGAGATGAAGACCTGATGGCCAGTACAATACAATTGTATGAATGTGGGTTAAAAATGCCAAAAGAAACATGACCGAAGAGGTGAATAGGAAAACCTTGAATTGGTTTCTGTAAGTCTTTGTACAGAAAATAAATTTGACCATGTAATTTCTTGATATATGCTTTGTGGAGTGAAAACTCGGTGTGCCTGCCTCTTCATAGAAATTGCTGGTGCAGTTCTGTATTTCAGCTAACAACTGGACACTTGGAGACAGCAAGGATCTTAAAAAAGATATTTTCTATTCTTGTTAGCTGGTGAATGATGCGCTGTTAAATTAACTTGTCAGTGTACTGTGAAGGTGAGGATTGCATGTGGTGACTTTAATTGACTGGCAACCTATAGTGTACATGGAAGAAATAAACCTAACATGGTGTACATAGGGAGATAGCTGGCTGACTGAGAGAGGAAGGGCCAGGAGAATGATTTAATAGGCAGATTGGATGAAGTGCAAGCAATGAGAACATTGTTAAACTTTACTTCCAGTTTTATAAGTTGTATTCCTGCCCAATCATCTCTCCCAGCATCTTTGACTATTGTAACAATTCCTAGTGAATTTTCAGAAGAGATATGTTCTTGCAGCAGACATTTGAAGGTAGTTTTATGAATTGGGTATTGAAGATCATCAAGACAGGCTGGTTGATATCTTGTTCCCTTTATGTACTTGAGTTTTGCCTCGAATTGTAGCTGTTCTCAGTCTTGTCAGGCTGTTGGCATCTGTGGATTGTATTTAGAACTGGCACTCTTTACAAGGTCCAAGAACCAACAGGACATTGTATAGTTCCAATTCAACAAAAATCAATTGAAAACCTGAATAAATAAATGTATTCAAGAAGTGGGGGGAGAGGGAATTCTCATCACACAAAGTGTAGAAATGAGGGGTGGAATTTTGAGAAGGCAATGGGGATCTCGGAGAGAGCCAACAAGACACCCTGCACTGCCTCTTTAAGGGAAGGCCTGCCACATCTTGTGATACACAAGCATGTCTTTCTTCAGGAACAATGACCCTAAGGGTGGAAGTTCTCCCTGCTGAGAGCTGCCAGCCCTTCTGACCAAGGAGATGATTTATTAAAATTATTTGACGTGGTAATGAACTGGATAAAGGGGAACCAGTTGATGTAATATACTTGGATTTCCAAAAATCATTTGATAAGGTACCGCACAAAAAGCTACTTAGTAAGTTAAAAGCCCATGGTGTTGGGGGTTGTTATTAGCATGAATAGAGAATAGGCTAACTGATAGAAGACAGGGTTGGGATAAGAGGGGCATTTTCAGTTTGGCAACCTGTAACTAGTGCAGTGCCATAGGGATCACAATTATTTACAGTACATATTAATGACTTGGATGACTATTGCCAAGTTTGCGGATTATATAGAAATTGGTGAGGATGACACACAAACTACAGGGGGTATGTCATAGGTTAGGTGAGTGAGCAAAAACTTGGCAGCTGGAATGTCATGTTGAAAAATGTGAAGTTATGCACTTTGATAGGAAGAATAAAGAAGCTGAATATTATTTAAATTGAGAAAGACTACAGAAAGCTACATCACAGAGAAAATTGGGGTCCACGTGCATAGCTCACAAAAGCTAGCATGCAAGTACATCAGGTAACAGGAATGTTAGCCTTCAAAGGGAATTGAGTATAAAGATAGGGAAGTCTCGCAAAGCTATTTAAGGCACAAGTTCGACCACACCTGGAATACTGTGAACAGTTTTGGTCCCCTTATCTAAGGAAAGATATACTGGCTGGGATTCTCTGATCTCATTCACCCAGCCACTGCTGCCAGTGAGAACAAAGAGCTTGGCACTCAGATAAAACTCCATTCACTGCAACGGGACTGGAGAATCCCAGTCACGGGCAAAGTCAGAGATTTCCGGCCGCGGTCTTTGGAGGCAGTCCAGAGAAGGTTCACTCAGGTATGAAGGGATTTTCTCATGAGGAGAGGTTGAGTAGGCTGGGCCTGTACTCATTGGAGTTTAGAAGAAGGAGAGGTGACCTTATTGAGACATATAGGGCCCTATTTTACCATTTTGATTCTAAGTGCGAGACGGACGTGAATCTGGGAGTATTTCAGATCTGACTTTTAGACCCGTTCTGAGGCGTCCCCATACGCATTCTGCCTGAAAAAATATCAGTGAGTCTGAATCGTGCTGCACAAGCCTGTGGGTGGAGCTTAATGTGCCCAAAATCCTGCAGGTGGCGCCTCTAATTGCACAGGCACAGAAAAAAAACGATAGAATGCCGCTCCCCTGCCACATCCCTCCCGGGCCGGCTAATGCTTCCCCCTGGTCCCCACAGACATTGCCCCACCCCTACAACATTACTGACCTCATTAACACCCCACCCTCTCCGCCACCCAGACTGATCGCGGGCCCCTCCCCCCCTTCGATCTCAGTTAGAGTGATTCACCCTCCCCTGTCCCCCCCCCCACTGATCCCAGGCAGAGTGATCCACCCTCCCCATTCCCCCCCCCCTCCCCCACACCAATCTCAGGCAGAGTGAACCCCCCCTCCCCACCCTGGACCCTCCTGCACAAGGCCTCCATTTCCACCTGACTCCAATGGTTGTGTGACACCTCCCTCTCTCTCCCCTGTCCCTAATCATTGAGGCACTGATCCACCACCCTTCCCCCATCAGCACACCGGCAAGTGCTCACTTGCCTTCCCCTCAATGCTAACAAGCAAACTGCATGGAACTTACTGGAATGCTCGGCCAAACTGCCTGGAGCTGATCTGCCCTAACGAGGGGCAGCTCCATAAAAAATCCAAGGATGGACAGGCAGGCAGGTGGTATAGGAAAAAATGACCACATGACCAGCCCCCCCGATTTACTGAGGGCAACCTGAGGAAGCTGCTGGATGCAGCAGAGGCGAAACAGGACATCCTCTTCCTCCAGGAGGTTGCAGACCCAGGGTTTCTGATGGAAATGCGACCTGGGAGGCCATCGCCGCCTCGGTCAATGCCATGGCAGTGGCCCCCTGAATTGGGAAGCATTGCCGCAAGAAGGTCAATGACCTCATCCGTGCAGCAAGGGTGAGTGTTTAACCCCATCTTGCATCTTCCCCCAAATCCCCCCAGATCCTCCCATCCCCATTGTGTTTCCAGCCCCTGACCCCCAAGCACGTCCTTCCAATCCCTCCCCAAGAGCACTACTGCGCTTGCCCTCTAAGGGTCACCACCTGATACTCTGCAGGAGTCACGCTATCATTTCTTTCATGGCTCCTTCTGTCTCCGCAGGAGAAGACCGACCATAACACCAGAGAAAGGGCAAACACAGGGGGTGGTGAGCCAGATCTCTGGGTCCTCAATCCTTTGAAGAGTGGGCGCTGGAGCTGTCAAAGGAAGGGGTGATTTGGGCTGTCAGCGACAGCATGGTTGGGTTGGAGTCAAGAAGTGATTACCTGTCAATCATCCACTCAATTTGAAGCAACTTCTCGGGGGTATGAGTTTTGGGTACGAGGGGCAAGGTTTGCTACGAGAGGACACAGGTTTAGGGTGCTGGGGGGTAGGTACAGGGGAAATGTTAGGGGTAAGTTTTTCACACAGAGGGTGGTGGACGAGTGGAATCGGCTGCCGTCAGTGGTGGTGGAGGCGAACTCAATAGGGTCTTTTAAGAGACTCCTGGATGAGTACATGGAGCTTAATAGGATGGAGGGTTATAGGTAGGTCTCGAAGGTAGGGATGTGTTTCGGCACAACTTGTGGGCCGAAGGGCCTGTTTGTGCTGTAGTTTTTCTATGTTCTATGTCTAAAGGAGCTGTACGAGGCATGTTTATTTGCACAGAGAGGGTGGTGGGTGCCTGGAACCCACTGTCAGGGGAGGTTGCGGAGGCAGATACAAGAGTGACATTTAAAGGGGGGCCTTTAGAGTTACATGAATGGGATGGGAATAGAGGCATGTGGTCCCTGGAAGGGTAGGGGGTTACAAATCAGATGGACAGTCTGGTGGCTGAAGGCTTGGAGGACCGAAGGGCCCGTTTCTGTGATGTAATCTTCTTTGTGCTCTGTTCTATGTTCAGTGGAGAAATGTGAATCACGTGTTTGGCATCCCGGATTCCTCTTCCTCCCTTGCACTCAACCTTGTGTCCTGTGTTGCAGGGACACATCCAGACGCCCCCGGGCCTTTTGGACTCAAGGCCCCTACTGCAGCTCCCACCCATCCTGATCTAGACAGCTCGGACGAGTCCTCGGGGGATATGGGTGAAGGGACCTCCAAGGGTGGCACAGTTTTGGCGTCAGCTTCCACCTCACAACTCACCATCCCAGATACTGACACGTCGGTGGGTCCAGTTAGTGGTGAGACTTCTGGGTCACTCTGGTGAGCACGACACATCTGATAATGTACATCGGGTGGAGGAGGGAATTTCCGAGGCCTCTGGCACGCGGGGGCCTGCCGGAGGCGAGGACTCAGCTGGCCTCGGGCTAAAACCTGAGCCTATGAGATCACTTCTCCCTCAGCTGCTGGAGATGCAGCAACAGAGCCAGGGAATTTAGGAGGGGCTGACGGCCACATTTGACCAACTGCGAGGCTGAAGGGAGGAGTCCCAAAGCTTTCAGACAGACCAGCTATTGCCTGTCTTGCATGGTTCCCAGGCCCACACTGTAAGTGTGGCGTCTGCAGTAGAAAGCCTGGGGCAGGGGATCCTCACTTCAGTAGCAGGCTCCAAGTGATGGCAGAGTCACAGGGGGCCACAGCGGAGCCCCAGAAGGCTGCGGCCAAGACACAGCGGGCCACAGCTGAGGGACTGAACAGGCTTCTCGAGATTCTGCGGCCCATGGATGAGCGGCTCGAGAGCTTGCAGGAGACCCAGTGGGACAGAGCTGAGACACAGCGGGCTATGGCTGCAGCCCTTGAGAATATGGCCCATTCACAGAGGGCCATGGCTGACGGGCTGCAGAGCTTGCAGGAGACCCAGCCGGACAATGCTGAGACACAGCAGGCTACGGCAGCAGCCCTTGAGAACCCAGCCACAGCTGAGGGACTGAACAGGCTTCTCGAGATTCTGCGGCCCATGGATGAGCGGCTCGAGAGCTTGCAGGAGACCCAGTGGGACAGAGCTGAGACACAGCGGGCTATGGCTGCAGCCCTTGAGAATATGGCCCATTCACAGAGGGCCATGGCTGACGGGCTGCAGAGCTTGCAGGAGACCCAGCCGGACAATGCTGAGACACAGCAGGCTACGGCAGCAGCCCTTGAGAACCCAGTCACAGAGGGTCATGGCTGAGGGGCTACAGAGCGTGGCCCAGTCTTAGAGGACACTTGCTGCGGCCATTGACAGGTGGCCCCCAACTCAGGTGGCCATCGCAGAGGCTTGACCACCATGGGTAGGACGCAGGTGGTCCTCCAGGACTGGCAGGGCCAGATGACACCCGAGCTTCTGGAGCGCACTCCAAAAGCACCACCATCCCATGGAGTGACCCAGGGTGCCCACAGGAGCCCCAAGGGAAGAGGAAGGGCTTGAGCCCATGCCGGGACCTTCCAGCCAGGAGAATGTGGCTGTGGCTACACCTTCTGACTCCCCTCTTCCTGACACCGGGGCATCTTAGGGGCAGTGGGATGAAGAGGGTGTCCTGGAAACATTCCAGACAGCTGGAAGCCAGCCACGGCTCTCAAGGTCCAGGGCCTCCAGAGAACGCCCGTGTTGTGAGAAATTACCACTGGAGTCAGACTGGAGGTTCAATAACAGTTTTATTTCGGACACGAAGCTTCGGGGAGAAAGCACTGGTACTCCACAGTACTTGGCAGCTACCTTCTCAATCATACAACAGTGGTTGATAATTTTTATACCTTTTAGACAATGGATAGTCCGGACATTTAACACATCGTTATCGTTGAGTAGACAGATCATGGTGATCGATAGGTTAACACATCGTTATAATCAGACAAGTACAGACATGGGTAGTTAACATAGCAATGTTCATAGAATGGAGACATTTCCTCTATCAATGGCTGGTTTCGATCTTTACATACAGTGATTGGTTTTGCTGCATTTATGTATTTCTGTTCCCATCTATGGCTGATCTTATTATCAGACCTTATTGTCCTGGGTCTGTCCTTATCTTTAAAGTGCCTCAAGCTCTGACTAACTTCCTGCAGTATTTGGTTCCTGCATGTTTAACTTTAAATAACTGTCTGTGCTGCATGTTTTAACTTTAAGTAGCTGACTGTGCTAAAAGCCAGTGCCTGCTAATGTCTCTTTCCCAGGTAACCATTTTGTGTGTCAGGTAACCACTTTTATAATTTTCCTCACTTCACCCGCCACGCGCATCACAAGCAAAGGGGCGAAGTAGGCAGCTGGCCCCCTCCACCTCCGATGTACAGACTGGGGTGACACTGAGACATAGTGGTAGGCCACGTAAGTTGCACTAAGATGGCACGAGTGAAGGGCTGCACTAGTCAGATAGATCTTTAGGCACCTCAATGTTTTGTGTTCACAAGTTTTTATGTTAAAACTTATTGTTTAAACACCTGTATTGCAATCATTAAATGTTTTTCACCACCCACCTGTGACTAATTTGTCTCAGATTTGTCTCGAATAGGAATCCTCTTCCCTTGATAATCGCCGGAGGGATGCTTCATGTTGATGTCAGCTAGGGAGGCCCCTCAATGCTGTGTCACTGAGAAACAGAAGCCATTGGTTCCCCAGATCCCACGTTCGATTTCCTGCTCTACCCCACTTGCCCCAGGGCCCTGTATGGGGGTTTCAGATCCCTTACCCACTACACAGACGTGGGCCAGGTGCCAGCGTGCATACGGAGCTCAGATAGGAGTCAGACTACTTTGCACCAGGGCATCGTCATAATGGTGCTTAGTGAGTTGTTATCACCCTCCTGCCTGCCATAGAAACTCGCTAACACAGCGTACACAGGCCCACCACTCTGGTGTGACAATGTTGCAGGAGATAGAAGGACTTTGCGAGGGGGGGGGGGTGGAATCCACAGACACAAGCCCCAAGCGACTGACCTGCCTGGTGATCAGTGCCTCCTTCGCCACCCTCGCATGTCTCATTAGAGCTGCCAGCCCTCCAGCGCCGGGTTGTATTCCTCGACGTGCTCTTCCTCTTCTTCCTCTTCCTCCTCCTCCTGCAGGTTATCATCCCCAGCAATGCCCGGCTGGTCAGCTCCACATCCTCCTCCTCCTCCAATACGTCACCTCTCTGTAGAGCCAGATTGTGCAAGGCAAGCACACGACCACTATGCAGGGTTGTATTGTAGGGCCCTGCCAGTGTGGTCCAGGCACCGGAATTGCATTTTGAGGAGCCCAGTGCACCTCTCCACTATCACGCGGGTGGCTACATGGGCCTCATTATAGCAGGTCTCCACCTCAGTTACAGGCCTCCACACAGGCATCATCAGCCATGTCCGAAGCGGGTAACCCATATCACCCATGAGCCAACCCCGCAGCCTGGGCTCCTCCTCAAATGCCTCCACGATATCAGCTCCTGACAATGAAGCTGTCATGCATGCTACCTGGGTGTCTTACGCAGACGTGCATAATGTTCATATTGTGGTCATACACCAGTTGGACGTTCAAGGAGTGGAACCCCTTTCTGTTGATGAATCTCCGCGGATTCTGTAGGGGGCCCTTGAGGACGATGTGTGTGCAGTCGAAGGCCCCCTGTACATTAGGCATCTCTGCAATGGCCACAAACCCTGCAGCCCAGGCTTCCTGATGGGCCTGGTCCAGGTTAAACTTGATGTATGCCCTGCCTGGGCATACAGGGCTTCCGTGACCTGCTTGACTCAGGTGTGCACAGCTGATTGGGAAATGCCGCATAGTTTTTCACTAGGGATCTGGAAGGAGGCAGCTGCATAAAAGTTCAGAGAGGCCTTCAATTTGACAGCCACCGAGAATGGGTGCCCAAACCGCGCCCCCCCCACCCCCCCTCGGCCCAGGCAAATGGCGGCCACCTCCTGCCTCCGGTGGCTGTCTCCCTCTACTCCTGCAAGTGGTAAGGCCCGGGCCTCCTGTGCCTACAATTCTTCCTCTTGCTCCTCCTCCTCAAATCGAGCAGCAACCAAAAGCCATCTCATCAATCTGATGGGAGAGGGATGGATGGGGTGTTGGAGATGGAGAGAAACACATGTAGAGATTAAGGAACCCTGTTTGCCCTGAGCCCATCAACAGTCACTGTCCATACTGCCCATTCCCCCAATGACATGCTCCCCAGAATCACAGACCCCCCCATTCTCCCAGCCACATACTCCCCAAAATCACAGACCCCCTATTCCCCCAGCCACATGATCCCTAGAATCACATGATCCCTAGAATCACAGCTCCTTGCAAAGTTGAGAGGCTGCAGCAGTGCAATGTGCAAGGGCTTTGTGCACATCCTTCAGCTGGAAGTGAGCTGAGTGCACTAGGACCCAGCAGCATCCACAAGAGCCAAGGTCAGTGCTGAGACCCGGGTCCATGCTGAAAATCGGACATCGAACCCTGCTGAGCAACAGCCCCCACCCTGCCATACGCTCACAGAGCCCCCACTGACCCGAGAAAGAAAATGGCCGCAACGAAAGGACCCCCATAAGCAGCAGAGAGCCATTGGACGCTAGGCACTTACCTCCTCACTAACCCTCACTGATGGAGCGCTCGAATCGGACTTTTATGGAGCATGTCTGTTTCACGCCAATTCCGGATTGGCGAACACGATGGTAAAGGGGGAAGTGCTGGTAAAGTTGGGCGTGTAGCCCATTAATTCAATTTAAATGCATGCAAATGGCGGTCGCGCCTGTTCCGGGGGTGGTCCCGATCGCAGCCATTTTCGGGCCTTGGTAAAGGGGGAAACTGCGTGGAGGCAGGCGCGGATCACGCTACTCACCTCACGCCCGACTTTACCAAGTTTTCGCGCCTGAAAACGGGCGCAACTTGATCATAAAATCGGGCCCATAGGGTTCTCAGGGGACTAAACAGGGGAGATGCTGAGAGGTTGTTTCCCACTGTGAGAGAGGCTAGGACCAAAGGGATCTCAGGGTAATGAATCACCCATTTATGACAGAGATGAGGAGGAATTTCTTCACTCAGATGGTAGTGATTCTGTGGAATTGTTTACCGCAGTGAACCGAAAACGTTAGATACTGGGGCCAGTGCCAGTACACTACCAATCATTCCCCTGACCACCTGGCAAGAATCCCAAAGGGGGTTCTCGCTGGCACTAAATGTGCTAGGCCCCTCCCCCACGATTTTCCAATTCTGCATGGTCCCAGTGCAATTGGAGAATCATCCCCTTAGCAGCTGAGTACCTCAGGACCAAATTTTGTTCAATGTTGACAGCCTTCACTGTGCCTTACATCTTACATCTTTACAGCCTTACATCTGCCCAATATCAGCCTTTCCATTGTAGTCCACTACTGTTATATATTTTAGTTGCATGATGACTTTAACAGCTGGTCACATTATTTGATGGTGATGTCATTAGGGTGTTGTACTGACTGCTGTTGTAGTTTCAGTTAGTCCTTTGTACATGCAACAGCTCCTTCAAAAAATATGTTGCTATGAGATTGAATCTGGCTGGTATTCTCCCAAAAAAAATTCAAAGTCCCCAACGTGTGGGAAAATGGGAGTAAATCTCACTTTTTTTTAGCGTGATTTCCAGAATGAATCTCCAACACTCTGTGCATCACAGAGAGTCCTAGCATGATTCATGCTGGAAATCTGTGGATGGAGCCTATTTCCGCCTGAGAGACTGGCAGCATAGCGCCAAATGGGCCACAGCGCATGCACCGATCTGTCAGCACAGAGATTGGCACATGTGCAGTGCCCCCCCCCCCCGCAACCCCCACCCCATTGCCAGTCTCTGGATCGTTGGCCTGCCCGATTGCTGGCCAACCCTGCAACACCCCCACCCCCCGATCATTGGCCTTCCACACCTCCCTGGGCAGCCCCCATGTCCTCCCTGCCTCCACCCCCCGATCAGCCCCGATCTCCCCGACTCCCCTTTGACAATCTGTCCCCCAATGGCCATCCGTGACTCTCCCCCGGCAGCCCTGACTCCACCCCACCTGTATGGCGAGCCCGATTGTCCTCTTTCCTACCTCTCCTAATGCTACAATTGCAGATTGGCAGCAATTCCTTCCCCACCGATTGCTCCACACAAGGCCCTATCCCCAATAGGCTGTGCCCCCTCTGCCCCTGCCCCCTTGGCCTAATTCGCACTGGAGGGAATTACTCCCAATGAGCTGGGGGTGGGGGGCGGGGGTGGTGGTGGGGAATGATGCTAGATGGCTTGGAAAATGTAATCCTGGGCCTGTTAATCAAATGCAAATGCTGATTTCAATGTTGAAATCAGCTGCATGCCAATTTCCGACGCAGAGCTGATGACACTGGAAATCGTAGTGCTGGAGACTCACGGAGGCCATGATGCCCAGTGGGAAGGCCCCACTGATGTCTCCCAGTCTGCTGCACTACTCGAGCAGCACTGCGGGCTGGGATATCGCCCCCCCCCCCACCATATCTTCTTTTTGTTAAAAATCCACAACCCCGCACATAGTTAGGACATTACAAAAAGAAAATTGAAAAGATTTTAAGTAGAAGAAAAAATATTGTGACTCCTCACACTTTGACTATTAGAAGGCTGGGGGAAAAGCAACAATAGGGTGTTGGAGCTTTTCTTCAGAGACGAAGCATTGAGCTGGCTTTCTCAGCTAACACAAAGACTCGTGGAGACAGTATTCTGGTTAAAGATATTCCTTTATTTCCCAGGCCTGGTTCAATGCAGCGAGGGAGGGTGATTTTGGTGGAAAGTACATCACTTTCAGTATTACAATTATACAATTTTCGAAAGTCACCTGCCCGCCCTCTCTGCTACACCCCAGTGGGTGTGAGCCAATCATTATGAGTATGGTTTATTTACTATGGCCAATAACATTTACTCTCTGATAGCATGGGATTACGTAAATTCATGGATTTTGAAAGCCTTTCTCATAGTCTCCTAGCAACTCCTTATTGGAAAACTATGCCCTATAGATTAACTTGTCTGGGATTGCTCGGACTGTCTGGAGTCCACATTGATAAGAGCTGCACTCAGTAGCTGGATTGTTCCAAAGAATGTGATTCTTTTTACTTGGCTAAGTCCCATCATGCCTTAGAGCATTGTGCCATTGACCAAGATATATGCTTTTCATACAGAATATTCAGAAAGACATGTCTAAATTCTCTCCTAGTGGTCATATGTATCTCTATGCAAACAGTACCTTTGTAAGATAAATTCCATGTACTTTGTGACTTCACCCTAAATTAACCTATTCTGATTTGTTAGTCTTTAGTCCCAGGTTATTTTGAACCCCCTCTTAAACAGGATTAAAAATTAAAGTGCAAGTAAGGCGATGACAAGTTAAGGAAAAAAACTCTCTGTGTAGTTTTAAAAGCACGGGCTTTTCTGATCAGGGAAGGCAGTATCTGTCGTTTATGGAAAGGAATGCTTTGCTGTATGGCTGGGATCCTTTGAAAAAATATCAAGTCAATGGCCTTCAGGGTAAAAACATACTGAACAGTCTCGAGTTGCTTATGCCTGGAAGAGAAATGGTGGGTCAGTTAGGATCCATGGGGTGTTTCAATGAAGAAAATGAATCATGGAATTGCTCTGTAGGGCATTTTCAGTACTTTGTACAAGCAAATAAAATTTCAGACGGGTTGCTTGCAGCAGCTTTTCTAAGTACAATGGATTCAATTTGCTCCAGAGATTAGTTCATCCAGCAAAGCTAGGAACCAAACCTGCGATGACTTGACAAAGATCCTTGAAGAGCATTACTCTCCAATGCCACTGACCATCATGGAATGGTTCAGGTTCCACCAAAGGAATCAAGTAGAATGCGAAAGCATTGCTCAGTTTGTGGTAAATGGTAGGCACAACATTGTGAGTTTGGTGAGTCATTGGAAGATATTCTTCAACATGGTCCAGTTTGTGGTCTCCAAAATAAGGCTATCCAAAGAAGATTGTTACTGAACATGCTTTGTCGATAAGGACAGCAGCAGAAATCATTGTTGATGGAACTGGCTGCTAAAGAGGCTTCACAATTTGGTGCAGGAATGAAGATCCACATGTTGGGAACTGCCCATAAGGCATCAAAGCAGCAACAGGCATGTCACAGATGTGCCAAAATAGGCCATTCAGCGAGTGTATGCTAGAGCAAAGATTGTCAATGCAAGTCGTGTGACAAAATGGTCACATTGCAAAAGCTTGTTGGGCTATACCAGCTTCCCTTGAGAAGAATACTCTGAAGAAGAATTGGGGTACCTTCAAGAAGAAGAACAAGTTGCATTCTACAAAAAAATTACAACATGGAAGAAAAGAATAATGACTGTGAAGAAGGGAATATCCAGAGAGAATATCCAGAGATACAATGAAGATCTCCAACTAAACATCTTATCCATGCAGGGTGAATCGCATAGATTCTGGGTGATTCCGAAGTTAAGTAGACAACCTATTAGGATGGAGGCTGCTGCTGCTTAATCCTTAATTCCTGAGACTACATACCAACAAGAGCTGAAGCATCTTCCTTTAAAACCAGCTGATGTGATTTTAAGGACATACACGGAAGAGATTGTGCCATTAAAAGGTTACATAATGGTCATCATAGACGTGAGTGGACAAGTAGCGGAGTTGCCTCTTCATGCGGTCCGTGATAATTTTCCAGCTCTAATTGGGAGATCATGGTTGGAGAAGATAAAGCTTAACTGGAGTGCTATCAACAGATTTGCCGATGTCAAACAGACTTATAGCACCTTCTGGATAAATACAACAAACAGTATATTGAAAGCGTCGCATAGCTCAATGAAGGGAGTTCAAGTGAAACTAAAGAGAAAGCCTCCTAAGTAATCAAAAAATCTCAAAGCAAGAATGGTGCCATATATAATTCATCCCAATGTTGAAGAAGAATTTGTATGACTTGGTAACACTGGTGTGTTCGAGTCGGTTAGAATGAGTGACTCCCTCAGTGTACCTGCCATGAAACAAGATGGTTTAGTTAGTGTTTGTGGTGATTTTGAAACAACCATAAATCCGATGTTGAGTGCTGATCAATATCAATTTCCTTTAATTGAAGATTTGTTTGCTGGGTTATCTGTTGGACAGAAATTTCGCAAGATTGATCTTTCACAACCATATTTATTGATGAATGTAGCTGCTGAATCTCAACCATTGCTTACTATTGTTACTCATAAAGGTCTTTTTCTTTATAAAACATCTGCCCCCAGTCCTATTTTGAAGATCAATGGATCAGATTTTAACTGGTCTCTCTCTGGTTTACAATGTTCCCTGGATGATATTCTAATTTACATGGTCCAGTGGACGGCACGGTGGTACAGTGGTTAGCACTACTGCCTCATAGCGCCAGGGACCCAGGTTCGATTCCCGGCTTAGGTCACTGTCTGAGCGGAGTTTGCACATTCTCCCCATGTGTACGTGGGTTTCCTCCAAGTGCTCCGGTTTCCTCCCACAGTCCGCAATATGTGCTGGTTAGGTGCATTGGCCATGCTAAATTGTTCCTCAGTGTCCCGAACAGGCGTCGCAGTGTGGTGACTAGGGGATTTTCACAGTAACTTAATTGCAGTGTTAATGTAAGCCTACTTGTGACAATAATAAATAAACTCAGTATACAAGAGCATTTGAATAATTTAGAAGCAACACTGAAACATCTTCAAGCACATGGTCTATGCATGAAGAAAAAGTTTGATTTTTTTTACAAATGTCAGTCCAGCATTATTGATGTACATTATTGATAGGAAAGGTCTGCATAACATGCCTAAAAAAAGGAAACTGTTTTAGAAGCACCATGTCTGACAAACATAATGCAATTTACTCCTTTCTAGGATTAGTAAATAATTAAGGCAAATTTGTTCATAACTTAATAAATTATGCAATGGTTTCAATAATGTAGCTGTATGTATAATGGTCATGAGACTGGACAACAGAAAGCAAATGAGGATGTCAAACATGCTTTGCAGAAGTCTGAAGTCTTGATTAATTTTAAATCAAAGCTTTAATATTGCTTGCTTGTGATCCTTCACCTTATGGAGTAGGTACAGTAATTTAACATATTATGCTTTCCAGAGAAGAACAACCAATAGCTATTGCTTCCCGTTGTTAGGGACAAGATCAGCAACTCCAGACCCCCATCTTTTACTTTTGATTTTGGCATTAATGTGAACATAAGATGCTTTGCTCCAGGTATGATTCAGTTGACCCACTAAGAAGCTTTAATCAAAACAAACTTTATTTAAGAACACAAAATATAACAAAAAGAATTAGTGCAACTTTACCAATTTAAAATGCTTAAACATGACAAAGTAGAATCCTTAACAGCTAGCTATCTCTATAGTTCCAAAGTAGCAGTATCCCCCTTATACATAAATCCCTTCTTCAGAACCAGTTGGCACCAAAAACTTTGATGCTCACGTGGATGCTAGATTTCCAGACTTTTAACACCTCGAGTCCAGACAGCAGTTTCCAGAGAAGGATATTTCTAAAGTTTAAAGTTTATTTATTAGTCACAAGTAAGGCTTACATTAACACTGCAATGAAATTACTGTGAAATTCCCCTAGTCGCCACAGTCTGGTGACTGTTCGGGTCAATGCACCTAATCAGCGCGTCTTTCAGAATGTGGTAGGAGACTGGAGCACCCAGAGGAAACCCATGCAGACACGGGGAGAATGTGCAAACTCCACACAGAGACAGTGACCCAAGCCAGGTATCGAACCCGGGTCCCTGGTGCTGCGAGGCAGCAGTGCTAGCCACCATACTACCTTGCCACCTCCTGAGGATATATCTTCAAACAGCTGAACTACAGAGAACTAAACCTAATCCAGAACTTTGTAAACAACCAAAGAGGAATAAATGCCCTCTTGATTGACTGTGTAGAATGATTAACGGTGCATAATATGTATATCATCATAGTAATTTATTGCCGTGCCCACAGAAGTAAAAGCGGAGGGATATTATATATTTAAGTGGTTGTATGATTGCTTTGAGGTCACATGATTTTATGATGATGCCATTGGGGTGTTTCACAGATTCCTGTTTTAGTTTTGTTTTCTACTCTGTACAGGCAACAGCTCCTACAATAAACCTGTTATTATTTTGAATCTACGTTTACAAACCACAGCTTTTTTTTTAAACCTACGTATATAACATAGTTAGGACATTTTTTTCATGTTCAGATTTAACCTGGTCTGGAGGTTTCTTTAATTGCTCACAGTGATCTGTGGGTGGGATTGTCATTCTTGGATGTTGTTCCTGATTCCATTCAGGATTTTGCCCTAGATGCAATTGGACTCCATGGTGGCTGAGAAACTGGAATGATATGATTTGTCCTCAGTTATGGCTCACTGGTGCACCTTTGTGCATAATGACTTCATAGGTTCTAGACCAATCATTGTGACCTCAGCTTATTCTCACATACCTTCTGTGGGACCCTAGATGCAAACCTGTTGTCCCAACTGTATACTTGGCAATTCTGTACCCACAATCTTATCATGCATGTTAGTCATTATCTCTTGCAGTTTTAAAAGTTGCTGTCTAGTTTCTGAGTGAGCAGAATGGGTATGAGCAGGTAAATTGGTACACATAGGTCTGCATTCTCAAGGAATTAGATTAATACGTTGTGGGTTCATTTATTAAGACTAGGCACATATAAACGGATATACAGAGGTATAAAGTTTGAAAACATCAGGGCTGTTTGTGTGTGCTCTGCTGAAAGCGAAAATGAAGCTAAAACTAGATTGTATGGCATACTTCCTTTCTAGTGGTGTCATGATGCAATCCCTTAAGGGCATATTACATGGGCAACTAATACTGGTCTTACATCCATAAAAGAATATAATAAAACTTCCTTAACAAGGAATCAATTCAGGTCCTTGCCCCAGAGAGTGTATATAAAAAGATGGATGCTTAATTATGGGGTGAGGAGATTAAAACTGAGCAAACAAGCTGACTCGTTGCTGTCTGCTGCATAAGCAAACTGCTGCTTTTTCTACAGAAATCATGCATGCTGAACATGCCTTGTATTCATTTTTAATCAGGTCAGAGGAGCTAATTTACTCTATCCTATTAGAGACTTTTCTCCCTGGATTCTGCCCAAATTCCCAGAGCATATCATCCACTTCCTTATCATCTGGCTTGACTGTCTGTCAGTCATGGTGCTAACTTAAAGACTTACGAGGAGGGATGGGATTTGTACTAATATTTGAATTCAGTTGAAATCAGCTACACTGCAGATCAAATGCTGCTCTGCTGACAATAATTACTATTCAGGGGATGATCACTTTGCATTTATTTCAGTTGGGTAACCGTCAGCGGTTCATTTAGCATCAAGTGTTATTTTGGATGCTCAACAGGAATTTGGTTGAGTTTCCCCAGTTAATTAGCTGGCTGGTGGTGGAAGCTAAACTTTGTAGACAAGAGATTGTCCAGTTTCAATTCCTGTTTGATGCTGAATTAACTGCTCTCAGCTTTAACTGGCCCTGCCCCTCATTTAGGAAACCTTCAATCAGTGAGAAGAACTGTTCCTTATCCTCAAAGAGCTTTATTCATGTGGATGTTCAAAGAACTCATAGAAATTTACACCATATGAGGCCATTTGATCTATTGTGTTCATGCTGATCAGCCAGCTTAATCCCAATTTCTGTCTCTTGGGGCATGGTCTTGGAGGTTACAGCACTTCAAGTACATTTTCAAGTTCTTTTTAAGTGTTCTGAGGGTTTCAGCCTTGACCACCCTTTCAGACAGTGGGCAGAAAGTTACCGGTTCACCCCACCCATTGATGGGCGGCGATCTTACAAGAGCCGGATTTCCGGCAAGGTCAGCCTCTCGCCCATTTCTGGCGCGGGGGGCTGAATAGATTATTTAGCTGTATCATAATGATCATTACGGTGTGATTAGTGAGCCTGGTGCTCAATCGCCCTGCTTGCTTGCCTTTATGGAAATCACCTGCTCCCCACGAATAGGGAACAGTCGTGTTGGCCTCGCTGGTAGAACCGGAGGCCATTGAGGAACCCGGAGAGGTCGAGGGCAATGGGGGTGCCATTGGGCAGTACCAGCCTGACACCTTGGCACTGCCCAAGGGGCACCTTGGCAATGCCCACCAGGCACCTTGGCACTGCCCAGAGGGCAGGACCTATGGGGCAGAGCCTTTGGGGGACAGGGCAGGGCGGGGCCTGGAGGGGCAGGGCCAGGCCAGAGCAATCCGATTGTAGGGAAGAGGGTCCATTGCCACTCTGCAGGTGATCATTATGGGGCGGAGGTGTGGCCCATTGCCACTCTGCAGGTGATCGGTGTTTTGGGGGGAGCGGGACCACTGACGCTCTGCAGGTGATCGGTGTTTTGGGGGGAGCGGGACCACTGACGCTCTGCAGGTGATTGGTGTTTTGGGGGGAGTGGGACCACTGACGCTCTGCAGGTGATAGCTATGGGGGGGAGGGAGCCCGCTGCCACTCTGTAGGCAATTGGTATGCAGGGAGCCCCTGCTGCCCTGCATCGCAATCGTTGGGTCGGCATGATCTGTCAAGGCAGTGGGGGTTGCATTCCGGTCTCGTGATCAGCTGCAGACTGTGTTCAGGTTGCCTGGCAGCTCACTCTCTCTGTCAGACCTCTGCTGTTACTATTGTGAATGTGCAGACACTGAGGCCCAGTGCATGCGCAATAGCTCCCTCTGCAGGCTGGCTGGTGAATTAAGCTCCCTCCACAGGCCCACTGCCGGTAGCAGCTAGAATTGGCCTAGCCCATATTTTCAATGTCCAAGTCGATAAGATTGGGAGTGAAAACCCGCCCAAAAAACCGATCTGCAACTCTCCCATTTTCACGCTAGCTGGACATTCAGAATTAATCTCATAAAATTCCGCCTAGTAAGTTTGAAATCCTATAACTCTGGGTGAAATCATTTTCCTACGTATAGCAACTAAGCTGTCTACGTCTTACACTAAACGTTTCCTCAACTAAAGGGAATAGAACTTCTAGCTTCACTCTATCTAGACCACTCATGATTGTATATACTTCAGCCAAGTCTTCCCTTAACCTTCTCTGTTCCAAAGAAAACAATCCTAGCCTATTTCTTATCACTAAAATTCTCCAGTGCAGGCAACATGCTCATAAATCTCCTTTGTTATCTCTTTAATGCAGTCACATCTTTTCTAGAGTGCAGTGACCAGAACTGCACACAATACTCCAGCCGTTGTCCAACTGATGTTTTATTCAGTTCCAGCATAACCTTCCTTCTATTATGCTCTGTGACTTGGTTAATCAAGACAATCATATCAACATGCCTTTTGACTCATGTATTTATCTGTCCAGCCCTCTTCAAGGATTTATGGGCATGCCATTCCAAGGCCACTTTGTTCCACTGCGACCATTCATTGTGTTTTCCCTTGACTTGGTAGGCTTTCTTGGGTAAGTAGAGGGTCTGGAGTGATTATGATGCCCAACTATTTGTACATACTGTCTGTAATAACTCCATTGTACATACTGTCTGTAATAACTCCACGGAGGCGAAGGTCGCATCACCAAGTTACTTTATTTACACCATACATCTGTACGCAGTCAGCTCTCTAGTTGCTCCCTGCTGAATGCAGGCTGGGAGTCTGACACACCTGCTTTAAATAGGGAGCATGAGGCTCCCTGATTTAACCATCAATTAGGACTCATCAGGTAGCTCTTTTTAGGTACCAACGTAATAAACTAACTTAGGGACAAAGTAAAAGGGGCAGCTCCCCAAAAGGAAGGGGGAACAGCCCGAACCAAAAACAAAGTCGAAAGGAAACTTAAAATATTAAATCAAAAGGTGACTATCAGGGTCAATAATGCACCCCAGCCCCAGCGGTGCACAGCGGGCGCGGAAGGCGTCAACTGCGCCCGTGGACACCGCATGCTCCCTCTCCAGGGACACCTGGCCATGAACGTAAGGAAAGACTCATCAGGTAGCTCTTTTAAGGTACCAACGTAATAAACTAACTCAAATTAACTTAGGGACAAATTAAAAGGGGCAACTCCCCAAATGGAAGGGGGAACAGCCCGAACCAAAAACAAAGTCGACAGGACTCATCAGGTATGTCTTTTGACAATAGGACTCATCAGGATAGTTCATACTCGAGCAAGCCAACCTCATTAGCCTGGCTGAAATCATCATACTGTCTAAACATGAAGAATGGGTAACCAAACAGCATTTCAGAGGGCAGTCAGTGCCATGGAGGAATAAACTGTGCCAAGAGCTAGCCGCTTCAGATGAAGGGAAGACATTTGTTGGAAAAATAAAACCAAACAAGTATTTCAATGATTTTTTAATGAAGCTGGAAAAAGCACTATCTGTTTTGCCCTAATAAATGTGCCTTAGCCTCCACTTCCAACAAGCATATTGTAGCACTTCGGTTCCCTACGCCTGTAGTGCTTGCAGCTGCTCTGACTTACTCTGTCAATTTAATGCCAATTAGTGCTGAGCAGTGTTGCAATGTGGACAAGTGCCCGCTAAGACTGGACCAAATATATTGATGCAGGCCAATGGTTTTGATGTAGCTCTTGTGATTTGCATGTTGATAACTTGCCTGGAACTCAACCAGGAATTATTATTGCAGGTGGGAGAATTGGGGTGGGCCTTTTACTTCCACAGCATCAATATGGGACACTTGAAAGAAAAGTTCAGGCCTCTTCAGTTTGCTGCCTTGTGCTGTGGATTGTAAGCCTCTGTATGAGGAGGAAAGCTGTGGGTATATGCTGGGATAACAAATGTGTTTTTTATTGAGTTCAGATAAAATTAGCAATGGTGTAAATTTAGGATTATAATCCTTCTCGGCCTTTTGGCTAAGATCAAGTGTAGTATCGGATCTGCACTTGGTTGAGGTCATGGGGTTATGCTGGGGCTTGATATGTTTCATATGAAGCAATTTTTAAAAGCGGCATCTTGGCCTTTTGGCTAAGATGCAAATGAGCTCAAGTCTTGGTGGAGGATCCTCCCCCTTCTCCAATCAGCTTGACTCATGTCGATCAGGCCCAGGACAGGGTGGCTTAGTCACCCGCCCTGTCTTGTCAGCCTGGATCGGAAATGTCTCAACTTGTTGAGACTCTGAATTGGATTTGATCTGATTGAATTGGAAAAGTATAAAATAAAAATAAAAAAATTATAATCCTTTTGGCTAAGATCAAGTGTAGTATGGTCGGCTGCACTTGGTCGAGGTCATTAGGTTACGCTGAGGCTTCATATGTTTCATATGAAGCAATTTTTAAAAGCGGCATCTCGGCCTTTTGGCTAAGATGCAAATGAGCTCAAGTCTTGGAGGAGGAACCTCCCCCTTCTCCAATCAGCTTGGCTCATGTAGATCAGGCCCAGGACAGGGTGGTTTGGTCGCTTGGCCTGTCTTGTCAGCCTGGATCTGAAATGTCTCAACTTGTTGAGACTCTGAATTGGATTTGATTGAATTGGAAAAGTATATTTTAAAAAATTATAATCAAAAAGGTCAAAAATCGCTTCTCGGCCTTTTGGCTAAGATCAAGTGTAGTATCGACATGCTGTGCTTGGTTGAAGTCATTAGGTTACGTTTTAGCTTCATTTGAAGCAATTTTTAAAAGCAGCATCTCGGTCTTTTGGCTAAGATGCAAATGAGATCAAGCCTTGGAGCAGGTGCTCTGCCTACTCCAATCAGCTTGGATCATGTAGATCAAGCCCAAGACAGGAGGTGAGAGCCCTGTCTTGTCAGCTTGGATCGGGAATGTCTCACTTGTTGAGACTCTGAATTGGACTTGATTTGATTGAATTGGAATAAAAACAAAAACAAAATTATCAAAAAGGAATAAAAGATGACAAACCTATTTTAGGTAATTCAGGCCCTCTCTGGGTGGTAGGCACTCAGGTTATCATTCCTATTCCTCTCGAGCAGACACTTTATAATTAAGTCTTTTTAACAACAATACGCATAAATTAACAACCTAATCCCAATGAATATGGAGCTGAGACACATTGATGTACTGAGCGGAGGGAGCTTTACTTTATCTTGAACCTTGCAATGCCTGACTCAGAGGAGTACCTGGTGCTGGCTTCATTACAGTCCCTAGCACCAACACCCTTCACTTCAAAGAGCATTAAATGTACAGAAGGAAAAAAAACATTGACTTTAAAAGCTCTTGTTGTTTTATTTCCATTTCTCTATTGAGATAGATTTTTGAATAAAGTGCGAGCTGACAACATCATAGTGGAATTGATTCAGTGGACCTGCTGTGCCTGACACAGCGAAGGAGATATATTAGTATTCATAGTTGAAGCAGAAGAACTGCTAGTTTAACAACTGCATGTCCGCTGATATTAATTTAGTTCTTGTCACTTTGTCAGACTCTTAACTCCTGCAAGATGGTACCTCCTCTTTCTCTATTGGTGTTGCTTTAAACCACAAGAACCATCTAAAAGAAATAGCTGAAGAAAGATGTTACAGCTGGTGGTCACTGTAGGTGTAATTTTTCTTGAACACTTTGACAGCAATATCCTTTTATCTTCATTTATAAAATATAGAAGTGGCTGAATGTTAACCCTTGCACATCAACTGCAAATTCATTTTGACTCTTTACTCCTTGGAGAAACTGTCGGCGACATCGATTGTTTTTAATTTTCTGGAGCTGTTCCAAAAAATATTACCTTGTTAAAGATCTGTTCTTGTAAAAACTAAAATACATCTCACTGCAAAAAATTTAATTTGAGGTTGGATGCGTCACAGCTCCTGAGATAGCCCATTGAAATTAGCTTGCCGTCAGCTCAATCTTACAATGGCAGCTTGCAGATCTGCTTGTGCATTGCTTATGGTGGATCCAGTGCTAATTGTATCAATTGTGGTTAAGAATATAAAAGTGAGGGCAATGGTTACTTGAACACATTTTACTTGAGTCAAAGTACGAGGGATATATGTGTAATGATTCACTCAGTGAGTAAATCTTTTCCAAGTAAAGGTTAGCTCTGCTCTCTTCCTTCACTAACTGGCCATCAGGATGATAACATCCCACGTTTGGTTGTATTTCAACAGCATTTGAAGGTTTAGAGCATTAGGCATCAAATTAGCCTTGGATAAACCATAAGACCTTAAGAAATAGGAACAGGTGCAGACCATTCGAGCATGCTTCGCTATTTAATAAGATCATGGCTGATCTAAAACTTAATGGTCGGGATTTTATGGCCGCACTCTCCCCAAAATTAGAAAATCCAGCCTGAGGTCAACAGACCTTTGCATGGTCTGCCACCGCCCACTATGATTCCCGAGGTGAGCGGTATGGGACAATTACCCCCACTAAGTCCATTTTCCTGCCTTCTCTCCCCTTTAATTCCCCTACTGATGGAAAACCTATCTTAAAAACACTGAAAACGTTCAGGGACTTGGCCTCCATAGCTCCCAATGGGGTAAAGAATTCCAAAGATCCACCACTCGTTGAGAGAAGAAATTCTTCCTCAAATCCATCTTAAATGAGCATCCCCTTATTCTGCAACTATGACCTCTGGGTCCTACACTCTCCCATAGTGGAAACATCCTCCAAACATTTACCCTGCCTAACCACCTAAGAAACTTATATGTTTCAATCATCATCATAGAAAGAAATCATAGAAACCCTACAGTGCAGAAGGAGGCCATTCGGCCCATCGAGTCTGCACTGACCACAATCCCACCCAGGCCCTATCCCCACATCACCTCTCATTCTCTGTGGCCTTGCTGGGAGAGGTCTTCCTCTCTGGCAATAATCACAACTGGTCCCCTGCAATGGGCAACAGACATGAAGGCCTGGCCAGTAGAACCCAGGGCCATTGAGGCCCCCTGGGGAAGATGAGGGCAAGAGGGGGGGGGGGGGTGGCAGCTGCAGTGCCAAGGAGGTGGGGCCGGAGAGGCGAGGTCTACCGGGGAGTAGGGCCAGACGGAGGCGGGTCAATCGGTGCTGGGAGGACTGCTGCATACTCTGCAGTTGCAATCGGTGGGGGCCTGGGGGGCGGGTGGAATCGGTCCGGGCAGGGGTTGTGGCGGGGTTAGATCAATCCGGCCGAGTGAGAGGTCACAATAAGCCGCGAGCCCTCCAGCTTGGGAGGAGACCTGCTTTAGACCATGGAGACTGGCTGAGAGCAACAGAGGCTGAGTGGCAGGTCTCTCTGGGCCTGCACATGCGCAGTTGTGCCCTCTGCTGGTCTCAGCCAGTGTTCAGGCAATTTAAGCCCCACCCCTTCCCCTACAGGCAAAAAACAGTTTGCTGTGCTGCTTTTTTTGCATACAATCACAGATTTGGAGTCACCCAAAACACTGATCCGAAACTCTCCCGTTTTCATGCTCGTCCTAGACTTCGAATTATTTTTGTAAGATGGCTCCCTCAGACACATGTCTTTTAATTTAGAGAAATACAGAATATCTGGGAAAAGGGGATGGTGTGAAGTTGTATAGGATGTTTCCCAGCAACAAGCCAGGTGATGGTTACCATAGGGACAGGGAACCAGGTTAATAAGTCATTCTGAACAACACGCCATATTTCACACTTGAGGTAGCTGGGTTGCCTTGTATAGACTTCCAGACACCCAGACAGTCTGATTGGATAAGTCCTAAATGAATGAATGAACACACACATACATATACACGCAGCTTGAGAGGACAGTAGCTGTTGCAATCCGCAGGGGGAAAAAGGCTGGTTTTTCTGTTAACCACCTGGCAGAATTCATGGGAAACCTTCTCTGTTGGTCAAAGAGAAGGATCCCACGAGTGATTTTAGAACTCTGGGAGATTTACGCACGCAAGACTGGGAGAAGAAAAAAATCACTAGAGTAGGCCTTACTGTTGAAAGTCAATTTGGGGACTCTCAGTGGATTGAAAGGGAGGACCTATGACAGATGCTGGACATTGTGACTTGGCAAAACAGGGGGACATGAACCCATTGGAGTGGTTTTAGATTGTTTCCTGAAAAGACTATGGCTGGAATTTTCCCATCCCGCCCGCCACTGGAATTTTAGTGGGCAGATTGCGGAGAACGTGAAACGCCATAGATGGTCGGGTGGGAATTTCCGACTTAGACCAGCACAACCGGAGAATTCCCACCCTACAATTTTGTGAAATATGCTACGCAGCGTGTATGCAGCATAGGGTTATCGGACGTGTTAAAAGGTAAGTAAGAATTATATTTTCTGTAATTCATACAGTATCAGTTGCATTTGTGTTGCTTTTAGTTCATTTGTTACAGTACAAGTCTTAAAACTTGAAGTCTTCTTGTCAGTTTCCTTAAGTTGGTCACTGGGAATTCAAAGCCTTTGTTTACAATGATCATAGAATCAATCTTAGAAACCCTACAGTGCAGAAGGAGGCCATTCGGCCCATCGAGTCTGCACCGACCACAATCCCACCCAGGCCCTACCCCCACATATTTACCCGCTAATCCCTCTAACCTACGCATCTTAGGGGCAATTTATTTTTTTTTAACCTGGCCAATCAACCTAATCCGCACATCTTTGGACTGTGGGAGGAAACCGGAGCACCCGGAGGAAACCCACGCAGACACGAGGAGAATGTGCAAACTCCACACAGACAGTGACCCGAGCTGGGAATCGAACCCGGGACCCTGGAGCTGTGAAGCAGCAGTGCTAACCACTGTGCTACCGTGCCGCCCTATATGATCTATATGGGAATCATGACAGAGTGGAATAATCACAGAATTATGGTATTTTCTTATGTTAGTTAGTTCAACTTTCAGAAAAAAGTTGAATTTTAATGCCAAATAATTATCTGTTAGGGAAGGTAAATGTCCTGTTTGTTAATACCAGAAAGAGAGAAAATTACACACTCAAAGTAAATTACATTATAAAAGCAAACAAAACTTTTTTAGTGAAGTGGCCAGGAATGAAAGATAGGGAGGGAAGAATAGATAAGGATTAAAGGATCTCTTTCTTCTTATCACCAACAGGTGTGAAAGTGGGAAGAATTAATGCATGGTTAAGCAACAGAAAAGAAGAGTTTACAGGGATTTAGCAAGTAGTGTCCTGATCAATACTTAAACCTCAACCAACATCACAAAATTAGATTAGCAGGCCATTATAATGTTGCTGTTCGTGGGATCTCCTGCGCACACATTGGCTGCAACTTTTTTTATTATTCGTTCCTGGGATGTGGGCATCACTGGCTGGGCCTACATTTATTGCCTATCTCTAATTGTCCTCAAGAAGGTTTCCTACATTGCAACTGTGACTACACTTTAAAAGTACTTACTTGATTGAAAAGCACTCGGATTTATCCTGAAACTGAGTTGCTACACCCTTGCCAAATCAATGTAAACCCTCCATAATAGCACTAGCCAAACAGCCTTAAGGAACTCGGTCCTGGCTATATTTAGGTGCAACCTGCCTGGCCTGAACAGGTCCCATCTTCCCCCAGAGCTGGTCCCAATTTCATTAGAATCAAAATCTTCCCTCTTGCACCATCTTTTCAGCTATACATTCATCTACTTAAACCTCCTATTTCTATACTCACTTGCTCGTGGTACTGGAAGTAATCTAGAAATTACTATTTTTGAGGCCATGCTTGCTGATATCCTACCGAGCTCCCTAAAATCTGACTGCAGAATTACATCCCTCTTCCTATCTATGTTTTGGTACCAAAGTGAATCACAACTATCCCTCCTCCATCAGGGTGCCCTGCAGTCATTCAGTGGCATCCTTGATGCCAGCATCAGAGAGCCAACACACCATCCTGGATTTGTTTTTGCAGCCACAGAAATGTCTGTCTATTCCCCTAACTATCGAAGCACCGATCACTATTGCTCTTCCAGTTTTCCATGTACTCTCCTGTAGAGTTGGCGCTGGCTGAACTCCACAGGCGAACTACCACTCCCATATGTATTCAAAGTTGAATATTAGTTGGGGAGTGGGATGCAGTCTGGAAACTCCTGCAGTCCCCACATGTTCATCTTTGACTGGTGGTCACCCATTCCCTCACTTTTTGCATTCTCTTAAGCTGTGGGGCAGCCACATCTATAAACATGACTATCCACAAAGTATCTCGCAAATGTGCTGCAGTGATGTCAGCTGCTGCTTAATTTCTGAAACCAGGAGATAAAGTTGCTGCAACTGATGGTAAATCATTACCCAGGACATGGGAAGCATGTTGGCGTTCCCACATAGCACACGATATGCATTCCGTATCAGAGGCTGAGAGAAAATGCAAGGAGAGGAAATTTCAAACCATCAACTCATCTAAAACTCAATAGTTTGCAGTATCCTGTTCTATTTGCAGCAGAACATTCCGGGTGCGATCGATCTGAGCAGTCACTGGAATCCTATCTAACACCTCAGATGATGAACATAGTCACTTTTGCCTCCAAAAATAAACGAGAGATAATGCTAATCATATTTAGGTAAACAATGTTTCCCTGCTAAGTGTCCTAAAATTACTTTTTACAAATTATTTATTCATGACCTTCTTAATTCTTTCCTGATACACTTTTAATTTACAATCTGGATTTATCTGATTTATATTGTTTATTAATTTACACAATTCTGTCAGCCCTTATTGACACAAACTCACACTTCTCTAATCTTTGCTGAAATCTCATTCCTTTAACATTATGAATAAAAACATTTCACCCTGAGATAATTACGTGAATGATATTCAAATTGTAACGAGGACACACTAGCTGATTAGCTTCAACACCTATGTTTTAAGCAGTGCACAATGTGACATTACCACAATCCTTCACCATAGTAGTTTCTGTATTTTAAAGGGATGTTTTATCTCCCTTTAAAATCATGTTTCTTCAGCATTCTCTGCATGATAGCCCAGCTCACAGCCAAGTTGGTCGGAAGCCCACCTGCTGTTCTATTTTGGATTTTCAATTAAGTCCTGTGATACATCTCCAGAGCCTATAATAATAAATATGTTTGAACCTTTCATAATTCATTAGAGAGCTGTAGACACCTTGACTTTAAAAAATGTTTCACAGTATTTAAGTTTTGGGCAACAACTGGGATTATTCCGAAACCTCCAAGTTCTGAGCCTTTGTTAGAATAAGTTGGAATTTTAAATACAACTTTGATACATTTGAGTTTGGGACAAAGATTCATTTTGAAGATACATCAGTGGGCCAATATTTTAGGAGTTCTATGATACTGCTTTTAACTCGCCAGGGATTCCTCAATGCTTGTTCTTGAGTTTTAAGCTAGTCAAATATTATTAATGCAGTGGATTGTGCATGTGGTTCAGTACACATAAAAAGGGAGCAAACCTTGCATGGTGCCTTGCAGACGGTGCTGGAGTTTAAGATTGTTGTGCGATATTCTGTTATGGCTCTGTTGCAGCAGGACACACTATGGAAAATTCAGTAATGTCCATTCTTGGCTCTTGGAATTGCAATGTACGATTATTACCCCAATCCTCATCCCATGAGATGGCAGCATGCAAATTCCATGCTTCACACTCATCCCATGACTGTGATGCAAAATGCAGAGCTAACTGACTGCGTGATCATGAGGAGGCCTTGACAGCATGTATGCAAATTGCAATGCACAGCTTGCCCTGGGCTTCTCAAAGGGAATCTTCCCCTCTAAAATGAGCACTGCTGCAAACTGTGTCAGCAAGGCTTGAATGAAATACAGCAAATCAAGCAACTGCCTAGAGAGTGAGAGAGGGGGAGAGAGAGCGAGAACTTGTAGCTTTTTGGGTGTGGCATTTGAGGCCTTAGTGATGGAGATGTAATGGAGGAGAAACAGAAGGTCAGGAGGTCTTCAAAGCATGCCCTGAGAAGGGAATAGGAGTAGATGGCCATGGAGGTCATTTCCCAGAGTCTGGCCCTGAGGACCTGCCTCCATTGTTAGAGGAATTCAGTGACTTAACAGCTGGTCAAGGTAACTGAATCAACCTTCAAATGACATCTATCCATCAACCTCTCACTCTGCACAATACACCATACTTCTATCACTCACCCAGTGGCAATCTAAAGCAATCAGGATACATGCCTAGGTACTCCGCCTCACCCTCACACATTGCCCAATGATGCCTGCCTTATATCCACATTTCACTTACTCCACATTTCTGCAGCAACTCAGGTATGGCAAAAATAACAAACAAATGTATTGCAACATGGTCATCGCTCCTTCTTCCCCCACAGCGAGCAGTGCTAATCAACAGTGGGGGGCATAGGCACTCCTGCATCAACTGAGCCTTCTGGAAGAGAAAGGTTCGAGTGTTACTGAAACTGTTTCATTCAGCGCTTCTGAGAAGTTTCAGGATGACTGTATGTTCCTGCCTTTTGCCCCTTCTCAACTTCCTTCTCACCCTCATCTCACTCTCTGGCATGAAGTCAAGCTGCAGATGGAGCTTTCCACCCTTCCCTCACCCCAACCCTCCTCTGTTTTTCAGCTGTCATATACCCACCTGGTCACCACCTGACCAGCCACTGCTTCCTCATCATGAAATACAAGAGCAACCAGACATCTGGTGAAGGAACAGCATCTCTTGATCAGTTTCAGCCTCCAGCTATGGTGAACCATAGATGGTTACCACTATGGGTACTTGTATATATGTTACTCTCGTTACTGTTGGGGTTAGGGTTGTTGGGTGTTCACCTGTTATTACTGTTTATGTGGTACACTCCGTTCGGCTCCGCCCAGGACTCCGCCTTCTTACAGGAGTATAAAGGTCACTGCTACTTCCTGGGAGTCTTTAGTCTGGGATAATATTGTTGAGTAGTGTGCTCCTATTTGTAGTGGATAAAAGCCTTTATTCCCGGGTACGTTCTAGCCTCCCGTGTGAATCAATCGCGCATCAATTTTATTCACTACAATTGCTGAAAATTTTGTTTGAAGAAAATGGAGCAGATGCTAAAGCCCGATCGGCTAACCTTGGATCCGCGTGCCACTGGGGCATCGAACACTTTCGACCATTGGTTAAAGTGCTTCAAGGATTATGTTGAGGCCTCGGCAGCAGTCCAGTCCGACGCCGACAGATTGCGGGTCCTCCACGCCAGGGTGAGCGACACTGTGTATGCAACAATTCGTGATTCCCAAAATTATAAAGACGCTATCGACTTGCTCAAGGGGGGGCTGTATAACAAACAGCCGAACGAAATTCATGCTCGTCGCCTATTAGCCGCTCGACGGCGGCAGCCTGGCGAAACTACGGGACAGTACCTGCGCGAACTTCAACAGCTAGCCAGAGCCTGCAACTGTAAGGCGGTGTCGGCTACTCAATGCACCAACGACCTCATTCGGGACGTGTTCGTGGCTGGAATCGGCTCGTCCTATATCCGCCTGCGGCTGCTAGAGCAGGGTAACCTGGACCTGGCTAAGGCGGTAGAATTGGCCGACGCACTGGAGACAGCCTCCAGAAATCTCAAAGCCTACCCCACCGACCACGTGGGAACAGCGTGGCAAGCACAGCCGCCGCCTCAGCTGTACTCGGCGGCTCCTCGGAACTGCGCGATGATGCTCCCAACTTCGGACCTGACGGCTGCGGCAGCTCCTGGAGGCCCACGGTGCTACTTCTGCGGTTTGGCGAAGCATCCTCGCCAAAGATGTCCGGCCAGGGCGGTGTTTTGCTCCGCCTGTGGAAAGAAAGGGCACTATGCAAAGGTGTGCCGAGCGAAGACCCCTTCCAGGCCCAGCAGTGCTGCGTGTGACTCCCCAGGATCCATCTCCTCGTCTCCGGCCTCGTCGATGTCTTCAGCCACGTGCGACCTGCAGGTGCCGCCATTTTCAACAACCTTGACCGCATGCGATTCATGGGCACAGCCATTTTGGTTGACATCGGCCGCAGGAGACCAGCAGGGGTCGGCGGCGGCGGCGGCTATCTCAACTGCCTGCAGTTACGCTCGGGATCCAACAGTGGCGTCAATCATCCTGGACCAGGCCAAGCCTCACAGACGCGACAAGTCCATGATGGACATAGAGGTAAACGGGCACCTGGCGCGTTGCCTGTTTGACAGCGGGAGCACGGAGAGCTTCATCCATCCGGATACAGAAAAACGTTGCGCTCTCCGTGTGCAAGCTGTCAGGCAGACAATCTCCATGGCGTCGAGATCCCGATCTGTCCACGTTCTCGGGAGCTGTGTGGTAACTCTAACGGTGCGGGGCACAGTCTACGAGAACTTCAGGCTCCTCGTGCTACCACACCTTTGCGCTCCGGTACTCCTGGGGCTAGACTTTATGGTCCACCTGAAGAGTGTAACCCTGCAGTACGATGGGCCACTCCCTCCACTTTCAGTGGGAGAACAGCAGCCTCCAAATTGTCCAGCGCGCTCCACATGCAGCCTCTCAACACTCAAAATTACCCCGCCTTCCCTATTTGAAAATCTCGTGCCAGGCTGCAAGCCCATCGCGATGAAGAGCAGGCGTTACAGCGCTGAGGATCGGATCTTTATTAGATCTGAGGTTCAGCGGCTCCTCAGGGAAGGGGTAATTCAACCTAGCACTAGCCCATGGAGAGCACAAGTCGTGGTGGTCAAGACTGGAGACAAGCCCCGGATGGTCATAGACTATAGTCAGACCATTAATAGGTACACGCAGTTGGACGGGTATCCTCTCCTGCGCATATCTGACATGGTCAACCAGATTGCGCAGTACCGGGTGTTCTCCACCATCGACTTGAAGTCAGCCTACCACCAGCTCCCCATTCGCCCAGAGGACCGCAAATACACGGCCTTTGAGGCGGATGGTCGTCTCTACCACTTTTTAAGAGTCCCTTTCGGTGTCACTAATGGGGTCTCGGTCTTCCAGCGTGAGATGGACCGAATGGTGGACCAAAACGGGCTACAGGCTACCTTCCCGTACCTGGACAACGTCACTATCTGCGGCCATGACCAGCAGGACCACGACGCCAACCTCCAAAAGTTTTTACGCACTGCGGTTCTCCTGAACCTGACCTATAACAAGGAGAAGTGCGTATTCAGCAAGCACCGCCTAGCAATCCTTGGATACGTGGTGGAAAACGGGGTCATCGGCCCCGATCCAGACCGTATGCGTCCCCTCCTTGAACTTCCCCTACCCACTAGCATCAAAAAACTGAGAAGATGCTTAGGCTTCTTCTCGTACTATGCACAGTGGGTCCCCAATTACCGGACAAAGCCCGTCCGCTCATAAAATCTACCTCTTTTCCCCTGACAGCAGAGGCTCGCCTAGCCTTTGAAGGGATAAAAGCCGACATCGCGAAAGCCACGATGCACGCTGTCGATGAGTCCATCCCTTTTCAGGTGGAGAGTGATGCATCTGATTTCGCCCTGGCCGCCACACTTAACCAGGCGGGCAGGCCCGTCGCCTTTTTCTCTCGCATCCTCCAAGGCCCTGAAATTCGGCACTCCTCTGTGGAGAAAGAGGCTCAGGCCATTGTGGAGGCCGTACGGCATTGGCGCCATTATTTGGCTGGCAAACGGTTTACCCTGCTCACGGACCAGCGGTCCGTGGCCTTCATGTTCAACAACACGTTAAAGGGAAAAATTAAGAATGATAAAATCTTGAGGTGGAGAATCGAACTCTCCACCTACAACTGTGATATCATGTACCGTCCGGGGAAGCTCAATGAGCCCTTAGATGCCCTGTCGCGTGGAACATGTGCCAGTGTGCAGGAGGACTGGTTACAGGCCCTCCACAATGATCTCTGCCATCCGGGGATCACTCGGCTCTTCCATTTTGTTAAAGTTCGGAATCTGCCCTATTCCATAGAGGATGTCAGGTCGATAACTCGACGCTGCCAGGTCTGTGCAGAGTGCAAGCCGCACTTCTACCGGCCTGACAGGGCACACCTCATTAAGGCCACTCGCCCTTTTGAACGACTGAGTGTCGACTTCAAGGGGCTCCTCCCTTCGACGGATCGGAACGTGTATTTCCTCAACGTTGTTGACGAATACTCCTGATTCCCCTTTGCCATCCCCTGTTCTGACATGTCCTCTGCCACGGTCATCAAGGCCCTGCGGAGTCTTTTCACCCTGTTCGGCTACCCCAGTTATATCCACAGTGATAGGGGTTCGTCGTTTATGAGCGACAACTTAAGGCAATACCTGCTCTCTAAGGGAATTGCCTCAAGTAGGACTACAAGTTACAACCCCAGGGGTAACGGAAAGGTCAAAAGAGATAACGCTACAGTTTGGAAGGCTGTTTTACTGGCGCTACGGTCTAGGGGTCTTCCAGTCACCCGTTGGCAAGAGGTACTTCCTGATGCGCTCCATTCGATCCGGTCCCTCCTGTGTACGGTAACCAACGCTACCCCACATGAACGGATGTTTGTCTTCCCTAGGAAGTCTTCCTCTGGGACCTCATTGCCGTCTTGGTTGACGTACTCAGGACCTGTTCTCCTGCGGAGTTAGGGCCCGCAGGTCCGACCCTTTGGTTGAACAGGTCCACCTCCTCCACACCTACCCTCAATATGCCTATGTGGTATATCCTGACGAGCGAGAGGACACAGTCTCTATCAGAGATCTGGCGCCTGCGGGGGACCTGGAAACCCCCATCACTCCCGCACCCTTGGTTAGGATTCCTTTGCCCATTCTCTCCCCTCCTGACACGGCGCGGGCAGCATCGGGACCTCAACTTGATCCTCTTACTCCTGTGTGCAGCTTGCCTGAGTCCAGGGGATTGTCGCCATCTCGAGGTCGGCGGTCGGGAGAGGAAATGGAGGAGTCTGTGGACACCACCTCGGAAAGAGGGTCGTCACCATGGTCACCAGAACCGGCACTGGAGCCGGTACTGCGGAGGTCGCAGAGACGGTGCGGACCTCCGGTTCGGCTGAACTTGTGAACATGTGGACAGTTCTTATTGTTTTTTTTACCCCACCTGTCTTTGTTTTTAAAGGAGGGGTGAATGTGGTGAACCATAGATGGTTACCACTATGGGTACTTGTATATATGTTACTCTCGTTGCTGTTGGGGTTAGGGTTGTTGGGTGTTCCACCTGTTATTACTGTTTATGTGGTACACTCCGTTTGGCTCCGCCCAGGACTCCGCCTTCTTACAGGAGTATAAAGGTCACTGCTACTTCCTAGTAGTCTTTAGTCTGGGATAATATTGTTGAGTAGTGTGCTCCTATTTGTGGTGAATAAAAGCCTTTATTCCCGGGTACGTTCTCGCCTCCCGTGTGAATCAATCGCGCATCAACAGCTCAGAGATTAGCACTGTCTGTACCTTATAGACTAGTTTCGCATTAGGAGTCTTCATATGATGAGTCGCATGGCCAGAGGGAAAGGATAGCTGCTGTTCCAGCTCCCCAGTGGGTGAAGCCAAATCTGAGTCATAAAACATAGAACAGTACAGCACAAAACAGGCCCTTCGGCCCACGATGTTGTGCCGAGTTTTATCTGAAACCAAGATCAAGCTATCCCACTCCCTATCATCCTGGTGTGCTCCATGTGCCTATCCAATAACCGCTTAAATGTTCCTAAAGTGTCTGACTCCACTATCACTGCAGGCAGTCCATTCCACACCCCAACCACTCTCTGCGTAAAGAACCTACCTCTGATATCCTTCCTATATCTCCCACCATGAACCCTATAGTTATGCCCCCTTGTAATAGCTCCATCCACCCGAGGAAATAGTCTTTGAACGTTCACTCTATCTATCCCCTTCATCATTTTATAAACCTCTATTAAGTCTCCCCTCAGCCTCCTCCGCTCCAGAGAGAACAGCCCTAGCTCCCTCAACCTTTCCTCATAAGACCTACCCTCCAAACCAGGCAGCATCCTGGTAAATCTCCTCTGCACTCTTTCCAGCGCTTCCACATCCTTCTTATAGTGAGGTCTTATAGTGATCCTTCCACATCCCTCTTATAGTGAGGTCATGCCACAGGTTACTAAGATGAGGACTTTGATGGGGTGATGTACAGCAGAACGTTGATGGGCATGCACACTGAGATATTTGGTGCATTGGTAGGCCTTCCGGACAGCCTCTTGTCAGTGGTCATCGAGCTCCCGTGTGACAGAGGACATTGCAGGGAACTTAGAGCTTGTCCTTTCCACTGAAGAAGTCATGGCCAGCGAGGCTTATGAATTTAGCATCTGGTGCAGCATCTGGTGGTCCATCTTTCAGCAGCACAATTTTCACCCAACATTTCAGTGCTGCAATGGAAGTTCAGGGGTAACTATGAGATACAAACTTGTTGCCATTATGTCAGTAGGTGCCAGTGTTCAAAGGGGGCTTACAAGGCACTAACAGCAGTCCAGCAATCTGCTCTCCAACAGATGATTAAGATTAGTGAAATACCACCCTGGGAAACTGACAGTGACCTCAGAAATGACAACAAGTAATTTTTCCACTATTGCCCTCTGCCAGTGCCCTGCTGTTGCCTGTTAGCCAGTCAGCCCAGACTGCTGCCACCCTTACCAAGATATAGCAGTTTGCGGCCAGGTCAGAAGTTTAAGAGATGCTGAAGGCCAGATTGCAGGCGATGGCAGAGTTCAGTCACCATTGCCTTAGTGAAATCAGCCAGTGTCTGCACTGCTCCTAGCTGAGATAGGAGAATGAGAAGTATTCCCTAAACAACAACATATAACATATTTAATGTAATGAAAGAGCCCATGCTACTTCATAGGAGAGTTATAAAACCAAAAAGATGGTTGGGGCCCTCTAATGAGAGCCCCCTCTTCCTCTGTGCATAGCTTCCCCTTTCTGCTACCTGTCTGACTCCCATCTCCGACCACTGCTAGAGCCCAGAAGCAGCCCCCACTACTGAAGCAGTTTTCTCCTGACATACATCCCAATTCCTCTAACATTTTCATCAAAATCCAGTGCCAGTCCCTTGAGAATCCAAAAGGTTTGCAGAACTTCGTCAGTGATAGTACCTGTGCTAATCTGACACCAGCAAAAGCAGCTCACCTCAAGGTTACACGTTTGACCTTTAAATAACACAAGCTTTCATCGGACTAAATGAACATTTAGCTTAACCAAGTGCATTAACAGAACCTGCAAGGTCCAAAATAGATCATATGTTTTGTCATGTCTTGCCACTGCAGGTTATCACATGGTTGACCATGCCAGTGCCTTTACGATGCTATAGGAGCCACAGTGAAAGTGTCAGAAAGCATCCAGCTGATATTTGAGATTTTGGGCTGCCTTAGTGTACAAGCCACACGACAGAGCCGAATTTCACATCTTAAATCTTTTTGACTGCGTTGCCCTAATTTTCCAAATTTGGGTGGGTAGACTTCACATGTCATTTTGGTATGATGCCTAATCTGCTTGGGAAAAAGTGGGGTGGTGAAGAGGAATGGTGCCAGCCATTCATTACTAAGAGTGGGAACTGGGAGACTTCTTCAATTCAGCCCCTGTTTTTTCTTAAATTTCAGATTATTAATTATGCAATGTGGGGAGAATAAAGAGAGTGGAATGGCCTTTGATCATTCTGATCCAAATTATAATCTCACATAATTAGAAATGGAAAAGGTGGCCAGTTTTAAAGCCCTGTTGCGTAAACATTTTGCAGACAAGTTCCTGATGTAATTTTTAGATTTGTTTTAATTTGCTCTCTGTTGTATCAAAATGAAGTGGCCCGTGACAGGTTATGATTGCAACCGTAATCTAAGAATTGTCACAGCATCTCACTGTAAAGCAGTGGTTTGGTTTAATTGAATGATATTGTAAAACTGAAAAAGTAGTGAAGAATTATAGTTGCCGTCTGTTTTGAGGCATAAAGAGATGTGCCCCATGAACAGGGAAGAGCAGACATCCTATTATATTGACTGCTTAGAGCCTTCATTAAAAAGTCGAGTGACCAGAAAGCCCTGCCTTTAACTTTCATGCTCCTGGTGGGGGACATTCCTGTTGGAGAATTAATCACATTTCCACTTGAAGAACTAACATTAACTATTTGTGTTCAGATAAAGCATTGCTAGTGTGCTTTTATAATGACATAAAAGCAGCAATCGTTCAAAAGGGATTGTGTAATCATATTATGGATTCAATTACTTAGACTAGGCACATGTGAACATATGTGCATGGAGAGAAAGCTTGAAGACATCAGCTGCAGAGCTGTATGAACTGTGCTGTCTTCATAAGCCAAAGTGAAACTGAGACTGGATCACATGGCACACACTTCACTTCGTGATGGCATGCTGCAAAATCTGAAAGGCATATTTCAGCCAGATGCAGGGTAAAGGTAAATTAAGTCTGAGGTCACGTACCAACCAATTCAGGAACACCTTCTTCCCTGCTGCTGTCAGACTCTTGAATGGACTTACCTTGCATTAAGTTGATCTTTCTCTACACCCTAGCTATGACTGTAACACTACATTTTGCACTCTTTTGTTTCCTTCTCTAGGAACGATATGTTTTGTCTGTATAGCGCGCAAGAAACAGTACTTTTCACTGTATGTTAATACATGTGACAATAATAAATCAAAAATTATGAACAGTTTTGTGATGTGTAATCTTAACGCAACAGCAATTTTCAGTTATATAGCACCCTTAAAGTTAAAAAATATCTCAAAGCACTTCACAGGATGAGACAGAAAGAGACACTGAGGAAGCTTGGTCAAAGAGATAGATTTTAAGGAACTTCATCAAGAAAGAAACCGAGAAAGGTGGTCAGATTTAGGAAGGATATTCCAGAGATTAAGACCTAGGCAGCTAAAGGCACAGTTGTCGATTGGACAAAGAGAATAGGGGTGCACAAAAGTCTAGGACTAGAGGAATGTGAACTTCTTAGAGGGCTGTGAGATAGAGAGAGGTGAGGCCATGGGGAAATTTTTAAACAAGAATGAATATTTAACATTTGGGGACCTGGTGGACTGGAAATGTTATTCTAAACAGGCAGAAGACAACGACATACAGGGCGGGATTTTTTGACCTCCTTGCAGCATGTCTCTTGCTGTGGGAGGCAGCCTACTATTGGCCGGTGGCAGGATCTCCTGGGCCCGCTGCTGTCAATGGGATTTTCCAAGGGAAACAAGGATGTCAAAGGGTACCAGGGGAGGCAGGAAAGTGGAGTTGAGACCACAATCAGGTCAGCTGTTTTGAATGACAGAGCATTTATTCGGCCAGCTCCTGCTGCTAATGTGTATGCTTGTATGAGACTTGCAGCTATTTGAGCTAGATTCGAATTCAGTCAGAAGACACAAAAGATTTTTGAGAAAGAACTCTCGCTTGCTGTTTAATACTGTTTGATTTGTGCAGAAATGGATGATGAGACCATTAGCGCCTTTTAAAGAGCATCTGGTATATGATGTATGTTGGAACTCATAGTATCATAGAATCATAGAAACCCTACAGTGCAGAAAGAGGCCACTGGGCCCATCGAGTCTGCACCGACCACAATCCCACCCAGGCCCTACCCCCATATCCCTACATATTTTACCCACTAATCCCTCTAACCTACGCATCTCAGGACACTAAGGGGCAATTTTTTAGCATGGCCAATCAACCTAACCCGCACATCTTTGGACTGTATGACTAAGGTGATCAGAACTGTTTTCATATGACCAGGTCAAGGAAACATGTAACAGCTTTCTGGAGAACAGATTGGAGTTGTATATTGGAGACATGAGGATGGATTTGTAGTATCCAGTTTTCCTTGATTACATTTTCATGATAACAGAATATAGAGTCAAAGAGGTTTACAGCATGGAAACAGGCCCTTCGGCCCAACTTGTCCATGCCGCCCCTTTTTTAAACCACTAAACTAGTCCCAATTGTTCACGTTTGGTCCGTATCCCTCTCAAGCCATCTTACCCATGTAACTGTCTAAACGCTTTTTAAAAGACAAAAAATTGTATCCACCTCTACTACTACCTAGGGTGGCACAGTGGTTAGCTGCCTCACAATGCCAGGGACCCAGGTTCGATTCCTGGCTTGGTCACTGTCTGTGTGGAATTTGCACGTTCTCCCTGCGTCTGGGTGCTCCGGTTTCCTCCCACAGTCCAAAGAAGTGCAGGTTAGGTGAACTGGCTCTGCTAAGTTCTCCCTCAATGTACCCAAACAGGCACCGGAGTGTGGCGACTAGGGGATTTTCACTGTAACTTCATTGCAGTGTTAATGTAAGCATACTTGTGACTAATAAATAAACTTCACTTTTTACTTCTGGCAGCTTGTCCCAGACATTCATCACCATCTGTGTGAAAAAATTGCACCTCTAGACCCTTTTGTATCTCTCCCCTTAAATTCTCTAGTATTAGATTCCCCCACCTCTGGGAAAAGATATTGACTATCTAGCTGATCTATGCTCTTCATTATTTTTATATACCTCTATAAGATCACCCCTAAACCTCCTACGCACCAAAGAAAAAAGTCCCAGTCTATCCAGCCTCTCCTTATAACTAAAACCATCAAGTCTCGGTAGCATCCTAGTAAGTCTTTTCTGCAGTCTTTCTAGTTTAATAACCTCCTCTCTATAATAGGGTGACCAGAACTGTACACAGCATTCCAAGTGTGGCCTTCATGTCTTGCACAACTTCAACAAGACATCCCAACTCCTGAATTCATGTTCTGACCAATGAAACCAAGTATGCAGAATGCCTTCTTCACCACTCTATACACCTGTGACTCCACTTTCAAGGAGCTATGAACCTGTAACCCTAGATCTCTTTGTTCTATAGCTCTCCCCAATGCCCTACCATTAACTGAGTAAGTTCTGTCCTGGTTTGATCTACTAAAATGCATCACCTTGCATTTATTTAAATTAAACTCCATCTGCCATTCATCAGTCTACTGGCCCAATTGATCAAGATCCCATTGCAATCCTAGATAACCTTCTTCACTGTCCACTGTGCCACCAATCTTGGTGTCATCTGCAAACTTACTAACCATGCGCCCTATATTCTCATCCAAATCATTAATATAAATGACAAATAACAGGGGCTCCCAGCACCAATCCCTGAGGCACACCGCTGATCACAGGCCTCCAGTTTGAAAAACAACCCTCTACAACCACCCTCTGTCTTCTGTCATGAAGCCAATTTTGTATTCATTTGGCTACCTCACCCTGGATCCAGCAAGATTTAATCTTATGCAACAAGCTACCATGTGGTACCTTGTCAAAGGCCTTGCTCAAGTCCATGTAGACAACATCAACTGCACTGCCCTCATCTACCTTCTTGGTTACCCCTTCAACAAACTCAATCAAATTTGAGAGACATGATTTTCCACTCACTAAGCCATGCTGACTGTCCCTAATCAGTCCTTGCCTCTCTAAATGCCTCTCGATCCTGTCCCTCAGAATATCTTCTGACATCTTACCCACCACAGAAGTGAGGCTCACCAGCCTGTAGTTCCCAGGCTTTTCCCTGCAACCCTTTTTAAATAAAGGCACAACATTTGCCACTCTCCAATCTTCAGGCACCTCACCTGTGGCTGTCGATGATTCAAATATTTCTGCTGGGGAGATATTTCCTCTCCAGCCTCCCACAACTGGGATACACTTCATCAGGTCCTGGGGATTTATCTACCTTGATGCACTTTAACACTTCCTGCACGTCCTTCTCTGTTTTATCTACACTCCTCAAGACATCACAACTTATTTCCTCAAGTTCCTTAACATCCATGCCTTTCTCAATCAGTAAATACTGATGAGAAATAATCAGTTAGGATCTCACCCATCTCTTGTGAATCTGCACATAGATGACCTTGTTGACCCTTAAGAGGTCCTACTCTCTCCCTAGTTACTCTTTTGCCCTTTATGTATTTGTAGAAGGTCTTTAAATTCTCCTTTGCCTTATCTGCCAAAGCAATCTCGTGTCCCCTTTTTGCCCTCCTGATTTCTCTCTTAACTCTACTCCTACACCCTCTGTATTCTTCAAGGGATCCACTTGATCCCAGCTGCCTATGCATGTTATGTGCCTCCTTCTTCTTCTTGACCAGGGCCTCAATATCCCAAGTCATCCAGGGTTCCCTACTTCTACCAGCCTTGCCCTTCACTCTAAGAGAAATGTGCTTACCCTGAACCTTAACATACTTTTGAAAGCCTCCCACTTACCAGACATCCCTTTGCCTGCCAACAGACTCCCCTAATCAACTTTTGAAAGTTCCTGCCTGATACCATCAAAATTGGCCTTGCCCCAATTTAGAATTTTAACTTTTGGGCCAGACCTATCATTCTCCATAGCCATTTTAAACTAATGGAATTATGGTCACTGGTCCCAAAGTGATCCCTCACTAACACCTCTGTCACCTGCCCTTATATATGCTCTGTTCTTCCTGTGCTCTGTGTTGTATGAATGAAGTAAATATTTTATCTCCTCTGGAAGCAAGGGGAGGGCTGCATGATTAATTCTCATCCAATGCTTTAACTCATGTCCAAGGCAAGGATTTTGTTACAGTCAGACATTCCATAAAAAAATCTTGCAAATCTTTCCAGTTTCTGCACTTGTAAGTCCCAGACTGGGTCAAAATATTGGTTCCTTGTCAGTGTTTCCATTTTATAACAGTAGTCATAAGCAGGGCCAAACTGTGTGTACATCTGGGAGCATCTAGTGCCAATATTAAAGGAGAAGATCATGTGGAAAAACAGTGGAAGATACTGTGGAAGCTGTTCACAGAATTTTCAGAACACAAATCTATTCATAAATACTTCTGTTTATTTTCTGATTGTCAACATCCACAATCGCCATCTGATTTATGGAACACCTTTAACATAAAAAATTGCCAAGCAACCTTACAGTTAAGCATCAGAGAGGCAATCAAAGATATGTCAGGGAAGTAGATTTAGAGGGTGTTTTTGAATGAGGGAGAGGGGTTAAAGAGTTGAGATTTGGAAGTTGAGAAGTGTTGTAGACATTCTCTGGGACATACAGCTGTAGAAGGTCAGATTGGACAGTTTGATGCAGGCCATGGGGGAAATTTGTGGACAAAGATCAGGAATTTGAATTCAATTCATCAGGATCGTTATGATCCCAGTTGGCGTTACTACTGGTCGGGAAGGTCCCAGTGTAGGAGTTAGCAGTTTAGCTTAGTTATACTATAGAATCAAAGGATCTACATGTACTTTTTGTATTTCGTTTAACTTGTTAATGGATGATTCGTTTTGGAACTATACAATCCTTTGACCTTAATCACTATGACTGTACCAACCATAACTGAATGTGTAGGAATATTTTACCTAGCCCATCTTGTGAATGTTGATGATTGTAATCCACTTATGTTACACACACTTTGTAGATTTTTTTAAAGCATTATCCACTGCTTAGTCCTCTGCATTAGATTGATATCGCATTGTTTAAAATTATAAATAACTTTGCAATCTGTCTTAAAAATAAAATAGCCACATTGAACACAACAGCCACAGTAAAATATATCATCCATCAGGAAACCTTCCAAAAAACAGACATTTAAAAACTGATCTAATCAACAGCACTTACAGACACACAGATTTAATTAGGAACTCACTCTAAATATGCATAGTCTGAGACAATGAGATAATTATGCTTCATATCCTGGAACAGTAGACATCAGGAGATGACCATGCACTGTATGTGCCTCACCTAGCCAATCAGAATCTAATCATGTACTACAAACTGGTCATTGAGTGCATCTCAGATGGTGACACCCAGCAAAAACAAGAACACCTAAATCTTCTAAATGTTCCTGAGTACAAGCAACACCGTCAAAAGCCGATGGTGATCGTTACATTCTGGTCCGTAATGCAGTACCCAATGAAGGTGGCACATCTCTTAATTTCTAAAGAAAAAGACCATGAAAATGAATCTCCAGCCAAGAAACTACATTGGCCAATCATAGTTCAGGGATACCACTGGCCAGGCTGTGGCTGTGATTTGGAAAGGATTAATAAATCCTGCTTTTCAGTGAGACCGCACGTAAAGAGAGTAATTTTAGTTTATTTGTTAGTATACAAGTAGGCTTACATTAATACTGCAATAAAGTTACTGTGAAAATCCCCTAGTCACCACATTCCAGCACCTGTTTGAGTACACTGAGGGAGAATTTAGCATAACCAATGCACTTAACCAGCATGCTTTTTGAACTGTGGGAGGAAACCGGAGCACCCGGAGAAACCCACATAGACACAGGGAGAATGTGCAGACTCCACAGACAATGACCCAAGCCAGGAATTGAACCTGGGTCCTTGGCACTCGAAGGCAGGAGTGCGAATCACTGTGCCACCTTGCCAAAGATAGAAGTTAGAAGAAGGAAGAATTTCAGAGAGAGAGTGTCCCAGCTGATTAGATACTGATCTGAATATCAGCAGATACATTTCAATTTAATGGATAATCAATATTCTACTGTGGAATGGGTGCACCGACTATCTGGTTAAGTCTGCTGTAATTACTGCTGCAATTTTGATAACTTAATAAATTGGTAAATCTTGTCTGAATATAATTGTACCTGGAGTGGTCTTGTACTTCGTTGCATCCTGAGTCTTACGATTAAAGTTAAACTGGATTTCAGAATCCTACACAAAAACGTAACCCTGGCTCTGAAGGCTGTAACACTTCACTATTTTTAGAAGATGTAGAGGAACAGTCACAGGATTGCCAATTAGCTTTTAATTTAAAAAAAAATCCATTTATTAAACCTAAAGGAGCGATCCTACCAAATGAATTCCAAGTGTCAAATGAGCGTGAAGACAGGAATCATGCTGTTTTTTTGGGTGAGCTAAAAAGGGAATCTTGCCTCACTGTCAAAAGTATGAAGCCAAATCGGTTTTCTGCCAGCAGGGGAAGGGCGCGGGCCTAAGCTCGCCGAAAGCCAGCAGATAGCAGAAGAATGCACCATTGCGTGTTCTGTGTTCTACGAACACAGAGATCTGTCAGTGACTGCCTCCTCCAGCAATAGCTGGCCTTCGTGGCTGATTCCCTCCCCCTGCTACCACAGGCCTCTGCGGCCGATCCCCCACAACCCACCACCTGGGCCGATTTTTCCCACCTCCGCATGTGCCAATTGCACCCCCATCATCGCAAGGCCCCCCTAACCGAACTCCCCCTCCCGTGCATGGACCAACCAATTGCCAGTTGTGGAGTGCGCAGCGTGTCCCCCCGATCACTGTTGCAGAATGCACAATGTGTTCCCCGATCGCTATTGCGGAGTGCACCTACCTGACCCCACCCTCAGTTGGCCTTGCCCCTCAGGCCTCGCCCTCTTGCTATTGGCAATGCCCACCAGGCACCTGGCAATGTGCTAGGGTGCTCAGTGGGCAGTGTCATGGTGCCAAGTTGGCATTTCCAGGCTTGCACTGCCCAAGGTGCACGCCCCTCTGCCCCTGACCGCCTAGGGGGCATCAATGGCCTCCATCCTACTGGCGAGGCCATCATGTCTAGTTCCTGTTGAGGGTGACCATATGTGATCCCCGCCGGTGAAGGTTCTCACTCGCTGCAGAGGCAAGTGAGCCTGGATGATTACATCCTGGGTTCATTTGTAATATTTAAATTCTAATCTAAATAGAATTTAAATATTACAATCAGCCTCAAACCCTTTTCGGATGCAAGGCTGATATCTGGTGTCTGTAAGATTGCAAGAGGCGAGAAATCAGGCTCGAACCAAAAAGTTTGACTATGACGTTGTGGGAGGTTATGGAGGAAATTGCGGGTCCCCTAGCCGAGATATTTGAATCATCAATAGTCACGGGTGAGGTGGCTGAAGATTGGAGAGTGGCAAATGTTGTGCCTTTGTTTAAAAAGTGCTGCAGGGAAAAGCCTGGGAACTACAGGCCAGTGAGCCTCACATCTGTGGTGGATAAATTGTTGGAAGGTATTTTGAGAGACAGGATCTACAGGCATTTAGAGATGAAGGACTGATTAGGGACAGTCAGCATGGCTTTGTGAGTGGAAAATCATGTCTCACAAATTTAATTGAGTTTTTTGAAGGGGTAACCAAGAAGGTAGATGAGGGCAGTGCAGTTGATGTTGTTTACATGGACTTTAGCAAGGCCTATGACAAGGTACTGCATGGTAGGTTGTTGCATAAACTTAAATCTCACGGGATCCAGGGTGAGGTATCTAAATGGATACAAAATTGGCTTCTTAACAGAAGCCAGAGGGTGGTTGTAGAGAATTGTTTTTCAAACTGGAGGCCTGTGACCAGCGGTGTGCCTCAGGGATCAGTGCTGGGCCCACTGTTATTTGTCATTTATATTAATGATTTGGATGAGAATATAGGGGGCATGGTTAGTAAGTTTGCAGATGACACCAAGATTGGTGGCATGGTGGATAGTGAGGAAGGTTATCTCCAATTGCAGCGGGATCTTGATCAATTGGGCCAGTGGGCTGACGAATGGCAGATGGAGTTTAATATGGACAATTGCGAGGTAATGCATTTTGGTAGATTGAACCAGGGCAGGACTTACTCAGTTAATGGTAGGGCACTGGGGACAGTTACAGAACAAAGAGATCTTGGGGTACATGTTCATAGCTCATTGAAAGTGGAGTCGCAGGTGGACAGAGTGGTGAAGAAGGCATTCAGCATGCTTGGATTCATCGGTCAGAACATTGAATACAGGAGTTGGAATGTCTTGTTGAAGTTGTACAACATTGGTAAGGCCACACTTGGAATACTGTGTGCAATTCTGGTCACTCTATTATAGAAAGGATATTATTAAACTAGAAAGAGTGCAGAAAAGACTTACTAGGATGCTACCGGGACTTGATGGATTGAGTTATAAGGAGAGGCAGAATAGACTGGGACTTTTTTATCTGGAGCGTAAGAGGCTGAGGGGTGACCTTATAGAGGTCTATAAAATAATGAGGGGCATAGACAAGGTAGATAGTCAATATCTTTTCCCAAAGGTAGGGGAGTCTAAAACTAGAGGGCATAGGTATAAGGTGAGAGGGGAGAGATACAAAAGTGTCCAGAGGGGCAATTGTTACACAGAGGGTGGTGAGTGTCTGGAACAAGCTGCCAGAGGTAGTAGTAGAGGCGTGTACAATTTTATCTTTTAAAAAGCATTTAGATAGTTACATGGGTACGATGGGTATAGAGGGATATGGGCCAAATGCGGGCAATTGGGATTAGCTTAGGGGTTTAAAAAGAAAATAAGGGTGGCATGGACAAGTTGGGCCGAAGGGCCTGTTTCCATGTTGTAAGACTCTATGATATAATACTCCTTCACTCACCCTCATTTACACTTGTGTACACAAATTTCAACGATATCACTCCACTCTGAAACCAAGGCTGGAATTTTCTAAGTCCCCGATTCCTGAGAAAATGGGAATAATTCCCTTCGATTTTTTTTGCGTGATTTTCACAATGCATCTCCGAGACTCTGTGACATCACAGAGTGCCCAAGCGGGATTCCCTCTGAAAATCAGGGGGCAGAGCCTATTCCTGTTGGAGAGGCCGGCAGCACAGCGCTGAACAGGCCACCGCACATGCGCCCATCTGTCAGCACTGAGATCGGCGCATGCGCAGTGGCCTCGCATTGCCAACCTCCCGATTGCTGGCCAACCCAGTTGCTGGGCAGCCCCACAAGCCCCCATCACTGGCCTCCTGGACCTCCCTGGGTCAGCCCTGATTTCCACCCCACCCCCCTCCCCACTAGCACAGATCAGCCTCTCCAGCCCCGATTTTCCAGTCGCCTCCCCTGACAGTCACCATCCCCCCCCCCCGACAGCCCCAACTCCCTGGCAGCCCCCCACCTGGATGGTGAGCCCCGATTGCTGTCCTCCCTCCCTTTTCCGAATGCAGAGGACAGTGGGACTCCCACTGATCACCCCCCCAATAGGCCCCACACACCTCTGGCTCTGCCCCCTTGGCACTGCCTGATGTCAAATCCTTTCAGGCGGCATTCTGACTTAGAGGCGTTCCGTCATGGGGTACAAGGGCTAGCCATGTGTGCCCCAGGATGTAGCTGTCATGCATGCTCCCCGGAAAGCATAACACACCTCATGATGTTGAGCAGGTGATCGCCAAAGTCTGACCCCTGGTCCATGTCTGGCCCATGTCTGAGTGCGGGTCGGGGGCACCACCGTGTGGCCCAATGCTCAGGCATTGTGGGGATCTGGAATGCAATACCTGGGACGGTAGTAAAGGCCAGGTACCTTATGACTCCTAAAAGGTATTTGGATGCGCACCCGGAATACCACAGCAGTCAAGGTATGGCACAGATGCTGCAAAATGGGATCAGTGTGACTTCAGTTGTAGTTATAAAGGCCTTTTCCATGCTGTACCATGCTGCATGCACCAATGGATAGAGATGGGGTATGAACCTCCCTGTGGGAGATGGATCACAGACAGAGGAGTCGGGGCTTTGGCGTACAATATCTTAAGTGTTATCCTGTACAGTGCATACCACCCTATCCCTGACGACCCGTGTCCATGTCTGGCCATGTCTGAGTGCAAGTCAGGAGCACCACCGTATAGCCCAATGCTCAGGCACTGGGGAGATCTAGAATGCAATACCTGGGACAGTAGCAAAGTTCTTAATCTTACATGCCCCCCCACCCCCGCCAACTTTCCAGGTGTCACAGATGTAGCTGCACCTCCCTGTTTGGCGCATTGCCTATGAGATGCATGGGTGTCAGGTAGGGGGATTTGGAAGGCATAGAGACTGCCAGAGTATCATGGGTGGGAGGCCTTAGGATGGCCTCCAGTGCATCCTCCTCCCTCGGGCCACCTGTGGACTCCGGGACACTTCATGGGATGAAGGGGCAACTGGAATGAGCTCCAAAAACCCCTGCATCATGTGGCACTGCTAGTCCTGGAGGCCCAGCATTTTCTGTACCATAATGTGCAAGCCCTCATTGATAGCCCTCTGCATCTGGATCATGCACTGGTGCTCCTCTGCAAATGCATGCTCCCGAGACTCTCAGCCATGGTCCTCAGAGACTCAGCTATGCTTAGCACCTTGCCATTCATGGCTACCATTTTCTGCCCCAGGCTTTACACCGCGGTTGCCACCCTTGCAATGTTGGCCTGGTGCCATGCAATGCCGGCACCATCTCCTGCACCTGAAAGCTGTGGGACTCCTCCAAGCAGCCTTGCAGTTGCTGGAATGTCTCTGACACCTCCTCCTGCAGTCCCTGGCTCTGCTTTTGCATCTCCAGCAGCTCTGTGAGAACCACTTCCAGCAGTTCAGCATCTGGCTGCGGGCTCACTATTTTCTTGGATCCAGCAAACCTCCGCCTACCCAATCCCTTGGACGTTCCTGCCTCCACCTGATGTGCATCAGCACTGTGTCATGCTCAGCAGAAAGTGACCCCCAAGCCTGTCTGCTAATGCTGCCCACTGAGGTTTAATGTTTCTGCCCTGGTGGATGGTGTGGGTGATGCCTGCTCAGTGCTTTTCACAGAGCTTTCATCTGAGGTATTGGCGGGAGTCACAGAAGGGGGGGGGTGGGGCACCAAATCCTGAGGGTCTGACTGCTTCGGGCATTGTTCCTGCAAGAGAAGACACACGGTTATGTGCAAGGGAGGGACGAGTATCTGGGCAACTTGGAATACTTGAGACAGGGCATCTGGATGAAGGTTTTGGGGCTCCTCACATCTATGGTGCATGTCAACCTCAAAGTCACTCACTGCTTGCCTGGGTGCTTCCACTGAAAACTTTATCACACATTCCTCGAAGGGGGTCAGGAGTCGCAACTTGGGAATTCCCCTGCTTGTCATCTTCCGCTCCCTTATTTCATGGGCCATCTTCTCATGTGGAGACACAAAGGGATGATTAAGAGCTTGAGAGCTGGTGGGCTTGAGGTGTGGGGAGCATGGGGTTCTGGTGGGGTCGGGGGGAGGGAAAACAGGTGGGGAATGAAGGCACTGTGCCTCGCCAGGCAGATGTTGTGAAGGGAGTTGCCAGAGAGACTTGAGGCAGATGCTCAGGGATTGGTGCTGGATGACCTTGGGTGTTAAGGCATAGATTGATGTGGACATTCCAGGTGTGACAGATGGAGCTGATGCCAGGATGAGATGGATGGACACTCATCCTTGCAGCCTGAATGAGGTCGTTCATCTTCTTCCGGAATTGGGCACCGATCCTCAATGTCAGGCAGCGGGCGCTGACTGCTGCGGCCACTGCATCGCAGATCGCATTCGCGTTCCTGCTCCCGAGTAATTTGCCCTCTCGGGAGTACAGGATGGTCCTCCTCCACGGTTTCCAGAAGCCATCCATGCTCTCCCTCCGTAAATCATGTGGCCGGTCTTCGTGGGGCTATCTTCCTGGCTTGACTTGTTGTGGGTGCAGCGGAAGCATTTAAATGCAACTCCCTCTTGTTAATGGCACACAGCTGCGTCCAGTTCGGGCAAGTCACATGTCTGAGGATTCTAGAATGGCATGAATCAAGGCTAAAACAGAAATAGATTTTGTTTATTTTTACTCCTGGTCTAATGAATTTTCTGGAAGTTTACTACCTTTTGAATTGTTAGGGGGAAGAATGATCGACAGGTCAGGTGACAAGAGTTCTTACTTTCGGTTTTTGGCCTGCTGGTTAAAGGTTGTTTTTACTTCAGGCTGGATGCAGTCCCTCTCCCTGGTGCTTTGGGAAGCTGTTCAGGCTTCAAGCTTGTCTGTGTGTCAAGAAAGCTGCAGAATCCAATCAAAGGACTAAGTTCCAGCATCTTGTGAGCATTCTTATTTTCTGTGCTAAATCTGTGGCAGGTGTTTGTTAATGGGATTTGTTTGGTTGGAACATTGCAATTAGTTGATAAGCTTTATACAATATCATGTTTGTTTTTTCTTGTTATTGCTATTGCTAATTTTCTTTATATGTGTTAATTGTATTCTTAAATAAATTTTGTTTGATAAAAGCTCCCAAGGGGGTTATTTGAATCATACCTGAAGCATAGAATCCGACAGTGCAAAAGGACGCCATTTGACCCATTGACCACAATCCCACCCAGGCCTTATCCCGATAGCCCCATGCATTTACCCTAGCTAGTCCCCCTGACACTAAGGGGCAATTTAGCATGACCAATCCAGCTAACCCCACACATCTTTGGATTGTGGGAGAAAACCAGAGCACCCGGAGGAAACACACGCACATATGGGGAGAATGTGCAAACTCCACACGGACAGTGACCCAAGCTGGGAATCAAAACCAGGTCCCTGGCGCTGTGAGGCAGGAGTGCTAACCACTGTGCTACCCACACGTGTTGCTCTGAAGTGAAGTATCTCATCCTAATCCTAGCAAAATTCAAAGTGCTAAACTTATGATCCAGGCAGATTTCATAAAATAGCTTGGAGTATCTGACCTGGATTATAATAGCACCTTCCATTGCTTTCATCAAAAAACCCCAGGGGACCTTTTCATCTATAAACAAAAATCCTTTAGCCCGCTCCTAAAATGAGTAATTATCCTGCTCTCCCTGTATCTGAGCTGTATTCTATTCAGACATGCCAACTGCCTGTAGAAAAATACTGAACTTTAGTCCCCTTAAATATAAAATTTATCAATAGCACAGTATCATCGAAACAATATTGTATACACAATGAATGGTAGGGCACTAGGAAGTACAGAGGATTAGAGGGATTTTGGGGTGCATGTCAAAAGATTCCTGAAGTCATCAGAATGGGTAGATAAGGTGGTTAAGAAGGCATGTAGAATGATTGCCTTTATTCACCAAGGCATAGAATATAAGAGCACGGAGGTTTTAATGGAGCAGTCTAAAACACTCGTTAAAGGAAGGATGTGATTGCAATAGAGAGGGTGCAGAGAAGATTCACTAGGATGTTGCCTGGGCTGTAGCTTTTCAGTTATGAAGAAGGCTGTGTTGTTTTCCTTAGAGCAGGGGAGGCTGATTGAGGTGTATAAAATTATGAGAGATATAGGTTGGGTAGATAAGAAGAACTCCTTCCCCCGAGCAGAGGGTCAATCGCCGGGGAGGTAGATTTAAGGTAAGGGGCAAAAGATTTAGGGGGAATTTGAGTAAAAACCTTTTCACCCAGAGAGTGGTGGGAATCTGGAACTCACTCCCTGGTAATGCTTTTATAATGTACCTTTGCTCTGGGTGCTATTACTCCAGCTTTGCATGAACAAAGAACAAAGAACAAAGAACAAAGAACAATACAGCACAGGAACAGGCCCTTCGGCCCTCCAAGCCCGCGCCGCTCCCTGGTCCAGGATTGAATCCTGAATCCAGGATCCCCGCTCAATTTTCCAGCCTATCTACATACCAATATCCTATCCACCGAGCTGTCCCCCACAGCTACGATGCTTTGTTCATTACAACCTATTAACTCACCCCCACCCCCCCATTCCAGACCATGTGATCTCCAGGGAGAGGCGAAAACCCAGAGTGAAAAACCCCAGGGCCAATATGGGGAAAAAAAAATCTGGGAAATTCCTCTCCGACCCCCTGAGGCGATCGAAACGAGTCCAGGAGATCACAATGGCCCTGATCGGAAAATGCTTCCCAACCCTAGTCATTTCCACTTCCACGAGAAACAAGGAACAATTAGCCCGCGCCGCTCCCTGGTCCAAACTAGACCACTCTTTTGTATCCCTCCATTCCCACTCCGTTCATATAGCTGTCTAGATAAGTCTTAAACGTTCCCAGTGTGTCCGCCTCCACCACCTTGCCCGGCAACACATTCCAGGCCCCCACGACCCTCTGTGTGAAATATGTCCTTCTGATATCTGTGTTAAACCTCCCCCCCTTCACCTTGAACCTATGACCCCTCGTGAATGTCACCACCGACCCGGGGAAAAGCTTCCCACCGTTCACCCTATCTATGCCTTTCATAATCTTATACACCTCTATTAAGTCTCCCCTCATCCTCCGTCTTTCCAAGGAGAACAACCCCAGCTTCCCCAATCTCTCCTCATAACCAAGCCCCTCCATACCAGGCAACATCCTGGTAAACCTCCTCTGTACTCTCTCCAAAGCCTCCACGTCCTTCTGGTAGTGTGGCGACCAGAACTGGACGCAGTATTCCAAATGCGGCCGAACCAACCTTCTATACATCTGCAACATCAGACCCCAACTTTTATACTCTATGCCCCGTCCTATAAAGGCAAGCATGCCATATGCCTTCTTCACCACCTTCTCCACCTGTGACGTCACCTTCAAAGATCTGTGGACTTGCACACCCAGGTCCCTCTGCGTCTCTACACCCTTTATGGTTCTTCCATTTATCGTGTAGCTCCTCCTTACATTATTCCCACCAAAATGCATCACTTCGCATTTATCAGGATTGAACTCCATCTGCCATTTCCTTGCCCAAATTTCCAGCCTATCTATATTCTTCTGTAGCCTCTGACAATGTTCCTCACTACCTGCAAGTCCTGCCAGTTTTGTGTCGTCCGCAAACTTACTGATCACCCCAGTTACTCCTTCTTCCAGATCATTTATATAAATCACAAACAGCAGAGGTCCCAATACAGGTAGAGGTGGAAACGCTCAACATTTAAGAAGCATTTAGAAGAGCACTTGAAACACCATGGGATTCTCTAAACCCGCTGCGCTGCTCTAGAAGCACAGCAAACTGGGAGACCTCAGTGACGGCCACTTCTCAGGCTTCTTGTTGAGTGGTTGGGCCTCCACGTGCCTCTCAGCCTGTTTCTCAGCATCAGCGGAATCAAACTGAAAATCACCATGGTGGTGATTTACATGCTTTACCATACCTTTAGATATGATTAGCGAGTTCGCGACCGAATTCTCTCCCCCCCCACCACCCTCCCCCCTCCCCCAGCTAGCGTCACCCCCCTCCCTGGCATGACATCACACTGGTGGCGTTTACAACATAGAACATAGAACATTACAGCGCAGAACAGGCCCTTCGGCCCACGATGTTGCACCGACCAGTTAAAAAAAAAACTGTGACCCTCCAACCTAAACCAATTTCTTTTCGTCCATGAACCTATCTACGGATCTCTTAAACGCCCCCAAACTAGGCGCATTTACTACTGATGCTGGCAGGGCATTCCAATCCCCCACCACCCTCTGGGTAAAGAACCTACCCCTGACATCGGTTCTATAACTACCCCCCCTCAATTTAAAGCCATGCCCCCTCGTGCTGGATTTCTCCATCAGAGGAAAAAGGCTATCACTATCCACCCTATCTAAACCTCTAATCATCTTATATGTTTCAATAAGATCCCCTCTTAGCCGCCGCCTTTCCAGCGAAAACAATCCCAAATCCCTCAGCCTCTCCTCATAGGATCTCCCCTCCATACCAGGCAACATCCTGGTAAACCTCCTCTGCACCCTCTCCAAAGCCTCCACATCCTTCCTGTAATGTGGGGACCAGAACTGCACACAGTACTCCAAGTGCGGCCGCACCAGAGTTGTGTACAGTTGCAACATAACGCTACGACTCCTAAATTCAATCCCCCTACCAATAAACGCCAAGACACCATATGCCTTCTTAACAACCTTATCTACTTGATTCCCAACTTTCAGGGATCTATGCACACATACACCTAGATCCCTCTGCTCCTCCACACTATTCAAAGTCCTCCCGTTAGCCCTATACTCAACACATCTGTTATTCCTACCAAAGTGAATTACCTCACACTTCTCCGCATTAAACTCCATCCGCCACCTCTCGGCCCAACTTTGCAACCTGTCTAAGTCTTCCTGCAAACTACGACACCCTTCCTCACTGTCTACCACACCACCGACTTTGGTGTCATCAGCAAATTTGCTAATCCACCCAACTATACCCTCATCCAGATCATTAATAAATATTACAAACAGCAGTGGCCCCAAAACAGATCCCTGAGGTACACCACTTGTAACCGCACTCCATGATGAATATTTACTATCAACCACCACCCTCTGTTTCCTATCCGCTAGCCAATTCCTGATCCAATTTCCTAGATCACCCCCAATCCCATACATCTGCATTTTCTGCAGAAGCCTACCATGGTGAACCTTATCAAACGCCTTACTAAAATCCATATATACCACGTCCACTGCCTTGCCCCCATCCACCTCCTTGGTCACTTTCTCAAAAAACTCAATAAGGTTAGTAAGGCACGACCTACCTGCCACAAAACCATGCTGACTATCACCTATCAATTCATTACTCTCCAAATAACTATAAATCCTATCCCTTATAATTTTTTCCAACATCTTGCCGACAACAGAAGTGAGACTCACCGGTCTATAATTCCCGGGGAAGTCTCTGTTCCCCTTCTTAAACAATGGGACAACATTCGCTAACCTCCAATCTTCTGGTACTATACCAGAGGCCAACGACGACCTGAAGATCAGAGCCAGAGGCTCTGCAATCACTTCTCTTGCCTCCCAGAGAATCCTTGGATAAATCCCATCCGGACCAGGGGATTTATCTATTTTCAGACCCTCCAGAATATCCTGCACATCCTCCTTATCAACTGTAATACTGTCTATTCTACTCCCTTGCAACCCAGTGTCCTCCTCAGCTATATTCATGTCCCCTTGCGTGAACACCGAAGAGAAATATTGGTTCAATGCTTCACCAATCTCCTCCGGTTCCACACATAACTTCCCTCTGCCATCTATAACTGGCCCTAAACTTGCTCTAACCAACCTTCTGTTCTTGACATACCTATAGAACGCCTTAGGATTCTCTTTAACCCTATCCGCCAAAGTCTTCTCATGTCCCCTTTTAGCCCTTCTAAGCTCGCTCTTCAACTCCCTCTTAGCCAATCTAAAGCTTTCTAGTGCACTACCCGAGTGCTCACGTCTCATCCGAACATAAGCCTCCTTTTTCTTTTTAACCAACAAAGAAACTTTTTTGGTGCACCACGGTTCCCTAGCCCTACCAATTCCTCCTTGCCTGACAGGGACATACCTATCACAGACTCGCAGTAGCTGCTCCTTGAAAAAACTCCACATGTCGGACGTTCCCAGTCCCTGTAATCTCCTAGTCCAACCTATGTTTCCTAATTCTCTCCTAATAGCCTCATAATTACCCTTCCCCCAGCTAAAACCACTGGCCCGAGGTTCATGCCTATCCCTTTCCATCACTAAGGTGAACGTAACCGAATTGTGGTCACTATCACCAAAATGCACACCAACTTCCAAGTCTAGCACCTGGTCTGGCTCATTTCCCAGCACCAGATCCAATATAGCCTCACCTCTAGTTGGCCTGTCTACATACTGAGTCAAAAAACCTTCCTGCACGCTTTGAACAAAAACTGACCCCTCTAACGAGCTAGAGCTATAACAATTCCAGTCAATATTAGTCAAGTTAAAATCCCCCATAACAATTGCCCTATTACTTTCACTCCTAAGCAGGATTGACTCCGCAATCCTTTCCTCAACCTCTCTAGAACTTTTAGGAGGTCTATAAAAGACTCCCAACAGGGTGACCTCTCCTCTCCTATTTCTAATCTCCGCCCATACTACCTCAACAGATAAGTCCTCATCAAACCTCCTCTCTGACACTGTGATACAATCTCTGACCAATAATGCTACCCCTCCCCCTCTTCTACCTCCTTCCCTACTTCGACTAAAACATTTGAACCCCGGGACCTGCAGCATCCATTCCTGCCCCTGCTCTATCCATGTCTCTGAAATAGCCACAACATCGAAGTCCCAGGTACTGATCCACGCTGCAAGTTCACCCACTTTATTGCGAATACTCCTGGCATTGAAGTATACACATTTCAAACCCTGCTCCACCCCACCTCTGCAATGCCGTGCATTGCAGTCCCCATCCATGCATCCCTCACTTTCAGCCCCACTACTCAGGATCCCTCCCCCCCCCCGAATCAGTTTAAACCTCCTTGCATGGCCTTAGCAAATTTACCCCCCAGGATATTGGTCCCCTTCTGATTAAGGTGTAGACCATCCTTCTCATAGAGGTCACACCTTCCCCAGTACGAGCCCCAATTGCTTAAGTACCTGAACCCCTCCCTCCTGCACCATCCCCTCAGCCATGAATTCAAACCTTCCCTCTCCCTATTCCTCTCTAAACTATCCCGTGGTACAGGCAAGAGTCCAGAGATAACTACTCTGTCAGTCTTGGCCTTTAGTTTCCACCCCAACTCCACAACGGATCTATAAAAGTCAGGACCTGGCGTGGCAGCACTGAAGGGGAACAAGGAGGTAAGTGTTATGGAGCTGCAGCCCCCGGAGTGCAGAGAAGGGTGGAGGCAGGGCCTGCAAGTTTCTGGGTGGGGTGAGGGAGTCATCGAGTGCTGGAAGTGTTGTTCCTAGGCCCAAGAATGTTCTATTGTTCTGGCTGTGGGGCGGGATGGGAGACTTTCCTGAGTGCAGGTGTTTTAGGGAAGGAGGGGGAGGGGAGAGCACCATGTCCTGCTTGAGGGCTCATCAAGTCAGGCAGCTGGTGCTTCAACAGGGGAGTCCATATTAACGCAGACACTAAAACTGCATGGACTCTGCAGTGAATGGGAACCCATATTGTGATAATCAGGAGACTGTCTCTGCCCCGTGTGCCTGACCTGCAACACATGCCTGGAAGGGAATGCTGTAGTAGTACCCATGTCAATGGCTCAAGGGTGCGCAATAGCATGCCTGCACACCAACCTGTATGCCAGGCAAACTAATCAGGTGACGCATGACACCCCAGATTGTGTTGTGTTGCCAGCATCCACAAGTGGGAACAATGGTCCCAGTGAAGGAGTCGGGGGTCCCGGGATAGTATAAAGCAAAGACATGTATCTAATCTCTCTCTCTTTGTAACCCCCAACGTGCAGATGGATTTTGGACTGCTAGGTATTGAGCTGGCCATCCTGGTGACAGCTGTTGAGGAGGAGGCTAAAGAGGTAGAGGGATTTGTATGGCCACTGCAAGATCAGCCAGTGGCAGAACCTGCAGGAAGAGGGCAGGGGGCTGCCAGTGAGGCCCAGGAAATGTCAGCACAGTCTCCTACAAGGGTGGGGGGAGGAGGAAGATGCAGGCACCCAGTGGGACATCTGTGGCATATCACAGGCATCTGTGTACAGGTTTTGGATGCCCGGGTAGGCTTTGATGTTGGCCAGGCACAGCAGGAGGCCCGAGCTGCAGGCTTCACCGCCATAACTGGAATGCCCCATGTGCAGGGGACTGAATGGGACACACATCACCCTGTGGTCCTGTGAGGTGAGGGGCAACTATTTATCAACAGGAAGGGCTTCGAATCCCTCAATATCCAGATAGTCTCTGATCGCAGACTAATCATTATTCGGGTGTGTGCATGGCACCCAGGGAGTGTCCATAACAGCTATGTCCTGAAGTGTTTAGACATCCTTGGGTTATTTGAAGACTAGCCGAGGCTGCCGGGTTGGCTTGTGGAGGACGAGGGCTAAGGTCAAGGCTGATGATGCCAGTGTCGAGGCCTAAGGCAGAGTCCACCCTGCCACATGGTCCATTGTGGAGCGATGCATAGGCCTGCTTGAAATGCAATTCTGCTGCCTGGACTGCTCTGAGGGTGCTCTCCAATATGGCCCTGTGCGGGTCTCCCAAATCATCATTGTGTGCTGCATGCTCCACAATATAGCACAGCAACAGGGAGACCAGCTGGAGGAGGAGGAGGAGGACCGCAGGATGAGGAGGAGGTGCCCTATGAGGAGCTGGAAGATGGAGGACAGGCGGTGATGGCGAGGATCCGATAAGGCAGGGCAACACGGGATGCACTAATTGCAGCAAGATTCTCCTAGTTGCGACTGAAACTCTGCAGGTCCAGGCAACTGTGGGGGTTACAAATAGTGTGACATGAACCCAATATCCCGGTTGAGGCCGTCCTTGTGTGTGCGGAACTTGGCTATATGGACCTGCAGAGTTTCACTGGCTGTCTTGTCTGGAGACAATACACATCTTTTTAGCCTGTCTTGATGCTCTCTCCACTCACGTTGTTTTGTTTCTTAAAGACTTGATTAGTTGTAAGTATTCGCATTCCAACCATTATTCATGTAAATTGAGTTTGTGTCTTTATATGCCCTGTTTGTGAACAGAATTCCCACTCACCTGAAGAAGGGGCTTGGAGCTCCGAAAGCTTGTGCGGCTTTTGCTACCAAATAAACCTGTTGGACTTTAACCTGGTGTTGTTAAACTTCTTACTGTGTTTACCCCAGTCCAACGCCGGCATCTCCACATCGAATCTAAGCATTCAGGGGAGGACATGAAGAGGCAAAGCATCCATCATGCTGAAATGTAAAATCTTGATGCAGTTGAAAGGATAATTTTAAGAAAAATGTACGTAAGGAGAATCAATATTCCATCCGTACACTGAAATACCTGCCTTCCAGATTTGAAAGAAATCTGCACAGGAATAAGTATGTTGGCAATAATTCACCACTAATTGATTTTTGGGAAGAGAATGGAGGATTTTCTAATGCACCCAGCGAGACACGATCTGTCAGAAAGCGTCTCATTCTTCTACTTTTAGCTTCATGTTTAGTTTGATGATATGTGTGAAAAGACCGTTGATGAGTAACATTCACAACTGAGTTCTGGTGCAGAACCTGAGAGATGCCCTCAATGACCTTACATTACTCCAACAACGAGCTTTCAGGATCAAATTGTCAGCTGGAGATTAGTCGTGTTCAATGAACCCCTGCATTGCCACTGAGATTAACTGCATTATTCAAAAAGGACATTCCATCCAAACAAGAACAGAACAAATATTATCTGTGACATTTGATATTTCAATAGAAAGATGACAGTAAAACCTGGAGTAGCATTCAATTTAAACAGGCTAGAAAGATTAATTAATGCTATCATAGTTCACCAATTTGCCCATTGACTATTATACCGCTATTTCAACATGTTCTCCTGGCCTTCATCATATTAAGATAGTATTAATCCTTTTAAGAAGATTGAAGCAAAGGGCTGATCATCTATCCAACCTGCCAGCCTGTTGACGGTCCTGGTATTTTGAAGCAAGGATTCAAATAAACCCAGCTTTACAGTCTTACTTTCAACATTAACATGCTTTGATAATGCTATCATTGTGACTGTGACTCGAGATATGGTGATTGGAACAGTCTCCTCATATTGCCAAGTTAGGGAGAAATGCACAGTTTGGTATCATCTGTCACACTCGAGAGCCACATCTGAAGGATGACGTGTAGAGCATGACTAAAATATTGCAGGTGTGGGGGGCGGATCATAAGGATCTCAGACAATCTGCATTTTAGAGCTTACAAAATCCAGCGTGTGGCCTTCGCACCACCTACCCACTGACTTGACTTAAATTTAAGCTGAAGGTTTAGGGAGGAGCACCCATCCTTGGGCTCATTTAGGGCCCCATCTTAACCCATGGCAGGGGGAGGTCCACACCATGGGTCATATTCCACTATAGCAGCTGGTGAATTTGAATTTAATTAATAAATCTGGAATTATAAAGCTAATCCCAGTAATCATGGAATCATAGAATCCCTACAGTGCAGGAGGAGGCCATTTGGCCCATCGAGCCTGCGCTGACAACAATCCTATCCAGGCCCGATCCCCATAACCCCAAGTACTTATGCTGATAATTCCCCTGATACTAAGGGTCAATTTAACATGGCCAATCAACCTAACCCACATGCCTTTGGACTGTGGGAGGAAACTAGAGCATCCGGAGGAAACCCACGAAGACACGGGGAGAATGTGCAAACTCCACACAGGCAGTCACTCAAGGCCAGAATGGAACCCGGGTCCCCGGCACTGTGAGGCCACAATGCTAACCACTATACCACTGTGCTGCCCCAAATGGTGACCATGAAACTATCAATTGTCATAAAAGCCTATGTGCCATCCTTACCTGGTATAGATTACAGATGACTCTAGATCAACAGCAATGTGGTTAACTCTTAATTGTCCCCTGAGCAAGCCAATCAGTTCAAGGGCAATTAAAGATGGGCAGCAAATGCTGGCCTTGTCATTGACACTCACATTCCATGAAAGCATAAACTAAAATGTAATAAATATAAAATAATGCAAAGAGTCGATGGATTTCCTGACATGTGTATGACATCTTTCTTGATAAATTTCTTCCCAGCCCAACAAGGAATGAGGCAGTAATAGTCTAGTTCTAGGGAATGAAATAGGGCAAGAGGAACATGATTCAGCCCTAGGACTATTTGGGGAACAGTGGTCATAATTGCTTTAGAATAGTTATAGAAAAGGACATGGAACAACCAAGTATGAAAATATACGAAAGAGACCTAATATCAGAGAGTTGTAAAGATCTGATCCAGGTGGATTGAAATCAAAAACTGATTGACAAAACTTAAAGGAACAAAGGAAGGCCTTCAAAGAGGAGATAGTTTGGGTATAGAGCAGACACGTCCCATGAAGGGAAAAGGAAGGGAATTCAAATATAGGGCTCCCTGGATGAAGAAAGGTTTGGAAATTCAGGTAAAACATAGAGAAACATGCCGAATGCAGAAAATACAGAGGTGGGATGGGATTCTTTCAAAAAAATTCAAAGTGTCAACTTCATGTAAAAACTGGAGTAAACCCAGTTGTTTCTTTCAGCGGGATTTTCAAAATGAATTTCCCACACTCTGTTCACCGCAGAATGCATTAGCGTAAATCTGATTAAAAATCAGGAGGTGGGGCCTATTCTCACTGGAAAGGCTGGTAGAATAGTGTTGAACGGACCACTGTGCGTGTGCTAATCTGTCAGAGTGGAGATTGGCACATGCGCAGTAGCCCCACATTGCTGGCCTCCCGATCGCTAACCAGCAGAGCAACCCTAGATCGCTGGCTTGCAGAGCCCCCCCACTCCAATCATTGCCCTCCCCCGGATGTGTCAGGGCCAGCCCCGAACCGCCTCAAACCTCCCCTCCCATGCAGTTTCCATTCCCCCCCCCGCCCCCCCCCCACCACTGGCAGAGTGGCAGTGGGCCCCCCACCACCCCCACCAGTGAGACATGTTTGATATCCTCCTCACCTTGTTCTATCATAATATTAGTGCTAATCTTTCCTCTCCATGTTAACAAAGCTTTTCTGTTTTTTTTGTGTATGTGATTTATTGAATCCTTTGAAGGTTTGATTTTTTTCTTACTTGTTATTTTTTTGCTGTTAATAATCTCAGTTGACAATGAAACTCTCATGTCACAAAATTCATCCAGCAAGTCCCCTGATTTTATAAGACTATGAATGAGGGTGAAGAGCCTCTGTGAAATTCTCATTAAATCTCCAATTTTTTCTTTGGCTTTTAACAGCTTTATTCTCTCTCTTGCCCTTGATAGACAAGTCAGTGGAAGTGTTTGATGCTGAGATGAGATTTAAAAATAGAAGTTGCAGAAGTACAGAAATTTTTCAACCTAGTTGATCTTATTATTGCTGATAATAATCTTAACCATCTTCCAAAACGCTATCTAGTTTTTTCTTAATTAATGCAGTGTCCTCCCCTCAATTATCCTTTCCTAGTTCAGCTGATTATCATTATCAGTTTGATCTAAAATGATCGACACTAACATCACATTGTCTTCTCTCACCATCTAAACCAAAGATGTGCGGGTTAGGCTGATTGGCTATGCTAAAAATTGCCCTTAGTTTCCTGAGATGCGTAGATTAGAGGGATTAGTGGGTAAATATGTAGGGATATGGGCGTAGGGCCTGGGTGGGATTGTGGTCGGTGCAGACTCGATGGGCCGAATGGCCTCTTTCTGTACTGTAGGGTTTCTATGATTCTATGAACCAAAATCAAAGCACAGTGCAAAAGACTTTGAAATGCATCTGTATATCACTGTTGCTGGGTTTTGTGTGCCCCAGTTCCAGTCACATTGTAATTATTTTTATGAGGTCCACAAGGTGGACCTGTTAGAATATGAGCTTCCCAATTGATGTGGAGATGCCGGCGTTGGACTGGGGTAAACACAGTAAGAAGTTTCACAACACCAGGTTAAAGTCCAACAGGTTTATTTGGTAGCAAAAGCCACTAGCTAGTGACGTTAGCTAGTGGCTTTTGCTACCAAATAAACCTGTTGGACTTTAACCTGGTGTTGTGAAACTTCTTACTGTGTCTTCCCAATTGAACCAGTTTTGTTTTGTTTATATCCAATTCAATCCAATCAAAGTCTTAGCAAGTGAGACATTCCCAATCCAAGCTGACAAGACAGGGATCCCACTTCCCATCTTGGGCTTGATCTACATGATCCAAGCTGATTGGAGCAGGCATTGCACCTCCTCCAAGGCTTGGTCTCATTTGCATCTTAGCCAAAAGGCCTAGATGCCGCTTTAAAAAATTGCTTCAAGTGAAGCCTCAGTGTAACCTCATGATTTCAACCAAGTGTAGGATGCCATAACTACACTTGATCTTAGCCAAAAGAATGAGAATCAGTTAATGCTGTTCAATCTGGGGGCCCTGCAGAGGTATATAATATGGAGTGTCCGGGTTACTAACACTCAGGGTGTATACTCTGTACTGGGAAGTACCTGTCTGAGTATTAATAACTATTGTAAAAAAATCTGGATTTGGTGAAAGGACACCAGCCTTGTGGGAGTTATTTCAGTGGTGACGAGGTAAAGTGTGACCCTGAAGTAACTCGCTCACAACAGTTGGCCTAGGTTTTGGTAAATCATGCTTTTGCATATTGCCTTTATTTGGAAGACTAGGCCATTCGACCCAGTCTTTGAGGACTGGGCCCATTATGTGAACACAGCAAGAAGTCTAACAACACCAGGTTAAGCCCAACAGGTTTATTTGGTAGCAAATGCCACTAGCTTTCGGAGCGCTGCCCCTTTGTCAGGTGGTGTGGGAGATGTGCTCACAAACAGGGCATACAGAGACACAAACTCAATTTACAGAATAATGATTGGAAAGCTAATCAATGCTAATACAGCTAATCAAGTCTTGAAGGTATAGATAATGTGAGTGGAGAGAGCATTAAGCACAGGTTAAAGAGATGTGTATCGTCTCCAGACAGGACAGCCAGTGAGATTCTGCAAGTCCAGGCAAGTTTTGGAGGTTACAGATAGTGAGACATGAACCCAAGATCCCATTATGTGAATGCAGGCGTTACTTATTTTGGGCAAATGACATTACAGCAGATGAAAAAAAATGGGTAATTCTCCTGACTGCCTGTGGCACTTCAGCATTTGCTGTCATTTGGAGTTTAACTTTCCCTGAGGCACCGGCTACTAAAACCTTTCAAGAAGTGACTGAACTAGTTAGAGAATACTACAACTCCAAGCCACCTCTGATTTTGATACATTATTGGTTTTACTCAGCAACCTGAGAGACAGGGGAATTGTTTACAAGTTTCCTAGCTAGATTAAGATGACTGGCAGTAGCATGTGAATTTGGTTTAACCCTTAACAAGATGCTTAGAGGCTGCCTGGTGATCAGGATTAATAATGTAGCTATTCATATAATCCCTACAGTTCAGAAGGAGGTCTTTCAACCCATCGAGTCTGCACCGACCACAATCCCACCTAGGCCCAATTCCCATAACTACACATATTTACTTGCTAATCCCCTGACACTAGGGTCAATTTAGTATGGCCAGTCAACCTCACTTGCACACTTTTGGAGTGTAGGAAGAAACCGGAGCACCCGGAGGAAACCCATGCAGACACGGGGAGAATGTGCAAACTCCACACAGACAGTGACCTGAGGCCAAAATTGAACCCGGGTCCCTGGCGCTGTGAGGCAGCAGTGCTAACCGCTGTGCCACCGTGCTGTCCCAGGAGTTCAAAAACCAGTAGCAACTGGATTTTAAACAGGTGCTACAGCTGGCCTTATTGGAAAATGCTGCAAATGGAGCATATGAGTTGCAAGATATCCCATACACCCATGCCAGTTAATTGAGTTCGGGGACCATCACTCGAGCACAGGCGATTACATAGCCTCACTCAGGAAGCATCCAGATACATGTAACTCCAGATCTTCCCACAGCACAGCCGGAAAGGAAAGCCAAATTGTGACCAGTCACAAGTCCCTTCAGAATCCCACCCAGAGGTGTATTGTAATTATTGCTGGTATGCAGAGTCAAAACAGCAAACAAGTCCAACAAAACCTATATTCAGAAAAACAACCTGTATCCAGGAGCATTCACACCCTGGAAGGTCCACCTACATCTGATTTAGAACAATGGAATTACATAGTGATGTCTAAATCTGACCCAATCAAGATAAACATATGGTTAAATGGACGTCCAGTATTATTGGAGGTCGATTCGGGTGCAGCTGTATTGGTGCTGGGAGAATCAGTGTGCCATAAAATTCGCTCTGGACTCCAAACCTTAACTTTAATTCAGACTTCAGTGAGCCTAAGAACCTATAAAGGGAACTTTTGCAAATTGTGTGTACAACCCCTGTCCCTGTCTCCTATGAAAGGCAACTGGTTTGGTTACCAATGATTGTAGTGGAGGGCTCGGACCCAATCCTAATGGGGCAAAATTGGTTGTGAGACCCCCACCTGGTTTGGCTCAACATTCTTCAGCTAGAGGTTGGCCACTTGAGTGAAGTCCTGCTTAAATACCATGAAGTTTTCCAGAAAGGTCTGGGGACTATCAAAGGAGCCAAGACGACCATAAATGTTGACCAGGAAGTGGTTCCATGATTTTGCCCAGTATCTTTGCCTCACGGGAAAAAATTGAAACTGAAATCCGGAGACTGGAACATGAAGGAATCATTAAACTTGTCCAGTTTGTGGAATGGGCAACACAGATGGTAGCAATTTTCAAGCTGGATGGATCAGTCCACCTTTGCGGGGATTTTAAACAAACAGTAAACCATTTCTCACAGCTAGATAAAAACTTGATCCCCCAGATTGAGCACTTATATGCCAAGTTGGCAGGAGGATTCTAATTTTCAAAACTTGATATGAGTCACGCATACAGCTGGACGAGAATTCCCAGAGATATTCAACAATTCTTACTCGTAAAGGGATACACTAGATTGCCCTTTGGGGTATCGTCAGCCTGCACAATTTTACATTGAACGATGGAGAACATCTTCGAAGATCTACCTCAGGTGGCTATTTATCTGGAATTTGATTTGATTTATTGTCACATGTATTGGTATAAAGTGAAAAGTATTATTTCTTGCGCACTATACAGACAAAGCATACTGTTCGCAGAGAAGAAAAGGAGAGGGTGTAGAATGGATGATGTCCTGATGACAGGAAAATGAATAAGGAACACCTTGAGGAAGTTCTGAGTCAATTTTAAAAGGCCTAAGAAGGGAGAAATATGTATTCCAGTTTCCCCAAGTGACCTATTTGGGCTGCAGAATAGACTGGTCTGGTCTATATCCTTTGGAAGGCAAGGTGCAGGAGACCAAAGGCTCCCACGTCCATCCAGGAGCTAAGGTCATTCTGGGGTTGGTAACCTACTACGGGAGATTTATACCAACTTTGCCTCTATCCTAGCCCCATTATACCAACTACTAAAAAAAAAATCAACCTTGGGAGTGGACTTCCCATCAATCCTTGACTTTCAGTAATGCAACAACTTTCCTCGTCGAACGTTATGGCATATTACTTCTATTGACCTGCGATGCATCCCGGTATGGAAATTCGGCGCTATTGGCACATAGATGGCCAAACGGTCATGAACGCCCAATTCGTCATTATCATGGACCCCAAGCCGCTACCAGGACAGCTAAAGGAGGACAAGGGGTGCCGCCTTTCGCATTGGCTGAATGCAATGGTGGGCTTTATTATTTACAATTATCAATTAGAACACCGTCCAGGAGGCTGAGTAGCCAAGGCAGATGCCTTGAGTAAGCTACCATTAGCAGACACCCCACTGGTGGTACCCCCAATGGAAGAGACATGATGGCAATGAACTTTTTGGAAACCCTCCCAGTGGCAGTAAATAATATTGGGCTCAGAAAGACCCAGTCCAGGTGAAATTGAAATAGTCAGTACTGATGGGGGAAAGAAAAAGGCCATTATTGCCGCATTCCACCCATACTGGAGTCGGAGAGAGCAGCTGACTGTGGAAGATGGGCATACTCCTATGGGGCTCCAGACTTATCACAGGAGCCACGGCCACTGTCCCAACCTGGCTGAACTTCACGATGGCCACCCAGGAGTGACAAGGTGAAAATGCTCGAGAGGAGCTATGCCTGGTGGCCAGGTATGGATACAAATATAGTCGTGCCGTGGATCAGTGTCGGCAATGCCAACAAGGGTATAAGCTACTATAAGCAGCTGCACCCTTCGGAATAGCCGGGAAGACCATGGACTCGACTATATATCAACTATGCCGATCCATTTATGGGTTCAATGTTTCTTGTAATGGTAGATGCCCACTCAAAATGGTTGGATGTATACAGAGTACCTTCATTAAACACAAGAGCAACAGTGGAGAAACTTGGCACTTCTTTCGCAACAACAGGATCATGGAGCTACTAGCTTTCGACAATAGACCTTCCTTTACCAGCCAGGAATTTGCTTATTTTATGAAGTTGAACAGAATTCGACATATTAGGATGGCGTCATATCACTCATTATCTAGTGGCCTGGTGGAAAGAGCAGTCCAAACATTAAAAGCAGGTTTAGAAAAATAGCCCACAGCCGCCTTGGATGCAAAACTGTCCAGACTCCGCTTTGATTACAGGATGATCCTGTACACAACTATCAGAATAGCCCCAAGCGAGTTGTTCATGGGCAGACGACTCCTACCAAGTTGAGCCTGATCTTCCCAAAACTGGGGAGCGGGGTGGCAGAAGGGGAAGTTGGAAAGGCATCAAGAAGCACAGTGCTGAACCCACAACAACACCAGCTGGGAGAGACATCTGAAGATGGGTGATAGCGTGTTATTAAAGAATAATGGGAATGGCCACGCGTGGTTACATGGCACGGTCAACTCAAGCACAGGACCAGTTTCTAAAGTCTGCATGGGAGATACTATCCTATGAAAACACCGAGACCATTTAAAATCCGTTAAGTCCCAGGCTGTACCGGTACAATTCATATCCAGCATGTTGGAACATCAGAAGAAACTCCGGGATCTGCTTGCTCCCGCTCTCTGTCTCTGGTCATTGGAATCTCTGAGTATGAAATGGACATGGCAAACTTAGCCATGTCGACTCCCTGGCCACCCGATGAAGTGAGTGAATCAATGCCTCGACACTCAGGATGAAAGAGGTGAGCTCCCGTCTGCTCCTCTCCACCTACTTCTGACACACAGCTGGAGGAACCAGACCCAGCGTTCAAACGCTACAAGAGGCTTGCAAGGTGAATGACTCACTGAGGTTTCTTGGATCTAGACCTTCAATGAAGTCCACGAGGTGCACCTATTAGAATAATGAGCTCCCCGATTGAGACAGTTAATGCTGTCCAATCCAGTAGCCCTGCAGAGGTATATAATATGAAGTGTCCAGGTTACCGGCACTTGTACTGGTACTCTGTATTGGGAAGCACTTGCTTGAGTATTACTAACTATTGTAAATAAATCTGGATTTGTGAAAGGACACTGGCCTTGTGGGAGTTATTTCACATCAAATTTGTGTCCTCAGCTCTTTCAAGGGTAAGGTTCTTTAGCTTGGTATGCTAAAAGTATTAATACCACATATATTGTGCTGTACCTCCAGCTGCCCTGTGTATGGGATGAGGGGGAAAACTGACCCTCAAATGGTTCATTTTGAATAAATGTAAATGTCACCAAATGCCCAGATGCTGCTCTCCCCTTTGAAGGGGAACTGACTGGTGGTAATTTAACATGAAGGTCACCACAGCTCAGGTGAGGGGCAAGATTGAGAAGGTGGGCCTTCCTAAATTACTTTAGCTGGTATGGGAATTGAACCTATGCTGTTGGTATTGTTCTGCATCATGAACCAGCCATCAGAGTTACTGACCCCCATTCATTTTGAATGTCACTGAGCTGAAGAAACTAAGGCTCCGAGTCTCTAGCAGGCTGTGATGTCTGCTGATCGATTTCTTTATGGGGGCCAATAAGAAACCTTCACCACTGTGTTTGTCAGGCTGACCAGCTAATAAGTGAATTTGTCGAGGGTGTGCTTGCTTTAACTAATTTTAAATGGCATTTAAATCCTTCACATAAATCAGAAGCAAGAAAGACTTTCTTGCCTCTTGAACACTGATTCTACACCCAAAACATTTTCACAGCAACTAGTCAGCAGCAACAGAAATATTTTCTTTGAGTGCTTTGAACATTGGCAGGATTCTGTGGAAGGTGGTTGCTTTGATAAGGTATTTTAATAATTTACTTTGTGTCCAAAAGCAAAATGAACTAATTAGCTTTAAATACAAATGAAATGATTAATTATATCCTAATGAATGGGACTGTAATCCTTCTTCATTCTACTGTTTGGCCAGAAGGTGATACGGAGATTTTCAAACCTCTACCACGACTAAGGCAACACAATTTCTGATGTTCCTTATTGTAAGAGTTTTCTTGAGCTTTCACCAATTGTTCAGCTGAGACGTATGAACCAGCATTTTGGCTCAGTTCTACTCAGCTAATCTCATTTGATGTTAAGCAACTTAAATAGCCATCTTTGATTCAGGAAGTGGAGTTAATTAGGGTTCCTGCTCCTTGTAGCTCTCCAAGTGACATCTGCTAGAAAGTACATATGTGGAAATTAAATGGGAATACACTGTTTTGACCATTGCTATGGTAAAATAGCCTTATAATATTTTAACATGGGCATGTTAGATCTCCAAGCCTTCAGTCTGGGGAGCCAGAGAGCATTGAACCTAGCAGGATGGGAGTAGACTGGGCTAAAGGTTGTGACACTGATGGGTGATAGATATGTTTAGACTTTAAACATTAGGGCAGCACGGTGGCACAGTGGTTAGCACTGCTGCCTCACAGTGCCAGGGACCCAGGTTCAGTTCCTGGTTTGGGTCACTGTCTGTGCAGAGTCTGCATGCTCTTCAGTGTCTATGTGGATTAACCCTGGGTGCTCCGGTTTCCTCCAACAGTCCAAAGATGTACAGGTTAGGTGGATTGGCCATGCTAAATTACCCCTCAGTGTCAGGGGGATTAACTTGGGTAAATACATGGGGTTATGGGGATAGGGCCTGGGTGGGATTGTGGTTGGTGCACTGTAGGATTCTATGATTCGATGAGAGTTTCTGGCTGTGCTCACTTCTGAGTTATTTACAGAGATACATATTACAAAAATGTACCTCCTAAATCAAGTATCCTGTCTACTTGTATCAAGTATCAGTCTGCTTGTTTTTATTTTTTCAAATAGGAATACAAGTGAACCTTCCAGTTAATATCTACCACCTCCATACAACTAAACCCAATTAATATTCGGGCAGTAGCTGGCATTCGAGGAATAGGCACAGATATATGGCAAGCAAGATAAATTTCATAGAAATGCCACAGTCAGCAGAGTGTAAAGTGGTAAGTGAAATTCAGAAATGGACAAATCAGAGAAGTAGACAAAAAAAATGAGCTGGAAGTGACAGGGAAAAGATGATCAGAAATAGAACAGTATTGTGATAACCCCCGTGACTTGCATGAGGAATCACTGATTGACCTCCCTGTAGGATCCGTTGAATACAAGTTCCCTGGGGATTGGTAATTAACTAACCAGGTGGAGCTTGTATACCAAACAGGCCCCTGAGTGGCTCCATTAGTATGTTGCCCCAGTTGGAGCCTATTGTGTTCACCACAGGCTTGTGATTTTTGCTTTTGAATATTGTGTAGATGGATAGATCCACAGTGCTGTTAGGGATGCTGTTCCAGGATTTTGATCTCATGACAATGAAGGAATGGTGATATTTTCTTCTCCAGGGAAAAGTCCCAAGTTCTCCAATTTATCTATGCAAGTGAAGTTCCTCATCCATGGAACCATTCTTGTGAAATCTTTCTGCACTCTCTCTAAAACCTTCACAACTTTTCGAAAGTATGGTACGGGGAGAAGGTCGGGTAATGGCACTTAGGGCATTGCTCATTCAGAGAGCCGGCACAGAGAGGATGAGCTGAATGGTCTCCTTCTGCATTAGAACAGTTTTGTGATGTGAGTGCCACGAAATCGAGGAAGTCATGTTTCCTAATGCTTGAACAGTTTTTCTTTGACATTCTAACATATGGAAATCCACACACCAATATAGTTAGAGGTCTAGCAATGGATATGCTTAAAGGGAAAGTAGTTATTGTCTGAACCTTAAATGCCTGTGACATGAAAAATTTCTTTTAGACATAGCTGTGTGCTTTGGTTTTTTTTTACTGCCCATATCCAACCAATCATCACACTGGTAAACACATGGAAGTCCGTTTGATTAAAAAGTCTTATGGATTATTGAACAGCATAAAAAATGTCTGAAGGAAGTTTTAATTTGATTTATTATTGTCTCATGTATTAGTATACAGTGAAAAGTATTGTTTCTTACGCTATACAGACAAAGCATCGCGTACATAGAGAAGGAAAGGGGAGTGCAGAATGTAAGGTTACAGCCATAGCTAGGGTGTAGAGAAAGATCAACTTGATGCAAGGTAAATCCATTCAAAAGTCTGATGGAAGCAGGGAAGAAACTGTTTTTGAGTCAGTTGGTACGTAATCTCAGACTTTTGTATCTTTTTCCTGATGGAATAAGGTGGAAGTGAGTGTCCGGGGTGCGTGGGGTCCTTGATTATGCTGGCTGCTTTGCTGAGGCAGCGGGAAGTGTAGACAGAGTCAATGGATGGGAGGCTAGTTTGCGTGATGGATTGGGCTACATTCATGACCTTTTGTAGTCTCTTGCGGCCTTGGGCAGTGCAGGAGCCTTACCATAAATAAACGTCAGCTCTTCAGTCGACCTCAAAGACGAGTCATTCATGTTGGACTCAACATTACAACCAGAAAGAATGCTTTCTATGGTGCATCTGTAAAAGTTAGTGAGAGTCGTAGCTGACATGCCAAATTTTCTTAGTCTTCTGAGAAAGTATAGACATTGGTGGGGCTTTCTTAACTATAATGTCGGCATGGGGAGACCAGGACAGGTTGTTGGTGATCTGGACACCTAAAAACTTGAAGCTTTCGACCATTTCTACTTTGTCCTCATTGATGTAGACAGGGATATGCCCTCCACTACACTTCCTGAAGTCGACGACAATCTCCTTCGTTTTGTTGACATTGAAGGAGAGATTGCCATCGCACCAGTTAACCAGATTCTCTATCTCATTCCTGTACTCTGCCTTGTCATTGTTTGAGATCCAACCCATTATGGTGGTGTCATCAGCAAACTTGAAAATCGAGTTGGAGGGGAATTTGGCCACACAATCCTAGGTGTTTAAGGGGTATAGTAGGGTGGTGAGGACACAGCTTTGTGGGGCACCGGTGTTGAAGATGATCGTGGAGGAGGTGTTTTTGCCTATCCTTACTGATTGTGGTCTGTGGGTTAGGAAGTTCAGGATCCAGTCACAGAGGGAGGAGCCAAAGCCTAGGCCACGGAGTTTGGAGGTGAGTTTTGTAGGAATAATGGTGTTGAAGGCCGAGCTGTAGTCAACAAATAGGAGTCTGACATAGGTGTCTTTGTTATTTAGGTGTTCCAGGGTTAAGTGCAGGGCCAGGGAGATGGCGTCTGCTGTGGACCTGTTGTGGCAGTAGGTGAACTGTAGTGGATCCAGGCAATCTGGGAGGCTGGAATTGATTTGTGCCGTGACCAGCCTTTCGAAGCACTTCATAATGATGGATGTCAGAGCCACTGGATGATAGTCATTAAGGCACACTGCTTGGCATTTTTTTGGTAATGGGATGATGGTCGTCGCCTTGAAGCAGGTGGGATCTCAGATTAGTGTAAAGAGAGGTTAAAGATGTCTGAAAATACACCCACCAGCTGGTCTACGCAGGACCTGAGTGCTCGTCTGGGTACCCTATCTGGGCAAGTCGCTTCTGGTGGGTTGACTTTGAAGAAGGTTGCTCTGACGTCTGCGATGGTAACCTCAGATGCAGGTTTGTCTGAGGCTTCTGGGGTGGAAGACGTGCTCTCGCTGACCTCTTGCTCAAAACGGGCACAGCATGCATTGAGCTTATCAGGGAGGGCGTGTTAGGGTTGATATCCCTAATCCCTCGTGAACTGATTCAGTCTTCATTTTCTGTGCTGTTTCCTGTTAGTAACTTATAATTCATTGCTTTGTGTAATTAATCCAGCTGCAAGTAAATCATGCATTGTCTGACACTGTAGTTACGGCCTTTCGGAGTACTGAAGCGAGTGTGTCAGGTCCCTACATGTTCCCTTGGAGTACCGCACTATAATTGATGGATAATTATCAGTCCTCCAGTACACTGTTCCACCAATCTGCACGGTTCAGTTCTGAGAGTACATGATCTGCTTATGGAGACGTTCTTTTTCTCATGGACCATTAGGCTAATGGCCAACACAGACACAGTGGGCTGAATAGTCCCCTTCTGTGCTGTAAATTTTCTGTGTTTCCAGCAATGGCAGGAATGCTAAGCTGTAACAGTCAGGCCATGTGATTGTACTCATTTATTCTTTCTAAAATGATGTTATTATCAGTCTGTGAGAGCAGAGAAAGGCCAATCTAGTTAGACGACACTGTCAGCCTGGTTTGACACTTCATTCTTTCATTTGTCTTTGGTCTTTTGTTCTCTGTCACAGTTGGCTGGTGCATGCATCAGCTATCATTGGTGAGAAGTTGCAATTAATTAGAAAGGGCTTTGAAGATGGCAGCAGTGAATCGTTCCAAAAAGCTCAGCTTTGATATTTTTTGAATCAGGATTTGTCATTAAAACATAACATGCTTTAAAAACAGAAAACAATATTCGGTCCAAATAAGCTTATCTGAGGCTGCCTCTGCACCCTCTCAGAAGCCTTCATCCATGTCTCTGTTTCTGCTTGACTATTTGAATACAATCCTGGCCAGACTTCCACTTTCTACCCTTTGTAGACTTGAAATCATCCAAAGTTCTGCTGTCACGTCCCAACTCCCAAATCTCATCTCATTCGCTTATGACCCTTATGCTCGCTGATCTTTTGGTTAAACAATACCTTGAGTTTTAAATCCTTGTTTTCAAATCCCTCTGTAGCCTCACCCCTTCCTATCTTTGTAATCTCCTCCAGCCCCACAATCGTCCAATTTATCTGCACTGTTCTAATTATGGTCTCTTGAGCATCCCAGATTTTGATTGCTCTAGTATTGGTGGTTGTACCTTTAGCTTCCAATGCCCTAAGCTCTTGAATTCCTCCCTAAATCTTCACACCTCTCTTGTTCTTTGTGCTGCTTTTTATGGTTTTTCTTAATAAAGTTAGTTGACAATAATGATATTGGTCATCCTACAACATAAAAACAAGGGATTTTACCGGAATCGGGGTGGGCGAGGCTCGCAGAATGGCATTCTCCATTGGCCTTGGGCAGGATCTTACGAGCCTCGGGTGGGCGAGGTGGTAAAATTTTGGCAATGGTGTCAGATGTGAACTAAATGCAACAATAGAGATTAAACCACCGACAGAGCTCAGTTTGGAGGGTAGTCTCTCAGAAAATTGGAGGCGATTCCAGCAGCACTTTGACTTATATGGGTAGTAATAAGAAAGACTCACAACTACAGTCTTCCATCTTTCTTCATGTAGCAGGGGAAGCTGCCTTAGAAGTTTCTAACATATTCACGGTTGGAAGTGATGAGAAACAAAACAACTTGAAAGAAATAATGGGAAAGTTTGGAGTTTACTGCACCCCAAGGAAACCATCACGGATGATGATATACGGCAGGACAGTGACAACATTAAAGTCAGTATGTAACTGAGCTGAGAAAATAAATCAGGTGAATTTGGAGAGCTTAAAGAATCACTCATCTGAGATAGAATAATGTACAAGATCACCAATAATTTCCTGAGAGAATAACTTCTGAGAGAAGAGGATCTCATGCTGGAGAAAGCAATAAATATCTGCAGAGTGACAGAGACAACAAAATGTCAGATTGAACAGATGACAGAATTGGTTACACCTCACATAGTCAAGCAGCTAGATATAGTGGAACAGAAACAGTGCTGGGAAGAAACAAACCAACAGCCTGAAGGTGAAAAGAATAAAACTGCTATTAAAACATTTAAATACAGTCAATGCGGAACAGAGCATTTAGCACACAGTTGTTCACCTTACGGAAAGCAATGTAAGAACTGTGGTAAACTAAATTACTTTGCTAAGACATGAAAATCAAAGAAAGTGCGCACAATTGCAGATGATAATACAGACACAAAATCTGAGCTTTTAATTGGTGTGGTAACAGCAAATTCAAAAGAAGACAAATGGAAGGTTGGGTTCAAAATTGCCGACATGATGGTGAATTTCAAGCTTGGCACAGGTGCACAAGCAAATGGCATTCCTAGAAGCCTGTATCGTAAGATAGGTAAAGGAAAACAACTAACTGAACCAAAAGTAAAACTGTCTACTTACTCAGGTGAAAAAAACTGCTGAAGAAGGCCAATGCACACACATTCATAGATTTCCATCTGATTTTTCTACAATTACAATTGAATTATCCCACTTTGTCGAATCTTCAATTTTCTTAATGATATGAAGTTTCTCCATTCTGCCCAACTCAACTTTCAGTCGCTTTCTCAGCATTACTGGTACTTTCCTGGGTATTTTGGGTGTCACCGTTTTGTCAATCTTAAGTCTATTCTCCCCTTAGGCAAGCAATCCCTTCGAACACATCTTTGCATTTACTCTGGATGTCATCAGAGGTTACAGTTACTATTCTCTTGACTAACATGGTGACACATGGCACAGTGGTTAGCACAGCTGCCTCACAGTGCCAGGGATCCGGGTTCAATACCAGCCTTGGATGACTGTGTAGTCTGGCCTTGGATGACTGTTCTCCACCTGTCTGCGTGGGTTTCCTTCCATAGTCCAAAGATGTGTCGGTTAAGTGGATTGGCCATGCTAAATTGACCCTTAGTGTCAGGGGGATAACAGCGTAAATATGTGAAGTTATGGCGATAGGCCTGGTTGGGATTGAGTTCAGTGCAGGCTCAATGAGCTGACTGACGACCTTCTGCACTGTAGGGATTCTATGAATCTCTCTAACTTCAGATTTTCACAAGCTTTGATTCCAAGTATTGGTGTTGTATCATTTTTCACCACTATTAAAGGAAGTGCTTGAGACCAGGTCAGATGTAAATATGAGACAGACAAAGAAATATACATTGCAGACCCTCTGTAACATGCATACCTACACATTATGGAAGAAGATGGCAAAGAAATAAAAACACAGGTTCACATGCTGACAAAGAACTCACCTGTGACTATAACCAAATTAGATGATATCTGGGAAGCAACCAAGAGTGATGCCATCCTGAGTAAACTGAAGCAAATTGTGAAACAATGGCTGGCCCACATGAACAGCTACTGCTGTACAAGGCTACTGGAATGATTGTGAGGAACTTCATATAGTTCAACTTCATATAACTTCAACTTTCATTTTTCAAGGGAGAAAGGATAATAATTCCTGCAACTCCAAGGAAAAAAATACCTCAACTCATGCATGGAAGTCTTCTCAGCATACGAACATGCAGGAAAAGAGCTTGAGATATAATGTATTGATCTGGAATTGGAGCACAAATCGGAGAAATGGTGAATGTGTGCACAGTGTGCCAAAGGTACAGCAAATCACAAAAAGAGCCACTTCACCGGCAGAAAATTATGTTTGGACTTGTTCACCTTTGACAACAGTGAGTATCTACCAGCAGTGGATTAGTACTCAAAGTTCTGTGAATCTGGACTGCTGAGAAAAGGTAGTGGCTGGAATTTTACCGCTCCGCCGGCCATGGGAATTGAAGCAGGCGAGGGGTGGACAGTGGGAAAGTCCATTGACCTTGGGCAGGATTTCATGGTTTTGGGACGAGTGAGGCCATAAAATCTCGCCCAGTAAGAGCCTCACTTTAATAAGTCATTTGAAATCAATTTTGCTCACCATGGCATACCTGAAATGCTAATCTCAGACAATGGTCTATAATTCTCAGAGACTGAGTTTGCACAGGACTGGGAGTTTTGTCATACTACATCAAGTCTCAAATATCCACGATCCAACAGAATGGTGGAACATACCATGCACACCTTTTTAAAAAAAAACCTGTTGAGGAAGGCAAAGGGGGACAGAAAGAAGAGACCCCCACCTGGCCCTGCTGGATTTCAGGAATATTACATTTGAGGGCATTGGTTCATTTCTAGCACACCTCCTGATGGAGAGAAGACTAAGAACTAGGGGCGGCACGGTGGCACAGTATCAGGGGATTAGCAGGGTAAATATGTGGGGTTTCGGGAATAGGGCCGGGGTGGGATTGTGGTCGGTGCAGACTCGATGGGCCGAATGGCCTCCTTCTGCACTGTAGGGATTTTATGATTCTATGAGCTAAGCTTCCAACTTCACCTCAACTGCTATTTCCATAGTTAGTGAGCTACAATGTGCTCAAACAGAAACAGCGGAAGCAGAAACAATACTTTGATCGAGGAGCCCAAACTCTTTCTGAATTGAAAGGAAGACTGTTATGATCTTGCCAAGGAAGTCTTCCGTCACCAACATTCTTTATTTACCACATGCGTAAAGTACCACTTCTGCAACTACAGTGTACATGTCAAGCCCCAGAGTCCTATGACTGCTGACCTGAGTGGATCCAGATGGATTTAAACTCCCCGCTGCTCCTTCCCTATTGGAGCCTCCACTGGCTTAATAGGGGACTGTGTACTCGACAAGGCTAATGAGGAGATCTATTGATGATCCCCTGTGGCCATCTTAACATCCCTCCCTCCTCGGGTCCCTTTCTTCCCAGCATCCCTTTCACAGAGGGCCTTTTCCAATTCTTGGCGACTGGCCTACGGTCAATTGGAGGCAGGACCAGATCTGGGGTGTGAAGTGAAGCGGAGACCCTCATTTCTGAAGGGAACATCGTAAAGCCACCGACACTGGTTCTTCCTGAGCTTTTGCTTCAGTTGGGGCATCAGTCTTTTCCTCTTCCATCTCGGAATCTGTGCTCTCATCATCCTGAGGTGCTGGCATAGGATTAACTTCTGGTAGTGGCTCGACGCTGGCAGTGGTCGTCCCCATGGCTGGTAGTGGGACCTGCACTTGTGCAGGCTCCCTACTCCTGAGATCGTCCGTGTGCTTCCTCACACCTTTGTCTGCACTTGGATGTTTTAAGACATGGGCTCCGTTTTCTCCATATGATCCTTGTTTGGGAACAATAAGCTTTATCTTTCCGAAGCCTCCATCCCTTTAACAATTCTGCTGGAGCAATTCTTGTCATTGTGTGAGGGATAGTCCTATAGTTGAATAAAAATTGGTTTCTGGATGCTGTGGGTTGCTTTTAACCTCTAATGTCTAACTTTGAGAATGCCTGGCCCCCGTTTAACCTGGCATACAGATCTTCAGTCCAGGGCATGGGGTATCTGCCAAGTTTAGAAACCCAATTCACATTAAGCTTATAGTCTCCACAAAGTCGGACCGACTTATCCGGCTTGACGACAGGAAAAACAGGTGCAGCCCACTCTGCGAAATGTTAGTTTTATTATGCCCAGCTTTTCCAGGCATTCCAGTTTCAACTCTACTTTTTCCAGTTGAGAGTATGGAACTGGTTTCACTCTAAAATACTTAGGTGCAGCATCGGGTTGACATAGATCTTAGCTTTGGCTCCGTTATTTTCCCAAGTCCTTCCTGGAAAACTTTGGGGTATTTATTGATGACTGCATACGGTCCCCCCGCGCCCAGTCTGAAGAACTCCAACAGTTCAGTCTGATGTGTTGGAGCTAGTCTCTCTCCATAAAGTTAGGTTCTTGTCCCCATACAATGATGAGTGGAAGTCAAGCTGACTGCTGCTTGTGAGTCACTAGGGTCGCCATGGTGCCCTTTTTTGATCAGTAAGTTTGCGGACGACACAAAATTGGCAGGACTTGCAGATAGTGAGGAGCATTGTCAGAGGCTACAGAAGGATATAGATAGGCTGGAAATTTGGGCAAAGAAATGGCAGATGGAGTTCAATCCTGATAAATGCGAAGTGATGCATTTTGGTAGAAATAATGTAGGGAGGAGCTATACGATAAATGGCAGAACCACAAAGGGTGTAGATACGCAGAGGGACCTGGGTGTGCAAGTCCACAGATCCTTGAAAGTGACGTCAGAGGTGGAGACGGTGGTGAAGAAGGCATATGGCATGCTTGCCTTTATAGGACGGGGCATAGAGTATAAGAGTTGGGGTCTGATGTTGCAGATGTAGAGAACGTTGGTTCGGCCGCATTTGGAATACTGCGTCCAGTTCTGGTCGCCACACTACCAGAAGGACGTGGAGGCTTTGGAGAGAGTACAGAGGAGGTTTACCAGGATGTTGCCTGGTATGGAGGGGCTTAGTTATGAGGAGAGATTGGGTAAACTGGGGTTGTTCTCCCTGGAAAAACGGAGGATGAGGGGAGACTTAATAGAGGTGTATAAAATTATGAAAGGCATAGATAGGGTGAACGGTGGGAAGCTTTTCCCCAGGTCGGTGGTGACGTTCACGAGGGGTCATAGGTTCAAGGTGAAGGGGGGGAGGTTTCGCACAGATATCAGAAGGACCTATTTCACACAGAGGGTGGTGGGGGCCTGGAATGCGCTGCCAGGCAAGGTGGTGGAGGCGGACACACTGGGAACGTTTAACACTTATCTAGATAGCCATATGAACGGAGTGGGAATGGAGGGATACAAAAGAATGGTCTAGTTTGGACCAGGGAGCGGCACGGGCTTGGAGGGCCAAAGGGCCTGTTCCTGTGCTGTATTTTTCTTTGTTCTTTGTTCTTTCTTTGTAATAGTGTCCCCCCACCATGTTGGTGGCCAGGCAAGTCATTGTGTCTTCTAAGCTCAGGAGCTGAATACCAGCACAGAGGCAATCAGAAGTATGTTCCCCGATAACAGGACCGCAGCTCCTGTATCTATTTCCATTTTTGAATGGGTGGCCATTTCCTAACAACTCCACTGTTATGGGGGCAGCCTTTGCCATGTAGAGGCGATTTAATTACATTGTCCCTGTTCCTGGTAATGGGCATACCTGCAAGGTGTGGTCCAGTACTGATCTTGGCTTCTTTTTGAAACAGCACATGTTTTTACTGTCCCTATATTTTTGCCTCAGAGGTCTTCTGTGGCACTTGCAATAGTCCACCATCTGGCATCTACAACCTTCTGGAATAAGTTCCCTCGGAGCCTGAAGGCTGTCCCTGGCCTTCCTTGACTGCTTGGTGATGTGACTTGGGCTCCACTGCCGTGAGGGATTCTGTGATCTTTCTTTTACTGATACCATCATTCTCAAGGATGGACGTTGCGTGAGGCCCCTCCCCCATCAGAGGACAATGCTGTCTGATGTTCCCTTTAGTTCCTGAGCTCCTTTCTCTGCATTCTCCAATGATAGAGCTATTTCAATGGCCTTTCTTAGATCTAAATTGGGTTCTGCCAGTAATTTGTTTTGGACTGTCAGGTTGTTAATTCCACAAATACGACATTCCGAAATGGCCCGATTTCGCAGTGCTCTGCCAGTTTTTATAGCCTGGTTGGAAATTCGGTGACAGATTCTTGCTGTGTTAAAGCGGCATTGCTGGCATTTTATGGAAGGTTTCAGGGTCATAATAGCCTTTAACAAAGTCCACCTATTCATTAAAGGTTTTGGGAATCAGGGGCATCCAGTTAGGTCTAGCTTTTTAAAACACTGAAGTTCAGGACCCCGCATCCTGTCAATAGGATGACTTTCTGCTTCTCGTCCTCCTCAATATTGTTAGTTCAAACAGAGTAACGCATGCACTCTCCATATTGGGCCCAGTCTTCTAAGCTTGCATAAGAGCCTTCAAGTTTGCCAAAAGGAGACATTTTTTGTACCAGACGATTACCTAACTCAACAGTTCAGGTTGTCGGGAGGTAAGAAAAAGAACAGATTTTTCCTCATTGCCAATGTAATAATCTCACCGAGGCCAGTCTTCCATCACCAACAACCTTTATTTACAACATGCATAAGGTACCGCTTCTGCAGCTACAGAGTACAGGTCATGTCCTGGAGTCCGTCAACAACCAATCTATGTTGAACCAATTGTTTTTTAACCCCACGATGCTCCTTTCCTATTTATATTTATATGAATATATATACATCCATATCAATCGCATTCCTATCATCACAAAAGGAACAGCAATGTGTAGTACCTTTGATATGGTTAAACATTCCAAGATGTTTCACATGAGCATGACAGAATGTGAATGTTTAAAGATTCCCCTTAAACATAATATAAGGGGAATCTTTAAACATTCAGGAAGTCTGTATGTCGAGAAGGAATGCAGCTCAGATGCTGGAAGAGCAGAATAATTACCCATTTTAGCCACTTAGTGTTTACTAAGATAGAGCTAATGAACTTTTGTTCACACAAAAGGTCCCTTAGGGTTTTTAAAGGAATAGAATGTGGGTTTAGGTAGGCAGGGTATGTGATTATGTGGTTAATGGGAGGAGAAATAATTTTTTAGTTCTGGCTTGGTTTGAAGACAGATTTCTTACAAGCTGAAACTCATTCTGTGAAAGCTTCAAGACTGTCTGAACTCATTATGGCAAGTATATTTATGGGTGTTAACTGTATTTAAAGTGGCATTGTAAGTCTGTAAGATGAATGTTGCTTATTTGAAACTGAAGCAGTGATAGAAACATAGAAAAACTACAGCACAAAACAGGCCCTTCGGCCCCACAAGTTGTGCCAAACATATCCCTACCTTCTAGGCCTACCTATAACCCTCCATTCTAGGAAGATCAACTTAATATATAGCAGGCCCATTCAAAATTCTAACAGCAGCAGGGAAGAAGCTGTTCTTGAGTTGGTGGTGCATGACGTCAATTAAAGTTGTTTCCTTTCATTTTAAAATATTGTTCAATTGTTTATTGTTAAGCTGCTTCATTTGTGAGAATTATAACAAAAAACAAAGAAAAGTACAGCACAGGAACAGGCCCTTCGGCCCTCCAAGCTGTGCCGATCATGATCCCTGAACTCAACTAAAAGAAAACCTTCTGCCCTTACTTAGTCTGTATCCCTCTATTCCCTCCATATTTATGTGCCCATCCAGATGCCTCTTAAATGCTAAAGTGTTTGCTTCCACCATCTTCTTTGGAAGTACGTTCAAGGCACTCACCCTCTCTGCATGAAAAACGTCCACATCTCCCTTAAAATTTCCCCTTCTCACTTTTAACCTGTGCCCCCTTGTAATTGACATTTCCACCCTCGGAAACATCCTCTGACCATCCACTCTGTCTATGCCTCTCAATTTTTTAGACCTCTATCAAGTCTCCCCTCAGCCTCCATCTTTCCAGCAAAAACAATCCTTGTTTATTCAATCTCTCCTCATAGCCAACAGCCTGGTATATCTTCTTTGCACTCTCTCCAAAGCTTCCACGTTCTTCTGGCAGTGTGATGACCAGAACTGCATGCAATACTCCAAATGCGGCCTAACCAAGGTTTTATATAGCTGGAACATGATTTCCCAACTCTCGTACTCAATGCCCTGGTTGATGAAGGCAAGCATGCCGTATGCTTTCTTAATCACCTTGGCCACTTGTATTGCTACTTTTAGGGAACTGTGGACCTGCATGTCCAGATCCCTCTGTATTTTAATGTTCCTAAGGGTACTGCCGTTTACAGAATAATTCACACCTATTTTTGATACTCAAACGCAGCACCTCGCATTTGTTTGGATTAAACACCAGCTGCCATTTCTGTACCCAAGTCTCCAATCTATCTATATCCTGTTGTATCCTCTGAAAATCCCTGGCACTATCAACGACTCTTCCAATCTTCGTGTCATCTGCAAACATAGTAATCAGACCCCCTACTTTTTCCTCCAGATCATTTATATATACTACAAACAACAGAGGTCCCAGCAATGATCGCTGTGGAACACCACTAACTACAGATCTCCGTTCTGAAAAACACCCTTCCACTGCTCCACACTTCCTTCCAGAACAAAGTAAGGAGTCTAACAACACCAGGTTAAAGTCCAACAGGTTTATTTGGTAGCAAACGCCACTAGCTTTCGGAGCGCTCCGAAAGCTAATGGTGTTTGCTACCAAATAAACCTGTTGGACTTTAACCTGGTGTTGTTAGACTCCTTACTGTGTTTACCCCAGTCCAACGCCGTCATCTCCACTTCTAGAACAAAGCCAATTCTGTTTCCATCTAGCCAGCCCACCCCGAATCCCATGTGATTTTAGTTTTTTACCAGTCTGCCATGTGGGACCTTGTCAAATGCCATATAAATTACATCCACAACCCTTCCCTCATCAATTATCTTTGTCACCTCTTCAAAAAGCACCCCGTACAAAACCATGTTGCCTGTCGCTAACTAATCCATTTTCTTCCAAATGTGCATATATCCTGTCCCTCAGTATCTTTTATAAAAGCCTCCCCACCACTGACGTCAGGCTCACTGGCCTATAATTTCCTGGATTATCCGTGCTTCCTTTCTGAAACAAGGGAACAACATTGGCTATTCTCCAGTCCCCTGGAAGCTCATCTGTGGTCAAAGCAGATGTGAATATATCTGTTGATGCCCCAGCTATTTCTTCCCTTGCCTCCCACAGTAACCTGGGATGGATTCCACCGGCCCCAGGGACTTGTCTAACTTGATGCAATTTAGGATTCTCAACACTTCCTCCTTCAATATATTGATGTTCCCTAGAACATTCACCCACCTATCCCTAACTTCAACATAGAAACTAGAAGCAGGAATAGGGCATTCGGCCCTTCGAGCCTGCTGCACAATTCATTTTGATCATGGCTGATCACCGAATTCAATATCCTGATTTTCTCTCCCTGCCCGTCCCCCCCTTCTCCCCCCCCCCTTCCCCATTTTCCCCCCATCCCTTGATTTCTTGAGCTCTAAGAGCTATATCTAATTGTTTCTTGAAATCAGACAATGTTTTGGCCTCAACTACTTTCTGTGGCAGTGAATTCCACACATTCATCATCCTCTGGGTGAGGAAATTTCTCCTCACCTCAGTTCTAAAATGTTTACCCCTTATCCTCAAACTATGACCCCTAGCTCTGGACTCCCTCACCATTGGGAATATTCTTTCTGAATCTACCCTCTCTAACCCTGTTAGAATTTTATAAGTTTTATGAGATCCCCTCTCGCTCTTCTAAACTCCAGTGAATATAATTCCAACTGACTTAGTCTCTCCTTATATGACAGACCTGCCATCCAGGAATCAGCCTGGTAAACCTTTGCTGTACTTCCTCTATAGCAAGGACATCCTTCCTCAGATAAGGAAACTAAAACTGCACACAATACTCCAGGTGTGGCCTCACCAATGCTCTATACAATTGCAGCAAAACATCTCTATTCCTATACTCAAATCCTCTCCCTATAAAGGTCAACATACCATTTACTGCCCTTGCTGCCTGCTATACCTGCGTGGTAACTTTTAGTAACTGATGCATGAGGACTCCAAGGACTCCAAGAATCCACCTCTCTTAATTTACATCCATTCAAGTAATAATCTGTCTTCCTATTATTGCTACCAAAGTGGATAACCTCACATTTATCCACATTATACTGCATCTGCCATACAGATGCCCACATACTCAGCCTGTCTAATTCATGCTGAAGTATCTCTGCATCCTCCTCATAGCTCACCCACCCAACTTTGTATTGTACGCAAATTTGGAGATAATACATTCCTTCCCCTCTTCCAAATCATTAATATATACTGTGATTAGTTAGAGTCCTAGCACAAATCCCAGTGGAACCCCACTAGTCAATGACAGCCAATCAGAAAAAGACCCACTTATGCCAACTCTTTAAACTAATATGGCAGGAGCATGGGAACCTTTGCAAGGATTCAGAGCAGGGGGAATTAAGAACAAGAGGAAAAGGCAGGAAGGAAAATAAGGTAAATGATAGGCAGAAAAATCAAGGGCCAGAGTCAGATAAGGACCAAGTAAAAAATAGTAGGAAAGGGAAAAGAAATGCTAAAAGTGCATACCTTAAGGTTTTGTATCTGAATGCTTGGGGCATTCGAAACAAAACGGATGAATTAGTTGCACAGTTAGATGTGAAGGGGTATGATACTGTTGGCTCCAAGGTACTGGAATCTTGTAGCCCCAAGGTACTGGGGCGGCACGGTAGCACAGTGGTTAGCACTGCTGCTTCACAGCTCCAGGGTCCCGGGTTCGATTCCCGGCTCGGGTCACTGTCTGTGTGGAGTTTGCACATTCTCCTCGTGTCTGCGTGGGTTTCCTCCGGGTGCTCCGGTTTCCTCCCACAGTCCAAAGATGTGCGGGTTAGGTTGATTGGCCAGGTTAAAAATTGCCCCTTAGAGTCCTGGGATGTGTAGGTTAGAGGGATTAGCGGGTAAATATGTGGGGGTAGGGCCTGGGTGGGATTGTGGTCGGTGCAGACTCGATGGGCCAAATGGCCTCCTTCTGCACTGTAGGGTTTCTATGATTCTATGAATCGTCCCTGGCCCCCCTCATGGAGCACGAAGAGCAGATCATGGGTTGGAGCTCTTCTGTCATGCCTTACCCCTTTAAATTAAACTTCTGATAGATGTTTTGTTCCAGATTATATCCAGTTCTCTAGGTCCCTTCTTTCCTGCTCCTTGTTACTACCGAATATAACCTTTACAAACTATAAACCACAGAAATTACCTCAGACTACAAGTGATAAAATTATTAAATATTTACCCAACCTTTCTACTTACCAATCAGCTCTTTCCCTTGTGTCCTCTACTAATGCAGCCATCATGTCCTTCTCCTTGGTGAATACTGATACAAAGTACTCATTAAGGATCTAACCCACTTCCGGTGGCTCCACGCATAACTTCCCTTCATTGTCCTTGAGAAGGCCTCCTCTTTCTTTTGCTACCCTCTTGCTCCTAATATATGCATAAAAAGCCTCAGGATTATCCTTGGCCCTATTTGCTAAAGACATTTCATGTCCCTTCTAACCCTCTTAATTCCACGTTTAAGTTCCTTCCTACTTTCACTATCTTCCTCAAAGTCTTCATCAGTTTTTAGATGCCTAGACCTATTGTATATTTCTTTTTTCCCTTTGACTGAGCTTTTAATATCCCTTGTTATCCATGGTTCCTGAATCCTGCCATTTCTATCCTTCATTTTTGCGGGGACGTGCTGTCCTGCACTTAATCAACTGGCCTCCCACATCCAAGACGTGGATTTGTCCTCAAATAGCCGCTCCCAATCCACATTCCCCAGTTCGTGTCTAATTTGTATGTAATTGGCTCTCGCTCAATTAAGCACCCTCACCTGAGGGCCGCTCTTGCCCTTATCCATGATTACCTGAAATCTTATGGCGTTATGGTCGCCAAGCCCAAACTGCTCTCCTACTGAAACATCAATCACCTGGCCTGCTCATTCCCCAATACCAAGTCTAGTATGAGTCCCTCCCTGGTTGGATTGTCAACATACTACATCAAAAAGCCCTCCTGGACACATCTAACAAATTGCTCTCCAAGCCCCTGGCTGTAAGGAAGTCCCAGTCAATATGGGAGAAGTTAAAGTCACCCATCACAACGACCCTGCTTTGTTCACACCTTTTCAGTATTTGATTACACAACTGTTCCTCTGTCTTGTCTCCTGCGGGCTGTTGGGAGGTTTATGGTGCACTCCCAACATTTGTGATTTCACCCTTCTGATTCCTGAACTCCACCCATAATGCTTCACTACAAGATTCCTCCAATGTGTCCTCCCTCAACACAGCTGTGATGTGCTCCCGAATCAGCAATGCAACTCAACCACCCCTTCTGTCCTGTTGAAAACAACACAGTGACTCTATGACTCTATCCTGGAATGTTAAGCTGCCAGCCCTATGTCTCCTTTAACCATGTCTCTGTAATTACAATAACATCATAATTCCATGCAGTAATCGAATCACTCAGTTCATCTGTTTTACTTGCTATGTTTCTTGCATTTAAGCAAACACGCTCCAGACCTCCAGTCCCACCGAGCCCCACGGCTTCCCTCTACCTGCTCTTGCCCAGTGCTATGTTTATCTCAGTCTCTACACTTACTGACCTGCTGTTCTGGTCCCACCCCCTCCCGCCACACTAGTTTAAACACTCCAAAGAGCACTAGCATCCTGCCCAGGATATTGGTGCCCCTACATTCTGGGGAATTCATATATCTACAGCTCTCCCTCCTACACCAGCTCTTTAGCCATGTGTTCAACTATACTATCTCCTTGTTCCAAGCCTCACTAGCACATGGCATGGGCAGTAATCCTGAGATTACTACCCTCAAGGTCCTGCTTTTAAGCTCCCTACCTAACCCCCTGAATTGTCTTCACAGGGCCTCTTCCCTCTTCCCTCTTCCTGCCTATGTCATTAGTGCCAATGTGGACAATGACATCTGTCTGTTTACCCTCCCTTTCAGGATGCCCTGTACCTGCTCAGAGACATTCAGGACCCTGGCACCAGGGAGGCAACACACCATCCTAGAGTCTCATTCATGACCACAGAAATGCCTGTGTGTGCCCCAATCATTGCATCTCTGACTACTATCACTTGCTTGGACTTAGCCCAACCCTGATCTACCGCAGAACCAGTTTTGGTGCTATAGGCCTGGCTGCTGCTGGTATTTTTCCCTGAGAGGCTATCCCCCCCCAACAGTATCCAAAACGGTATGCCTGTTTGAGAGGGGAATAGCCACAGGAGACTTCTGCCTTACCTGCTTGCCTCTCCTGCTGGTCACCCATCTACCTGTGGTGTGACCACCTCCCTGAAGCTCGTGTCTATCACACTCTCTGCCCCTTGTATGCTCCGCAGTACGTTCAGCTGTTGTTCCAACCGAACCACGTGGTTTGTGAGGAGCTGCAGCTGGTCACATTTCTGACACAGTAAGGAGTCTAACAACACCAGGTTAAAGTCCAACAGGTTTATTTGATAGCAAACGCCACTAGCTTTCGGAGTGCTGCTCCTTCATCAGGTGAGTGGGAGATATGCTCATAAACAGCAAACAGGGCATATAAAGACACAAACTCAATTTACAGAATAATGAATAATAATCGTTATTCTCATTATTTTCGTTATTCTCGTTATCATTATTATTCATTATTCTGTAAATTGAGTTTGTGTCTTTATATGCCCTGTTTGCTGTTTATGAGCAGATCTCCCACTCACCTGACGAAGGAGCAGCGTTCCGAAAGCTAGTGGCGTTTGCTACCAAATAAACCTGTTGGACTTTAACCTGGTGTTGTGAGACTTCTTACTGTGTTTACCCCAGTCCAATGCCGGCATCTCCACATCACATTTCTGACAGACATGGTTGTCAGGGACACTAGAAAGCTCCCTGATCTCCAGGAGGAACATATCACAATTCTAACTGCCACCCCTGCCCTTGTACACTTGAGAAAGATATAAGAATCTTACCTTACTTTTACTATGCTTGTCTAAATGTGGTAACAAATAAATTTTAGATCCCTAATTTGTCAGTGGAATGATTACTGGAAAAAAATATCCTTTTATCACATTTATGTCAAAATAGAAAAAAATGTTGGAGTCTAATCTGGCTTCCTAATGTAACTTGCAGTTCTGGTCCAGCACCCTAACAATTTCTCTTTAAGCACCCCTAACCATCGATAGCTCACCTTTTCTTCAAAAGCTTCTCTTTCTGAGAGTGTTTTTAAATGTTCTGTACCTCTTTATGCTGTCTGCTTCAATTTTCTTCCTTGCTCATTTAATCTATTTCTTTGGATGTAAAAGCTAAATGGGATATCCCTTATGCTCTCAACATGTTAATTTTTACCTCTCTTTTTTTCCCCAATATTTGAACCCATTCACCACAGTGACCTTGTGAGGAGTAGTGCACTCAGGCATGTTATTTTATGGGCTAAGCAAAAATGAAGAATTCAAATTTTGTGCAATTGTTTTGGGACTCGGATAAAAGACTTGGACCTTTTATGCAAAGTAACTGGCTGTTCAGCAAGGAGTCATTTTTCACCGGTTATTTAAACTACTTGAAGCGAGGAGCCAGTTTGTTGTGCCCATATACTTAGCTGAACAGATATTGTGATCAAAGGTTCAGTGTGACTCAACGCTGAACAACATATCACTATTTGGATGCAAGAAGACAAATTAGCGCTTGACACAATACTTTATTGACTGGTTGTACATGTATTTTGAGGTATAAGTTGGAAAATGTCCCTGCCTATTTACACTACTGGGTGTGCTCCTGCACCTTTTCTCCAAAGGCTGTTTTAGTATCTCCAATAATGTTGTGAGCAAATTCCGTGTATAAATCATTGTTTTCATTTACTTTTCCCCATTTGAACCTTTGGCAACAACTGCTCGTATATTGTCCCTAGCATTACCACCCATCCATTTTCAGGAGGCAGTCAGTTTAAATGTATCTACTTTCTGAAGAAGGCAATGATATCAATTTTCAAAAGGAGACATTAGCAGCAAATTGTATTAGCAAATTCAAGAGAATAATTGAGAGAAGGGTATACAAAATTCAGTACAATAGAATATTGCCGAGAGGCACTTGCGCTGACCAGATTGACTATAATAGTCCTTTTTCAGTCTTGCACATCCCCATCTAACACTGGACATAAAGAGCCCAGTCTTTAATTTGCTGGTGGGAAAGCACTACTTTGTGGATATACCAGTATGGCTCTCATCACTGTGGATAAAGTGAATTGGCTTTCAATTCAGTGGAATTAATGAATTGACCTGAATCTACTTGCAGATCTCCCGATGTGACTTCATGCATACAGCAAAATAAGTTTTAAACTTCTCCCTGAATTCTAATGTGCTGTACAATGCACTAGGTATGTTGCTAGTTCATACTGCAGTGTATAAGTTGTGAATCTTTTCAGTGGTCTGGCCATCCCTAATTTGGAGTTGGGAGCTTGGGTTTCTGGGCTTCAACCCCTTTAGTATTCTTGTGCATTTTGATAATAGAACTGGGCTGTTTTTTTTCAAGTAATAGAAAAAATTCTTGATTTGAAACTGCAATTGGGAAAATCAGTCTGTGCCTTTATACACAGGGCACTGGGGAAGCAAGGATTGTTTTTTAAATCTGTTATCAATAAGTCATTAGAAGTCATAAAAACCCTACAGTGCAGAAAGAGGCCATTCGGCCCATCGAGTCTGCACCGACCACAATCCCACCCAGGCCCTACCCCCATATCCCTACATATTTACCCATTAATCCCTCCAACCTACGCTTCTCAGGACACTAAGGGCAATTTTTAGCATGGCCAATCAACCTAACCCGCACATCTTTGGACTGTGGGAGGAAACCGGAGCACCCGGAGGAAACCCACGCAGACACGAGAAGAATGTGCAAACTCCACACAGACAGTGACCCAAGCCGGGAATCGAACCCAGGTCCCTGGAGCTGTGAAGCAGCAGTGCTAACCACTGTGCTACCGTGCCGCCCAAGTCCAGGAGAAGTAACAAAACAATTTTCATTTTGAGGTGGAATTCAACCATAAATGCCTGGTTTCCATTATTTAACAGTTTATGACGTGGATGGTGAGATGTTCCATCTGTTCTTTGTATTCACCTGTACCACCTGGAGAGAGGGAGATGGTTGCATGTTGGTCTGAGATGTTGCAGGTCCATCTAAAAGACCCAAAGATATCAAAGCATTCATTCAAACTGCAGTTGGCAAATGGGAAGTAAGGCAGAGAATTATTAAGATTAGAATCTAGAATGTTCCAGGCACCAAGGATATAGGTCAAAAATATTTAATTACATTCTTTTGTAATGGATGAATATGAATTAGACTTAGCATTTTATTTCTTGAAGGTTAATGAACTAATTTATAATTTAAAAATGTAATGATGTTTTGTGTTTGTTTTAATGATGCCTTATGATTTTGTTAAAACTATAAGCCTCTTAGCAATAGGTGAACTGGCAATTTTACTTCGGAATCAATTTGATAACTTTGATGGATTACAGTACTCCATGATATGAGGTTAAGCTGACTGCAAAAGAGTTGGTTTGGTGTTTCTGTAAAACCATCCCTGAAACAATAGAATAAGGTTTTAAACAAATGTTGAATACCTGTAAGTCAGAACAGCACCACATAGGCAAGAAACTCACAATGGCATTTTTTTTCTTTTTAAAATATATAGTTTTTATCTCACTTGTGTGAATTGCGTGTTCAAGGTGATCATGGATGGCAGGGAAGGGTGTGGGGAGAGGGAGAGCCCATGAGACCTCCGTGTTGTGGTGGGGGGAGGGAGGTTATTTCTTAGTCTGACCAGGGCGTCTGACCTCAGTGCAACCACTGTGTTTAGGCCCCACCCTTCGTCATGACGGCATGAAACTCGCTCCATTGTTTTTTTTCTTAACAAAATGCCATAAGATCTAGAGAGAAAACCTGCTTGTTTCTCTGGAGCTTTTCTGCTTTTCAGTTGGACCATGACACTTTGCCATTTTTTGGTAACATTCCGCCTACTATCTCAAAACACATAAAGAATGACCACTGAAGGCAGCTGGGTGCACTTGGATGCAGAACACTTGGGCAGGCCTCAGGAGTAGATAGATCTAATTCCTGGTCCGTAGGATATGGTATGGTGGTCAGATCCTTGGGAGCTGTCTGATCCCCAATCATGGGGTTTGGGATCTGATCGGCATAGGGGTGGAGGTCTGATGTGGGGACTTTGAGGGGCTGGAAAGAAGCACTCCTGCTCTTCTTGGCCCACAAGTAGTGCTAGAAAGGCACTTGCCTCCTCCCTGATGCTCCACATCTCACATCAGCCCGGGCCTGCAGAAAAGGGTTAATGAAGGGGCTGGCAGTTACATTAAAATATTTAACTTCGCAACCCACCTCTCAGGAGGAGTTTGGCGGCCTGCCCTTTGTTCTGCCTCTATTAAAGCAGGAAATTGCAGGTTGGAGATGACCTGCAACCACTTCCACACTCCCAAGCCCTCCCCCAAGGGTCTTAAGGAGAGGAAACAAGGAAATTGGTGAGGGAAGCACACCAGCTGACATTTCTGCTCATAGCTGTCATGATATGTCACACTTGGCTATCTTGTGCCATTTTCACACATTGCCTGCAAACATTCTGTGATGACTGTCATCCAACTACACCTTGGGTGACCCCTCTTCCTGGGCTGCCCTCCACTTTGCCCTCAAAGAGGGATACCTGTAGTTTTTTTTGCTCTGATCAGAAGACTGAAATGCTGTCATTTTCTTTGGATCTGGCTTTTTAGTCTTCTTTTTGTTCTTGTAATTCTACCTGTCTTATGGTCTTTATGGTAGCACAGTGGTTAGCACTGCTGCCTCACAGCGCCAGGGACCTGGGTTCGATTCCTGGCTTGGGTCACTGTCTGTATGGAGTTTGCACATTCTCTCCATGTCTGCATGGGCTTCCTCCGGGTGCTCTGGTTTCCTCCCACATTCTGAAAGACATGCTGGTTAGGTGCTTGACCTGAACAAGCACCAAAGTGTGGCGACGAGGGGAATTTCACAGTAACTTCATTGCAGTGTTAATGTAAGCCTCACTTGTGACTAATAAATAAAATGTAGAGCTATAAGCGCATGTCTTGGCATCCATGTTTTAAAGGACTCCATTTTCTTGTACAGATCTTTCCTCGTTGTGCAGGTTTCTGCAGCCTCAGGATAGTGGATAGAATGTAGCATCTTGAATGTTGAAATTAATTAATTGAAAATAAGCTGAGTCACAGAATTGAGAAAGTAATGATCAATGGATGAGGCCCTGTTATGGTTAATGGAGTTCTGCAGTGGAGCGCATCAGGTCAGGGTTGAGAATTATTTAATTGATATCCCTAAAACTTGTTTACTTCATGGTTTTGGCCATCAGGGAAGAAGGTCTTCTATGGGAAATTATATAGGTAGGAAGAATTGGCTTAATGAGCTAAATGGTCTTGACCTTTGTTTTCTTATATTCTTATGGAAGTAACGTTTGCAGCTGTTATCCTGAACTTGAGAGGTGGAATGATGGGCTGAGGGAGATGATGACTTCTACATCTTTCAGGGTCAGAGGGCAAACAGTGTGACGTGTTGACTTCAGCATTGGTAGGGGAGGGGACTAGCATGTAAGGACACTTTACAACAACGGGAGCACAGTGAGACAGGTTTGAGTGGAGCGCTGGCCACAGTATTTTTGATAAAGTGAAGCAAAGTAAAATTGTGACAGAGCGAGGATTATAAATTATGCATGAGTTGTTCACAAAATATTTTCAATGAATAATTGCCATTTATTATTTTGGTTGTTTTTATCACATTACTATGCATTTCTTTCCACCTGGGAGAGTTTGATAGTTTGGATGGTAGTCTGTAATAAAGGGCACACAAAGAATATAGAAATTGTCCATAGTTTCAGTCTTGCTGCAGACAGAGAGAGAGAGAGAGGGGTTTATGATGGATGAGTCAGGTACATATGGAAAAGGGTGCTGTGTCAGCAAGACCAGAAAATACAGCTCATGCAATCAATTCAAATCTGCTTTTATTAAACTGGGTCACTAAGAAATCTGTTTAAATCCGTTCACATTCTGCAGGGTGCAAACCCTGAAGGTCTTCTTCTAGCTCAACTTAATTTTTCTTGAAGATTTGAATTCCTACAAATTAACTATCAGCAATTAGATTGAGCTCAGGATAGAGCATGTTAACAAAATTATATGTTTTGCACATTATGCCCATGTTTTAACAGGAGACAATGCAGTAGTGTTAATGCCACTAGATTAGTAATCCAAAGGCCCAGACTAATGCTTCGGGGTCATGTGTTCAAATCCTACCACGCCATCTGACAGAATTTGAATTCAATCAATAAAATCTAGAATTAAAAGCTAGTTTCAGTAATGGTGACTATGAAAATGTTGCCGATTGTCATAAAACCCATCTGGTTCACTACAAACCTGCTGCCCTTACCTGGTCTGAACTACTCCAGACCAACAACAATGTGGTTGACTCTAAACCGCCCTCTGAAGTGGCCTAGCAAGCCACTCAAAGGCATTTATGGATAGCAGCAAAGGCTGACCTTGCCAGCAATCCCCATATCCTTGATGGAATAATATTTTTGAAAAAAGTAACATGTTTAAGTGCAACTTGGGAATGAATCTGAAAGGGGGAGAGGTAGTTCCACTAACCTGTATGGATGTAGGGAATCACTGGTAAACTCAGCTGGCTGGATTTACACCAACAACATTGGAGCTCTGAGTGTTAATATTGAATGTCTTGAAGTGTGCAATGAGGGGAGAGTGCGACATTCAATAAATTCAAAACAGGCAGAGGACCAAAAACACACGATTAACCGAACAACTAAGCAAACTTTGTGCTGCCTGTTCATAGTAAGGAGTCTAACAACACCAGGTTAAAGTCCAACAGGTTTATTTGGTAGCAGACGCCACTAGCTTTCGGAGCGCTGCTCCTTCATGCCAGTAATCTTTTCATCTACCAAGTCTCTTCCTGCTCCTGATGCCTGAGGGCTGACCTGTACACTATGGGGAACTGTGTGAGACACAGAGGAGGTAATGAGAGTGAGCTTTGGACGTCCTGATGGCTGGGCAATTATTGCACCATCCAAACGACCCAGTGCTTGGCATGTAGCTCAGAGTCAGTATCTTGAGCTCTGCGTACTGACCCTTTTCCCTGTCATATTATACTTCCTTCCCCTGCCACCAGCATTCTTTGTGCTTCCCCTGCCTCCTCCTCCTCCTCTGGCCCTTAGCGCTACTGCCTTACCAATGAAAGCATGTTGTTATCTGGCTTATCCATGGCCAACTTCACCTGGAATGGGAGACTCGACATCTCCAACACTCTGCTGGCAAGGCACAATCTCCATGGCCCTTTGCTTCACAGTTTTTATTGGCCTCAAATGTGGTGTCCCAAACCCAGTCTGGGCCATCTCCCTGGCAATTTTCCTGAAGAACAAGAGGAGTAGGTGTGAAACACATTGTGCTCCTGCATGGACTTCTTTCTTCTTTGTCAGTCCCTCAGGGTTGAGGGTGACTTGCTTCCACCCTGGAAAGGTGAGTGCTGTAGTGGCTGAATAGTCCAATCTTGGAGCCGCAGACTCTGTCACACATTTGGCAGGTGGTGTTTGATGAGGTGGGTGGGACACTCTGGATTCTGCTCTCTCTTTCCACTGTTTACACTTGGCCTTTGCGTGCTCTACCCGCTGACATGCAGTGATTGGCGTCTTCACGGATGCTTCTTCTCCAGTTCTAAAGCGAACAATTCCCACATGTCGATGGAGATGCTGCATTTAGGGAGGTTTTCAGAGTGTCCTTGTAGTCTTTCCTCTGCCGTCCTAGTAATTGCTTGCCATTGCGTAGCTCAGAGTAGAGCACTTGTTTCAGAAGTCTTGTGTTGAGCATGCGGACAATGTGGCCCCCCATCACAGCTGGTCGAGTTTGACCAGTGTCTTGATACTGGGGATATTGGCCTGGTAGAAGACGCTCACATTGGTACGCCTATCCTGCCAGTGAATTTGCAGGATTTTGTGGAGGCAACGTTGGTGATATCTCTCCAGGGATTTGAGATGTCTGCTGTACATTGTCCATGTTTCTGATGCATGCAGGAGGGTGGGGACCATGGCTGCTCTTCAGACCATGATATTGGTGCTGGATTTGAGGTCTCAGGCTTCAAATACTCAGTTCCTCAGGCATCCAAAGACTGCACTGGCGCATTGGAGCCGATGCTAGATTTCATCGTCAATGTCTGCTTGTACCGAGAGGAGACTTCTGAGGGATGTCCAGGGGCTCACTGTGGATCTTGATGGTCGTGGGGCAGTTTTTGTGGTAGGAGTGGGCTGGTAGAGAACCTTTGTTTTTCCGGATGTTTAGTCTGGGGCCCATTCTCTCGTATGCCTCGGTGAATGCGTCGACAATGGTTTGTAGCTTGGCTTCTGAGTGTGCGCATGCACAGGCTTCATCTGCATACCACAGCTCAATGACAGAAGTTGGGGTGGCCTTGGTTCTGCCCTGGAGGTGTTGGAGGTTGAATAGTTTCCTGCTTATCCAGTAAGTTAGCTCCACTGCAAATGGGAGCTTCAGGATGATGGGAATGGCGTGTTGCTGCAATGACACAGCCCTATTTGACCCAGTTTGCACATGTCTTGGGTCTGTAGTGGTTCCATTGTTGAGGATCACAGCTTGCATATCATTGTGGAGCGGGCGGAGAATGGTGATGAATTCCTGCGGGCAGCCAAATTTGAGGAGGATTTTCCACAATCCCTCATGGCTGACAGAGTCAAAGAAGGCCATGTACAGAGGTTGATGATGCTCTCTGCAATTTTCCTGCATTTGTTACACACTGACGAACATGTCCATTGTGCCTTTTTATGTGTGAAAGCTGCACTGAGACTCAGAGGAGCTCTTCAGTCACTGGGAGGAGGCAGTTGAGAAGGATTCTTGCGATGACCTTTCCCATGGTAGAGAATATGGAAATCCATCTGCAATCTCCGCTGTCGAACCTGTCTCCTTTCTCGAGATTTCCCTGTATGATCTCTTCCTTCCAGACAAGGTGTGGAGGTGCCGGCATTATACTGGGGTGGGCACTGTAAGAAGTGTCTCAACACCAGGTTAAAGTCCAACAGGTTTATTTGGTATCCCGAGCTTTCTGAGCGCTGCTCCTTCATCAGGTGAATCACCTGATGAAGGAGTAGCACTCTGAAAGCTCGTGATACCAAATAAACCTGTTGGACTTTAACCTGGTGTTGTGAGACTCCTTACTGGTTCCAGACAAAGATGATGAGATTGTGAATTCTTTTCAAGAATGCCTTTCTGCCTCATTTTAATACTTCAGTGGAAATTCCATCTGTGCCAGAGACCTTGTTTTTCAACTGTCAGATGGATTTTTCAACCCCATGGTGAGCTGGGGTTGTGCTGAGATGGTGGTGGGTAGCATGTTGTGGGATGATGTCGAGGGCACTTGCATTGAAGGCTGCATCTTGGTTGAGGAGGTCCTTGAAGTGCTCTCTACAATGGGTGTTGACTGTCTCTCTGGCTCTGAGCGTCTCTCTGTTTTTGGCTCTCAGTGCAGTAGGTCCCTGGGTATTCAGACCATAGATAGTTTTAATTGCACTGAAGAAGTTGTGCACGTTGTTTGTCAGCGAGTTGCTGAGTCTCCTATGCTCTTTCCACCCACCATCTGTTTTTTAGGTCACGAGTTCTTTGTTGCACATTGACCTTCAGTTGCTTGTTGGCTTGTTGGCGAGTTTCTGCTCACTCGTGTTTTTGTTGCCAGTTCAGGAACACCTTACATTTGCAGTCAAGGGAATCCTGGATCTCCTGATTGTTCCAGTTTTGGTCTTTTCTGGTCAAGTGCTGAGTATCTCCTCGCAGGTTCTGACTACGGTGGCTTTTAAGGTGGACAAGATGCTGTGAACATTCTGCAGCTCTGGCTTGTTGGACATCACCTGGTTAGCTGTGAGGTACTGACTGTGTAGATCTTTCTTCTCAGGGTCATTGAGTCTCCTGCGGCAAAGTTTTCTCTGTCTCTGCTGGTTTGGAGCCAGAGTGATGGAGATGTTCAAGTGGATTAGTTGGTGGTCAGTCCAGCAGTTGTTGGCTCTGGTCATGGTGTGGATGATGCGCACATTTTTGCGGTCCCTTGCTCAGACGGTGATATCGTCTATTGGGTACCAGCGCTTGGAGCGGGGGTGTCGCACTGAGGTCTTCTGCTTGTCTCTCTGGTGGAACAAAATGTAATGAATGTTCTCAACATTTTGTCAGGAGGAGGACTCCAGTGGCGTTTGTTTTCCCCACACCTTTCTTCCCTAACATGCCTTTCCAAAGGTTTGCGTCCCTCCTGACTTTAGCATTGAAGTCACAGAGGAGAATCAACTTGTCTCCCTTTGGGATGTGGGACAGCAATTGATCAAGGCTGGAGTAGAATGCCTCTTTTTCCTTGTCCTTTGCATCTAGGGTTGGGGCGTAGGCACTGACAGTTGTGATGTGCTCCTGGGGCAGGGTGAGCTGTAGGGTCATGAGGTGTTCACTCACCCCGCAGGAGGGTTCGTTGAGACATCTGACCAATTGGTTTATTACAGCTATGCCAACCCTAAAGAGATGACGTTCTTCTTCTGGTTTGCTTTTCCAGAAAAAGGTGTATCCGCCACCTTTATTCTTTAAGTTGGCCTTCTCCTGTCAGTCATGTCTTGCTCAGGGCAGCGATGTCAATGATGTGGCGCCAGAGTTCTCGGTCTATGATGGCAGCGCGATGTTCGGGTCTGTTGTTGCTGGGATTGTTCATAAGAATCCTGATGTTCCAGATCCTAAAATTCATTGGGGTGGGTGGAGTTGGGGTGGAAGATGATTCTGCATGGATTCTTTTAATGTGAGGTGGTTATTGCGCACCATCCAACAAGGGGTTAAAAATAATTTATTTGCCTCCCTGTACAAATTAAACTTTCTCAACTTTCACCGGGTCAGACATGAGTTAATAAGTCGCTTGATCAAGAGGAGGTCCAGTGAAGGGGGCTGTAAAATTCATTATGGTGGTACTACAAGAAAGTGCATGCAATAAGATCTTTAAGGAGAGCTACAGATTTGAATCAATTAGGGACAGAAGAAGGTGGCTGGGTTCACCGAACTGGATCTAGAGAATACATGACCCATAAGGAGGGCCTGGCATATGTGAGCACGATAGAATACTGATCGGAATCGGAGCATCACATGGTGTGTGCTTGCTGGACCCTCGAGGCTCCGGAGAACACCAGCAAGATAATCGTTGATATTTTACCATTGAAGGAGGCATTTAAAGCAGTGCAGGTGGGCCCTATGTCGTGCTGCAAATTCACTACTGAAACAGATTCATATCGGGAGGATTACTTTGTCAAAGTAATCAGTTTTTGACTACAAGTAACAGACAATTGTCTGTGGGAGGGTTACACTTGCCGGGAAAAACTCAGGATGTCTGTTTGGTGCCTGGTGGGATGACTCGTTATTCACTGACAAGACACTGGGGAAAATGGTCCGACAGGCCATAGGAGAAGCATTGGAAATCACCCATGAATAAATCAGGCCCTTCAAAGAACAGACCCATAGGGGGCATATCCAGGTGAACCAAGCTACCCAGATTGTTTCAGTTTGGTGGCAATCAGGAATACCTCATTGGTGGGACATATTTGTTCCAGATTGGCAGGGAACCGCCGAACCCCCCCCCCAATTGGTGGGAAGTAATCAGGATGGGGATACCGTAGTGATGAGGGTAATGTTATTATGGGCTACCATAATGTGCTGTTATCAAAGAAAATTGGTTAAGCTGCCAGCACTGATAGTACCTCGCTATGCTCCTGTGGCTCCCAGTAAGGAAGAAGTAGGAAAGTCGGAAGCTGAAATCTATAGCAGAATTGTTTAGGATACCTCCCAGCATCTGGGCGATGGGCCACCTGAAGGATTTGGAGAGGTTTTCTCAACACCCAATGGCCAAAGGAGGGACTGAAAGGGTAAAAAATCACAAGTTTAAAAATCACATAAGTTGCAAGCTGAACCTCAGTCACACAGGGAAAGCTATATGGAAAGGACAGCTTTTGATTAAAGTAAGCCCAGGTAAGGTTCAAGGACTATCTAATCGAACGATGTGCAGCTGCAGTTAATGTCTGCCCATTCGAACAAGGAACAATGGAAAGGGAGGTTGAGATACCATTGGTCAGAGATATAGCTATCATTTCTTGATGATATAACATACACAAGTTTTAAGTGGACATTATACCCTTATGTATGCATGATGTAACCATAACTATGATTGGATAGAGATAACTCCTATTCTTTTATTGGTGTATGCTAATTACTTGTAATTGATGCTGTTGGTGGGGTACCCGAGGTGACTGGTATTGCCCAAACTTCAGACAATATAAGACTCTCAAAGCCAGTGTCTCTGTACTAAAGATGTAACTTTATTTAAACTAGCAGCCGCCAGGAGTTCGTCAAAGGGTTAATTAGCTCTGACATAGAGCAGAAAGCCTCTCCGCTGAATCTACATATACAATCAAACAGATCAATTATAGTTATTTCTTATCAATCATTCCCACCTTTCCGTAACTTTAAATCAATCATCTTCAGGATACACATCAACAATAATACATGTCAAATACTTTAGTCAATCGCATTCCATCCCTCAGCATAACGATACTTTATTATTCCATGAAATCCAGAAGCTGACTCCTAAGTTGGCTGACCCCATTTCCTGGTTGCCTAGCAGCCTAAGACGCTCAGCCCAGAGGTCAAATAAACGTTCTCACGGGTTCCCTTAAAGGTCACTGTTTAACCAGACTAACTCGTTTTACCATCATTTCTAAAAGCTTTCCCACCATATAGATTACATTCAGTTGTGTTAAGGCACCTCTATTCCTTCTTGGCTGTTATGAGATACATTCTGTCCTGAATACCGCGAGAACATTCTCTCACTACAGCACTGTAATATTAACCTCGATCAATAATGCCACTCCTCCTTTGTTTCCTTCCTTATCTTTCCTGAACACCTTATATTCAGGAATATTTAAAAGCTACTTCTGCCCTTATTTGAGCCATATCTATGTTACTGCCACAACATCATATTCATGTAGTTAACTGTACCTTCAGTTCATGACCGTTACTTATCACCCCTTATGCATTACCATATGAAGGCGAGTCTATACAGTTAGGTCGCAGATTAAGGGAAGGATGGGAATTGGTGCAGGAAGTCAGGGGGAAGTAAAGTGGGGGGAGAAACAAAAGGCAATAAGAGGAAAAGTGATAGGCAGAGAAACCAAAGTCAAAAATCAAAATGGACCAGAGTACAGAGACTGTGGAGAACTCAGTGAATGGATCCAGTAAGGCTACGAGAAATGAAACACAGGGAGCATGTACAAAATGACCGGACAGATGGTCTGAGAAAGCAGGGCAGAGAGCAAGGGAAGTCCAGATTAAACAGCACTTATTTCAATGCAAGAGGCCTGACAGGCAAGACAGATGAACTCAGGGCATGGATAGGTATGTGGGACTGGGATATTATAGCTATTACTGAAACATGGCTAAGGAAGGGGCAGGACTGGCAGCTCAATGTTCCAGGGTACAGATGCGATAGGAAAGATAAAACAGGAGGACGGGAAGTTGCGTTTTTGATTAGGGAGAACATCATGGCAGGACTGAGAAGGTTTATATAGAGTCTTAGAGGTTTACAGCATGGAAACAGGCCCTTCGGCCCAACTTGTCCATGCTGCCCCTTTTTAAAAAAAAACCCCTAACCTAATCCCAATTGCCCGCATTTGGCCCATATCCCTCTATACCCATCGTACCCATGTAACTATCTAAATGCTTTTTAAATGACAAAATTGTACCCGCCTCTACTACTACCTCGTAGTAGTACTTGTACTCGCCTCTACTACTATCAGTCCAAAGATGTGCGGGTTAGGTTCATTGGCCATGCTACAAATTGCCCTTAGTGTCCTGAGATGCGTAGTTTGGAGGGATTAGTGGATAGATATGGGGGTAGGGCCTGGGTGGGATTGTGGTCGGTGCAGACTCGATGGGCCGAATGGCCTCTTTCTGTACTGTAGGGTTTCTATGATTACCTCTGGCAGCTTGTTCCAGACACTCACCACCCTCTGTGTGAAACAATTGCCCCTCTGGACACTCTTGTATATCTCCCCCCTCACCTTAAACCTATGCACTGTAGTTTTAGACTCCCCTACCTCTGGAAAAAGATATTGACTATCTAGCTGATCTGTGTCCCTCATAATTTTATAGATCTCTATAAGGTCACCCCTCAGCCTCCTATGCTCCAGAGAAAAAAAGTCCCAGTCTATCCAGTCTCTCCTTATAACTCAATCCATCAAGTCCCGGTAGCAACCTAGTAAATCTTTTCTGCACTCTTTCTAGTTTAATAATATCCTTTCTATAATAGGGTGACCAGAATTGCATACAGTATTCCAAGTGTGGTCTTACCAATGTGGGGGTAGGGCCTGGGTGGGATTGTGGTCGGTGCAGACTCGATGGGCCGAATGGCCTCCTTCTGCACTGTAGGGTTTCTATGACTTCTATGACTAATGTCTTGTACAACTTCAACAAGACATTCCAACTGCTGTATTCAATGTTCTGACTGATGAAACCAAGCATGCCGAATGCCTTCTTCACCACTCTGTCCACCTGTGACTCCACCTTCAAGGAGCTATGAACATGTACCCCTAAATCTCTTTGTTCTGTAACTCTCCCCAACGTCCTACCATTGAACCAGGGCAAGACTTACTCATTTAATCTACCAAAATGCATCACCTCGCATTTTTCAAAATGAAACTCCATCTGCCATTTGTCAGCTCACTGGCCCAATTGATCAAGATCCCGTTGCAATTGGAGATAACTTTCTTCACTGTCCACTATGCCACCAATCTTAGTGTCATTTGCAAACTTACTAACCGTGCCTCCTATATTCTCATCCAAATCATTAATATAAATGACAAATAATAGTGGACCCAGCACTGATCCCTGAGGCACACCACTGGTCACAGGCCTCCAGTTTGAAAAACAATTCTCTACAACCACCCTCTGGCTTCTGTCAAGAAGTCAATTTTGTATCCACTTAGATACCTCACCCTGGATCCCGTGAGATGTAACCTTATGCAACAACCTACCATGTGGTACCTTGTCAAAGGCCTTGCTTAAGTCCATGTAGACAACATCAACTGAACTGCCCTCATCTACATTTTTGGTTAACCCTTGAAAAAACTCAATCAAATTTGTTGATTGAGAATATCTGAGAGATCGCCCACTGAGTCTATATGGGTAGAACTGAAATTTAAGGGAGAGATCACTTTGATAGGATTGAACTACAGGTCCCCAAATAGTCAGCAGGAAATTGAGGAGTAAATATGTAAGGAGATTACATATAGCTCCCAGAAAAATAGGGTGGTAATAATAGGGGACTTTAACTTTCCCAACATTGACTGGGACAGCCATAGCATCAGGGGCTTGGATGGAGAGAAATTTGTTGAGCGTATTCAGGAGGAATTTCTCATTCAGTATGTGGATGGCCTGACTACAGAGGGGGCAGAATTTGACCTCTTGGGAAATAAGGAAGGGCAAGTGACAGAAGATTTAGTGAGGGATCACTTTGGGACCAGTGACCATAACTCTATTAGTTTTAAGTTAGCTATGGAGAATGATAGATCTGGCCCAAAAGTTAAAACTCTAAATTGATTCAAGGCCAATTTTGATGGGATTAGGCAGGAACTTTCAAAAGTTGATTTGGAGATGTCCGGTAAGTGGGAGGATTTCAAAACTGTGTTCAAGATAGGCATGTTCCTGTTAGAGTGAAGGCAAGGCTGGTAGAAGTAGGGAACCTTGGATGACTCGGGATATTGAGGCCCTGGTCAAAAAGAAGGAAGCATGTCATGTGTAGGCAGCTGGGATCAAATGGATCCCTTAAAGAGTATAGAAGTTGTTGGAGTAGAGTTAAGAGAGAAATCAGGAGGGCAAAAGGGTACATAAGATTGCTTTGGCAGATAAAGCAAAGGAGAATCCAAAGAGCTTCTACAAATATATAAAGGGCAAAATAGTAACTAGGGAGAGAATAGGGCCTCTTAAGGATCAACAAGGTCATCTATGTGCAGATCCACAAGAGGTGGGTGAGATCCTAAATGAATATTTCTCATCAGTATTTACTGTTGAGAAAGCCATGGATGTTAGGGAATTTGGGGGAAATAAATAGCGATGTTTTGAGGAGTGCACATATTACAGAGGGGAAGGTACTGAAAACCTTAAAGCGCATCAAGGTAGATAAATCCCCGGGATCTGATGAAATGTATCCCAGGAAGTTGTGGGAGGCTAGGGAGGAAATTGTGGGTCCCATAGCAGAGACATTTGAATCATCGACAGCCACAGGTGAGGTGTCTGAAGACTTGGAGGGTGGCAAATGTTATGCCTTTGTTTAAGAAGGGCTTGAGGGAAAAGCCTGGGAACTACAGACCAGTGAGCCTGTCTGTTGTGGATAAGTCGTTGGAAGGTATTCTGAGAAACCGGATCTACAGGCATTTAGAGAGACGAGGAATGATTAGAGACGGTCAGCATGGCTTTGTGAGTGGAAAATCATGTCTCACGAATTTTATTGAGTTTTTTGAAGCAGTAACTAAGAAGGTAGATGAGGGCAGTGCAGTCGATGCTGTCTACATGGACGTTAGCAAGGCCTTTGACAAGGTACTGCATGGTAGGTTGTTGCATAAGATTAATTCTCACGGAATCCAGGGTGAGGTAGCCAATTGGATACAAAATTGGCTTGAAGCCAGAGGGTGGTTGTAGAGGGTTGTTTTTCAAACTGGAGGCCTGTGACCAGTCATGTGCCTCAGGGATCAGTGTTGGGTCCACTGTTACTTGTTATTTATATTAATGATTTGGGTGAGAATTTAGGAGGCATGGTTAGTCAGTTTGCAGATGACACCAAGATTGGTGGCGTAGTAGACAGTGAAGAAGGTCATCTAGGATTGCAATGGGATCTTGATCAATGGGCCAATGAATGGCAGACAAAGTTTAATTTAGATAAATGTGAGGTGATGCATTTTGGTAGATCAAATCGGGGCAGGACCTACTCAGTTAATGGTAGGGTGTTGGGGAGAGTTATAGAACAAAGATCTAGGAGTACAGGTTCATAGCTCCTTGAAAGTGGAGTAACAGGTGGACAGGGTGGTGAAGAAGACATTCAGCATGCTTGGTTTGATTGGTCAGAACACTGAATACAGGAGTTGGGGCATCTTGTTGAAGTTGTACAAGATATTAGTAAGACCACACTTGGAATACTGTGTACAGGTCTGGTCACCCTATTGTAGAAAGGATATTATTAAATTAGAAAGAGTGCAGAAAAGATTTACTAGGATGCTACAGGACTTGATGGTTGAGTTATAAGGAGAGGCTGGATAGACTGGGACTTTTTTCCCAGGAGCATAGGAGGCTTTGGGGCAATCTTATAAAGGTCTATAAAATAATGAGGGACATCGATAAAGTAGATAGTCAACATCTTTTCCCAAGAGCAGGGGAGTCTAAAACTAGAGGGCATATGTTTAAAGTGAGAAGGGAGAGATACAAAAGGGTCCAGAGGGGCAATTTTTTTCACCTGAGGGTGGTGAGTGTGTGGAACAAGCTGCCAGAGGCAGTAGTAGAGGCAGGTACAATTTTGTCTTTTAAAAAGCATTTAGACTGTTAACATTGGTAAGATGGATATAGAGGGATATGGGCCAAATACGGGCAATTGGGACTAGCTTAGTGATAAAAACTGGGCAGCATGGACAAGTTGGGCCGAAGGGCTTGTTTCCATGCTGTAAACATCTATGATTCTATAACAAACTCGAGGGCTAAATGATCTTGTTTCTATGTTCCCAAGAGTCTGAGTCTCAGTGAGTGCAGTGAAAGGTGTGAGTGAGTAATCTGCTTGTTGTGGTTGAATATTTGGATGTACGTAGAATCTGCGACAGGTGTATGAGGCTTACAGCATTAAGTGTGTGTGTGAGGTGGAGAACCTTCATTTTAGATGTGAGTCTTGATTGCTGATTGAATGATGAAAAAGTAAAGTTGAAGTTTATTTATTAGTCACAAGGAGTCTTTAACGCCGCAATGAAGGTACTGTGACAATCCCCTGATGAGTTTGCGGAGCATTGGGAGGTGTGTGAAGTTGGTGATGCAGTTGGCAGGCTATAATATTTTGAAGACGTACTCACTGACCTTGACCACATATGTCAGGTCATTGAATGTTTCCTGACACTGCAGCCAGTTCCTCGGGGCCAAACCTCTTGAATAGATCTCCAAAGATATCGGGGGCAATTCTCCCAGCCTGCTGCGCTGCTCTAGCAGTGCAATGGGCCGGGAGACTTCAGTGGAGGCCGTTTAGGCCTGGTGGGCGCCACTAATATTTAAATTGCCATTTCAATTTCAATAGCAGGCCTGAGACTGAAGTCTCCTTTCCATCTCCCAATTGAAACCTCCAGTGCCACATCAAGGAAGTTGGGAGCTCTCCTGCTAGCCTGCTGCTCCTTTGCTAGTCTTATTCCTTCTCTGAAATACTTTTACAAACAGTTCAACCAACTGCAGCAGGTTGAATGCACCTCCCTTTAAGACGTGAAGGAAGACTTGAGCTAGCCATGCACATACCTGGGCTGCCTGCCTGAGTCTGCAGTCGGTCCCCAGTGCACTTAGTTTGCATTCTGTCTGCGTTATCTTGACTGGGCCGCAGAGTGATCTGCTTGTCCACTAATGGTTCTTATTGGATTTTCTAGTCCTTGAATCACAGACACAAGTGTGATATATGCTTTCTTGTTGTGATACTTTTACATGGGACATTTTCAGCTGTGACATATGCCATGAAGATGTACTTTGTGCAAAATAATAATTTTTAATCCACTGGTTGGAAACCTGCATTGAACTTTTAAAAACAAACTTTTTAAAAACAGAGGCTAAAATGACTTGAACTCCTAGCCCAAGATGGCTAACCCCAATTGGCATTCTATAAAATCTACATTCCAATTCATTGGTGTGGAATCAGTCTGTCTGCAAAACCCATCAAAGACAACAACTTCAGGGGAGTGTAAAGGGCTCCTATCTCCTTTGTCATTTGTAGAAATCACCTGAGATATTCAACTGTTGGACTCAGGCCATTAAAACTAATTACTTGGCTAAGTTTACTGTTAGACTTGAGCTAATCAAGTCACCTTTTGAAGTTCAAGGACGATGTCTTAATGTCTTTATTATATATTCCCCTGGCAGTTGGAGAAGGAAGTTTACATGACAAGCCAGCTCTTTGTATGCTTTAAGCACATGTTTTCTCAGCAGAACTGCAGCTTTGTGCAAAGACCTAAATGGGGTCCCTTGTGCTTCTTTTTCTCCAATCCATCTGGAAATCTTGATCCCAGTTTGTTGACTGTGATCATCCAGGGACGCCCAGCTGCAGACAAAGATTCCTTAAAAGAAACCCAATCCAATATTACAATCTCCCAAAGAGCATCCAACCCAATTTCTATTTTTTAATTTGGAACATAAGAACATAAGAACATAAGAAATAGGAGCAGGAGTAGGCCATCGAGCCCCTCGAGCCTGCCCTGCCATTCAATAAGATCATGGCTGATCTGAAGTGGATCAGTTCCACTTACCCGCCTGATCCCTATAACCCCTAATTCCCTTACCAATCAGGAATCCATCTATCCGTGATTTAAACATATTCAACGAGGTAGCCTCCACCACTTCAGTGGGCAGAGAATTCCAGAGATTCACCACCCTCTGAGAGAAGAAGTTCCTCCTCAACTCTGTCCTAAACTGACCCCCCTTTATTTTGAGGCTGTGCCCTCTAGTTCTGGTTTCCTTTCTAAGTGGAAAGAATCTCTCCGCCTCTACCCTATCCAACCCCTTCATTATCTTATAGGTCTCTATAAGATCCCCCCTCAGCCTTCTAAATTCCAACGAGTACAAACCCAATCTGCTCAGTCTCTCCTCATAATCAACACCCCCTCATCTCTGGTATCAACCTGGTGAACCTTCTCTGCACTCCCTCCAAGGCCAATATATCCTTCTGCAAATAAGGGGGCCAATACTGCACACAGTATTCCAGCTGCGGCCTCACCAATGCCCTGTACAGATGCAGCAAGACCATCTCTGCTTTTATATTCTATCCCCCTTGCGATATAGGCCAACATCCTATTTGCCTTCTTGATCACCTGTTGCACCTGCAGACTGGGTTTTTGCGTCTCATGCACAAGGACCCCCAGGTCCCTTTGCACAGTAGCATGTTGCAATTTTTTTCCATTTAGATAATAATCCGATTTGCTATTATTTCCTCCAAAGTGAATAACCTCGCATTTGTCAACGTTATACTCCATTGCGATCATCAAATACAGCCTGAAGCCAGCTGACTAACCAAAATGACAGACTGTATACACTTTTACCTCTTTTTTTAATGGACTTTAATTTAGCCAATCTACCTTTTCCCACTCTGCAATCTGTATTAGTGTACGTATGAACTTCTGAGTGTCAGTGTGTGCGAAAGTGTGTGATGCATATGTTATTATTTTGCTTAGATTGGAACCTCTCCTGTCCTATTGGTTCTTTTATGATCACAGCACATAAACAGTTAGTACTCACAAATATATCCTTGTCAGGCAGGGAAATCTGTTGCAGTCAAACTAGGAGAAAAGGGGAGCCTTTCAACCCCTCCTCACCTGGTCGTAACACATTTCTCACATTTGTCTAGACTTTTCATTATAGAAATAGTTCATTAAATAAATATAAAATGTAATGTTCGTGAAAATCTGAATGGCAGTGAAACTAGATGCCAATTGAGGTAAATGCGCCTCTTATTTTTTTGATGAGGGCTTTTAAAACTTGCATGCAGGCATTGAAACCTGGGCGAAGGGGCAAAATTAAATGTGCAGTGAAGTTTGATGTTACCTTTGCATTTCTTGGACCTGGGGTTGAATCCAACTCGTCATGAAAGGATAAAATGCCTCTTCCCTCTGCAAAATGCATTAATTAAATGAACTTATTTTGATATTGTTCTCAGTGAGTGTTGATTCGTAAGACAGGACTACTTATTATTAATCAATATTGGTGTAGGAGGCTCTAATACATAAAGGTGTCTATATTCTTAGCCTTAAACCCAGGCAGGCGCCCCTCGTGCACCCACCTATTGCCATGAATCAATTAGGAACTACTTATTCATAATCCACCAGAATGTTTGCACCGACACACTCTGTCCTTCTGCATATATTAATGTGTGTACATAGTTTTAAAATTATGTACAATCTATTTGTTTCTCACCTCCATTATCTCACTTCAACTTTTCCCTTAAAGTTCTGCAGTCCCTGACTTCTGAAGGTGACTGCATCAGTTTGAAATAAAGCGATATTATTCTTTCTTTACCAGCCAGTGAATCAATGACATTTTGACACACGAGTGAAGCCTCTATTTTTCAGAAATGTATCAGTGCTTCTGGCTGACGTCAGTCTGACAGGAATAGCACATTAAAATCAATCTTCCTGGACTGCCGTTATCTCTTGCTGCTGTGTTCATTTGTGACAGCGCAGATAATACTAATCCAAATGGACCACGTTGCATTCCAAACCTGACACTGTACAAACTGGTTATTAAATATTTAGGAGAGAGCGAATGTTAAAAACAATAGCAAAAGTTGCTGTTCTGAGAATTTGAGGTATAGCTTTTCTTTGATACTTCTGTATTGGCACATTCTTTGTTTCCACCCATGTAGATTTTGACCCGCCAAACATCCATTTCTACCTGGGATCGCCTGGGTGATTTTGTTCGGTGGGATTGGGGAGAAGGACATTGTTTACTTTGAAGCTGGTAGTAATAATGCATTGAGCTTTTCATGTGATGGGATTAAATGCTTCACTATGGTGTGACTGCATGTACCGGCGTCATCTTAAAGAGCTAGCAAAAAGCCACAGAATATCAGCAGTGGAGACAGCATTAAAAACCACCTCAGTTGGGAGTTGGTTATTGATTTACTATAGACTGTAACGTGGCTTGAAATGAGCTCTCTGCACTTTGGGACAAAAAGAATGCACCTTTAGAAAATCACTCACTAAAAAGGATTTAACATCAGGGTTTATAATGGACTTGGTGTTAGCACTGAGGTACTTGTCCTGAACTGCTTGTATGTAATGTAACCAGGATAATATTGGAAAATTATAAACAGAACATTAGCCATTCTCCGGCACGACTCTGGATGAGTAGCTCTGAAGCAATCTTGTACAAGATCAGTATATCACCTCATGAAACGGAGCCACAGCCCCAATCTGAACCGAGCAAGACAGCTGCCCAGAATGCTTTCCATACACATTGAATGATCAGTAAGAACAAAGGAGCATGGAGACAGGAACAGGCCATTCAGCCCTTCTACCATTCAGTTTGATCATGGCCAATTTGTACCTCAACTCCATTTTCTCACCCTTGATACACTTGTCACAGACAAATTGATCTCATGCCTGAAAGTTTAAATTTACACAGCATCTATGACCTATTGGAGAGAACATTGTGAGAGAGATATGTACTAGAAATGACATCTTCAGACAAGGAATACAGGAGTTTCAAGACAAAGAATAACAACAACATCAAGATTCATGTAATTTTTCTACCATCCTGCTGGGCCTATGACACAATAATGATGGAGCTGTTGAGGAATCATAGCAATCGACCTATCAATTATTCTATCCATGGTATGATGATAAACCCCAGGTGAAGCATACGTCCAAATTACCTGTTCCTTCCAACAAAATTTGAAATTATTCATACACTGTAATGTAAATGGGTATTTTCTCTAAGAAATATATCTAAAGAGCTGGTGAACTGTCGAAACATACATAGCCATTTGAGAATTGTGGCTTTAAATCTTCTCTCCGTCACTAGAATACTGAGTAATGGACTGTGAGAACAGGAAGGAATGCTTCCATTTTCTATTAATCAAATCTTGAAAAACGTACTCTCAGCATGTGAGCATCGCTTGCAAGATCTCCATTTGTTGTCCGTCCCCAGTTTTCCTGGGAGGGTGGTGAGCCTTCCCCTGTACTACTGCAGTTGATGTGATGAAGGTGGAGCTTTTTCATACCGCGGTGCTAAGCCACATTATTAAGCCACATTTAGTGAGGGATTGGATTCACATTTGAGTCTTAAAGTGGTGCAGGGTGCCTGATTTTTCGGCCCTAAAGGACATTTAGTGAACCAGAGGATTTTTAGTGACCAGAGCATCAATCCAATAGCTTCACAGTTGTTTTTATTTTTCACTTCCCGACTTCAAAAAGATTAGCTTCAAATTCCCAAATTGCCGATCAAAATCTCTGGCAGTGCAGCGACATTGAACGGAAATGCCCATTTCCATCCTGTCTTTATCCCTCTGACTTGCTCCTGGAGTGTCTTGTTTGAAGTTATTCTGCTTGTTCTCAACCTGACATGGTGATCATTTCTTCCAGTCAAGTGTTTTTTTAGCTGTCAGGACAGTAAGGGGAAATTGTGGGAACTTTGAAAAAATAAATTTTAACTTGAATAGACTTTTCGCTAAATTTTATTCATGAACATTAGCTATTGAAGTTGTACAAGACTCAGATGCTAAAAGATGAGCAGAAACCATGGTCAGGAGACTTTTGGGCCCTCATTAAGATAAGAGGACACATTAGCTGATTGATTTTGGAATACTTCAATTCACAAGAAGCCTTGCAGTGACGGTGACTGAATTTGAATGAAGCCCAGAATAACTTTCTGCTGCTATAATGTCATGACTTCAATAAATACTCAGCATTCCCATTAGAACCGGAAAGCTTTTTTTTAGAAGTTTAAAAATAATTCTTTGAATATTAAAATCTGTTTATATCACCTGATTTAAACTTAAGCTGTGCTCACACCTGGGAATGAATGCAATAATATGCACCATGTGCAAGAATATAATATTAGAGATGTTATCCCACAGTTACTGAAGGCATCCTTCCATTGCTACATTGTTTTCACTTTACAGACTCCTTGCTATTACGTTGATCTTTTGAGTCAAAGGATTGTGGGTTCAGGTCCCACTCTGGAGATTTGAATGTCCTGATAGTTCAATGCATTATTGAGGGAAAATTGGAAAGTTGAGTCATTAGCTACTCTCTTTCAGATGAGATGTAAAATTACTGCCACATTGCGCACTCAATACGAGTAAAAGAGTTTATGATACTATTCAAAGGTTCTGTGCACTCTGGCCACCATTTATCCATGATGTGGGATGCCAGCGTTGGACTGGGGTAAGCACAGTAAGAAGTCTCAACACCAGGTTAAAATCCAACAGGTTTATTTGGTAGCATAAGCTTTCGGAGTGTCGCTCCTTCTTCAGCTGAATGAGGAGTTGTGTTCACAAACGGGGCATATATAGACACAAACTCAATTTGATTGACAAGATAATGGTTGGAATCTAAGTCTTTGCAGGTAATCAAGTCTTAAAGGTACAGGTAATGTGAGTGGAGAGAGGATTAAGCACAGGTTAAAGGGATGTGTATTGTCTCCAGACAGGACAGTTAGTGAGATTTTGCAAGTCCAGGCAAGTCGTGGGTGTTACAGATAGTGTGACATGAACCCAAGATCCCGGTTGAAGTCATCCTCGTGTGCGGAACCTGGCTATCAGTCTCTGCTCAGCGATTCTGCATTGTCGTGTGTCGTGAAGGCCGCCTTGGAGAACGCTTACCCGAAGATCAGAGGCTGAATGCCCGTGACTGCTGAAGTGTTCCCCGACAGGAAGAGAACACTCCTGCCTGGTGATTGTTGAGCGGTGTTCATTCATTCTTTGTCGTAGCGTCTGCATGGTCTCCCCAATGTACCATGCCTCGGGACATCCTTTCCTGCAGCGTATCAGGTAGGCAACGTTGGCTGAGTCACAAGAGTATGTACTGTGTACCTGGTGGATGGTGTTCTCACATGAGATGATGGCATCCGTGTTGATGATCCGGCACGTCTTGCAGAGGTTGCTGTGGCAGGGTTGTGTGGTGTCGTGGTCACTGTTCTGAAGGCTGGGTAGTTTGCTGCGGACAATGGTCTGTTTGAGGTTGTGCGGTTGTTTGAAGGCAAGAAGTGGGGGTGTGGGGATGGCCTTGGTGAGATGTTCGTCTTCTTCAATGACATGTTGAAGTCTCCGGAGAAGATGTTGTAGCTTCTCCGCTCCAGGGAAGTATTGGACGACGAAAGGTACTCTGTCCGCTGTGTCCTGTGTTTATCTTCTGAGGAGGTTGGTACGGTTTTACGCTGTGACGTGTCGGAACTGTTGATCGATGAGTCGAGCGCCATATCCTGTTCTTATGAGGGCGTCTTTCAGCGTCTGTAGGTATCTGTTGCAATCCTGTGTATATGGAGGGCTTGTCCATAGGGGATGGCTTCTTTAACATGTTTAGGGTGGAAGCTGGAGAAGTGGAGCATTGTGAGATTATCCTTGCAAATACTTGCAAAATCTCACTAACTGTCCTGGCTGGAGACAATACGCATCTCTTTAGCCTGTGCTTAACCCTCTCTCCACTCACATTGTCTGTACCTTTTAAGACTTGATTATCTGTAAAAACTTGCATTCCAGTCATTATATTGTAAATTGAGTTTGTGTCTGTATATGCCCTATTTGTGAACACAACTCACTCACCTGAAGAAGGAGTGACACTCCAAAAGCTTATGCTACCAAATAAACCTGTTGGACTTTAACCTGGTGTTGTGAGACTTCTTACCATTTATCCCTCAATTAGTATCTCTGAAACATTATCACATTGGTACTTGTGGGAAGCAGGTCTTGTGGTGCAGTGGGAGCGTTCCCTACCTCTGGACTGACAAGCTCCGGGTTGAAAGCTAATGCAAGGACATTTTGGCCACGGAAGGAACATGTGTAACGCGGTTAATGGCCTGCAAATCAGCTCGGGGATCTTTGCACTGCTTCCCCACTATTCCTCAAAGGGAAACGTGTGTTAAGATATGCTTAAAAAAAGCAACTTGTGGGATCTTGCAGTGTGCAAAATGGCTGTTGAATTTCTTACATTACAACAGTGACCTGACACTTCAAAAGTATTAAATCGACTGTAAAGTACCTTGAGCCATCCTGACTATTTAGAAACCATAGAATCCCTACAGTGCAGATGTAGGTCATTTTGGTCCATTTAAGTCTTCTGCACCTACTCTACGAAAGAGCATCTTACCCAGCACCCACCCCTACCCATACTATCACTGTAACCCAATGCATTTAGCATGGCCAAACCACATAACCTGCACATCTTTGAACGGTGGGAGGAAACTGGAGTGCTCACAGGAAACCCATGCAGACATGTGGAAAACTCTACACGGACAATCACCCAAGGCTGGAATCAAATCTGCTGTGAGACGGCAGTGCTAAGCACTGTTCCACCATGTCACATCGTTTTGAAAGGACTTTAGAAGTGTGAGTGTTTATTAAATTTGTTGGCATTCTGAAGTTGCCTTACTTGTAGAACGGGCAGGTCCAGCTGGTCGTGATTTGGTTTTTTTGCCTCCCACTAAAATTTCCCAGCCTGCTATAATACTCGACCAGCACAGCGGGGGGGGGGGGGGAAAATTGTGCCCTTTTCTTTGCACAATCAACTTGTTCAACCATGAAAGGAAGCGCAGCAGATGAACTTATCTGACCTCGCCAAAGCTCTGAGGCAACATTGCCATCATTTTTCACAGATGGAGGGATATGAATTAATTGTTCAATATGATAGCATTGGTGCTGTAGTGGTTGTGTTGCTGGACGATACTCCACAGAACACAAGGGCAAATCTATGGCAAATTGAGAATATGAATTCTTGGAAAAATTTGGGAATTAAAAGATTGTAATAATGAAAATGACATGCAAAGTTAATCAGTTTGTTGTAAAAAATCCAATTTACTTACCCATTGCCCTTTTTTAGGAAAGAAATCTGCCACCCTTGCTCGCTTTGGCCCGTATGTGGCTCCAGTCCCACACCAATACGGTCAACACTTCACTGCCACTTTTCCAAGTTTGCTGACGACACCACCGTAGTGGGTCTGATCTCAAACAATGACGAGACAAAGTACAGGAATGAGATAGAGAATCTGGTGAACTGGTGTGGCAACAATAATCTCTCCCTCAATGTCAACAAAACGAAGGAGATTGTCATCGACTTCAGGAAGCGTAAAGAAGAACATGCTCCTGTCTATATCAATGAGGACGAAGTAGAATGGGTCGAAAGCTTCAGGTTTTTAGGCGTCCAGATCACTAATAACCTGTCCTGGTTCCCCCCATGCTGACACTTCAGGTAAGAAAGCCCACCAATGCCTCTACTTTCTCAGAAGATTAAGGAAATTTGGCATGTCAGCTATGACTCTCACCAACTTCTACAGATGCACCATAGAAAGCATCCTTTCTGGTTGTATCACAGCCTGGTATGGCTACTGCTCTGCCCAAGACTGCAAGGAACTACAAAAGATCGTGAATGTAGCCCAATCCATCACGCAAACCAGCCTCCCACCCATTGACTCTGTCTACACTTCCCGCTGCCTCGGCAAAGTATAAGCATAATTAAGGACCCCACGTATCCCGGACATTCTCACTTCCACAACTCCCACCAGTTTTAATTCCTTTTCTATTTCTTAATTCTACCTATTAAGTCCCCACTTTCATTCTTGATAATGCCTCTCGTGTCATTGATTCAGGATGAAATCACTTCATTAAAGCTTATTTTCTCCTTTTCCCATTTTCCTTGGGCAGGAATCTCTGGCCTTCCCGCAGCATGTTTCTCGCAGTGGGAGGTGTGCGCCATTGGACAGAAGTACAATCTGTTGGTCCTGCCACTCTCAATGGGATTTTCCATTGACTTCACCCCACCCCACTGGGAAACCCGCAGTGGAGGTGGCCGTCGCTTGGACCATAAGATCCCATTGGCAAGTGGAAAGTTCTGGCCCTTATCTTTTCTGTGATTCTTCAAACCTGATGTATTTAGTTTCTAGTCTACCATCCACTAACAATTTATATTGGTCTGGGCAACAAATAAAGCAATATCAGGATAAGGCTAAAATTAAGATTATTTTGGAGCATTACACAATGAAGGATTGTTGAATCTGTTGTTCAAATGCTGTGGAATACTGACTTGCAAACCAAGCACACATGCACACACACACATGTACCCACACATTGTGGACTAACCCAGTGATTTCATGGAGGATGACCAGGACTTTAAAAAGTTGGTAGTGATATGGTAGAGCAATTTCACAAACCATGGGTTTGGCGAAAATAACCACCTGTTTTCATTTTTCTCCTGAAGCCAAGCATTGGAAAAACAGCTACATTTTTAACCTGGCAATTGTTTGCCCTTGCATGGATTTGAAAAATGATCAATTGCATGATTTTTCTCCTGAGTGATTTGTAGCAATCACGCTAGTATCCCACTTTTCCTGAGTTAAAAGGATGCAGCTGCTTTACTAAGAAAATATCCTGTGTCAACCTAGATGGATCTGCTTTGTCCCACATTTCTCTTTCTCATTGTGTCCGCACGCTTGTGTTTTATTCTGTTTCATTTTTGTGGAACAATCAATTTTTCCAGCTTTCCACCATTGTCAGCTCTTCAGAAAAGCTGATGTTACACTAGTTGCCTGCATGTACCTGGGAGAAGAATGCATAAGTTCAACAATGTAAGGGACATACTAAGAGATGTTTAGAAGTATTTCTAGGAGATGAGTATGAACTAGGCCTTTGAAATTTTGCCTGTTCAAGCATTTATCTATTACATCCTAAATTCTATGACTCATGTGGTTCCAATTACTATTTTCAATAATGCATTCTACATTCCAATAACAATTGGCATGGAAGAATTCTTGTTTGTGATTCAAAACTTAATGTGGAATTCATTTTATTACAATCACTGTTTCCCAATGAATCTTTTACTATGACATTACTCATTGACACCGCCAGATTACACAATACTAGATCTAAAATAGGCTAATCTACAGTCGGTTCCACTACATATTAGGGCCACCCCTTCCCCTTCATCATTCTGCCCTTTAAAAATGTTGGTTACCGTGGAATATTTATTTTCCTACTTTGATTGACAGCCATCAGTCTCTTCAGACAATGATTTGTGTCATGTTGGTCAACTCTGGAACTCGAGCCCCACTCTGCCATATTTTCAGCATGGAAAACAGAGCGCTGAGAAAGTTAAAATGCATTGGCCTCCATTTTCTCTATGCCCTCTTCTCAGCCAGCTGAGCTATTCATTTCTGCTCACCTCTACCAAAGCCCTTTCAACAAACAATCGGCCTCCAGAGGTCATGGCAATCAGTAACTATCTCCCAGTTGTCAGTGTCAATGTTTGCCATTTTCATATCTCAATTTTAGGTCTCCTGGTTGCAAAGGTATGAATGCCAAGGAAGTCATGACCCTGTGACCAGTTCACTGTACAGAAGGTCTTTGGGTAGACAGCTGTCATCCATGCAATATGAACATTCAAACAAGGAACAGAAGTAGGCCATTCTGCCTCTTGAACCTGTTCCGGCAGTTAAGAAAATCATGGCTGATCTGATAGTAAACTCAAATCTGCATCCTACCCCCAATGGCCTAACACCTCCTTCCTTACCAAGAATCTATCCACCTCTTCCTTAAAAATATTCAAAGACTGTTCTTTCACTGCCTTTTCAGGAAAAAGTTCCAAAGACTCTCAACCCTTTGAGTGAAAACAATTTGTCTCATCTCCATTTTAAACAGTGGCCACACATGAGAAAACATCCTCTCCACATCTACCCACTTAGGAGCCCCTCAGGATCTATTTCGGGCTGGGAAATGTAAGCGGGAGGGCTGAAACGGGATTCACAGCCAGCACCTAGCTGGGCTTTCCCAGTCCATTTTTTATGGTGTAATCAGCCTCGTGCCGGAAAACGGCCTTCCTGGTGAGGCAAAGGCCATTGAGGCCCCCACAGGAGGTTAGGGGCAGGGTGGGGGGTGCCCTGGGGTAGTGCCATCTGGCACTGCCTACCAAACACCAGGCAGTGCTAAAGCAATGGGGCCTGAGGGGGGCCATTGCCTGTTGCTGGGGACCAGCTTTAATCCCCACTGGTGGGAACCTCCCCTGGCGGAGGCGGGAGCTTTAGCAAGCCCGGACAATTGAGTCCTGGGCTCGCTAAAGAGATGTTAATCTCTATTGTCATATTTTAATCGGCCTCATGCTGTTTTCTGGCACAAGGCTGATTACGTCTGTGGGGCAGGCCGATCGGTTGTTGTTGGTGGGGGGGGAACCGTTGTGCACTCTGCACAGTGATCGGTGGGGGAGGTGGCCAGGCTGGCCATGGGTGGGGGGAAATTGGGGAAGCCATCAGGAGTTTGGTGATTAAGAGGCCAGCAATGGGGCCGGGGAGGGGGCAGCGCGCATGCGCCGATCTCCCTACAGGAGTATCAGCGCATGTGTGCAGTGGCCTGCTAAGTGCGCTAATGCCGACCTCTTGGGCGAAATAATTCCCCCTCCTCCCCCGGTGTGAATCCTCTGCCGGATTCTGAAGCACAGAGTGCCGAGAATTCAACTGACTAAATTTGCCCAAAAAACAGGCAGGAAAATCTCCCATTTTCCCACCCGTTGTGCAATTAGAGTTTGTTTTGGGAAAATCGTCCCCAAGATGTTTACTCTTCTAAATTCCAGCAGATACAAGCCTAGCAAGTCCTACCTTTCCTCATAAGACAACACATCCATTCCAGATATTGCTCTGGTAAACCTTTTCTTGAACTTCTTCCAATGTACTTGCATCCTTCCTTAAATAAGGTGACTGATACTGTGCATAGTACTCCAGATGTGGTCTCACTGGTGCTCTGTATAACTGAAAAATAACCTCCCTACTTTTATTTTCCGTTTCCCTTACAAAAATTTTAATATTCCATTAGCTTTCCTAATTACTTGCTGTACCTACATAGTAGCCTTTTGCGATTCATGCAATAAGACACACAGATCCCTCTGCATCTCAGAGCTGAATGTGGCTGAGCCATTGCAGATATAATTGCCTTAGCCATTAGTATGTGCTGATGGAATTAGCATGCTCAGGGACCTCTGAGTTGGTAACCTTGTCCTGCCAAGAGATGTGAGGATATACCTGAGACAGCAAAGGTGGAAACAGTTAACCTTTTCTGCTGCCCAGCATATGCTGCTCAGATCTCACAGATGCAGGGGACTGCACTGAGAACACAGACTTGTGGACTCACAGTTTGTGATGTTGCTGTTTATGGTCATGTTGCTGTTGTTCCATATTCTTTTGCTCAACTTGGATGCAACAGCTGCAGATTTTGACATGTATGCATTTATTTCATCATCAAGTAATAGATTGCTGGTGATTATAGAGCCTAAATATGAGAAGCAACCAATAACCATCAGTACAACATTGTCAGTGCTGATAGATGATGGTATGGCAACATCCTAAACCATGACATTTGCCATCTTGATGCTGAAGGTCAGACCAAATTCTTTACAAGTTTGAGAAAGTCTGTCCATTTGCTGTTGAAGGTGTTTCTCAGTGTGAAATGGCAGTGCTATCATCCACGTAGAACAATTTTCTGATGAGAATTTGGAGCACCTTTGTCTTGGATCACAGACGAACAAGGCTGAACAGCTTCCCATCATTTCTGCTATGTAAGTGGACACCATCTGGAAGTGAACCAAAGTCAGCAGAGAAGAATATGCCAAAGAGCATCAATGCTCCAATGTTACCCTGTCATAGGTGATTTTACTGATCATGTTGTTCTGGAAAGAGCAGTTTCGTAATATTAGTCACCATGTGCCATCTCTCTGTCGTGGTGATTAGATCTGAACCATTTATCTCCACTTATGCCACTCGTTCATCTATTTTATTGGAGATACTTCTCACACTCAGGCTTCGAGCCTTTAATTTTTTTTGCCGTTATTCCCTGCACAATTGCTGTTAAACTCCCTCTTTGTTCCTGTCACGCTCCTTGGGGTGAATTTTCCCATTCCGCCTGCCACGGGAATCAGAGTGGGCGAGGGGCGAATAATGGAAAGGTCCATTGACAGGATTTTCTGGTTTCCTCGGGCAGGATTTTCCAGTTTTGGGGTGAGCGCAGCTGGAAAATCCCACACCATGTCTTTATCTACATCATTATACTATTGCCTCAATTTTTAACTTTGGATTTCTAAATCTCCATTCACCAGAACTCTCTCCCATCCTGTTAGTTTAAAGCCCTAACAACAACTCCAGTTTTATGATTTTTCAGGGCATTGACCCTGTTTAAGTGGAGCCCATCCCAACAGAACAGCTCTTTATTTCCTGAGAATTGGTGCCAGACTCCCATGAATTGAAACCTTTCTTCCCAAACCACACTTTGAGTTGTGCATTTAATCTGTTTGATCACATGCCACGTGGCTGAGGTAATCATTCAGAGATAATTATTTTGATGTCCAGCATTTTAATTTGAGCCCTAACTCTTCGAGTTGTCTCAGCAGAATATCATTCCTAGTTCTACCCATGTTGTTGGCTCCTACCTGTACCACAACAACTGGATTCTCCCCTTTCCATTCCAGGTTTTTTTCCACATGTTAGGAGATTTATTTACTCGTGAGACAAGGGTATCATTGGCTGGCCAGCACTTATTGCCTATCCCTAGTTGCCCAAGGGCACTTGAGGGTCAACCTCGGTGCTGTGGCTCTAGAGTCACATGTAGGCTAGACCAGATAAGGTTAGCAGATTACCTTCCCTAAAGGACATTAGTGAACCAGATGGGTTTTTCCGCCAATCGACAATGGTTTCATAGTTACCAGTAGATTATTAATTCCAGATAGATTTTATTGAATTCAAATTCCACCAGCTGCCATGGCGGGATTCGAATCCTGGTGACCTGAACATTACCTGAGTTTCTGGATTAATAGTCTAGCGATAATACCACTAGCTCATTGCCTCCCCTAAAGATGTCGTTAATCCACCAAAACTTCTACTTTCTTAGAAGACTAAGGAAATCTGGCATGTCAGCTACAACTCTCTCCAACTTTTACAGTTGCACCATAGAAAGCATTCTTTCTGGTTGTATCACAGCTTGGTATGGCTCCTGCTCTGCTCAAGACCGCAAGGAACGACAAAAGGTCGTGAATGTAGCCCAATCCATCACGCAAACCAGCCTCCCATCCATTGACTCTGTCTACACTTCCCGCTGCCTCGGCAAAGCAACCAGCATAATCAAGGACCACATGCACCCCGGACATTCTCTCTTCCACCTTCTTCCATCGAGAAAAAGATACAAAAGTCTGAGGTCTCATACCAACTGACTCAAGAGCAGCTTCTTCCCTGCTGCCATCAGACTTTTGAATGGATCTACCTCATATTAAGCTGATCTTTCTCGACACCCGAGCCAAGACTGTAACACTACGTTCTGCACTCTCTCGTTTCCTTCTCTATGAATGGTATGCTTTGTCTGTTTAGCGCACAAGAAACAATACTTTTCACTATTCTAATACATGTGACAATAATAAATCAAACCAAAACCCTGGCACTGGGTAGGCAACACAACCTCCAGAGCTCCCAATTCTGGCTGCAGAGAACAGTGTCTATTTTGATTTGATTTATTATTGTCACATGTATTAACATTCAGTGAAAAGTATTGTTTCTTGCGCGCTATACAGACAAAACATACCTTCATAGAGAAGGAAATGAGAGAGTGCAGAATGTAGTGTTACAGTCATAGCTAGGGTGATGAGAAAGATCAATTTAATGCAAGGTAAGTCCATTCAAAAGTCTGACAGCCGCAGGGAAGAAGCTGTTCTTGAGTCGGTTGGTACGTGACCTCAGACTTTTGTATCTTTTTCCCGAAGGAAGAAGGTGGAAGAGAGAATGTCAGGGGTGCGTGAAGTCCTTAATTATGCTGGCTGCTTTGCTGAGGCAGCGGGAAGTGCAGACAGTTAATGGATGGGAGGCTGGTTTGCGTGATGGATTGTGCTACATTCACGACCTTTTGTAGTTTGTTGCGGTCTTGGGTAGAGCAGGAGCCATACCAAGCTGTGATACAACCCGAAAGAATGCTTTCTATGGTGCATCTGTAAAAGTTGCTGAGAGTCATAGCTGACATGCCAAATTTCTTTAGTCTTCTGAGAAAGTTGGTGGGCTTTCTTAACTATAGTGTCAGCATAGGGGGACCAGGACAGGTTGTTGGTGATCTGGACACCTAAAAACTTGAAGCTCTCGACCCTTTCTACTTCGTCCCCATTGATGTAGACAGGGACATGTTCTCCTTTACGCTTCCTGAAGTCTATGACAATCTCCTTTGTTTTGCTAACATTGAGGGAGAGATTATTGTCACCGCACCAGTTCACCAGATTCTCTATCTCATTCCTGTACTTTGTCTCGTCATTGTTTGAGATCCGACTCACTATGGTGGTGTCGTCAGCAAACTTGAAAATCGAATCTATCCCCCAACCAAACTGCCCCCTATCACTACCCCATATATTTGTATACTTGCAAAATGCAAGATTGACAAGCTTTGACATGTCTCTTTTTTCAACAATACATTCCTTTTCATTCTCCCATTTGAATGGCATCTTACACCTTTGTGCCATGGTCAGTTTTCTTATCCGTTCTGTAGTGCTTCCCCACATCTACACGGGTAGTGAGCACCTGTTGGTCAAGGTCAAGAGCTAAGGCTCTTCCATCACTACTTGCTGAATCCTCATACCTACTTTCCTCACAGTCACACCCTTTTGTCCATGACCAGTGGCAAACTCTAAAGTGCTACCTAATTATAAAATAAGTTTAAGGGAAACTCACAAATGTGAGGTAATGCATTTTGGAAGGTTTAATACAGATAGGAAATATACAGTAAATGGCAGAACCCTTAAGGGTATTGATAGGAAAAGGGATCTGAGTATACAGGTACACAGGTCACTGAAAGTGGCAATGCAGGTGGAGAAGGTAGTCAAGAAGGTATGCGGCATGCTTGCCTTCATCGGCCGGGCTATTGAGTTTAAAAATTGGCAAATCATGTTGCAGCTTTATAGAATCTTAGTTAGGCCGCACTTGGAATATAGTGTTCAATTCTGGTCGCCACACTACCAGAAGGATGTGGAGGCTTTAGAGAGGGTACAGAAAAGATTTACCAGGATGTTGCCTGGTATGGAGGGCATTAGCTATGAGGAGGTTGGAGAAACTTGGTTTGTTCTCACTGGAGTGACGGAGGTTGAGGGGCGATCTGATAGAAGTCTACAAGATTATGAGAGGTATGGACAGAGTGGATAGTCAGAAGCTTTTTCCCAGAGTGGGAGAGTCAATTACTAGGGGGCGCAGGTTTAAGGTGCGAGGGGCAAGGTTTAAAAGAGATGTACGAGGCAGATTTTTTACACAGAGAGTGGTGGGTGCCTGCAACTGGTTGCCGGGGGAGGTAGTGGAAGCGGATACAGTAGTGACTTTTAAAGGGCGTCTTGACAAATACACGAATAGGATGGGAATAGAGGGATATGGTCCCTGGAAGGGTAGGGGGTTTTAGTTAAGTCGGGCAGCATGGTCGGTGTAGGCTTGGAGGGCCGAAGGGCCTGTTCCTGTGCTGTAATTTTCTTTGTTCTGTGTTTGTTCTTTGTTCTTTATCAGAGATATACCACCTGTATAAAATTCCTGACTCATACATTGTCACTTTCAGGCCTCACCACCTCACTCTGTGCAATTTATAAGCGGGTTGGTAGTGGGTGAGTAAGGCTCCCCATAAAGGGTAGTAGGCAGCTAGAATAAGTCACCATTGGAGAGCAATTGAAAACAGTGGTATTACTCAGTACAAGAGGCAATGAATGTGTTTCAAGAAACAGATCATTTGCAGATGTGGTGAAAACACCAGTGAAATCAAATGAAAACAATATCCCTATTATAGCAAGTGTTTTACTTTCTATTAATAAAGTCTGTTGTCTTCTTCCTATATTCCTTTGAACTTGTGGGCAAAATAAGTGGCCCAGTAGTCACCCTAATATAGGAAAGGTGCTTCATACACTTAATATTCACAAATTTCCAGAATTCCTGATGAGATGTAGGAACATTGGCACAGAGGATGTGAGAGGAGGTGGAGGCCCTTCGAACAGCAGATTAAAAAGGTGTCGGAAAAGTAGTCACTTGAAGCGGTGAAAAGTTGAAAACAATAATACATCAGACATATATTCAGGCAATACCTTCAGCCTTTTCAAGCAAGCACTCAAAATATATTCAACTAAATAAACACCTGTGCAATTATACAGAAGGCACTGGAGAAAAATACATTGTGTCAAGCCAAGAGGGTTGAATTTTGTGAGGAAATATGTCAAAGGACTGAGGTGGATTTAATCACGTGAAGCTGTCTCAATTTATTACATTTATCTGATGAATTGAAAATAAGCCAGTCTCTGTCTGTTCTTTGAATTCCTCCTTCGAAATGGAGGGAGAGGGTGTTTCACTCTGGTTTAAAGTTCCTCGCAACATCACTGAGCTGACTTGAAAACTGAAAAAATGAACATACTCTTTGCTGACATGCATTATGAATTTACAATGGGGAAAGACAATTCATTTGTACATTTGTAGCTGAGATTGGCAATCTGTGCTTCTAGGCAAAATGAAGTCCTTAGCTGAATGGTAAAGCAACTTTCAGCATTCGAATCTTGAAAGACTTAAATGGCCTACATGTGACTCCAGACCCACAGCAATTTGATTGGGTCTTACCCTCTGAAACAGCCCATTAGCCACACAGTTCAAGTGCAATTAGAGATAGACAACAAATTCTGGCCTTGCCAGCAATGCTCAAGCCCCATTATTTTTTTAAATGTTCATGCACCCGGGGACATTTAGATTCAATGATTTCCCCGCCATCTGAAAGTGTTAGTGATAAAATTAATGGGTGGGTGCACAAGTTGCCTGGCTTTCTGATGTTCTGGCCATTTTGTAACTGTGAACTCAAACCCAAGTGGGATGCTCATACCACCATACCTGGAGTGAAAGGCAGCTGGTAACCTGCAGATTATCCGCAGTATCAAATATCCACGAAATGCTCATCCAAATGATGGATGTCAGTGATGTAAAGCAAGCTTGTTTTCCATGTCCAGTGTTAGCATTAAGCACCCTCAGCTCAGGAGAAGCTTGTTTCTGTTTCAAAGATTGGCCGTAGCTGTGTATGAATACCCACAAGATTGGTGAAGTTCTCAGCATGCAGTTGAGAAAATTGTTATTTTAGTGACTGTCCATATTTCCTCTGCATTTTGTTTTATTTGTTCATGGGATATGGGTGCAACTGGCTAAGTCAGCATTTATTGTCCATCCCTAATTGTGCATGAGAAGGTGGTGGCAAACCGCCTTTGTGAGCTATCACGGCCAATTCGGTAATGCCATTGAATGTCAAGGGGAAATGATTAACTTCTCTCTCAGTGGAGATGGTCATTGCCAGGCAGTTGTGACACAAATGTTAATTGACACTTGTCAGCCAAGCCTGAATGTTGTCGAGGTCTTGCTGTATATCGAAACAAGTTGATTCAGTGTCTCAGGAGTTGCGAATGATGTTAAACATTGAGTAATCATCAACAAACATCCCCACTTCTGACCTTATGATCGAGGGAAGGTTATTGATGAAGCAACTGAAGATGGTTGAGCCTAGGACACTACCCTGAAGAACTCCTGCATTGATGTCCTGGAACTGACATGGATTGTGCTCCAACAACCACAGCCATCTTCCCTTGTGCCAAGTATGACTCCAACCGGTGGAGAGTTTTCCCTCATCCCCATTGCCCTCAGTTTTGCTAGGGCTCTTTGTTAAATGTTGCCTTGATGTCAAGGGCAATCACTCTTACCTCAGCTCTTGAGTTCAGCTCTTTTGTCCATGTTTGGAGCAAGGTTATAATGAGGTCAGAAGTTGAGTGGCCTCAGAGGAACTAAGTGTCAGTGAGTGGGTCATTGCTGAGTAGGTGGACTTGATAGCACTGTCAATGACACCTTCCATCAATCTGTAGATGATTGAGAGAAGACTGGACTAGCCATATAAATACTGTGGTTGCAAGAGCAGGTCAGAGTCTGGTAATTCTGTGCAAGTAACTCATCTCTTGATTCCCCAAAGCCTGTCCACCATCTACAAGGCAAAAGTCAGGAGTGTAATGGAATACTCTCCACTTGCTTGGATGAATGCAGCTCCAACATCACTCAAGAAGCTCTATGCCATTCAGGACAAAGCACCCCATCCACTCTATCGGAAAACATTCACTCCTTCCACCACTGACATTTGAAGCTAAAGACCACAACTGAAACAATGGCATCTCCTTGACTGATAGCTGAGAGAGAGAGGTGAGAGAATTCTTCCCCAGCTAGGTTGTATCTACAATTGCCATCTCTATGTCATATATATTGATGGCTGGATGCCATTATCACCTTATTAGGATTTCTGAGCACAGTAGTCAAAGAAATAGATCTAACTACACATCACACTGACAAACAATGATGTAATGATTGGGTGTCCAACTGAAAACCACACCAAAGCCTAAGGGAGTGTTTTATTGTTATTTACGTACAAAAGCAATCAGTCCTGATGAGCAGCAGTGTGCATCATCCACAAAATACACCGCACTCACCAAGGCTCCTCAGGTAGCAACTTCCAAACCCATGATCATTACCATCTGTAAGGACAAGGGCAGTCAATACAAGTTCCTCACCAAGGGTTATGGGGGAAAGGCAGGAGAATGGGGATGAGAAAAATATCAGCCATTGGGGGCCGAGTGGCTTAATTCTGCTCCTATGTCTTATGGTCTTATGGCCTAAGTCACTCACCATCCTGACTTGGAAACGTAACACCATTCATTCACTGTCACTGGGTCAAAATACCGGAAATTACTATGGGTGTACGTATCCCACATGGAATGCAGCAGTTCAAGAAGGCAGCTCACCACCACCTTCTCAAAGGCAATTAGGGATGGGAAATAACTGGCCTAGCCAGCGACTCCCACTTCCCCGTGAATAATAACAAAAAAGAATGATGGCATGGTAATTGGTCAAGTTAGACCTGTCCTGTTTTTGGTGTCCAGGATATCCCTGGGCAATTTTACACATTGCTGAGTAGATGCTAGTGTTGTAACTGTACTGGAACATACAAGTATTCTTGCTATGCCTGTTTGTATTCCCATTTCTCATACCATCCATCATATGGTTTCTCAAAATGGTGTTAGTCAGAGTTAGTTACAAATTATCTGCCGATTTGTTCTGTGAAACCCAACCACTTGAAAATTGTATTGAATCTGTTCAAGCTCATTTTACTTCAGAATCTTGACTGGAACATGGAATAAGACACTTGTTTCATCAATTGGGGTTTCATTTGAAGCTAAAGACCACAACTGAAACAATGGCATCTCCTTGACTGATAGCTGAGAGAGAGGTGAGAGAATTCTTCCCCAGCTTGGCTCAAGCATGGTTAGTTCTGGAACATAAAACTGCAGTAATATTGCTGGAATCTCATCAGGACTGATTGCTTTTGTATGTAAATAACAATAAAACACTCCCTTACGCTTTGCATGTGGTTTTTAGTTGGACACCCAATCATTACATCATTGTTTGTCAGTGTAATGTGTAGTTAGATCTATTTCTTTGACTACTGTGCTCAGAAATCCTAATAAGGTGAGAATGGCATCCAGCCATCAATATATATGACATAGAGATAGCAATTGTAGATACAACCGAGCTGGGGAAGAATTCTCTCACCTCTCTCTCTCTCTCAGCTATCAGTCAAGGAGATGCCACTGTTTCAGTTGTGGTCTTTAGCTTCAAATGAAACCCCAATTGATGAAACAAGTGTCTTATTCCATGTTCCAGTCAAGATTCTGAAGTAAAATGAGCTTGAACAGATTCAATACAATTTTCAAGTGGTTGGGTTTCACAGAACAAATCGGCAGATAATTTGTAACTAACTCTGACTAACACCATTTTGAGAAACCATATGATGGATGGTATGAGAAATGGGAATACAAACAGACATAGCAAGAATACTAACCAGCATTGGTCAATTATTATAAAAACAGATATTGTTGGAAAAGGTCAGCATCTGTGGTGAGAGAAACAGAGTTAATATTTCGAGTCCAACATAACTCTTCTTTGGAACTGAAGGTAGGGGGATGTGATAGAAGGGTCAATTATTGTGTAGATTATAATATGTTCTGTGCTTAACTTGGACACACTAAAAATCTTGGACCTTTATATTAATCTGCTACTATGGGTGGGAGAGGGTTGGATGGATGGAATTTAAAAATTAAATACAGGGAACGTGTGCCCAATATGCCATACACGTGCCACACATCATGCCCATCTTTTCTACAGTATGGGATGTCCGAGTGATTCTCTGTGGAGAGGTGGGTCACTTCATTAACATATTTAAATAGGCTTCTTCCTTGCAATTGGGAAACTGATTTGAAATTGACTTGTTGCATGGGTTTCCAAAGGTTAGGGAAGCCTGGCAGTGGCAGGGAATAGGCTAACTGTTGAAGATGCCTTTTCCAGCACTGCTTGTGGGACATGAGGGCAAGGCCATTCCCTTCAGTTCCAAAAGGAAGTCTTTGATCCTCCCTTACCTAGATTTCCTCCACCATCTTTCCCCACCCCAACGAACTCTGAAGGTTGCCCACCCTTCAGTTTCTCCCCATAAACCATTTATATCGGGTTGCATTTACAAAGATACACAAACCAATTAGAATATTGATTAGATGGCCCAGAATTTACCAATAACTATTTAATTTACACATTCATTTTAGATGATTAAAAGAGAGATGCCTTAGGCTGTCTCCTTTACTTGCAGTCAAAGAACAAAGGAAATTACAACCCAGGAACAGGCCCTTCGGCCTTCTAAGTCTGTACCGACCATGCTGTCCAACTGAAATAAAACCCCCTATTCTTCCGGGTACCATAATCCCTCTATTCCCATCTTGTTCATGTATTTGTCAAGATGCCCCTTAAAAGTCACTATCGTATCTGCTTCCACTACCTCCCCCGGCAGCGAGTTCTAGGCACCCACCGCCCTCTATGTAAAAGACTTGCCTCGTAAAACTCCTTAAACCTATGTCCCCTAGTATTTGACTCTTCCACCTGGGAAAAAGCTTCTGACTATCCACTCTGTCCATGCCTCTCATAATCTTGTAGACTTCTATCAGGTCGCCCCTCAACCTCCATTGTTCCACTGAGAACAAACCAAGTTTCTCCAACCTCTCCTCATAGCTAAGGCCCTCCATACCAGGCAACATCCTGGTAAATCTTTTCCGTACCCTCTCCAAAGCCTCCACATCCTTCTGGTAGTGTGGTGACCAGAATTGAACACTATATTCCAAGTGTGGTCTAACTAAGGTTCTATAAAGCAGCAACATGACTTGCCAATTTTTAAACTCAATGCCCCGGCCGATGAAGGCAAGCATGCCATATGCTTTCTTGACTACCTTCTTCACCTACCTTGCCACTTTCAGTGACCTGTGTACCTGTACAGCCAGATCCCTCTGCCTATCAATACTTTCAAGGGTTCTGCCATTTACTGTATATTTCCTATCTTTATTAGACCTTCCAAAATGCATTACCTCACAGTCAATCTAGGTGGAATACCCATAGTGGGTTAATTAAACCATAAAATGCTTGTCTGCATAAGTACACACATCTTGCATTTTGGAAAATACAATCCAGATAGGAAATACTGACTAGAGCAATCAAAGGAAAATCTAATTCCAAATTGAGGGACTCCAGGTTAAGCTATGAACATACACAGTCTGCAACAGAAAGAGGTTGCTAACCGGTAACTGGGTTTACCAGATAACAGAGGAAGAGTTGCATGATATATTATGAGTAAGAAGTAACAGTGTCCCCTGGAAAGTTCATGAGGGCGCTCTTACCAAAAACATTCTGAGTGTTGAATGAGCATGAAAACGGGACAGTTTCAGATCTGTTTTTTCAGCGAGGCCGCAAATGAAATCTTATGCCACTTTGTGCAAAAAATGATGCACAATCTGATTCCTGTCAGTAGGGGGAGGGGGCAGGGTTGAAGCTCACCAGAAAGCCGGCTGCTCAGCGTTATCACGCATGTACAGATCTGTCAATCACTTCTCCCACTGGGTAGCACCTCCCACACGCCCCCCCACTTCCCCCCCCCGGATCGCTGGTTTCCCCAGCCGATTGGCTCCCACCCTGATGGATATCAAACCCCGCACACCCTCCTCCCAGCCTGGCCGATCGCACTTCACTCCCAGCTCGGTCGATCGCCCCCACTCCGGCCTGGCCAATTGCCTTCCCCGGCCTGGCTGATTGTCGATTGCAGAGCGTTCAGCTCTCCCTACCTCCCTCCCCTTAGGCTCCACTCACATTGTCGCCCTGTCCCTCCCCTGAGGCCCTGTCCCATCATGTCTTCACCCCTTAGCACTGCTCGGTGCCTGACAGTGCTAGGGCTTCTGGTGGGCAGTGCCAGACAGCCAATGGCAAAGTTCCAGGCTGGCACTGCCCAAGGGGACTGTCCCCCCGCCCCTGACCACCTGGGGGACCTCAATAGTCTTCAGTCCCACTGACCTGGGCACCACATCAAGTCCCTGTTGATGGGGAGCATACATGATCCTCGCCAGATCACCTTTACAGTGAGGTCATTAAGGTAAGTGAGCATAGGCAATTGCATCCTGGGCTCATTCATTCTGTGTAATTTTGATTTTACGTATTAAAATCAGCCTTGTGCCAGACTGATCACGTTGGAAATCCGGAATCGGTAAGATCGCGACAGGCAAGAAAAAGGGCGTGGACCCAATTGTTCATCTCTTGCGTGATCTTACTGGCTTTCCCGACCCATCAACTGGCAGAGAGCGGGAGGACGCCAATCAGGGATGGCCATCCAGATGTGGGGGGTGGGGTGGGGAGGGGGGGGGGCGGCTGGCATTGGAGTGGATCGGGAGATCAGGGCTATCCAGGGTGGAAGGGGAGGATCAGAAGATCAGAGATCAGAACTGTCTGGGGAGATCGGGAGATTGGGGCTGGCCGGGGGTGGGGATGGGGGGTCGGGGGTGACATCAGGGATGGCTCATAGAACATAGAACAGTACAGCACAGTACAGGCACTTCGGCCCTCAATGTTGTGCCGAGCTTTGTCCGAAACCAAGATCAAGCTATCCCACTCCCTATCATTCTGGTGTGCTCCATGTGCCTATCCAATAACCGCTTGAAAGTTCCTAAAGTGTCCGACTCCACTATCACAGCAGGCAGTCCATTCCACACCCCAACCACTCTCTGAGTAAAGAACCAACCTCGGACATCCTTCCTATACCTCCCACCATGAACCTCGAAGAGGTCAGGGGGGCCAGCGATCAGGGGGGTGGGGGGCTCTGCAAGGCCAGCGAAGGGGGCTGGCCAGCAATTGGGAAGCTGGTAATACGGGGCCACTGCGCATGCCCCAATCTCTGCACTGACAGATCAACGCATGTGCAGTGACCCGCTCAGCGCTATGCTACTGGCCTCTCCAGTGGAAACAGGCCTCACCCACAGATTTTCAGAGGGAATCCCACTAGGGCACTCTGCGATGCACAGAATGATGGAGATTTGCCCTGGAAACCACGCAAAAAAAGACCAATGGGAGTTACTCCCATTTTCCCACAGATTGGGGACTTAGAATTTCTTTGGGAGAATCCCGGCCGAAAAATCTGCACCAAGTGTTAACTTTCCCAGTTTTTGTGAAAACAGTCCTAGCTTCTCAGGTCTTTCTTCACATCAGCTTCCGTCTCTCTCTCTCTCTCTGTCCTAGTTTTCTGCAATCGAGTTTCTAACCTCTTCTTAAATGCTGACATGCTCTCTAATTCCAACATTAACTTCAATAGTGCATTCCACAAATTAATGTCCACACTGCAAAAATACTTTTCTCCTGTTCTCTATTTGGAATAATTTAGAATTAATCTGATATCTTTGTCCTCTCATGCTGGATATCTTAAAAAGTAGAACAGTCCTTTCTAATCTGCTTTGTTCCAAAATTTTACACATCCTTTTCAACTCATAACCTCCTTTCAGTTACTAAAATCAGCCCATTTCTCAGATCTTTTATTTTACATTTATGCTTCCTCACACCAGGCAACATCCCAGTGAATCTATTGACATAACCTCATTTTGCCCCGTTCCTCCATTTTATAAATATGCCCTTGCAGCTTACTATAGTTGTCAGAATTAACCTTTCCTTAGCATAATCTACAACCTTGGATATTACTCTCTTTAGCATTATGATAATCTAAAATTGATATATATAAAGGCCATTGCTACCGACTTCTAAGAAACTGCAGCCTGAATTTTCATTCCACAGCTGAGAGTGCAGAGTTGGAAGAATTTCTGGCTTGGCAGAGCCAACTAATGGAAAACTGCCTCGAAGCCCTGGGAGTTCTGATTTTCATTCCAGGGCATGTGTAATGGGAGTTGGGCCTTCTGGCCCCAGAAGCAGTTAGGAAGGCTGCTGGGCTTGGAGGCTGGCTGAATGAAAGGCTGGCCTTGGTGGTCCAACACTTTGTCCCAGCTGCAAAGAGAAAACAAAAAACAGCCCTCAAGCCCTCATTCCCGATTGCTCCATATGTGCCAGCCCATGCAACCTCATGCCCCTAAATGCCCCCCATGGATGCTCATATTCTCCATGCCAATCTATGCCCTCACCCATGGCTCCTGATACCATCCTATGCCCCCCTACCAAGCCCCCATGGCCTTTGTAGTCCCTATGCCAACATATTTCCCACAACAACCCCTTTTGCCTGACACTTTCCATGCCTTCTTATGCAATATTCAAAATGAGCAGACCTCAGGACTCATGCACAGAAAATAAAAAAGTCCTAAGTATCTACTGATAAATTCACCATTTGAAAGAAAAAATATTGTCATTGATAAAATTCCATTCACTACATTTAAATTCCTCCAACTACTTAATTCTTTATAACAAGCATTTGTATTCACAACCCCACATCAAAAACTTTGTAAGCACTTGGAGCTGTCAGTCAAACTGATTTGACAGGCATCCCACTCTGAGAATTATAGGTATAAAATCAGCCATGGAGCACAAATCTTATAATGACAACCCTTGGGCATATGTTAAAACAGAGTGAAATAGCAACCACTGATTTGTTTTTATCCTGCTGATTTTTTTCTAAATTTGAAGGCCAAGGGATTTAAATCCCTTAAGAACTTGACAGTTCCAATAAGACAGGTTCCCTTGACAGTTTGACAGTTCCCCTAACAGCCCCCTTGACATTCCAATGAGTTGAGTTTATCCATTTCTTCACACATTCATGTCTACTTTTAACAATCCCGAAGTGCACTTTACATCTCCCTGGATCTTATCCGACCTCTGCAAAGAACTCTGCGAACTCTAGATGTTCTGCTGATAGATATAAATTGCACAGGCCGTGTTTAGAACAGCCCACCAGCTAAAATTAGATCTGACTGAAGGTAGCTACACCTGTGTGGCTCCCTGTCTGTGCAGAAAATCAGATCTGCCTTTCACTCCAACTATGTTTTCTCTCTTTTAACTAGTTCTTAATACAATTTATTATCTTCCCCTAATTCATTATCCCTTGATTTCTCCATTAATCCCCTCCAGAGTACTTTGTAAAATGTGTTCTAACAGTCCACATACATCATTTCCACCATTTCCCCCATCCACCAGATCTGTCATCTTTGCAGAAGACTCTGTCAGGCTTGCAATGTACAATTCTTTCTGAGCTCAGTGTTAACACCTTCTGATTGTTTTCTCTTCATCAAGATAGTCAGTAATATCATCTTTAATTAAAGATCCTAAAATTTCTCTACCACAAGATGTTAAACTAAATGACCTACAATTAGTGTACTTTGCTCTGTCTGCCTTTGTCAAAATAGCTCAGATATTTAAAGTTTTTTAAAATTTTATTTATAAGTCACAAGTAAGGCTTACGTGAACACCACAATGAAGTTACTGTGAAATTCCCCGAGTCGCCACAATCCGGCGCCTCTTCGGATCAATGCACCTAACCAGCACCTCTTTCAGACTGTGGGAGGAAACTGGAGCACCCGGGGAAACCCACGCAGACACGGAGAGAATGTGCAAACTCCACACAGACGGTGACCTAAGCTGGAATCGAACCCGGGTCCCTGCGCTGTGAGGCAGCAGTACTAACTATTGTGCCACCGTGCCACATTTTGGCATAACCACATATTGGTTATTCTCCAGTCCTCTGAGGCACATCCATTTTGGTATAATCATGAAACAGAATTTGTATAACCTTCACTTCCTTGGATGTGCCCAATCAGGTGCTGCCTCTTCATTCCCATTTAGCTCAGCTAATGTCTCAAATCCTTCACTTTATTGTAACAACTCTTACTTCTCTTTGAATCAATTCAGGATTTATCTCCTCCCTGACATTTTCCATTTTGGAAACACTGCAGCAATATGCTTGTTAAATATCCCAAAGTGTTTCTCTTTATCCTCTGAGCACTCACTATCCTCTCAAGAAACCCATCTCACACTTAACAATTCTCTTATTCTTTTTTGTAGAATACATTTTCATTTTATGATTTTTTCCTCATAGTTACCAGAACCTCTATCTGGGAAACTCAGAAAAATAATGTACTGGATTTGGGGATTTTACAGATTTTGGATCCTCGGCCTAGAACATACTTATAATACATATAGTCTGAACAATAAAGAATAAAAGGGTCTTATTCAAATTGCTTTCCAGGGTGCCAGCTTTGAGTGTAACCAGGTTTTGGGTCTTTCCTGATTTTGGGTGCCGGATAAGGGATCTAGTACTGTATTACCTCACTTTCATTCAGCCCTGTTAGCCACGTTCCTTATTCCCACATCTCTTACTATTTTACCTACAGACCCCATAAGCCTACTACTTCAACGTTAGTTTGGTTTTCACCTCTTTACTAATGTGTTTATTACAGACAATCTTCTCGCACTTTTTTGTCCGAGCTCTCTTTAGCCTTTCTAATCTCCCTTTTCATAAATTTTCCTCATATTGCTTCTATTTGACCAAGGCCTTTTTTTAAAATTGACTAACCGACAACTGCAAAAATCTTCATTTATTATTTTCTGTTTTTGTTCAATCTCCTTTGTTATTTAAGGAAACACAATGTGAAGATGCTTCTGTGAAGCACCCAGGAATGTCTTAAATTTTAAAGGCTGTACATAAATGCAAGTTGTTATTTTTTCTTCCCCCTCTCTGAATCAGTAAGACTCCAGCAACTGCTCTGACTGAAAACAATTAAATTAGAACCTATAGGAATCATGCATAGGTCTTTCTACCCTATACAAGTTAAGATTTTTGCCTTGTGTCCTTATATCACTAAATGGTTGTACTTCAGACAGTATTTTATCTGAAATTAGTCAATATAGCAAAACTGATTCCAAAAAGGCCTATTCAGAAAGACTAAATGAGTTACTGAATGTGCAGTATGCAGATTAGTTGATTTAAAAAAAAATGAAGGCTAGGGTCAGTCTTTCTTCCATATTCCCTCAAGAAAAATTATTTGAATGATATTCCCAGTTCATTCAAATTTCGAGTGGACTGTTGAGAATGAATGGTCATAATTTAAGATGAAGGTGGTGGCATAGTGGTATTGTCATGGTACCCGTAATCCAGAGATGTGGAGTGGGTCAAAGGGCCTGTTCCTGTGCTGTACTGTTCTTTGTTCTTTGGTAATGCTCTGTGGGCCTGGGTTTGAATCCCACCGTAACAGATGATGAAATTTGATTTCAATGAAAAACACTTCCTGTTGTAATGATTGTTGTAAAAACCCACTCATGCCCATTAGGGAAGGAAATCTGCCATTGTCACCTGATCCATAGCAATGTGGTTGACTCTTAAAATGCCCTCTGCAAAGGCCTAGCAACATTCCGTTCCAGGGCTATTTGGGAGAACCGCACATCCCATGAATGAGTAAAAAAATGCTTGTGGGCAATCCTTCATCTCCAAACTTCAGTCTCTCTATTCCCATCAAAAGCTTTCTTATAGCTCTCTCTTGCCTTTGAACTATCTTCTCTTAATCCTCCAAATTTGCCGACACACTAGCTCCCACAGGCGATGGGTGCAATCCTCTGCTTCTGAAGATGCTGGGCTTGTAGGCAGGAAGGGCATTTAATTGGCCAATCGACATGAAACGGTGGCATACCTGAATTCTGCCACCTTCCTGATTCCACCAGAATTCTGGGTGGGAAGGTCCACGGTCGACCATCCCACCCTGCTGCTAAGTAAGACCCTTGAGTAACCAATTCATGACCACTTAAGAGCCTCTTCCAGCCACTGCTAGGATTAACCGAGCGCCAAGCCAGCCTGCCAATGTGCCTGCACAACTGGTAAAAGAGCGCCTGTCGTATGTGTGTGAGGGACATCCCCCAATCAAAGGCACTCAGAGTTTAATCAAGGCATTGGTATTGGGCAGGGGAGTTCTAACTGCTGAGAGCCATCCCTCCTGCCCTGACCATTCTCTCCCCTTCCCAGACCCCCACCCTTAGAAACCTCTATTTCCACATCACTTACCTTTCTGCTGGGTCTGGGACTCTAGGCGATGTAGTTCTGACCATGGCCATGGCCTCCTCTGTGGTGCTGTTGCTCAGAGGAGTTGCCAGTCTCTAATTGGTTAGCAATCAGCCAGCATCAAAAGAAGATTCCATTTTATCGCTTCCCTTGCACCTTTACTATGGTGAAATCACGAAATCTGCCTATGGTTCCCACTCAGATTCATTCTTCCCCAAGAACTCTGGAACACTTTGGCTGGATTTTACTGGCACGCACGCCTTGATTCTGGGGCCGGGCAAGGCTCGGAGAATGGCATTCTCCATTGGCCTCGGGTGCGATTGTACGAAACCCGGGCGGACGTGCCGGTGAAATTCTGTCCGTGTAATGGATGCATTCCAGATATTTTCTTCTGTCTGGCACAAAGGATGCTCCCTACGAATTGGAACTACACTCACATGTGACATAACCCTGAAAAGAAGACCCCCATTGTAAAAGACCCAGTAAAGTAACAGACTGATTATCACCATAAAGTTATCTTTCTGATTAACAGACAACAGACTGTTATACTCAGATTTGTTAAAAAATAAAATGAAGCAAAAATTTGAAAAAAAAACAGACTTTGTTCAACTACATGGAAAGAATACTTGATTTCTCTCCAGTAGTTTAAATTACCCTGATGAAGCTTTGATGAAAGTGCACAACCTGAAAAGTTAACTCTGTTGTTCTCGTCTGCTGCTGACTGCTACAAATCCTAGCAACACCTCTATCACTGCTGGCACTGAGCTGCCCATTCTATTGTTGTTCACCCATCACACGTTGTGCTTTCTGACCTACATTGGCTCCCAGTCTGACGACACATTGATCTTCAAATTCTCATCCTTGTTTTCAAATTCCTCCATCGCCTTGCCCCTCCCTACCCTGTAACCTCATCTCACCCTTCAGCACTCTGAGATCTTTGTGCTCTGCTAGTTTGGCCACTCGCACATCCCCGATTTTCATTAAAAAAAAGTTCTGTACAACAGTCGAAATATTAACTCTGTTTCTTTCTCCACAGATGCTGCCAGTCCTGTTGACTTTATCCATCACTTTCTGTTTTTATTCCCAATTTTCATTACCCAGCATTGACGATCAAGCCTTCAGCTGTCTAGGCCTTAAGATCTGGAATTCCCTCCCTAAACTCTCGTGTGTTTCTCTCCTTTAAGACAATTCTTAATATCTACCCGTCTGGCCAAGCTACTGATTGTTGTTGTTATAGAGTATTATAGTAAGCATCTTCTAATTTGCAAGTGTAGGTTGATGTCTTCAGCGAAAATGAGCACGCATGAGTGACATTATCAGGAGTGCGGGCTTTCACAATCTAGTCTTACCACGAGGAACATGTGTAACTAGCTGCCTCTCGTTCTAAGTCCATGCTGTACTGTGTTTTAATATTTTTATAAGTAAAGAAGGTTAAATATCACAGTGCATTCAACTGCCTTTTTGTGACCAAGTTACCACATCTTATTGGGGACAAGGAGAAAATGGCAAGTAAAAGGAAAAGAAACATTCAAGGTTCAGCATGGCTTTATGAAGATTTGTACAGTGAGCATCTAGTTTGCAACATGAGTGGCAGTTGAGGGCTCTGATCAATAGGTTTGTAAGTTTACCAACGAAAAGCAGGTTAGTAGCAGTGTCTATGTTCAGGACTATCAGTGAGTTTGTGGAAGGGAACAGGGACTGGACTGAATATGTGGAAAGGTTAGAACACTTTATCTTGGCAAATAGAACTGCAGATGAGGCTAAAAAGCATTCAATTCTCCTGAGTGTCTGTGGGGCGAAGCCTGTGAGGAAATTGGGGTTACACTTATTCAGAATCACCACATTCCTAAGCCCTCAGTGATTGTCCAATATTTCAAGGCCAATAGTCATTTTCAGAAGATGGGGCAGTCTGTGCCTAACTGAAGTTGAATTAAGACAACTCAACATAGTTTGGAGCAGTATTGATGGACATGCTCTGGGAAAAACTAATCTGTGGCACTAATGAGGTCAGCTTTAAGTGTTGTTTGTTGGGAGAAGCCACACTGACTTTCCATTGACTTTCAACAAGACTCTCGAAATTTCTCAGGGCTGCAAGAAGGTGAAAGCAGTTGAATGTTTCAGGTGTGGACGAACACACTGAGTGAATCATTGTAAATTTATGGATGCTGTTTGTCATGATTGCAACTAAAAGGGTACTTTAACTAAGAAATGCAGGGGTGCTCAGAGCAAGTCAAAGGCTGAACAGCAAAATTTAAATTCAAAAAAGCCTGAGTCAGCTACACAACACCTACTCAGACCTGGCAGAGGAACACTCTTACAATATGTTTGTGAGTGAGGGACATGCGGAGCTTTTCTATGCTACAGTGGAGATGGATGGAAAACAAATCAAGATGAAGGTGGACATGGGAGCCTCTGTATCTGTAATTAGTGAGGAGACCTACTGGAAGACTTGGAGCTCTAAGCAGGTGCCGGCCCTTACTCAGGCAAGGATCCAACTTCAGAAGTACACCAGATATACACCATTGTTTGGGGTGTTAGAGGTAAGCATTGTATACAACAGCACAGCTCCTGGTGGCAAAAGGGACTACAGCGTGACTGGCTCAGTAACATTCCATTGAACTAGGGTGAGATTAAACACAGTAAGAGTTTTAACAACACCAGGTTAAAGTCCAACAGGTTTATTTGGTAGCAAATGCCATTAGCTTTCGGAGTGCTGCTCCTTTGTCAGATGGAATGGATATAGAGCAGATATCCACTCCATCTGACGAAGGAGCAGCACTCCGAAAGCTAATGGCATTTGCTACCAAATAAACCTGTTGAACTTTAACCTGGTGTTGTTAAAACTCTTACTGTGTTTACCCCAGTCCAACGCCAGCATCTCCACATCGAGATTAGACACACACAGAGGATCTCATTCAGAAATATCCTGAGGTTTTCAAAGATGAACTGGGTACATTGCATGGCACTACAGTTAAGTTGTTTGTCGATCCTCAAGCTACTCCTTACCTTTTCAAGCCCAGGACAGTTCCCTACGCCATGAAATGAGAAGTGGAGGATTTGGAGTGTCTGCAGAATCTTGCAATCATTGAGCCCATTCAGTTATCACATTGGGCGGCTCCAATTGTTCCTGTTCTTGATATTGAGGGCATATGCGAGGATTACAATCAGGCCCCCAAGCTGGATGTTTACTCATTATGTGGAGATGCCGGCGTCGGACTGGGGTAAACACAGTAAGAAGTTTAACAACACCAGGTTAAAGTCCAACAGGCTACCAAATAAACCTGTTGGACTTTAACCTGGTGTTGTTAAACTTCTTGCTCATTGCCATAGTTGGAGGATCTGACTTCAACCCTTGCAGGAGGCAAGATATTCTCAAAAGTTGACTTGAGCCTTGCCTACCAGCAACTTTTGATAAAAGAGGACATAAAAAAGTCAACAACACACAAGGGTTTGTTCAAATACAACTGTCTGGTTTTTGGCGTGTCTTCCAGTCTGGAGATTTTTCAGAGGACAATGGACAATCTGTTGCAGGGGATTCCTCATGCAGCAGTTTACTTGGACAACATTCTGATCACAGAGAAAACTGAGGAGGAGCACCTCAGCAATTTGGATCAAATATTAAAGTGATTTTCAGGTATAGGGCTGTGCCTGAAGTGAAGCATGTACATCTTCTAGACACAGAGTATGGAATATTTGGGTTATAAAGTCACAGTGCAGGGTCTGTCCCCTGTGGAAGACAAAGTCAGAAGTGTGTCCAAGCTCATTTCTGGGCATGGTAAATTATTACAGGAAGTTTCTGCCAGACCTTTCAAAGTGTTGGCACCACTGTATCTATCTCTGCACAAAGAATCAAAATGGAGGGGGGTCAGTACAAAAGGAAGTTTCCAAGGACGTGACAGCTCTGCTACAATCTGCTGGTTCACTTTGATCAAGGTAGAGAAATTATTCGGTCATGTGATGCTGCGTCCCACAGTGTTGGGGCAGTACTCCCTCAGCTGATAGAAAATGGGTCAGAAAAACCCACTGGTTTTGCATCACGTACGCTGTCAACAGCTGAGAAGGGATATTCACTGTTAGACAAGGAAGGTCTTGCCATCGTTTTTGCTGTGAAACGGTTTCATCAGTAACTTTATGGATGTTCTTTCACTATGTTCTGGCTACAAACGATTGATAATTCTTTTCAGTGAATCCAAGTGCATCCCTCCCATAGACTCAGTGAGAATACAATGCTGGGTTCTCACATTGTCAGCCTACCAGTATAACAATGTGTACAGGGCAGGGAAGGACAAAGCAAAGTGTTGAATCGTTTCCCAATGGGCAGAATTTTCCCGTCCTGCCCGCCATGGGAATTATAGCAGACGGGACAAGCACAATGAAAGGTTCATTGACCTTGGGCAGGATTTTCTGGACTTGAGGTGAGGAAGGCCGGAAAATCCCACCATTGGGCTCGATTTTACCATCGCGTTGTGCCGGTTTTTGGGTGTGAAAACCTGGTAAAGTCGGGCATAAGGTGAGTAGCGCGATCCGCGCCTACCTTCGCGCTGGTTCCCCCTTTCACTCCCAGTTCACCCTAATTCAATGGAATGTTACTGAGCCAGTCACGCTGTAGTCCCTTTTACCACCAGGAGCTGTGCTGTTGTATACAATGCCCACCTCTCACACCCCAAACAATGGTGCATATCTGGTGTACTTTTGAAGTTGGATCCCTGCCTGAGTAAGGGCAGCTCGGTGGCACAGTGGTTAGCACTGCTGCCTCACAGCTCCAGGGACCCGGGTTCGATTCCCGGTTTGAGTCACTATTTGTGTGGAGTTTGTACATTCTCCCCGTGTTTGCGTGGGTTTCCTCCGGGTGCTCCGGTTTCCTCCCACAGTCCAAAGATGTGCGGGTTAGGTTGATTGGACATGTTAAATTAACCCTTAGTGTCCCAGGATGTGATAAATTAGAGGGATTAGCAGGGTAGCTAAGCGGGGATAGGACCTGGGTGGGATTGATGTTGGTGCAGACTCGATGGGCCGAGTGGCCTCCTTCTGCACTGTAGGGATTCTATGATTCGAGACCAAGGCCAGAATATGGCCGCAATCGCAACCCCGCAACACTGGCCCTCCTCACCACGCCACCCCCCCCCCCCCCCCCCCACCGCCACCATGGCCCGATCACTGGCCCCCTGAACATTCCTGGACCCCCAGCTCTGAGCCCTCCTCTCACGGCCTGCCCCAATCTCCAGCAATCCACACCCCCTGCTCCCTCGATGCCCCAGTACCACTGCCCTCCACCCCAATAGCCAGCCCCGATTGCTGGCCTCCCTCTCTCCCCCTCCAATCCCAACTACAGACTGGCCGTGGGCCCTCCCCACAATCACCCCATCAGGCCCTGACCCATTAGGCCTTGCCCTCATTTAGCCCTGCCCTCTTGGTACTACCCCATGGGTGGTGCCAATGTCCAAGGCACACGCTCCCCCTCCACCCAACCCGCTGGAGGGCCCCGACTGCCCCCCCCCCCTTCACTCCAGCGGAATAGGGCCGCCAGCTCCCTGCAAGTGGGGAGTTACTGTATGTAAACCCTGCTGCAGTGAAATACTCCTGGCGGGGAGAGAGGATAGTGGGCCTGGAGATTTCAGTCCCAGGCCTGCTAATTGCATGCAAAACTGATTAAAATGACGTCCTGCTTATGTAACTGACAGCCCCGGAAATCCGGCGCTGGGACACATGTTTGGGGCCGGACGCCCAGCGCAGATCACGCTAATCCAGCCCCGCTTAAATATTCTGGCCCGCTGCGCTAAAAATTCAGTGCAGCGAAATGGGAGACTTGCCCCCTCACTTCCTCCACAACCGCACACAGTGGCCAGAGTGCACCATCTACAAGATACACTGAAGCAACTCACCAAGCAACTACCACTTGGAAGGACAAGGGAAGCAGATGCATGGAAAAACCACCAACTGCAAGTTCCCCTCCAAACCACTCACCATCCTGGCTTGGAAATATATCACAGTTACTTCAGTCTCACAGGGTGAACATCCTGGAACTCTTTCCCTAACATCATGGTGGGTGCACCTACACCAGATGGACTGCAGTTCAAGAAGAGAACTCAACACCACCTTCTCAAGGACAATTAGGGATAGGCACAAAAAAAAATGCCGACCAAGCCTGCGATGTCCACATCCTGTGAAAGAATGAAAAGGAATAGTCACTGTGCTTGATTAACATACTTTGCACAATCAAAGTTCAATCCCACATTAATCCTGTTCTTCTTGGAACATATTTGTGATGCTCCAGACAGTAAGTGAAGTGTTTTGTACATTACATTTACAAATAGTTGTTTCATAAATACTGAATAAGACACATTGGGAGTTAAAGTGGTCTATGCCAGTAGTGCAAAAAGTGTTTGCAGCGAATTGGCAGCTGATTTTTCAGCATGGCACTGTTTAGTTTCTAATGACTTGGAAAATATTGTTAATTTTTTAATTTCAGACCAAGTAAAAGTAACAGAGAGTGTGGAGACAAGGAACCAAATCACCAAAAAGAGTCTGAGCTGTTGCTCAGTGACCTTCAATGGCAAGAAGATCAGATACAGTGAAGCTTTGATTGCCAATTCGCTGCTGATCTGTTTCATGCCAATGCAATAGATCAGTTTCACCCTCTTCATGTACTCATCGCTCTGAGTTCCAATTCTACCCTCTATTGACAAGATATTACTGTAAAGTGGGCTGATCTTTATTTTTCTGCTGACCCTCTTTAGATTTAAATTACAAATAATAAGACCATCCATTCAAGTAGACAGCAGTTAGTAACAAGTATTGACCATGCAATTATTCTATTCCCATCCAATTCAGAAATCTATTCAAACGTTCTACTAGATGATGTTTAACAGCAGATGAGAATGAAAGCATGTCTCTCAATCAATGGGAATTTAAGTACAGAAGGGGATCATTCAATCCTTATGTCTGTGCTGATTGTGGAACACACTGGTCCATTTTTTCTGCTCTTTCCCCATATCCCTTAATATTTTCCATCTTCAAATAATTACAAAATTCCCTCGCAAATGTATTATTTGGGCTAGATTCTTCCCCCAAGTCGGGAGCATAAAACCTGACTTAGGTGAAAGTGCCCCAGATCTGCAGATTTTCAATCCACGTGGGCAGGTGTTAACTAGAGACAAGGCCTCCGACCCCAGAAAGGGAAAGTCACAAAGGTTGCCGAGTGCTGTGGCAAACTGACTAAAGGCCTGCCTCAGTAACCAGGGTGGCACAGTGGCACAGTGGTTGGCACTGCTGCCTCACAGCACCAAGTACCCAGGTTTGATTCCTGGCTTGGGACACTGTCTGTGTGGAGTCTGCACACTCTCCCAGTGTCTGCATGGGTTTCCTCCGGGTGCTCCAGAATTCTCCCACAGTCCAAAAGATGTGCTGGTTAGGTGCATTGGCGATGCTAAATTCTCCCTCAGTATACCAAACAGGCGCCGGAGTTTGGCGACTGGGGGATTTTCACACTAACTTCACTGCAGTGTTAATGTAAGCCTACTTGTGACACTAATAAATAAGCTACATAAAACAAAACAATAAAGTCAAAAATAACCCTCACCCCTCAACCCCCATACACGCACCCCATTCACCCCAACTCAGGTCTCCTCATGTCCTTCACCCACCCCTCCAGCTCCTCATACACTTCTTATCAACGAATGACCCTCCACCCACCCCTGTGGGCCTTTATACATCTTAGACTAACCTAGCACCAGCCCATGATCCCCTACCCATCCTCATGGCCCTCAATGATGATCCACAAGTTGGGAACTGCCCAAAAAGAACAAAGAACTGTACAGCATAGGAACAGGCCCTTTGGCCTGCCAAGCCTGCGCCGATCACATTTACCTATCTAAACCAACTACTTATATCCCTCTATTCCCTATTTGTTCATATGCCTTATCTTATCTCACAAGAAATTAAAACAGCAACAAGCATGTCACAAACGTGCCAAATGGACCATTCAGCATGCAAGTGCTGGAGCAAAGATAGTCAATTTAAGAATTTAACATGCAGCATAGTGGAGGATATGCCCCTGTCTACATCAACGATGATGAAGTGGAAATGGTCAAGGTTCAAGTTTCTAGGAGTCCCGATCACCAACAACCTGTCCTGGCCCCTCCACGCTGCTGTTATAGTTAAGAAAGCCCACCAACGCCTCTACGTTCTCAGGAAGCTAAGGAAATTCACATGTTCGCTATGATTCTCACCAATTTCTACAGATGCACCATAGAAAGCATCCTTTTCAGATGTATCACAGCTTAGTATAGCTCCTTCTCTGACCAAGACCACAAGAAACTACAAAGCGTTATGAATGTAGCCCAATCCTTCACGCAAACCAGACTTCCATCCATTTACTCTGTCTACACTTCCTGCAACCCAGGAAAGCAGCCAGCATAATCAAGGATCCCCACGCATCCCAGACATACCCTCTTTCACCTTCTTCCATTGGGAAGATACAAACATCTGAGAACACGTACCAACCAACTCAAAAACAGTTTCTTCTCTGACTTTTGAATGGACCTATTATATATTAAGCTGGTCTTTCTCTACACCCTATCTGTGACTGCAATACTTTATTCTGCACTCTCACCTTTCCTTCTCCCCATGTAATCATAGATCATAGAATTCCTACAGTGCAGAAGGAGGCCATTTGGCCCATCAAGTCTGCACTGACCACAATCCCACCCAAGCCCTATACCCATAACCCCACTTATTTACCCTACTAATCCCCCTTACAGTAAGGGATAATTTAGCATGGATAATTAACCTAACCCACACATCTTTGGACGGCGGGAGGAAACCCACGCAGACACGGGAAGAATGTGCAAACTCCACACACACAGTGACCCAAGCTGGGAATCGAACCCAGGTCCCCGGCGCCTAGAGGCAGCAGTGCTAACCACTGTGCTACCCATTATGCTTTGTCTGTATAGCGTGCAAGAAACAATACTTTTCAGTGTATCCCAATACATGTGACAATAATAAATCAAATGAAATGAGGTTGCAGATTGCTGTTGTGTACAATTCTGCTGCTGCTGATGGCCCATAGCACCTCATAGATGCCCAGTTTTGAGTTGCTAGATTGATTCAAAATCCTGCTAATGTTTGAAGACAGTTGCACTTTTGCATGCTCATCTGCTGAGGTGAACCATGCAGGTAAGGTGAAAGCTACAATCTGCCCCCATTTCCCACTTGCCAAAATGGTGGGTGCCTGGCTCAGGTGTGGGACTTTCGGAATCAGACTCTGCTCCATTTTGGCTAAGGCACAGAGACCCTTCAACCCCATCAAAATCCAAGCCTTTGGCTCTACTTCAATATCCATGTATTCAACACTGCATTTTTTTCATAAAAATTGTTGTGTTTCCATTCTTTAAGAGGAGATTTAGGAAGTTAACAAGATTAACAGTTGAACTTGAGGTGAAACCAAAATAGCAAATAAGCAACAAGATAAGCAGACATCCAGGAGAATAATGAGACACAACCTGTCCAGTAACAGAATTAGCAGACACCTAGATAACTTGATATGCAAATTGCCATGTCAGAAAAACTGTTTACCAGAGATCAGTGTATCGATACAAATGATAACCTCTAAAGGCAAGGGAGGCAAGGCAAAAGAGATATAGACAGCTCTATCCACAGTCTGGAATATCAAAGAAACTGAACAATATAACTGCCAGCACTCTTATTGGGAAAGGAAGCCAGTCTTCCATCCAGCAGTGAGAAAGAGGCATGCTCATTCGAACACTTAGAACCACGGCAGATTGCAGATTTTCTCCTCCAAAAGAGACAGTTTCGTGCCTTCGCTGAACCAAGAAAATACATTTTCCCAGACTGGTCTTCTAAGTTGTATTGTGTGGTAACTATTAGGTGGATTTGACACATAGGCTGGAATTCTCCCCCAAAAAATTCGAAGTGTCGAATCCATGCTAGTTTTTTCAGCGGGAGTTCAGAGAAGAATCTCCCACACTCTGTGCACTGCAGAATGCACTAGCGTGTATATCACCATAATTCAGGGGGCGGGGCCTATTCCTGCCCGGGGGACCGGCAGCACAGCGCTGAATGGACCATTACGCATGCGCAAATCTGTCAGCGCTGAGATTGGCGTACGCACAGTGGCTCCAAACTACTGGCCTCCCAATTGCTAGCCAGCTCGATTGCTCGCCAGCCCTGTGATCCCCCCCAATGCTGGCTGTGCGACCCTCTCCCCACAGTCCAATCACTTGCCCCTCGACCATTCCCGGCCCACTCCGATCTCCAGCTCCTGCCCACCCCCAATTCCTTTTGATTTGATTTGATTTATTATTGTCACATGTATTATCATGCAGTGAAAAGTATTGTTTCTTGCGCACTATACAGACAGAGCATACCGTTCATATAGAAGGAAATGAGAGAGTGCAGAATGTAGTGTTACAGTCATAGCTAGGATGTAGAGAAAGATCAACTTAATACAAGGTAAGTCCATTCAAAAGTCTGACGGCAGCAGGGAAGAAGCTGTTCTTGAGTTGGTTGGTAGGTGACCTCAGACTTTTCTAGCTTTTTCCCGAAGGAAGAAGGTGGAAGAGAGAATGTCCGGGTTGTGTGGGTAATTCCCTCCCCGACAGTTACCCCCCCAGAGTGCCAATGCCCCCCCCAACAGCGCCGACCCCCACACTCAGTCCCAACCCTCCCACCCTCCCTCCCCAGCCTGCCCCGATCGCTGGCCTCCCTCCTATCCCACTGATCTCGACTGCAGAGTGGCAGCAAGACCGCCCCCATCCACACCATCAGGCTCCTTGGCACTGCCCCATGCCCGATGGGCAGTGCCAAGGTGCCCCTTGGGCATTGGCACTTTGCTCCCTGGGCAATCAGAATCAGTGCCTCAGTGCCAGGGGCCCAGGCTGGCACTTCCAAGGTGCCAATACACAGGGGGCAATACCCCACCGCCCAACCCTCTGGGGGGCTCTGATTGCCCCCACTTCATTCCAGCAAGGTCAGATCGCTAGTTCCCCACTAGTAGGGAGCTACTGTAATCCCCATTGGAGTGAACCACTCTGGCGGGGCGGTGGAGGGGGGGAGGGGCGCAGGGGGATGCTCGTAGATCCAGAGACTTTAGTATTTAAAAGATATTTGAATTGGCATTCAAATCATTTCTGCGCCACTCCGCCGATTTCCGGCACAGAGCTGACGCCGCTGGAAATCTAGTGCTGGCAAGATTGCATGCACGAAACCCGCACATTGCCCGGCGTGAGATTTTTCCTGGCCCCCTACGCTAAAAGATTGGTGCAGTAGGATGGGAGATGGGAGAATGGGAGATGGGAGAGTTACTAAATTGGTTGTTGTTTGGGAAAAGGGGTGTTCAGTGGGTTCAGGGCATATTTTGGGAACAAGAGGTAATTTCAGGTAAAACTGTGTATTTCGTTATTAATATACTTAAGAGTCATCATATATATTAGTCTTTCTTGTGTGTTTTTCTTTTCTTTTACTTTAATAAATACCCTTTATTAATTGTTTACATAATGACTGGACTGGTTCCTCATTGGGTTGTACATGCTTCCTCACATTATTCGAAATAAATATATGCCACTAAGAACCAGAGTTTCAAATTATCCTTTCATTTTCATTTTATTTAATTTTTAACTGTTCTCTACCTTGTATTTCTTTATTGTCTTTCTTTATTTTTCTCCCCCCCACTTTTTCCCATTTTATCCCCCCTTTCCTTACCTTTTCTCCCCCTTTGCTTCTCTTTTTTCTCAATTTTACCTCTCTCCCACCCATCTCCCCCCTCCTCCCACATCTTCATCTTACCCTCTAATTTCAGCTTCTCTGCCGTTTGGCCATTCACACCTTCTATTCTCTCTATGGACTGCCGTTAGCTGCCTTTCCCCTCATTTTTGTGGCTATGACTCATCTTTCATTCCTTCACTCTACATTAATGTCAGCAGATACAAACCCCAAACGAGAGAATGAATATCTCCCACTTTCTATGCCTTTTAGCTTTGACAGAGGGTCATCTGGACTTGAAACATCAGCTCTTTTCTCTCCTTACAGACCTGCTGAGATTTTTCAGCATTTTCTCTTATGGTTTCAGATTCCAGCATCTGCAGTAATTGGTTTTTTTGTTTCCAAATTATCCTTCAGGGTTTTGAGACACTCTCTCACAGGTAACATCAGTAGGTTCTTAACACCTTATGATTTGTTATAATCCTCAATAACATTGTCCTGTCATTGATTCACTGACCATGGAATGAATCTTTCACTATTTACCTTTTCAAGTGTTGTTATTATTTTGAACGCTTCAACTCAATGGCTTCAATACCTTGTATAGGACAGGATATGTAGAACTGTTCATTGTACATTAACCTTAAATAGTCTCAGCCTTAGCTTGAGGCAGTCAGAGTTAACCTGCATTCTTCTAAACTCTTCTCCAACCATTTGCATGTTACCTTGGGTGTAAGCCAACAGGCATGATTGTTGAGGTAAATTAGTCAGTATTACACCACCTATAACTAGGGGACTGTAAATCAAATCCATCCTTTCACAGTTATTCTATTGGTGACAATGTGAACTTGGCTATTTGCTTTTTTTCAAATCAAACCCTGCTTGGAGGAAGCTTTTATTGTTTGTTAGGAGAGAGGAAGGGGCCAGCACATTTATTCCATGAAAATTTGTGTAATATAACCCGCAAAGCTGCTGGTGCTCATTCTCAGCAAGAAGGCTGGCACAAACACACCCACAGCTGGCCAAATGACCAGCGCTGACATTTTAGCTGCCTTCCCCGAGGACAAAGGGAAACAAACAGCTGAATGTTTTGTAAGTGGTAAAATGCCAGATCTTGTTGTAGGTTGTTTTAACTATAATTTGTGCTGAACTCTCTATTGCAGGCCAAATGGTGAGTTTCAGTCAGCCCAGAAAGCTAGAACTTTTATTGAAATGATTAATTTATTAGCAATGATTAAAAATAACAAATACAAGATAGATTAAGACTTTATTTTTAACAAGGACATCTGAATGATTGAGGGTTCAAATGGCATGTTACTGCGAGAAACACTCCACAATGAGCCCGCTTATTAGAATATAAACGTTCCAATTGATTTTGGAACATCTCAAATTGCAAACATTTTAAATCTAAACCCGATGTTCATAGGTTCAATGCTGCACATCTAATTTTTCTGCAGTTCCAATGTGTTTCTGCCAGTCAGGCTCTGTTACCCGCTGATGTAACACAGCATCCATTTGTATGATTTTAAGAGGCTCCCCTTGCCTTAAACAGTCATCTCATTCACCTTAAAGGCCAGCGAGGTTTAATCAGAACTACTCAAGATTTGAGTAGGTAAGTATTCTGCATATTTTTCGCTGCTTGTTCTGTCAGTTTGTGCTGGACTGGTAGAGTTAAATGAACCCACATCGGTGTGTTTTACCCATCCTGCCTCACCATGTCAATGTCCAATCCAATCATTGAAGTAATTGGGATGCAGACAAGAAAAGAAAGGTGTTTATCATTAAATTATTGATCATTCCCCTGTAAACAATGAAGCTTGTTTACTAGAGCAGGCCTGAAAAGCAAAGCTTATTTGAGATTATCTTTGTCATTTAAAAAAATTCTCTGATAGGATGTGGGTGTCGCTACTGTAGCGAAGTTGGGTGTTTGTAAAATTATTTTTAAAATTGTAAAAATGCTAGGGAAAAAAAGCTCTGCATGATCCCTTTAAAAGACAGTGCGTTTTCTGGGCTTCGAAAGTTAAAACAATGCAGGTGCATATGGTGCCAGTACACAGACTGAAACATCAAAGGTCAAACAGCTTGGTAACAGGCTTCAGGCATTTGAATGTTTGAGTTTTGCCCAGTTTAAATTAGGCGCTTACATACCAAGCACCTATTGAATTTGAAATTGATGTTTTGATAACCTGAGAATCAATCATATTGTGGGAAATATTGATCATGTAATCAGGGGTATAAAAGAAGGGGACAGTGACACAAACTGGGAGAGCACCTGCCATCTGTCACTAGTCTCAGCTCTCAGAGAGCGAGAGAGCGGGAGAGTGGGAGAGCGGGAGAGGGAGAGAAAATGGCTGGCTCTCATAGCTGCATTTTGTCTTAAAAGAAAGCCTAATCTCGATAGTGAAGATAGCAAAGAAGAAAGAAGACAAAATATTCTGCAAGACATCAAACTAATTTTGAGAGTGACTAAAAATTCTATTTTTTTGTTAATAAGTGGAAATTGTATTTACATAGAACATAGAACAGTACAGCACATAACAGGCCCTTCGGCCCACGATGTTGTGCCGAGCTTCATCTGAAACCAAGATCAAGCTATCCCACTCCCTATCATCCTGGTGTGCTCCATGTGCCTATCCAATAACCGCTTAAATGTTCCTAAAGTGTCTGACTCCACTATCACTGCAGGCAGTCCATTCCACACCCCAACCACTCTCTGCGTAAAGAACCTACCTCTGATATCCTTCCTATATCTCCCACCACGAACCCTATAGTTATGCCCCCTTGTAATAGCTCCATCCACCCGAGGAAATAGTCTTTGATCTAAACAGCATTCCATTAGAATAGTGTTTTATTCAGTTTGTTAATAGTTTAGTTAACCTGTTCATTGCTAGTTTGAGACATATTGTTGATTTGTTGATTTTATTTGTTGATTTTATTGAGTGTCTCAGGTAGTTATTTTGATTTAACCACTAAAAGTTACTGAAGAGCAGTTTGTACCATTTCTCACACACTTTTAACAGATTAAGAGGCGAAGTATTCCTCTTTGAGTGGTTAGGTATTAGTTCTCAGAAAGGGGATCAATCTCCGCTTTATAACACTGTGAAGGGTTCAATTCCAGCTTTGGTTGACTGTCTGTGTGGAGTTTGCACATTCTCCCCGTGTCTGCATGGGTTTCCTCTGGATGCTTTGGTTTCTATCCACAGTCCAAAGATGTGCAGGTTAGGTGGGCTGGCCGTGTTAAATTGCCCCTTAGTATCCCAAGAGGTTATTGGGGTTAGCAGAGTAAATACGTGACATTACAGGAATAGGGCAGAGGTGGGCCTTGGTAAGATGCTCTATCAGAGAGTCAGTGCAGACTCGATAGGCCGAATGGCCTCCTTCTGCACTGTAGGATTTCTATGAAAGACCAGCTTTTGTTACCCATCCCTAATTGCCCTTGAACTGTGTGGCTTGCTAGGCCATTCAGAGGGCAGTTAAGAGTCAACCACATTGTTGTGGATCTGGAGTCACGTTTAAGCCAGACCGAGTAAGGACTGCAGATTTCCTTCCCCAAAGGACATTAATGAACCAGATATGTTTTTGAAACAATTGCTGATAGTCTCATGGTCATTATTCTTCCACCAGCTTCCAGATTTGAACCCATGTCCCCAAAGCATTACCCTGGGTTTCTGGATTATTAGTTCAGTGACATTACCAGTACACCACCATCTCCCCAGGTATCATGGCACCTCCTTAATAATTATGGCAATGGTAGATGAGTTATGCGTACTTCTACAGGAGAAAACTTATTTCATCATACCCAAGACATTATCCAAAATAACGTGATCTGTTTAGATTCTGGCAACAAGTGAGGGCAGATTTTTCCTCTGGGGTCAGGACTGTTTGCGAGTCCCAAAACTAACTCTTTGAGATAACAGTCACAGTTGTGATGTTACATAGAACATAGAACAGTACAGCACAGAACAGGCCCTTCGGCCCACGATGTTGTGCCGAGCTTTATCTGAAACCAAGATCAAGCTATCCCACTCCCTATCATCCTGGTGTGCTCCATGTGCCTATCCAATAACCGCTTAAATGTTCCTAAAGTGTCTGACTCCACTATCACTGCAGGCAGTCCATTCCACACCCCACTCTCTGAGTAAAGAACCTACCTCTGATATCCTTCCTACATCTCCACCATGAACCCTATAGTTATGCCCCCTTGTAATAGCTCCATCCACCCGAGGAAATAGTCATGTTCATGGGGGATTTCTCTTACTTGGCCTGGACATGGCCTCACTCTCCAATTAAGGGTGAGTTATTGAAGCCGGACACTAATCAGAGACACAGCGCATGCCAACAATTCCAGCTATGCAATTCCATGCAGGAGATGGCTCCCCTTCCCCAGAAAGAAAGCATTCCTTTGGGATATTGTCATGCACCTCCTCATAACCACTTATGCTGCAGCTTTGGCAGATGCCAGAAGTCATTACAGACAGGAACAGTGCAGGGCACAAGAATTACCATTATAAAATACAGGAAACGAAGGGGATAACAGGAAAATACATGGTATTATTTTTAATCAAGCATTCAGTGATTTCCCATTATATATGCAAAACTTGCATAAATACAAAAACACCTGTTCTTACCGTTAGCTTATTTTCTATTTAATTAGCTTGAAATTAATTAAGAAGTAAAATTACACTCTATGATCTGAGCATAAGATGTTTGATATGTTGGCATGAAATTTCTTTGTGCTATTTCAGAGACATTCATGTACTTAAAAATAAACAGATTAACCCTCCTGTTAATATAGAAAAGTGAAGAATTTCATGCTTATGTGCCAAGTGTTCCCAGATTAATTTCACTCAGTATAATTTCTATATCCTGCTGGGAATTACTTTAGCTTTATACTCTCGCATATTACTTATGAAGCTCCCTCTACATCCCTTTTGTGGATATTTCTTCATTCAGTGGTTTGAAACACAAGGGAAAAATAAGAGACTATGAGAAACAATAGTGAAAGAAGAGTTGAAAGGCATATTGGGACGATGCTTCCAAATACTTTTAATGTGCATTTGTAAGGAAGCCAAGTCTCTTAAAAAGTGAAACACTAAGTTTTCACGTTGTCATGAAAGCCATTGATCTTTGTGTCCCTGGATTTTAAATTCAGGCAGGATTGTAACATTTAAGGTACAGGATGTTCCACTGCTTGTTACATTGGCTCCTGCCTCATAACAGGAGTGGGACCTTCTAGGAGTGTTTTGATAGATTATCAGATCAGGTCAAGGGTCAGAAAATAACTTTTCATGAGGCGGTCAGTTTGGTGCAATCTGCTAGCCAATATGTGTCACAAAGACAAAAGGGCAGAAACCGGCCAGTTGGTTAAAGAAAGAACTTTGGGGAGCAGACTTTAAGTAAAGAGGGTTGTTAGGGAAAAGTGCCTCTTTGGAAAAGTGGTGTTCTGCTTGGCACCACAATTGATCTGAAATTGTGCTTGTAAGCTAGTGTTAAGTGTACTTGGAAATCCAGGGAGAAGGAATCTTGAAAGGACCATTATTAACGCCGTCCCTGTGGTGCAATGTTTGGAGAAAATTCCAAGGGGAGAACATCTAAGGTGAAGTTGTGAATTCCGAGTGAAACAGTGTTTCTCTGTAGTGTGGAGTGTTTGACCACAGTTCATCTGTTTAATTTATATATATCTCATACTTACCCCAAATCTTAGAGTAAAGTATACATATTGTGGATTCTTTAATCTTTCTGAACTTGTAAAGTTTTTTGTTTGTTCAGAACTCATGGAATCTTGTGATTTTATTCCAACAACAGGTGTCCTGAATCTCAAACATTATGTGCTTTAAACAAAAAGTTTTTGGTCTTTATTCTCCCTAAAGGAGGCCTGACCAAGGATCATAACATTGTCATGCGTGCACGATGTTGTGATATGAGGTACACACATCTTTTAAAGGCATATCTTAAACTACTGTCAATCGCCAATACCTCAAAAGGATCTGATATATATTCGTCCCATGCAAGTAGCAGCGGTAGAGATCAGATGTGCTATACATAGAACAGTACAGCACAGAACAGGCCCTTCGGCCCACGATGTTGTGCCGAGCTTTATCTGAAACCAAGATCAAGCTATCCCACTCCCTATCATCCTGGTGTGCTCCATGTGCCTATCCAATAACCGCTTAAATGTTCCTAAAGTGTCTGACTCCACTATCACTGCAGGCAGTCCATTCCACACCCCAACCACTCTCTGTGTAAAGAACCTATCTCTGATATCCTTCCTGTATCTCCCACCACGAACCCTATAGTTATGCCCCCTTGTAATAGCTCCATCCACCCGAGGAAATAGTCTTTGAACGTTCACTCTATCTATCCCCTTCATCATTTTATACACCTCTATTAAGTCTCCCCTCAACCTCCTCTCTACTCACAGCATGTTACCATTAGTTACATTGTAACAGATTGTAATGTTATCATCGGTTACATTATAACACAGAACTGGAGGAGTATCATAGAATCCCTACAGAATAGAGGAGGTCATTCGGCCCATCTAGTCTAAATCGACCCTTCAGTACAGCATCCCACCCAAATCCTATCCCCACATATTTACCCTACCATTCCCCCTAATCTACACATCTTGGGACACTAAGGGACAATGATCAATCCACTAACCTGCATGTGTTTGGACTGTAGGAGGAAACGGAGACATGGGGAGAATGTGTAAACTCCACACAGACAGTCGCCCAAGGCTGGAATCGAACCCGGGTCCCTGATGCGATGACGCAGCAGTGCTAACCACTGTGCCACCGAGAGACACAAATTTTTTAAGAAAATGATCCTTTGCATTTTATGTTTTGTCAGTTTTTTTCATTTCCCTTTTTTTTTCCACAAGTATTTATAAAACATCATACCATCTCACAACCTTTTTCTTTCTCCTTTGATAGTTCTCATTATTTCAGCTAAATGATTCAATTCTGCTTTAACAGCGTTACTAATCTTGCTCCAGTTACATCAAATTTAAATGTCCACCATCTCTTTTATACCATAGTCTCCTTGTTCACATCATCTGTATATAGTATTATCTTCAAATAAAGAACCTTCATTATTGTTTCATCAATCTTTGTGCAATTGATATATCTATGTCAAAGAGAAGAATGTAACATATGGGACAAAGTAATTTATTTACAAAGGAGTGAAATTAATAGGGAAACAATTGACTGAAGTATACAGTTCTGTTCAGCAATGATTGACAGTGCTGGTCACCATATTATAAAAAGGAAACAAAGGGCACTGAGAAGGTGCAAGAAAGATTTACAAGAATGATGCCAGATATGTGAGGTCATACCTATCCAGAGAGGATGAACAGGCTGGCGCTTGTTTCTCCTGGTTGCCAAGGATATAGAGGCACTGGAGATGGTGCAGAGAAGAGGATACCAGAAACGCAAAGTATACATATCAGGTAAAGATTGACAGATTGGGTCCCTTTTCTCTTGAAAAGTGAAGTATAAGAGTTCCTCCTTTTTAAATGAATTGCTTTGTCTTCGCTACTGTCTCATTCTGCCTGTTAAGAATGCTGGAAAGAGCAGTTCTCCCAGGCTGAAGTTCAGCACATCTATAAAACTGATTGCTTCACACCTTCTTGCTAAATGTTAGAGGTGTTGAGATTTTCTCATTAGCCCTGTTACATAGAGGTAACACTCAGCTGATGAAGGGGCAGTGCTCTGAAAGCTTGTGGCTTGGTCTACCAAATAAACCCGTTGGATTTTAACCTGGTGTTGTGAGACTTCTTGCTGTACATACAGGTACCGCATTCCCTTGGGACTCATACATCAGGCTTGGGGAGTATTTAGAGACCATTCTTGAGGAACTCAACACAAAATGGTGATTAAAGACAGTTGTGCCCTTTGCTGATCCAAATTCTCAACAGTGACTTTTTGATCATAGCGCCTTTGAAAAATAACTGTTGAAACCTCTATCTCTATCTTTTCTAGTCATGTTTAATAGCAATTGCTGCACCTTCACAGCTATCGTTAGAATTTTGGGAACTCGAAACAGATTGCCTTTACTTCTTGATAGAAATGCTGGAAACAACAGAGTACTGGATTTGTGTCCTTATGCCTAAAACTTCATAAATAAAGAAACACTTTACATTCCCAAAACCACAGAACGTTTAGGCCTCTTGAAAAGATACTGGATTTTTATGAGGTTGTAAATACTGAATATCCGTCCTTTTATATGAGTCATAAAATTACCTCAAGACAGATCTGTATCTACTCAAGTCCTTTTACTCCACCAAAAGCAATTTGACACATTTTTGTTCGGATTTTATGGTTTTAACTCTTTGATTCTACTGATGGGTTATGCAAGTTTGTTTATCACAAATTTACCTCAAACTCTGTGCTTTGAAATGTTTTCTTTATTCATTAATGGGACATGGGTGCCTCTGGCTGGGCCAATATTTATTGCCTGCCCATAATTACAGCACAGGAACAGGCCCTTCGGCCCTCCAAGCCTGCACCGACCATGCTGCCCGACTTAACTAAAACCCCCTACCCTTCCGGGGACCATATCCCTCTATTCCCATCTCATTCATGTACTTGTCAAGAAGCCCCTTAAAAGTCACTACCGTATCCGCTTTCACTACCTCCCCTGGCAACGGGTTCCAGGCACCCACTACTCTCTGTGTAAAAAATCTGTCTCGTACATCTCCTTTAAACCTTGCCCCTCGCACCTTAAACCTATGCCCCCTAGTAATTGACTTTTCGACCCTGGGAAAAAGCTTCTGACTATCCACTCTGTCCATGCCTCTCATAATCTTGTAAACTTCTATCAGGTCGCCCCTCAACCTCCCTCATTCCAGAGAGAACAAACCAAGTTTCTCCAACCTCTCCTCATAGCGCTCCATACCAGACAACATCCTGGTAAATCTTTTCTGTACCCTCTCTAAAGCCTCCACATCCTTCTGGTAGTGTGGCGACCAGAATTGAACACTATATTCCAACTGCGGCCTAACTAAGGTTCTATAAAGCTGCAACATGACTTGCCAATTTTTAAACTCAATGCCCCGGCTGATGAAGGCAAGCATGCCGTATGCCTTCTGGACTACCTCCTCCACCCGCATTACCACTTTCAGTGACCTGTGTACCTGTACACACAGATCCCTTTGCCTATCAATACACCTAAGGGTTCTGCCATTTACTGTATATTTTCTTTCTATATTAGACCTTCCAAAATGCATTACCTCTCATTTGTCCGGATTAAACTCCATCTGCCACCTTTCCGCCCAAGTCTCCAACTGATCTATATCCTGCTGTATTCTCTGATGGTCCTAATCACTACCCGCAAATCCACCAACCTTTGTGTCATCTGCAAACTTACTAATCAATCCAGTTACATTTTCCTCCAAATCACTTATATATATTACAAACAGCAAAGGTCCCAGCACTGATCCCTGAGGAACACCACTTGTCGGATCCCTCCATTCAGAAACGCACCCTTCCACAGCGACCCTCTGTAATGCCGTGTTTATTTTTTCTATTATCAGGCTGATAGCTTCCTTTGTTTGGTTTATTTTGGGACATAAAACAGATAGGGACAAAAAAACATCAGGAATAAGAATAGGCCATTCAGCCATTCAAGCCTGTTCCAATATACAATTGGATCATGGCTGAATATTGACTCTATCTATCCACCTTAGTTTTGCATTATTTAATATAAATCAAAAGTATAATTTCTATATTTATGGATGACACCGAATTGGGGCGTATTGTTAACATGTAGAACCATTCAAAATTGCGCATGGGAGGAGGGCTTCTTTTTATTCATTCATGTGATGTGGGATACGTGTGAGCGTCGCTGGCTAGACCAACATCTATTGCCCTTGCTCAGAGAGCAATTAAGAGTCAACCACATTGCTGTGGTCTGGAGTCATATGTAGGCAAGACTAGATAGGAACAGCAGATTTCCTTCGCTCAAGGACATTAGTGAACCAGATGGCTTTTTATAACAATCGGCAATGGTTTTGTGGTCATCAATGGATTTTTAAATTCCAGATCTTTATTGAATTCAAATCTCACCATCTATCATGGTGGGATTCAAACCTGAGTCCCCAGAGCATTACCCTCAGTCTCTGGACTACTAGTCCACTGACAATACCATACGGCACAAACTTCCCTTAAGGCCATTTTGGCCCATCATGTCCATATTGGCTGGAAATGAGCCATCCAGCCTAATTACACTTTTGTTTCTTGGTCCATATCTATGTAGGCTATAGCACTTCAAGTGCATATCCATGTACTTCTTAAATGTCAGAGTTTCTGCCTCTACCACCCTTTCAGGCAGTAAGTTCCTGATCCTTGTCACCCTTTGGGTAAAAAGCTTCTTCTGGAATCCTGTCTAAATCTCCAACCTCTTGCCCTCAATCTATGTCTGGTACCTGGAATTGGGGACGTGGTTGTGATGTCTGGAATTGGGGATTAGTATCAGCAATTGGAATTGTGTCTAGAATTGGGGGGGTTGGGGGGGGGAAGGGTTTCTGGAATAAGAATTGTGTTTGGAATTGGAGTTTAGTGTCTGGAGGTTGAGGGGTGGGGGGGGGGGGGTGATGTCTCGAATCTGAATTGTGTCCACAATTGGGGTGTTGATGTCTGCAACTGGGGGTTAGTTTCTGGATTTATAATCATGTCTGAATGGGGGGTGTGATGTCTGGAATTGGGGTTTAGTGACAGAATTGTATCTGGAATTGGAATCGTGTCTGGAATGTGGGGCTGATGTCTAAAATTCGAATTGTGTCTGGAATTGGAATCATGCCTGAAATCTGGGGGGTGGGGGATGTCTGGAATTGGAAATTGGAATTGTGTCTGGAATTCGGGGTTAGTGTCTGGAATTGGTGTGTGTGTATTTGATGATGCCCTGTAGCTTTGAGTGGTCGGCCAGAAATGCAAACCTTGGCACTTATCATTCTGACTGGTCTCATCAGTTACTGGCCCTGGTGAAGGACCCCTCTACATTTACCAGCTGGCAGTTGGAAGATCCTGGGCATATCAGAGCAAAGCCCCGAAAGAATCCAGGGGTAAAAAAGTTAGGGTAGTGTTGATTTTGACAGCCACTGGTAACAAGATCCTACCAGGGTCCAACAAGAGACTGTAGATGACTACCACACTTGATCTTAGCTAATGGTGCTGATATTGGTGATCATATTGGTGGGAATTCTCTGGCCGTTCACGCTGGCAGGATTCTCCGGTCCCACCGGCAGCACACCCGCGGGTTTCATGCCAGCATGGAGTGATGTAAATGGGAATTCCCGTTGACGATGGCGGGACAAGAGAACCCCGCCCTAGCAAACAATGCACTGCCTCCTGCTGATGGGAAACACGCGGTTGGGAGGCCAGAGAATCTTGTCCATTGTTCCTCATCCGACTCTCAGGATGGCGAGTGCCAGACACTCACCGTCCTTAAAATCAAACTTATTAACTGTTTCTACCTCCACAGATGTTGCCAGACTTGCTGAGTTTCCCAGCATTTCTGCTTAAATTATTTTTATTCATTCCTGAGGTTTCAGCAACAGCAAGAATTGGAAGGAAGCCTGGGAAGGCTGCCCCCTGCCCACCACCCTAGGCTTCTTACTCATACCTGGAGGTCCAGCTGTGGGATTTGAGGGACTGGTGAGATGATGTATTCCAAGGATCGGAGGAAGAGGCCTCTCAAACCAAGTGGATGGAAGTGGCAAGGAAGTCAGTAGCAGGGGTGTGGTCCCACCAACCTGAACACAGTGTGCCAAGTGGATAAAAGGCCTCAAGAGGATGTTAAGGTAAGGGGCATAAGACTTTCAAATGCCAAACCCCACACTCTCACTTTTCCTGCATTCTCCTTCACAGCACTCCTCAGATCAATATACCTTACAGCTTCGCTCATTCCTCGCTCTGCAGCCACCTCCTCACATCCCCATCTAAGCAACCAACACTCACCCGACTGCCGTCTCACGGTGACCCAGTACAAATGGTGTCCTGTAATAACTCGGGAAGCCCGACTGGAAAGGAACAGTATTTATTGTTAAGCACAAAATAAAGTCTCTACTCCGTGGCATAAATTTTATTCTAAACAATTTATCCAAACACATTAGAATTTCAGCAGTCCATTTATCAGCCTCTTCACAATAGGTGCTTCTGAAACATGGTTTCGAATTAAGCATTAACAGGCTGGCAGAATTGGGTCATTTCCTTATCAATGAAGTTGAGGAGGTGGCCAATTCCCCATTAACTGTCACCTGTATTAAACAAGCTGCCACAGTCAATCTTGACACAAAACCATGGCAACCCCATTAACATGGTAGATAGCCAGCACCAGCCTCTTTTCTACAAAGATTAATAACTTAGGGAGGACTGACTAAAAGAATTTAGTGTCTAAAATTGTAATAATATTCTTTACCCCTCTCCATCTCACTCCAATGCACTCACTTATTTGCTTGAATGTTTTTACACATTGATAAATTAAAACAATAAGATGATACAATCACAATGTGAAATAACTCCACGGAGGCGTAAGTCCCATCACCAAACTTCTTTATTTACCAGCTATGATATATATACACACAGAGCTAGCACTCCTGGTAGCTCCCTGCTATGGCAGTCTGAGAGACTGACACACCTGCTTTAAATAGGGAGCATGAGGCTCCCTGATTTAACCATCAATTAAGACTCATCAGGTACCTCTTTTTGTGAGGACGCATCAGGTATATCTTGTATGGCTTTGAGCTTAGACCTCTGTATAGGTGCAACAGATGGCCATGTCCCAACACCATGGACTGCTTCATATCACAGCCAACAGAGAAGACTATCTTTATCCTATTTATGCTTGTGGTGTCTTGCGTGTCCCTTCTTCCAGCCTATCACCTCGGCTGGAAGAAGCTGCGTCAGGGAGTGATGAACCGACAGCCCCCGGACCTGGAGCCAAAGCCAGAGCCCCTAACGCCAGTCACACGGACTGTCCCGACCACCTTCAGCCACCCTACTTCCCAGTTCATACTCTAGCAAGCCAACCTCATCAGCCTGGCTGAAGTCATCACAATGTCAACAGCAAATATACCTCATACCATGAAAACAGTTCATATTCTTGCAAGTTAATCATCTGAACTGGTTAACTGAAATATTGTGTGGGTTTAATGGCAATCAATACTATTTACAATTATGTTTTACTATTTCTACTCCTTGCTATAGCAGCAAGCATCCTCCTTTCCAATGAAAATGGAGCCCATTGGAAGTTATGTGTCGCCTTCTGGGGTGTCGCTTTCCGGGGTGTCGCTTTCCGGGGTGTCGCTGTCCATGGTTACGCTTTCTAGGACACATGATTCCCAACTGGAACAACAGCTTTCACACAAATCCTAACTGGGGCATCATTTCTCACATGCGACCCAATCAGGACAATAGTTCCGCGGACCCTTCCCAGTGTCTGCCTTATAAAGGGTTCAGGTAATGCGATCCACTGGGGCAGGCCACTGCCTGTTACCAAGGGAACTTTTATTCAACAAGCCCCACAGGGGAATTAAAGATTCCCCATGGAACTTAAGGGGGTTATCAAATGTCTTTCCTCTTCTCCACACAATTCCATTCTTACACTCAAAACTCCATTCAGGATTGAATATATCATCAGAATGTGCACCAGCAGAATGAGCTTGAGTGAGAAGGCAGGGAAAAATAGACAAATTGGGGCAGCACAGTGGCTAGCAATGCTGCCTCACAGCGCCAAGGACCTGGGTTTAATTCCAGCCTCGGGTAACTGTCTGTGTGGAATTTGCATAGTCTCCCCGTGCCTGCATGCGTTTCCTCTGGGTACTCTGGTTTCCTCCACGGTCCAAAGATATGCAGGTTAGGTTGACTGGCCAAGGAAATTGCCCCTTAGTGTCAGGGAGATTAGCAGGGTAAATACATGGGGCTACAGGGATAGGCCTGGGTGGGATCGTTGTCGGTGCAGGCTCGATGGGTCGAATGGCCTCTTCTGCACTGTAGGGATTCTATGATTCTAAATTGAGGATGAATTATTGATTGGAGTTAAATAAGATGCCTCAGGTCTTGATTGATGTTGATTAAACAATTGCAAGACCTGTGAAATTGTGGATCAACAATATCTCCAGTAATTGATTGCGATTCATGTTTTATCATTCCTTCGGTTGTCGTTCGTAGAGAACTATGCTATTTCAAATTTACATCCATGGAATAAGAGTTCAGCAAGCTATCATGGAGAAAGCTAAGACCTGCCTGTAGCAGTGGGCCATGTCAATGAGAAAGTTTCAGCTCTGAGGCCAGGGCTGAATTAACACATTTCAACAATGACAGCCTCAATTTCGTGCTTATTACGTTCATGTGATCAGCAGGCCTGGAATTGGACATGTGGGGCCCCATTTTATCATCACATTGCGCCCGTTTTTCGGGGGCGAAAACTTGGTAAAATCAGGCGAGTAGTGCGATCCGCACCCACCACCGCTCCAGTTCCCCCTTTACCAAGGCCCCAAAATGACTGCGATCGGGATCACACCCGAAATGGGCCATTTAAATGCATTTGCGTGCATTTAAATGGACTTAATGGGCTGCACGCCTAACCTTACCGGAACTTCCCCCTTTACCACCGCGTTCGCCCATCCAGATTCGGCGTGAAACAGACATGCTCTGCAAAAGTCCGAATCGGGCACTCTAGTTAATGAGGAGGTAAGTGCTGAGCATCTGACGGGTCTCTGCTCGAGATCGTTTTTTCGGGGCGGGGGGAAGGAGGCGTCCAGTGCCTCTCTGCTTGTGATCAGTGAGGGGGAAGGGGTGGTCTGCTACCACTGTGCCTGAGATCAGTGAGGGTGAAGGAGAGGTCTGCTGTCACTCTCGCTGAGATCAGTGGGGGAAAGGGGGCTCCACTGCCACTTTGCCTGAGATCAGTGGGGGGAAGGGGCCCGCGATTGGTCTGGGTGGCGGGAGGGGTGGGGGGATAAGGGGGTCAGTAATGTTGTGGGATGGAGGCAATGTTTGTGGAGCAGGGTGAGGCATTATCTGGCCCGGGAGGGATGTGGCAGGGAAGCCGCATTTTATCATTTTTTTCTACGCATGCGCAGTTGGAGGCGCCGATCGGAGCACATTAAGCCCCACCCACAGGCTTGTGCAGCACAAATCAGACTCGCTGATATTTTTTCAGGCTGAGTGCATATGGGAGCATCTGAGAACAGGTCTAAAAGCCAGATCTGAAACACCCCCAGATTCAAGTCCGCCCAGCACTTAGAATCAAAATGGTAAAATAAGGCCCGTTGTCTGCTCCTGCTCCAGAACATTGTAATGATGAGATTTCACTCTGGCTGGACACTTAGGGGCCAGCCAGTGTGAAATATGCCTAGATATGGTTGCAGAGGTGCCAGCGGGGGCTATATTGTGGTGGGCACCAGGTCAAACAATAGCCAGAGTTAGATATGAAAGGAGCCCATCCAGCACATAAGACTAGCAGGAGTTGTGGAGGAGTCCAACCGAGTTGTCAATGAGAGATTGGAAGTTTGTTGACAATGATGGCCTCAGCTCTCAGTGGACACGGCCGGTGGGCAATCAGCCCCACGATTCTCGAATGAAAGCCTGTGCACTCTAGTGGAGGCACTGACTTGCTGAATCTGGGTCCTGTGGCCACATACTGCCTGGACGTTCATGAAGTGATAACACTTCCTATTCACAAAGGCACCTGGCTGACTCGTTGGCACCTCGATGGCCACACGGGTGCAGTCGATAGCACCCTGGGTGCAGGGGAAGCTAGCAATTGCTGTGAAGTCTCTGACTCACTCAGCCTGGCTGGCCCGGTCCGTCCAGTATTGGATGAATGTGAGGACCGGTCTGAACCATGGGGGGTTAGGCTTGCCCAAGGCCAAACCCCCCTCCATGTCCCCACTCCACCCCTGACTTGTCACAACGGATCCTAATGTGCCCCAAATAAATTTCTTGAAGGAGTTAAAATTCTCTCCAAATAGTTGCACCCCAACTGCAGTCCAAATGAGATTAATGAACAGTACAAGTTAAGGTTACAACCAGAGGGTTATACCGTATGGCTTTGTAAAGTTCATCATTTTTATTAATAATATGGCAAAAGTCCTGAACTTTCTCCATAACAGCACTGAGAGTGTTTCTACAACACTGAGACTGCAGCAGTTCAGGAAAGCATCTCACCATCTTCTCAATGGCAATTAGGGAGGACAGTGTACCTCACATCCCATAAACAAATCTATTTAAAACAAAATTGCTGAAAATATTCAGCAGGTCAGGCATCATTCTTGAAGAGAGAAACAAAGTTAATGTTTTGATCAAATATAACTCTTCTTCAGAACTGAAGAATCAACAGCCCTCCTTCAGTTCTGAAGTAGCATCATATTTGACTCAGAACGTTAATGTTTCTCTCTCCACAGAATCCACCAGATCTGAATATTTCTCGCACTTTCTGTTTGTAAATTATATTTTCAGCTGTATTTTGCTTTCACTTTATCACTTGTATTAATCTTGGGGATGAACTTACCAGAATTTGGCAAAGTGTCAGTTTTGGCAAGGAAAACTGAATGAATACTTCCGATGCCTGCAGTGTAATTTCTGACCAGATCTTAAACCTCATTGACAGAAGTTTTTATGGCCACAAGAATCACACGCCACCTGCAGCTCTGATTTGCCTGCCATGGCTCCATTTAATCGCGCCACTTACTGGGGTGGTCCATATAAATAGGTCTCCAGCACATGTTGCACATCTAATGCAGGGGATGGGAGTGAGTAAGGCTACACTGCAATTCATGGAGGGAGCCCTCACCAGACTTCTTGTTGGAGTGCAGCAGAAGCGGTATGCACTCTAACCCGCTCCAGGAGAAGGCCTCTGACCAAGGTCATCACCTCCGCCTGGGATGCAGTGGCAGCCCTGGTGAGTGCAAGCTTGCTGCAGAAGAGGACGGGGCAGCAATGCCGCAAGAAGATGAATAATCTTCTGCGCTCAACCAGGATAAGTGAGCCTCGTGCAGAATTTTTCTGGACATCCTCACACACCCCTCACAGCTCCACATTCATCTCTCACCCAGCCACATTGGACTTGGTCAACACCTGTAAGGAGGCCTCCAGTTCCCTCCCCCTACTCACTGCCACGCTCCTCACACTCCAGCTCCCCCCACCTCATCACTATCTTAAATGTCAATACTCCTGCCTTCACTCTTCCTATCTGTGTCATTGCAGGACAAAATTAACCCACAACAAGCATGAGCAAGGACCAGTCGGAGTAATGCCGGCACTCAAAACCCTCCCGTAATTTGATGAGAGAGCCCTCAAGCTGGCTGGGGGGAGGAAGACACGCCTAAGCTGAGGGTGAAGAGGGGGGCAGCAGATAAACGTGAGAATCGTCAAGTCATGGGGTCATTCCTCAATTCTGTGAGTAATCAATGTCCCCACCTTCATCCCTGTATTGTACTAACGCCATTTCTCTTCTCTTACAAGCAAAGCAGCCAAGTAGAAGAAGCCCAACTAGACCCCAGTGGTTTTTTTCTATTTTTGGTATTAGTGTGAAGATAAGGTGTTTCACTCCAGGTGTAATTCTATTGACACACTAGCTTTTATCAAAACAACGTTTATTTAACAGTTTAACTATAATGAATGAATTAGCTTAACTTTTACCAATTGAAATACTTAAACATGACAAGATACAATTTTTAACTGCTAACCTACCTCTATTAGTTTCAATTCAAACAATATTCCTCTTTTCGACTTAAACTCCTCTTCAAAATCAGTTAGAGACACATAGGCTTGTGTGTTTGCGCTTGGGTTGCCAGTCCTTGTGCTTCCAGAACACCTCTGGACAGAGAAACACAGAGCGAGACCTATTTCTCCCAGCAGGTCCCAAACAACAGCCTCCAGGGAGAGAGAGAAAGAGAGAGAAAGAGAAAGAGAGAGAAAGAGAGAGACACCTCTTGCTTTTTCAGAACCAGGAAGCAACAGTCTGCTTTTCCCTGTAAACTTAATTCCTTTTCTTAAGCACATGACTGTCAATCAACCTAATCAAATCCCTACTCTGAACCCACAGGGGAAAAACCTAATAAACAAAAATGCATTAACTCTGATTAAAACAAATATATTCCAAGCTAAAATCAGTCATTAACCTGCATTCTCAGAATATAAGTTGCCTGTTTTGCAGACAAATTGGCACAAATTGTAAAAGAGAGGTGAATTTTAAACATACCCCTCACAAGAAATATGATATCAATACATTTCTTAAAGGCACAGTATCATTACAATAGGCACTTAGTTGGTTGGTGTGGTGATATAAACAGGGCCTAGTTTTAAGGCTGATAAAATTGGATATCCTAAATTAAAGAATTGGGCACATTGAAATCAAACAGTCAAACCTCAGGCAGGCCAATTGTACAATACACAAATGTGTCTGGGCCTGACCCATCAACCACCCATCAAAGGTCGTTACACTCTACTTGAGACTTAGCAGGAGATCATGGCACCTCATTGAAATGCATCGGTCTATTGTTAGAAGCCCAGATCGGGCCAGACTTTCTGTCACCAAGAGATCCTGTAGAAACCTTACCTGATAACAAGTTTAACAACATGGAGATGGACACCTGGGGGGGCGGACCCTGGTGTCCTGTCAGGCAGACATCAAGAAACCCACTGGGTATTGGAACCCCCTCCTGGGACCTCATTGGCCAGAAGCCAGAGAAGTTTCTGGAAAGGCAAGCAGGCTGGGGATAAAGGGACACACTCAGAGGCACCAGGAGCGAAGACTCGACAGGGGAGACAGCCGTGTCCATTCGGAAGACTGACCAGAGAAGGAAGGAAGGAAGAAGCGGCCATCGAGACTCACCTTCGTGACGACAGACCAGAGGGGACTCAGAGAATCGGGCCTGCAGTTTAACCAAGCCATCTTTACGGGTAGTATACTTGAATCTGCTGGGGTATCCTCTTGTTTTATGTGGGTAATTTAAGGGTTAATAGTGTTATTTAATAAACTTGTTGAATCTTTACTTGTGTTTGTCCTTTGTCCACCTTGCAAATAAGGGCACCGGGGTAAAACCTCGGAGTAAGTAAACTGGTTGAAAGTATCTGAGAATTCACAGGTACAACAGTTGGCATGGTTGAAAGAGGTCAGCACTGTATATAGTAATAAATGGTATATCATTCCATTCACTCACAGAGCCTCCATCCTGTCATTCCATGCTGCCAAGCTCGGCAGACCCATGCACATACCCAGCGCTTCATTCCTGTGGAGTGTGAGAATGGGTGTGCTATGTCTCTCCCACACTGAGGACAGAGTAAAGAAGCCCTGGTGCAGGCACCCTCACAGCCCCAAACCCCAGCCACCCTTCCCGAGACCCCGTTCATGGAAGGAGAAACCCCACCCACCCATCCATTCAGACTAGAGCAGTTCAATTTTGCATTACTTCACTTGAGCAGGAGAGGCCAAGGGCCTGTCGAAGTACTGAATCGTCAGTTAGATGCTGTGGCAGCAACGTTCATCTTGATGAGACAAGCTGATTCTTGAGAGGTCTATAATTAGCTTTTGAAGCAACCTCATTCTTCGGGGTCTTCAGTGCTGTGCAGTTAAGCAGCCTTGCATGATTGCTATCAATGCCCTATCACTGCTACACCTGATAGTCAGAATTCACAGAGGAGTAGATTTGAACTTCCTTTTCAGTAATACCCTCTGGCCTCACACCATTGACAGAGTGAGGATTCTGGGTTTCACTGGATTTGCCCTCCCTTGTGCAAAGTTTTTATGCCTCATGAGGCAGGGTAGATTCTCATCAATGATACCCCACATTTTGCCCTTGCAGCCTGGCCTCTCATAAAGCAGGATCCCAGAATCTCAGTCACCCCCAGTACTGCCCCTCTGTTGTGACCCCACCCACCTAGTTTGCAGCTCCCAACAAGAAAAGGCACCCACTCAGCTACTGTTTGAACACAAACGCAGCATGGAAGAACGGAAAGGGATCCCTGCTTGGAAGCCAGCACATCCCCTTGGAGCAAGGGGTGACCCGAAACAAAGGGAAGGTAAGGCCTCTGAGCTACCCACCCACATCCTCCAAACCCCTCCTCCCAACTTCGCACCACCACCACGCCTCCCCCCACCCCCCCTCAACCCCACCATCCACTTCCATCAAATCTCCTCTGATCTTCTCTTTTACAAGGGGACAAGACCCAGCTTCATCAATTTATTAACGTAACTGAAGTTCCTCATGCCTGGAAGCATTGTCATGAATCTTTGCATCCTATCTGGTCTTCCTAAAGGACAGTACACCAAAATGGACACAATGGGATAAATTTTCCAGATCTACCCATCGTGAATAGGATGGAAAATGTGATGGAGCATTTCAAGGTCTGTTGACCTTGAATGGGAATTTCCAGTCTTAAGGAGGTCACAACTAAAAAATCCCACCCAATATTTCATTTGAGGCCAAACCAATGTTTTCTGCCAATGTTTTATTTTAATTTAGGACATTTAATACCAGCAGATCATCTCAATAAGCAAAGTAAGGTGCCAATTCGGTTCAACTGGCCTATAATTTAACATAATTAGCAAGCCAATAGACCTTACAGACAACATTATCATCAAGTGGTTTCAATTACTTTCCTGTGGCCGTTAGTGTAACACATTTTATTTCTCTTCACTCTGTGTGTCCATTCTTCCTGTTTTGTCGTTCATTCTCTTCAATTTCCTAGTAAAATATGTTGGTCCTCTGTGAGTAGAATTTATATTTATCCGTGAAGCCATTGAGAACTTTAAAACAATAATTAAATCTGGAGCCCTTTTTAGAAAGCAACATTCTTTTCCACTCTGTTGTATAATTTTATTAGGTGCTTCTTTTGTCCATAAGGACATGCACTGCCTCACTTCATTTTACTGATTTCTATTTCTTCATTAAACCATAAAGGAAGATGCTAGATAGGTTATAGATACCAAACATTCCCTTGAGGGTGGGGGAAGAAAAATATATTTTTTCAGCTAACAGATGTCCTCTTCTGCTGCCAAGTAAAACACTCCTGTGGTTATATCAGTGCTAGTTCTTCAGGTGAGCCTCAACTTTCTGGGTGCTTTAAAAATATGTCCGCTCTCACTGAATCTCCATAGAGGAATCTTTGTACAGGATCTCGGAATCTGAAACAGCGATCTGGCAGATCTTTCACTTCCCTAGCACAGGGACATCAACTTAGGATGATGCTTATATCAACCAAGGCACTGGGAAAATTAAGAACATGATGAACCAATTGTTCCCATGTCAGCATTTTGGAATAATTAAGCTGCTGGAAACCATTTCTAACCAATGCAAACAACTATCAATTTCCTTTAACAAAATCATCAGCAAAGAAGCATTTTTCAAGGGGAAAGATGGTAGCATAGTAATAATCACTAGACTTGTTGTCCAGAAGTCTGGGGCATGATCTCGTCCAGAAGCTCTGAGGACGTGGGTTCAAATCCCACCACTTCAGCTGGAGCGATTTAGACTCAGTTAATAAAATCTGGAATTGAAAATCACCATCATGAAACTATCATCGAATATTGTAAAAAACCCATCTGATTCATTAATGTCCTTTATAGAAGGAAATTTGCCTTCATTACCCAGTCTGTCCTACGTGTGACTCCAGAACAACAGCAATGTGGTTGATTGCCCTCTGAAATGGCCTAGCAAGCCATTCAGTTCAAGAGCAATTAGGGCTTGATAACAAATTTTGGCTTTGTAAGCGATGCCCATGTCTCATAAAAAAATAACAACATTTCACAACTAAAATAAGATACTCCAGTCAAAACTAAGTTGATGGACATGGTTGTCAGATGTAACCTACTTCAAGATAATCAGCAATGAACTGTTAACACATTTAGAATTCAATTTGTCCAATTTTCACGCATTTTCAAATTTTGGTTTTGGTTTCAACATTTTGATTTGGCTTAATGTGAGAATTATAGTGACTTAAAAAATCCTGGAATTATAACCTTGATTATACCTGTTCACACGCTGCTTCTTTTAAGGGCTTCATCCCATTCTCCCAGTTGCTCTGTCTCTGCCGCATCGGTTCTGAAGATGCCATCTTCGATAACCAGCCCTTCTGACCAGCCTTTTTCCTCAACCATGATTTCCCCCAACTGTGGCTGACAGGGCACTCAAGCGTGTCTGACCAATCTCCTGCACCTCTGTCCTCATCCCATCCGCTCCTTCCCAGAACCATGACCGGGTACCACTTGTCCACGTTTTTCACCTCACCACACTCTGCATACAAAGGATCACCCTCCACTACTTCCACCAACTCCAGCATGATGCCACCACTAAACACATCATCTCTTCACTACCTTCCCCCACTCCCACCCTATCAGCATTCTGCAGGGAATGCTCCCTCTGTGACACCCTCGTCCACTTCTCCATTACCCCCAACTCTTTATCCCTTTACCATGGCACTTTCCCATTCAAATGCACAAGGTGCAACACCTGCCCCTTTACCTCCCCCCCTTCTCACTGTCCATGGGCCCCAAACATTCCTTTTAGGTGAAGCAGCGTTTCACTTGCAGCTCCATCAATTTGGTCTACTGTATTCGCTGCTCCCAATGTGATCTCCTCTACATTGGGGAGACTAAACGCAGAATGGGCGACAGCTTTGTGAAACAGCTTTGCTCCATCCTCAAGCATGACCCCAACCTACCAGTTGCTTGCTATTTCAACTCAGCATCTTGCTCTCATGCCCACATGTCTGTCAGCAACCTGCTGCAATGCTCCAGTGAAACCAATGCAAACTAGATGAACAACATCTCATCTTCTAATTAGGCACATTACAACCATCTAGACTCAACATTGAGTTCAGCAACTTCAGACTGTAAATTTTCTTCTCCATCTTGACCCCCTTTTCTTTTTCTTTATTTACCTGCTTTCCCCCAATACAATTCCCAACCCCTCCTCCCCCATATGGCCATCTGTCCCTTGTTTATCAGTTTTGCTTTCACTGAGCACTAATATTTGTTCGCCTATCAACACATTGTTATCGTACCTTTATGCCACTATTAGCACTTCTTTAGTCCTTAATGGAACCATTCGCTTTATATTGCATCTATAACATCTTTGTCAATCTCTCCTTAGCTATGACCTATCCCTGACCTTCCGTTCTGCCCCACCCTCCTCTCCAACTATATATTTCATTACATTTTTATAGCTCTTCAATTCTGCAGAAGAATCATATGGACTTGAAACATTAACTCTTGTTCTCTTCACAGATGCTGCCAGACTTGCTGAGTTTATGCAATATTTTCTGTTCTTATTTTTGAAATTATACTGTTGGGAGATTCAAATTTGTAATCTAAATTCAGGAATGCCACATGCAGGGTTTTGAAAATCTCTGCTCTGCATTGACAGACGAGTAGAAATTATTTGTGGCTAAGTGTAGTATTCCAATATGCTAAAGACAAAAGGGAGAATTAATTAACAGAACATTGTCTGTGCCTCCAGAATGTCCAAGTATCAAGTGTTGTAATATTGCCATTGGGTATATTTAATAGATTCTGCACATAACGAGGAAAAATCAATCCACAAATCAGTACATTATTATGTTGTAACCTATATTTTCTTATTTAATTACCTCAGATTGCTCCATTGATGACAGACCTACAACTATCATTGCTACCTCCTAGTGTCATATCTATAGATATGGAGAGACATGGGATAATTGCACCTTCCACACACACACACACACAAACACACACACACACACACCCCCCCCCCCCCCACTTTCTCACCTCTTGGCTAACTGCAACAACAAGTACTTCTAAGTTTACGTCAAAAGAAAGGATAAACATTTATTTCTCAAACCGCCTGAAATGTAATGGCAGCAATACTTACTCCTCACACATACTAGCGACATGTGCACTACAGATTATTTCTAAAGATGTAAATGCACTTAAATTACATAAGAGTTTAAAACCAATCACGTCTAATAGTCTTCAAGATGGTAGTTGAAATGTTGCTGGCCTGAAGGATTTGCTCTTGGTGCACTGAAGAAAAATGAAGGTTTGAGGTTTCTGGTGATAAATTTGTACTGGTTCATTCAAGCAACAAAAAGCTTTTGGCTTTACAGTCGAGTTTGTCGAGACTTTGCAGTGAAGAATTATACTCTGGCGGGTAAAATAAATGATCCTCAATTCTCATTCTGAGATGACTTCGGAGGCAGGGTCTTTCCTTTGCTGGGTGAGAAATGGCTTCCCTCTAGTCCTTGTATTTGAGACTGACATTCCTGGCCTGTTCTTGTGGATTAATAAAATACTTTCAGGTATATGTGATCACAAACCAGGTTCCATCATGTGACACTGGTATCAATGTCTGCACAATTTGTTAACATCTAAGTATTGATGGTGGGAAAAGGTGCTATTTAATCAGCATTCCAACTATGATTACCCTCTGAAGTATCTTTATTTGAAATTCTATCTCCACGGGACAGCAGGTCCAGCAGCCGTTGTCATTTTAAATCTCTTCCATTGAAATGGTGAGGGCGAGTTAATCAGCACCTGGGAAGGCCATTTCCATTTTAAGTAGTTTTTCAGAGATATGTTCAGATATATCTGCCTCTGTTTCCCCAGGAGCCACAAAGGAAGTAATCTCTCTCTGGAGTCCATTTTGAGAAGGTGCAATGTCCATATTCCAAGTTGTATTTTTTATGGTAAAGGGTCCTTGTCCCAAAAAGCTTTATGAGTTTATGACATGACCATAGCAACATACATGGTGGAATTTTTCCATCCTGTCCGTCACGGGAATCATAGCGGGTGGGACACAGGCCATGCAAAGGTCCATTTACCTTGGGCTGGATTTTCTTACCTAGGGGCGAACGTGGCTGGAAAATCCTGCCCATAATCTAAAAGGGCATTGCAAATTTGGAACAGCAATCTTGTCCTGCTGTGATTCCGTTTATACATGAATATCCTGCAGGTTCATAATGCCATTTTGGTGAAGAAAAATTTCAACACAAATGTTGGCCAAAATTTCACCTGATTTACCAAAATCTTAGCCACATTTCCTTATCTGTATAAGGGTAGCAACGGGGCAAATCATATAGGAGACAAAGTAAAGAAGAAAGCCTTTGACAACATGTGCAAGCTGGACTTGTGATTTACCAGCTGGCTTTTATTTGTTCCGCATTTCCAGATAGGTGTAGCATCAATATTAATGGCATCTCCCGCACGAATAGTATGGTAGTAATATTAACCTTGAAAAGCAGGTGAGATTGGGTCAGATAGGATAGTAAAATATGAAAAGAAATACGAACACAAAACCAACACATTGTGAACTAAGCCACTTCCAATTTTGTCAGAAGTGGGGTAAAGGGCAGGTGAACAACCTGATCACAGGAGGTGGGTCACTCATTTAAATATTATACTTTGTTTGCATGTCTGAGACATCACGAGATGGGTTTTCAATTACGTGTGTGTGTGTATGTGTGTGTGTGTGTAAGAGGTGGGGGAGGTGGTTGTACGGCAGGGGCAATGATGGTGACAATGTTACAAAGGTCCACTTTTTCAGGATACAATTTTGAATTTTTCTTGATTTATAAGTATTTGGACACTCTGTACAAACAATAGAAAACTCTCCAGACTGTGGAAATCCACACAATCTCATATTCTACCAAGTGGAATCAAAAAAATAACAGACACTCAACCCTCTGGGAGTGTAAAAGCCCCCACCCCCCCATTGGTTTTACATCACCCTGAGACTTTTCAAATGTTTCTGAAATAACACACCAGAATGTAATTAACACTGGCCCTCTGCTCGTGGCAGTCCTTGATGGCACTAATTGGAGTAAGAAGTCTCACAACACCAGGTTAAAGTCCAACAGGTTTATTTGGCAGCACAAGCTTTCGGAGTCTCGCTCCTCCTTCAGGCTCACCTGAATCAATGACACTGATGGGGAAACGGACTGAGGATCCAGAACCGATCCAGGTGTGGGGTCCTGAATTGGGATTGATAATCCAGCCCCATCTCCTCTTCAGCTTTAACGCTGAGCAGCCAATTTTCCTGGGAAGAAAGGACTCTTGCGTGGAAGAGGCGAGTATTTTTCCAGTGCTGCATGTGGGCTAAGTGGAGGAAGAATGATATGCCACTGTCTTTTAAACAAAATGGTTTCACCCACACCTCCATCTTCCCTGTGACCACATGCCTGCACATTCAGAACCCCTCATGCAATTGGACACCTCACCCCACACCTTGACTATCCCTGATCCTCCAAACTGGGCTGTAACCGTTCCATCCTAGTGAATTCTACCCCATGGAGAAGGAACTTCTTTGCTCCTGGGCTGCAGCCTCTTGTGGAACTTGATATTTTTGGTGAGGATCAATCAGGCTGGTTCCGTCTGGAAACCTGCTGAAAGAAAAGCACAGCATTCAGGGAGCACTGGAATTCGGGGTTCCTGACCAGAACTCCTCACTCAGAAATCCCTCCTTAACCTCGCATCAGTCAATGAACATCACCAAACCATTTCAATTGTCCTTAGTTCCAATTGCCTAACATCACCAAACAATCGCAGCCACGCTCAAACAAATAGTAGATTGGTCATTCTTCATAACTGGCATTTCTGAGAGGTATTATGCATTAGTGAGCTGCCACATTTTCCTACAGAACAACAGTAACAATTCTTCAAAAGTAATCCATTGACTGTAAAGCACTTGAAAGATCACAAATTCATCCCAGCCAATTACTACCATCAGTTACTCGACATGATCAGTAACATGATGGAAAGTGTTGTTGTCTGTGATATCAAGCAGCATTTACTCAGCAACAACCTGCTTACCGATGTTCAGTTTAGTTTCTGCCAGGGTTAAGCCAGGGTTAATCTGCTCCAGACGCTGTTATACCCATGTTCCAAACATGGACAAGAGAACTGATTCTAAGAGACTCGGGGTGAGTGAAGTGACTTTGAAATCAAGGCATCATTTGACCAAGTGTGGCATCAAGGAGCTCTAGCAAAATTGAAGTAAATGGGAATCCCAGGAAACCTCCTGACTGGTTGGAGTCATATATAGCACAAAGGAAGATGCCTGTGATTGTTGGAGGTCAATCATCTCAGTCTGGAACATCATTGTAGGAATTCCTCAGGGCAGTGTCCAAACCCAACTATATTTAGCTACATCATCAATGGCCTGTCCTCTATCATAAAATCAGAATTGGAGATGTTTTCTGATGATTATACAATGTTCAGTTCCATTCATATTTCCAAAGGTAATGATCACCTTCAAAGGACAATTAGGAATGGACAATAAATGCTGGTATTGCCAGAAATGCCCACATTCCCGTGAATTAATAATTAAAAAGGACAAGGAAGATGCTATACAGATAGATGATCTTTCCTCACGTCCTCCATCTCTCTTGCTCTCTTCAGGTATCATGTTCTGAGAGGCTGTTGGTGATAATGGACCTCCATGTTAATCTTGCTATGGAGACTTGGATCATCTTTGTTAGTGGTACATTCATCCAGTATGGAAGGCTCTTTCAAATGATCGTTCTTTGTCTATCTCGGACTGTTTTACCATCAATTTTTCTCATCAACATCAGGCTTCCTAAAACACAATTTTAGAACAGAGTTCTTTTGGTCTAAAGATTTTACTAGCATCTCTTCATTGATGACATGACTTACCCAAGATCCCTTCATTATTTGTCCAAAAACCACTACTTTGCAGCCTCAATCAGCTTCATGGATTGTCTAATACTTACTTCTATATGTCAAAATCAGTGTGATGTATCATTCCAGAATAAAAAATGAATATGATTCACAAGCTCCTGAAGTTCTTGTCAATGCGATCCAGCTCCACAATTAATTTGACAGTTATTTATATACTTACACAATTAAAGGAAAATATTAGCAGCATGACAATACAAAATTTTTTTGGGAGCAGGGAGGGGTGGGAGGCGTTGAAAATCTCAGGGCTGGATTTTCATTACCAAGGCGGGTAGCTTGAGTCAGGAAATTTCCAGACTCAGCAGGCCCATTTTGGTTTAAAGTTTAAAGGGCTCCATTATCCTCAACCTTTGCTCTGCAGAGGCAGGAACAGGTTCAAGTTGGGCCTACCACCCTGGAAGCAGACCCTAGGTGACTACTGGGTGACCAATTGATTTCACCCAGTTGTTTTAGAAGCTGTTAGGCTCTCTGGTCCTCCCCCCTCATGTCCTTGCCACCCACCTCCTATGAATCCTCATACCCCCATGCTTCCATAACTTCTCATCAGTATCTATCATGGGCAGACTTCAGGAGCTATCTGAAGATGAGAAAACAATAAACCTCTAACAAGCTAATACAGCTTTCACTCATACACACTAGATAGTGAAAGAACTCCTTTTTATGAAACCCATCCAAAGCTTTAGGGCGGAATGTTCCACGCAGTCCACCACGTGTTTTGTGGCAGCAGAGTCGGCCTGCCACTGGCTGGATATTCTGTCCCACCTTGTCATTGGAGTTTCCATTGAATGCACCCTTGCCGCTGGGAAACCCATGGCAGGGGAGCACCGTCGGCAGGACTGAAAGATTCCACTGCTGTGAAAGGCTGGAAGATTCTGGCCTTAATCTCTTCTTAAAAAAGCCTTCTATTCAGATCTCATAAAGACAGTTAATCATTTAATAGGGCTTTTAAGAGGGTCCTACTGAGATAATTGAAGCTTTTGAAACTCAGCCAAGCATATGCAATATAATAGCCCTTGGTAAAAGTTTACAAAGATCTCTATTGAAACTGAAAAATAAATGGTAATGATTTTTTCTAATCTATGCTAATGGACTGTCAATCAAAACAGCCCAATATGCAATGTTTTATTAGCTCTCACAAGTGAAAAACCTCAAATCATGACACTTACCAGAACCTAACTACCCTTCAAGAGTATTTAGATCTACTCTATCAATTTGTGACTGCCACACTGTGGGTTAAGACCCTTGAAACAGTCAGAACGGGTGCTTTTTAAAACTCAGCACTAAGATCAAATGGCCCAATTGGGTTCAGATTTCCACTTCTGTATGAATCAGGACCCATCCTCTTCCCACTACTGGCAAAAATGGGATCTGTTTGAAATGAAGGCGGATCATCCTCATCTGGGTGTTAAAGGTGGAGTCAGGAAAACTCCACGAAAATCTGGTCCTTACCAGGTTAAACTGTACTGGGTTTTTACTTGCATTGGTAAACAGCAAGTCACACATCAGGGAAATTGTAGAGTCTTAGCACAGGAGAATATGTGGCTGATTGAGTCTGTAGCAGCTCTTTCAAAGAGTAGTCCCCTTCACCTTCCCCACAACCCTGCCATTTCTCTCCTTTCATTATTTTTCCAATTTCCTGAATTGAATCCATCCATCCTATATCATCAGGCCGCATGTTACAAATCCCAACCATTTAGTATGTGAAAGAAAAGATTTTCTCATGTCGCCTTCTGGTTCTTTTGCCAATCACTTTAACTATTTCTGAACTGAGTGTATTTTGAAGTTGGAACTTCGATGTTTTTTAAGATTTTGTGCTCAGGAATTCACCATTTCAAGTGCCCAGTGTTAGCATCAAGCAGGTTACATCAAATCCAGAAATACCACCTCTTCTGGTCTAACTGATCTCAGGAGTATAGCCCCATCCAGCACTGCTTCACCAATGTGATATTTTTTCAGTTTAGTAATGTGAGCCAACTCCTTCTAGAAATGGTTAAAGTCTGCCAAGCTCAGTTCTTATTAGATTATTACATCCAGCAGACATAAACAACAATCATTCGTCAGCCTGAGGTGAAGGAACCCAAATCCCAGAAGCAGAAAGTTGGCATTTAGCCCATTACACAGTCCCTTTTACAGTTATTTATTGACTTGACTCGGGCAGTGATCTGGGGCAGCACAAATCTTGTTGCCTAGAAACCACATTAGGAAATAAAAATCACTGGAGTGGCAAGAGTTAAAATGGGAACTGCAATGTACTTGCTATCAAATACTTATCAGCTCAAGCATTGCATGGCTGAAATGCAGAATTGGATCGAAAGTCTTCCTATTATTTATTAGAGTTTCCCCCAACATGTACTGCCTGAGCAGAGATACATAGCAGGTTATGAAAGCTGTCAGAAGCTTGGAATCCTGCAGTCTCTGGAGAATACACCTGGAAATAACAATTCATTATCTGCTATTGCACAGAATCTGCAACTGGACACCAAGCATTGAAGTGAAGGTTCTGCTGCATAAGTGCAGACCACAAAAAAATTAAATTGCTCGCTTATTCATGGTCAATGGGCAAGATTCGTCAAGACCTTTTCATAAACAGGCAAAAGGTAGTGAAGTGGAATATAAATCATTCTTACCAGTGGATATCCCAAACCATTGCTCAAGATGAATCAGAAGTTATGGTCTGGATTTTAGCCTGGAGGTATATTCCATGTGTGGGGAGGTGAGGTAAGTCGGAGGCAGGGTGAGCAGATTGTTTGGGTGTAGTTGTTAGTGGGTGTGAGTGAAGGAAGGCCAATTACAGGAGGGGCCCAATTGTGAAGGGGAGAATTTCAGAATTAGGTGCTCAGCTTGTTGGGCACGGACTAAACACTCCTGGCCCTCAAGCAGTGCTGTAAAGGCAATAACCTTGTGCATTCAGGCCTTCCAACCTCCTCTCAATTGCCAAGTTTCCTAAGGTTTGGAACTGCAGCTGGCACAAGTTAAAAATAGAACATTAAAATAAAGGCAGACAGACAAACATATTATAATATTTAAATAAACAATCCAGATTGGATTGGTTGACTTGCCTTAATTTGCCTCCATTAAAATTGGAAGTGGATACATTTGAGGCTGGTTAATTTTCGGTTTCAGATTTTTTTATATTTTAACCTCTGACATGACCACAACTCACTTATATTTGGGAAATCATATTTAGCCTAATGTGTTTTTCTACAAACAGGAGAATTAAACCATAGGTTTATGTTTTACCCTTTTACAGATGTCTCTCTTTGGCATGTAGCAATCACATGCTCCTTTCCTGATGCATCAATATCTGTCTCTTACCTTTTTCGGATTAGGGGGATAGGGGCATTGGAGGAATATATACTGGATTGGTGAAATCCTGCAACATGGGCAATTGAGAGAGAAGGTGGGCTTAGCATCAGGCTGAAGGCTAGAAATTGGGAACAGAGTGGAAGAGAGGGACCTATTGACGGGTAAAGTTTATGAAACAACTAAAGACTGTGGGGGCGATTCTCCCAGCCCGCCGTGCTGCTTTTGTATTGCAGTGAGCGGGGAAACTCAAGCAGGGGCCGTTTCATGGGCTTCCCTGTAGGCACCATGGCCACTGCGAGTCTCCAGCAGTCGGATTTCCGCCACTGTCAGCTCCGCACCAGAAATCGGCACGGAGCTGCATAAGTTGTTCAAACCAGCATTTCAATACAATTTGCATCCTATTAGTAGGCCCAGGACTGCCCAATGCCCAGTGGGCAGTGCCAAGGGGGTGGGGCCTAATGAGGGCAGGGCCTCGGGGTGGGAGGGGGGGGGGCAATCAGTGGGGTGGAGATTCCCGCTTCCACTCTACACAGGGATCATGAGCAGAGGGAGGGAGGCCAGCAATTGGTGCTGGGCATCGGGGTGAGGGGGGATTCGGCCTGCCAGTGGGGGGAGGGTAGTCGGGACTCGGGAGATCAGGGCTGCCACAGTGGGGAAGGGGGGGGGGGGTAAATAGAGGTGGGCCAGGGGCAGGGCCAGGGCCAGGCCAGCGATCGGGCTGGAGATCAGCGCATGCGAGCGGCCTGATCAGCACAATGCTGCCAGCCTTTCCAGCAGGATTTTCTCCAATTTTTACGCAAATTTGATACTTAGAATTTTTTTGGAAGAATCTAAAGATCTAAAACTTCGAGGGACAGCGACTGATAGCAAGCAGAGGATTCTTCAGGAAGATGCTCGAGTTTTGTTTAGGCACATGTGACAAAGGCAATAGGAAACCACGTAATTTTATCTTTTCCCGAGTCCTATTACTCACTGAAGCTGAAAATGAGAGGCTGTTAAGAGTAACTGTAAAGAAAAGTGCCGGACCACGAGGCATGGGAAAATGAACAGAAGACCTGCCCTTCGGCAAATCATCACCAGACTTTAAATCATGCAAGACAGGTTTATTATTCCACATATGTGAAAATAAAGATGACATTGAGCTACAAGTGAGAACAACGCAATGAGTTCAACTTTTCTGTGAGCTAGTAGCTGTTTTACTTGCCATTGGAGGACAACTGTAACCACGGCAACTCGAAGTTATGATTGCATTGAACGTTGCATTGAAACTCTCAACTTTCTGACCTCAAGCCAGTTGGTTAAAAGGACCTTTCAGCATATCCAAAAGCACTTCAGAGCCAAAGCAGTACTTTGAAATTAAATAGGGTATACAGCAAAAAACTAGCCATTAACTCAACCAATCTCCTCTTCATCACAACTCTCTGGGGGGACGATTCTCCCATTCTGCCGGCGGGCCGGGAGAATCACGTGTCAGCCAATTCGAGGGATTCGCACATGCGTTCCTGCCACGCGCTCATCTCCCAGTGCCAGATATCTAAGCCGCGCTGGAAACCAGCAGGAACACAAGGTAAGCACTTTGCATCTGTTTTTAATCTTATTTTAATGTGATTAGCAGGCCCGGGACTGAATTCTCCATCCCCGCTAGCATCTCCCACCTCTTCACTCCAGTGGGGCTCAGACTAGCTCCCCACTTACAGGGAACTAGCGGGATGACCCCACTGGAGTGAATGGGGGCCAATCAGGGCCCCCCAGGTGGTCGGGTGGTGGGGGGATGGTGCCCCCTGGGCATGGGTGCCCTGGCAGTGCCAGCCTGTGCCCCCCAGCACTGCCCAAGGGGCAAAATGCTCATGTCCAAGGGAGTGGGGATGGGCATTTTGCCCCTTGGGCAGTGCTAGCGTGGCGCTGGCTGGGTAGTGCCAAGAGGGCGGGGCCTAGGGGGTGGGGCCAGCTGGGGGTGGCGGGGGGGGTCCCACTGTCACTGCATTGGGATAGGTCGGGGCTGGACAGAGGGAGGGGGTGGCCAGCCTGGGGTGTGTGCCGGGGGGTGGGGGGGGGGGGGGGGGTGGCTGCCAGGGTGGTCTGTGTAGCGGGGGGTCGGTGGGAGGATCGTCACTGCTGGGGTGTGGTTCGGGGCTGACCTGGGAATGCTCGTGGGGGTCGCGATCAGGCCATCGGGGTGTCAGGAGGGAAAGGACTGCGAGCTGACCAGCAAACTGCAGGCTGACAGATAGGGGCCACTGCGCGTGCACAGAGGCCCGGAACTGTCAGCCTCTGGCGTGAATAGGCCCCGTCCCTGAACTTTTAATTATATTCATGATTGTAACCTCTGCATTGCACAGAGTGTGGGAGATTTGAGTGTCAAGTTGCACTGTAAAAACTGTGATTTGCACCAGTTTTCCTGCAAAGTTGACACTTTTTGGGAGAATTGCGGCCTCTATTTCTCTCCCTGCTTGTCTAAAGTATAGTAGCTAGTAAACTGCAACACCAGTTTTCACACAAGGACAGGGCTTGAACCCATAACTTTCTCACTGGCATGAGATCCACTAACTGAGCCAGGGATGTTAGTATTTGAACTGGTGCCAGATGAAAATGGCTAAATCTAATCATTTCATTTTGTTCATTCTGCAGACATGGGAAAAGCTAGCCTTCATTGACATGACTAAGAGGCTTGCTAGGCTACATCGGAGTGATTTGATTTGATTTATTATTGTTACATGTATTAACATACAGTGAAAAGTATTGTTTCTTGCGCGCTATACAGACAGAGCATACCGTTCATAGAGAAGGAAACGAGAGAGTGCAGAATGTAGTGTTACAGTCATAGCTAGGGTGTCGAGAAAGATCAACTTAGTGCAAGGTTGGTCCATTCAAAAGTCTGACAGCAGCAGGGAAGGAGCTGTTCTTGAGTCAGTTGGTACGTGACCTCAGACTTTGTGTCTTTTCCCTCTGCCAATGCTCACCCCCTCCCCGCCACCCCTCAGCCCCCCCAACAACCCCCCCCCCCCCGCCCCTACCACCAAACAATCTGGTAGCAGCTGCAAAACGATAGATTGCATAACTGCAACAAACATGTAGCAAAGGCAGAGTGAATTTAATGGGGATTTTTAACTATAGTCTATATTAATTACTTAGATTGCGGGGATTGAATCTACTGTAACCAAATTTGCAAATCACAGTACAATAGGTGGGAAAGCAAGTTGCAATGAGGATACAAGACATTTACAAATGGATATGGATAGGTCAGGTGAGTGGGCCAAAATTTGGCAGATGGAATTTAACATGGATAAGTGTGAGGTTACCCAGTTTGGTCAGAGGAATAAAACGCAATTTATTATCTAAATGGAGAGAAACTTCAAACTGCTTTGGTGCAGAGGGATCTGGGTGGCCTCATGAATGAATCGCAGAAAGTTACTATATAGAATTCAAGTTAGCATTCACAGATGCGGGACAAGTTCAGGAAAGTGGGATTAATGCTCCTTTAGTAGTAGTTTGTGTCAGTGCAGACTCGATGGGCCGAAGGGCTTTTCTGCGCAGAATGCCTCTATGACTCTAGGTGCAGCAGGCATAAGAAAGGCAAATGAATTTTTTGCATTTATTGCTAATGGAATAGAATATAAAAGTAGGGAGGTGCTATTGCATCTGTATAGGCATTGGTGAGACCACACCTGGAGTACTGCACACAGTTTTGGTCTTACTTGAGGAAGGGCATAAATGAATTAGAGACAGCTCAAAGAATATTCACCAGATTGATTCCAGGGATAAAGGACTTGTCATATGAAGAGAGTTTGAGCAGTTTAGGCCTATTTCACTGGAGTTTAGAAGAATGAGAGGAGATTTAATTGAAGTATTAAAAGATCTAAAGGGGATTTAAAGGGTAGATGTAGAACAGATGATTCATCTTGTTGGACATTTTAGAATGAGAGACCATGGCTTTAGGCTGAGAGGTGGCGGATTTAAAACAGAAATGAGGAGAAATTACTTCACGCAATGGGTTGTGAATCTGTGTAATTCTCTATCCTAGAATGCAGTGGATGCTGGAACACTACACAAATTGAAGGACAGAAAGATAGGTTTTTAATTCTTAGCAGATGAATAGTTTTGAAGAGCAAGTGGTAAGGTGGAACTGCGATCATGATAAGATCAGCCATGACCATATTGAATGGCAGAGAAGGCTCGAGTGGCTGAATTGCCCACTCCTGCTCCTAATTCCTGGGTTTTTATGTTCTTATAGATCGCAGTAAGCAGTATGTCAAAACAGTACGTTTGCGATAATTTTCCGCAGCAATATATATTTGAACCAACAAAGGGGCATGCCATTTTAAATTTAGTAATGAATTAATAAATCAGATTTGTGAACATTTATCTAATAATGAACGAAGGATGATCAAGTTCAAACAACAACAGAAAATGCTGGAAAACCTCTGCAGGTCTAGCAGCATCTATGAAGAGAGAATAGAGCCAACATTTGGAGTCAAGATGACCCTTCGCCTGTCAAGTTCAAAGTTGTGTTTGAAAGTGGAAAACTCAAACAACGACTGTGGGGACAATTTTGAGCCTGCACTCTGTGTCTGCAGTAATAGCAGCACATGCTCAAAGTCTGGGGAACGCAATTCCTTTTGATTTGATTTATTATTGTCACATGTATTAATATACATGTTGAAAAGTACTGTTTCTTGCACGCTATACAGACAAAGCTGTATGACTCCATTCATAGAGAAGGAAGGGAGAGGGTGCAGAATGTAGTGTTACAGTTATGGCTAGGATGTAGAGAAAGGTCAACTTAATACAAGATATGTCCATTCAAAAGTCTGATGGCAACAGGGAAGAAGCTGTTCTTGAGTAGTTTGGTACATGGTCTCAGACTTTTGTATCTTTTTCCCGATGGAAGAAGGTGGAAGAGAGAATGTCCGGGGTGCGTGCTGTTCCTGATTATGCTGGCTGCTTTACTGAGCCAATGGGTGGGAGGCAGGTATGCATGATGGACTGAGCTTCGTTCACGACCCTTTGTAGTTTCTTGCAGTCTTGGCCAGAGCAGGAGCCATACCAAGCTGTGATACAGCCAGAAAGGATGCATTCTATGGTGCATCTGTAAATGTTGGTGAGAGTTGTAGCTGACATGCCAAATTTTCTTAGCCTCCTGAGATGGTAGAGGCGTTGGTGGGCTTTCTTAACTATAGCGTCGGCGTGGAGGGACTAGGACAGGTTGTTTGTGATCTGTACACTAGAAACTTGAAGCTCATGACTATTTCCATTTCACCCTGTTGATGTAGACAGGGGCATGCCCTCCACTACACTTCCTGAAGTCGATGACCTTCATTTTCCTGACATTGAGGGAGAGATTATTGTCATCGCACCAATTCACCAGATTCTCTATCTCTTTCCTGTACTCCATTTCATCATTGTTTGAGATCCGACCACTGCAGTGGTGTCATCAGCAAACTTGAAAATGGATTTGGAGCAGAATTTGGTCACACTGTCATAGACGTATAAAGACTATAGTAAGGGGTTGAGGACACAGCCTTGTGGGGCACCTCGTGGAGGTGGTGTTGTTGCCTATCCTTACTGATTTGCAGCCTGTGGGTTAAGAAGACTAGGATCCAGTCACAGAGGGAGAAGCTGAGCTCTAGGCCATGGAATTTGGAAATGAGTTTTGTAGGAATAATGGTGTTGAAGGCTGAGCAGGAATCAATAAATTGGAGTCTGACATAAGTGTCCTTGTTATCCAGATGTTCCAGGGTTGAGTGTCGGGCCAGTGAGATGGTGTCTGCTGTGGACCTGTTGTGGCGATAGGTGAACTGGAATGGATTTAGGCAATTGGGAGGCTGGAATTGATTTGTGCCATGACTAACCTTTCAAAGCACTTCATAATGATGGATGTCAGAGCCATCGGATGATGGCCATTAAGGCACACTGCCTGGCTTTTCTTTGGTGCAGGGACGATGGTCATCGTCTTGAAGCAGCTAAGGACCTCAGATCAGTGTAAGGAAAGGTTAAAGATGTCTGTGAATACCACCACCAACAGGTCCACGCAGGACCTGAGTACTCCATCTGGGCCAGTCACTTTCCATGGGTTGATTTTCAAAAAGGCTGATCTGATGTCTGCAATGGTGACCTCGGATATCAGTTTGGCCGAGGCTTCCAGGCTGGAGCGCATGCCCTCGCTGACTTCTTGCCCAAATTGGGCATAGAATGCATGAGCTTATTGGGGAGGGGTGCATTGGTGCCAGCGATTCTACATGCTTTCATCTTGTTGCCTGTTCTGTCTTACAGACCTTGCCATAGTTGGTGGGAGTGCATGTGGCTAGCCTGGGACTCTAGCTTGTTCCAGTACTGTTTCTTGGCATCTTTGATGGTTCTCCATGCATCGTATCTGGATTTTTTGTATAGGTCAAGATCGCCTGACATGAAAGCCTCAGACTGGACTTCAGCAAACATCCATGGTTTCCGTTGGGAAACACACCGATTTGCTTCTTTGGGACACAGTCTTCTACACACTTACTAATGAAGTCAGTTACTGTAGTGGTGTACTCGTTCAGGCTGCTAACTGAGTTATTAAATATTGACCAGTTCACTGACTCGAAGCATTCCCATAGGAGATCATCCGATTCCTCAAACCAACATTCTCGGTTTCAGTTTTTGCTTGTAAATCTGGAGCAGGAGCACAGCTGTGTGGTCTGATTTGCCAAAGTGTGGGCGGGCGATAGAGCGGTAGGCATGTTTTATGCTTGTGTAGCAGTGGTCTAGAATGTTTGGGCCTCTGGTGGAACAGGAGACGTGTTGGTGGTATCTTGGTAGGACTCTCTAGAGCTTGGCCTGACTGAAGTCCCCGGCCATGATGAACAAGGCCTCGGGATGTTTCGTCTCGAGGCTATTTGTAGTGGTGTATATTTCGTCCAGTGCGATCTTCATGTCCGCTTGGTGTGGGATGTAAACTGCTGTGAGGGTAACAGAGGTGAAATCCCGTGGAACGTAGTAGGGGCGGCATTTTAGCGTCAGGTATTCAAGGTCCAGGGAGCAGAAACTCGCCAGTGTTGCTATGTCTGGGCACCACGAGGTATTGATTAGAAGGCAAACCCCACCTCCCCGAGCCTTGCCTGAAGCTGCTACGGTCCATTCGGTAAATTGAGAAGCTCTCTGTTTGTCCAGTGAAGCAGGAGTGAGCCACGTCTCTGTGAAACAGAACACACAGCAATCCTTCAGTTCTCTTTGAAAAGTGAGTCTGGTTTTAAGTTTGTCTAGCTTGTTTTACAGAGATTGGGCATTTGCAAGGAGTAAGCTGGGGAGGGGGACCTTGGACCAAGTTTTTTCACTCTTACCTGCACATTTCCCATGATTCCTGGAGTGACTGCTTCTGTTTGGGCCTGGGAGATGGTGAGAGCAGTATGCGATATTAAGGGCTTAGGTGTATCCAGTGAGGTTCTTTGCTTTGGTCAGTGTGTGGGTGTAGGATTTGTCGCTATGGTCGCGGTTCCTGTGTCGGTAGTTGGGGCTGCGCAGTCGGGCATTCCGGGTCGGTGTTGGGCTGCGGTTTGGCTTTGAAGGCTGGACAATGTCCAGACGACGCTCCAGCATGGATGGGTCAAAGGCCGGTAAGTGGATGGAGTCTCTGGGGTTGCAGTCACGGATGAGTCGATAGCCGGGTCCACGTGTTAGGGTTCTCTTGGTCACTGCCAGGTCAGGGTCTTCCTTCGGAGATCAGAGGATCTCTCGACCTGCAAATAAATTTAAAGAACGGTGTTTTTAGGCAGTGGAGTTGATTTTTAGAAGTGTGGGACGATTATAGCAGGAGGGTGTGGGGGAGTGCTTGGGGCCTGCAGTAGATGACATGCCTCAGGGTCTCGGGGCCAGTGGAGTGAAGGCCCCGGCTCCAGACTTACTGCTCTGGCCATCGGGTTTGGTGGGGGCTGGGGCAGGGAAGGTCCCGGAGGTCGGGTTTATTACTCGGTAAAGCAGCAGAAAATCAGCAGGAGAGGTTCAAACAGAATTTAATGTGATACAGAATCAGTTTATATTCCTCAGGTAATGTTGGTTGGATGGTTGGTTCATGATGCAGAACAATGCCAACAGCCTGGATTCAATTCCCGTGCCAGCTGTGGTTATTCATGAAGGCCCTGCCTTCTCAACCTTGCCTAAGGTGTGGTGATCCTGAGGTTAAATCCCCAACAGTCAGCTCTTCCCCTGAAAGGGGAGAGCAGCCGATGTGGTGACTTTTTCCTTTATATTCCTAAGGACCAAGAGATGCACTTGTCAAAAAAGATAGCTATGGTCAACTAAAGAGGCAAGAGGACAACCAAATACTGAAAGAAAAAGCCTGCAAAAAAGCAAAGATCCTGATGCAAGACAAAAAAAATAAAAACATCAAAGGGTGACAAAACATATTAACGGCTTCACAAAGGGAACATGAAAATAAATTTGCAAGGGTTATGAAAATCAGCACAAATATTTTACTATTATATCAGCAAAAGGGTGAAGGAGAAATGTGGGCTCTCCTGAAAACTGATAATGAATTTCTCAATGAAAATAAGAAGATGGTAGACATGTTGAATAGAGGTTTGGTAGTACTGAACTTGAGTATTGTTGAAAACAGAGACATGGGGGGTGATTCTCCCAAACAAATTCTAAGTGTCGTATTTGCGGGAAAACTGGAATAATTCATACTGTTCTTATCAGTGGGAGTTCAGACAAGAATCTCCCACACTCTGTGCATTGCAGAGGCCACCAGCGTGAATATCATTAGATTTCAGGGGGCGGGGCCTGTTCCCATTGGAGAGACTGAAACCAATGGGCCTCTGCGCATGCGCAGTGGCCCCAAAGTGTCATCCCCTCGATCGCTGGCCAGCCTACGACCCCCGCCGTGCTGCCTGCCTAACTCCCCCACAGCGTGTTCGCGGCCCCCCGTCCATTCACAGGCCAGCCTGAACCCTCCACCCCACCCCGCCCCAATCTCCAACCCCCACCCCCCCAGCAGTGATGATCCCCCACCCACCCGCAGGCAGACCTCCCCCCTTCCAATCGTTGGCCTACCTCTACCCCCACTGATCCCTATGCAGAATGGTCCCCGCACCCCCATGCCCGGTGAGCAGTGCCAAGGTGCCCCTTGGGCATGGGCACTTTGACCCTTGGGAAGTGCCAGGGGGCACAGCCTGACACTGTCAGAGTGGCCATGCCCAGGGGGCACCACCCCCCCGCTGCCAAACCCCCTGAGGGGCCCCGATTCCCCCCCCTTCACTCCAGCGGGGTCAGGTCACTAGCTCCCCGAAAGTGGGAAGCTACTGTAATCCCTGCTGGAGTGAAACACTCTGGCGGGGTGGGAGATGCTAGCGGGCTGTGAGAATTCAGTCCTGGGCCCGCTGATAGCATTTAAGTAGTATGCAAAATACTATTTCAATGCTAGCCCCACCTGCCAGCCGATTTCCAGTGCCACTTAGATACCCCTGGAAATTCGGGCCTGGACACACAAGCGCGGCGCAAACGTTCACGGGAATCCTGCAAATTGGCCGATGCACTAAAAAATTAGCGCAGCGGTATGGGGGTCACCCCCATGATGTCGAAGCTTTTAATATTTTAATATTGCACTCAACAGGACAGATTGCCAATAATTCCAATATAAAAGGGAACAACAATTTGTACTGCATGAGAAGAGAGTGCTGATCCCTAAAGCACTACATCACATATGCAGCAATTCAATATGCCACTCACTCACCACAACCTTCTCGAGGGCAATTAGGGATGGACAATGAATGCTGGCTTAACTAGAGATGCCCACACCCTGTGAAAGAATATTTTAAAAATAAGCCCCCGAAATCAATATTAAAAACAAAATAATGTGCTGCATATCATTAGCTCCTGAAAATGAAAAGACCAGTTAAGGATTCGGGCCAGCATATTTCATGAGACACTAATATGGTGTTCACAGCTCAGGAACAGAAAATTCAGCCCAACGGATTGAAGCCAGTCTTCATGCTCAATGCACAAGTACAAACACAGCTTTTACCTTTCGAATTCTGACAAACCTGCTGTGCATTCGTTTTGGTTTTATTCCAATTCTCCAGTATTGTACTATTATTAGTTTTCCTTTTATCTAATCTTTTATCAGACTTTTGGATACATAACAAAATATATTATGAACCTTACCTTCAATCTTGTATTTCAGTGTGCCCAGGTCTGACATGTACTTTTATAGAATTCTGTATCATTGACTCAAATTATACTTGCAGAGCTGATATGCCTGAGTAGTTCACAGGGACAGTTGTTTGGTAGCAAACAGTCTCAATTAGTAAACACTACAAATTAAAGAAATAATAAGATGGCTGATGGAACCTGCTACTCTCGGGACTAATACTGCTGAACAGGTGCTGATGTGGAGTTGCCGGTGTTGGACTGGGGTGAAGACAGTAAGAGTTTTAACAACACCAGGTTAAAGTCCAACAGGTTTATTTGGTAGCAAATACCATTAGCTTTCGGAGCACTGCTCCTTCGTCATTATGCGCGATCTTCTTGGAGATCCTCTCCAAGATCCTCTCCAACAGGTGCTGACCAGCTGAACATATGCTTTTCTTGTCTGAACTTGTAGAACTGTTACCAAATTTACAAAAAACAAATGGATTTATCATATTTCTAGTACTCTTCAGTCTGTCCCAACCTTCAGGTTGGCAGATAAACTGGATCACAATATCAACAGTGTTCAGATAAAAATGTTAAACTTCAATGCAACCATGAAATCAAGCAACACAATAGGCAATTCAAAATGGCCGCACCAACATGGGAATGGGCTCTCAGCCACCAGCTGATCAGATATGACAATGGCATTACCTCTTTCTTTTTCTCTTCCCTGTACACCAGATTCCCTTGTTGTATTGATTAACTATGCCAAACAAACCAAGGTGAATATATGCAAACTGCTCCTTCACATCAAAATGAAATCTCATGTGAACATACATGCCCAAAGAATGCAGCATCATAAACATAGGAAACAAATGAGTCTTTGTGAAAGGCAATCCAAATGCCAGTACAGGAGTTGCAATAAATGGTATGCATATTAGGCATGCAAACACCTTTCACACAGGTGGACTATCCGCGTGCCACTGGGGTTTATTCTGTCCCCAAATATTAGCATTAATATCCAAGCAGAATGTTAATTGTTCGACAAGGCTTGTGGTTCATGGGAGAGGCTCACGACATGAATCTTGTAAGTTACTCTAGTTCAACTGTGTGGTGGAGGCTGGACTTTGGGTGGCTTGGAATGCTTTGGTCTTGAAGGAAGAGAGGATCGTTCAACTGCAAATGTTATGAGGTCTGCAAAATCATCTGATTGGGTCACCTTGATGAAATCCCGAACCCAGATTGTTGTTGACCTTAAGGGAGCAAAACGTACGTGGGTTTATCTCACTCTGCATGGCTAGCTTGAAGAAGCATGAGTTACCTAAACATAGGTGATAGAATCATTAACAAACAATAGGCATTTGGCAAAATCATTGGTTTCCAAGAGCAGAGTGCCTGCAAGTACCTCAACATCAATGTACCCCGTGACCAGGCATTTGAAGGCAAGATTGTGATGGTCCCTGGACAGAGACAAGTGTGCTTCACCAACATGTAAGGGTGATGAACCATCAGCCTGGCGAGCAGATTGGCATGAACTCTGATTGGGAAAATGAGTTTCATAGATGTAGCCATGCTTCCACAACTATGAAACTCGGTGTCTCAGCCAAAGATTCATTCCAATAGTCACTCAAATAGTGTGGTGCTTGAAGAATGAGCCTAAGTAGGGTGACTGGTGGATCTGGACATGGAGATCAGCTGTGCATTAGTAGGTTCCTCACCCATTTTGTCTAAGTAAATGTCTGCAATGACATAATCATCTTCCAGGATAGCAGCTATCTTCCCAGCTTTAGCCAGATCCTGGCATCTTAATCTTGCAGAAAACAACACTTGCTGAGGAACTGATTAACCCACTTACATAATGAGCATGACACCTATCATGTGCATGAAGGATAGGAGTTACAGATTTTGACCTTGTTGAGTGAGGACAAAATGGTCAGGTGCTTCTTGCAGGAGGCAGTGGCAGTGTGGAAAGCCTTGGCATCAACTGATGCAAGAATTTCATCTAATGGCAAATCCAAAGCTTGGGGGACCTCTGGCTTGATGGATACCAAGGTGTGAGATCCGTGCTCAATGTTATGCTGCTGCTTTATGAGATGTTGTAGGCTTACCCCCACTGAGTCTCCCACTATCAACATCCTTGGGGTTGCCATTGACCAGAAACTGAACTGGACTAATCATATAATTACCATGGCTACAAGAGCAGGTTGGAGGCTAGAAATCCTCCGGTGAGTAACTCACCACCTGACTCCACAGAACCTGTCCACCATCTAGTTTAAGTTTATTTATAAGTGTCACAAGTAGGCTTACATTTAACACTACAATGAGGTTACTGTGAAAATCCCCTAGTCGCCACACTCCGCCATCTGTTCAGATACACTGAGGGAGAATTTAGCATGGTGTAACCAGCACGTCTTTCAGACTGTGGGAGGAAACCGGAGCACCAGGACAAAACTCACAAAGAACATGGGGAGAATGTGCAGACTCCGAACAGACAGTGATAAGCTGGGAATTGAACCTGAGTCCCTGGTGCTGTGAGGCAGCAGTGCTAACCATTGTGCCACTGTGCTGCCCCTACAAGGCACAAGTCAAGAGTGTGATGGAATACTCTCCACCTGTTTGGATAAGTGCAGCTCCACTGACACTCAAGAAGCTTGACATCTTCCAGGACAGCTTGATTGACACCCCATCCACAAACATTCACTCCCTCCAACATCGACACACAGTAGCAGCAATGGGTACCATCTACAATATGCACTACAGGAACTCACCAACGTTCTTTAGTGAGCCCCTTTCAAACCCAAGACCTTCCAAGACCATGACCATCTAGAAGGACAAGGGCAGCAGACACATGGGAACATTACCACCTGGAGGTTCCCCTACAAGCCACTCACCATCCTGACTTGGAACTATATCACTGTTCCTTCACTGTTGCTGCATCAAAATCCTGGAATTTCCTCTTTACCAGCACTGTGGGCGTATCTGCACTACATGCGCTGTAGCAGTTCAAGAAGGCAGCTCACCACCATCTTCTCAAAAGCGAGGGATGGGCAATAAGTGCTGGCCTAGCCAGCGACACCCACATTCCATGAAAGGCTCAGATGAATGAGTTGTAGCCAACATTGGAGCCAGTGTTCCCGAGTGAGGGTGACATCTTCTCATCCTCATCAAGAGGTAGATCATGATGATTGAGCCCATCTTTCAGCATGAAGTTATCCTCAGAGAAAGGCATCAGATGTTGATGCAGATCCTCATGCCTTTCACCTGACTGCATTCTGAGATTGGCCAGGTCTAAGAGGTGTGCACACAAGGCTTGGAAATCATAACGTAGGTGGATGGTCTGCTATATCAAGTAACATTGACACTTCAACTATAGAGTGGAGTTCTATAATAGGATAGTAATACACGCTCTGCCTATCGTCAGGTGCAATAAGTTCAGTTCTAGTTGAGCAGTGAATCCTGGAGATATCCCATTACTGAATCCACAAAGAGACTTAATCTTGGTTCTCTTCTCCCAGGTGAAACCATCAATAAGGAAGGGAACAAAGTTAGGACCAAATGTCAAAGTGCAGATGAGGTTCTGACATCAATGATAAAATGAATTGACTGTCTCAATCTTCCCTATGTACCACTGCTTAGGTGCCTGATGCCATAGTTTCTGCTATTACTGTACTGTAATACTAAGGGTGATGCTCTGGGGAGCAAAACTGAAAATGTTGGAAAATCTCAACAGGTCTGATGGCATCTCTGAAGAGAGAATAGAGCCAATATTTTGAATCAAGATGACCCTTCATCAGAATACTGAGGCAAGAGGTCTGCAGGTTTTCTTCCAGTTTTGAGCTGCTTGAGTTGGGCTGGTTGAATCGTCCAGTCTTCTTTTTGGCAGTTGAGACCTCTTTTTTAAATCCTCATTCGCAGCATCAGTGTGTCTCCTGGGGTACAAGGCGCCCAATTAAAAGGGTGCCTCGAAGGCCACTATCCAGTTCAGGACGACTATCAAGGTGTGGAGGCAGGAGAGTGAGTCAGCAAATGAGACTGCTAGGCCTCCTGGCAGCCTTCACTATGTACAGGGAGAGTGCTGCTGGTGTACATTGAATGCAAGCTCGTAAAATTGAAGGAGTGAAACAGCTGGAGGCACCTGCTACCCACACCTCATTACCAGCACTATACCTTATTGCAGTCTCCAGGAGATTTCCAGAAAGAAACCGTGAACTTCTAACTTCAGAATACCTCAGATTTGTCGATTTGCATTCTAAGATAGCAGATTTAATTTAATTGTCCAGCAGCAGAGGATTCTGTACAATGGTTGAAATTCCCTTTTAGACATTTCCTTCACTTCTCTGTGCAAGAGTCAATATCCGCAACCTTAAAATAATATCAATGCAGAAATCCTTAAAGGCGCTTGCCTCCTGCTCTGGTGCCTTGCTCTTCTTTCATGCCCAGCTCTCCTCTCCCCATTCTAATCCCTCGCTCCCATCCTCCTCTATATTAACGCAATATGTTTATGTCTTTGGCTTAAAGTGTTAAACTTGAAATGATACCTGCAGAGTTCAAAGTGAATAGCTATTAGTTAACTATAGGATCCAAGCTGCTTTCAACCCATTTTGTACTGGCCCCAAGGCAGTCCTTTTCGACAAAGCAGCTGGATGCTGTAATTCTGAAGAGCACTCTCTGTACTTGGAGACATTAGTATCGTAGTGAATGATTTTGGAGCCGTGTCCTTTGCCATATCGCGTTCAAATATTTGACCCCAGGGAGGTACAAAGGATTGTAATTCTACAGGAAACCTGACTGAGAGATCCATGATTGTTACTGCTGAACTTATGCATTAGTCCTTAGCTGTCAACTGCAACTTCACAAACCACAGGACAGAAAGTTTCACGTCGTCTAGTATTGCAAATGAGTAACATCCATCACTGAACAATAACCAAAATAATTTCCAGTTTCTTGTATCTTGCATCTAAATGAGGAGAATCATCAGTTTTCCTGTTCATCCTTTTTTGAACTTTCTCTCCTCCTCTCGTGTAGTTGTTGGTTCTGCTGACATGTGTTTTCATGTGCTGTAGTGTCGCTCTGCCGCCTTGCCCTAGTGCCCATTAATCCTGTGAGAACCTGGAGAGGGAGTAAGGTGATGAACTTCCTCCCTGCATATTGGGGTGCAGCAGTTTGATGTGCATTCAGAAAAAATGCTGATTAATTTCTCCCATTGATTTAAAACCACATTAATGCACAGATGCTAACCTTTGTTTTTGGCTTCTTAATTACTTCTCAAGTAACAAGTAAATGGGACCATGCAGACTGAAGCAAGATGAAATGGTACTGATGTAGTTTTTAAGGTGGTGGCTATGGATCCTGCACAGAACAGAGAAGATGCCAAAAGGGGAAATGAAACTGTTTCATTCCCTGCAGCAATGTTGAATCTTAAGTTGTTGGACACATCTAGTCACAGGTGACACCGCTATTCCACCAAGGAACACTGAGTGAGGTGACTTTTGGCTTGATTTTCTTAGAGCCATAGAGTCTTTTACAGTACAGAATGAGGACATTCTTATTTGCAGACCAGGTTGGAAAATGTAGCCATAATAATTAAAGTACTGCTCAAACGTTAACTCTGTTTCTCTCCTTACAAATGCTGTCAGACCCGTTGAGTTTTTCTAGAATTCTTTGTTCTTGTTGGAAAATTGGATCTTCATCCATTTTCCTACCTATTAGATTTTCCAATCTCAAACCAAACTAGAAAGTGCTGGAAAATCTCAGTAGGTTTGACAGTATTTATGGAGAGAGAGAGAACAGAGCTAATGTTTCAAGTCAGAACTTTCTCTCCTCCTCTTGTGTAGTTGTTGGTTCTGCTGGCATGTGTTTTCATGTGCTGTAGTGTTTCAAGACATGTTTCAAGACATGTTTCAAGACAGGGAGCTGGGTTCGATTCCCGGCTCTGGGTCACTGTCTGTGTGGAGTTTGCACATTCTCCTCGTGTCTGCGTGCGTTTCCTCCAGGTGCTCCGGTTTCCTCCCACAGTCCAAAGATGTGCGGGTTAGGTTGATTGGCCATGCTAAAATTGCCCCTTAGTGTCCTGGGATGCGTAGATTAGAGGGATTAGCGTGTAAAATATGTAGGGATATGGGGGTAGGGCCTGGGTGGGATTGTGGTCGGTGCAGTCTCGATGGGCCGAATGGCCTCTTTCTGTACTGTAGGATTTCTATGATTTCAGAACTTGTTTCAGATTCCAGCATTTGCAGTAATTTGCTTTTATTATACAGAGTGCTGGAAATACTCAACAGGTCAGGCAGCATCTGTGGAGTGACATTTCGGGGGTGTGACCTTTCATCAAAACTGAGACAAAGTAATGCATTTTGAGCAAATGAAAGGCCAGAAGGTGGGAAGGAGAACAAATGGGAAGGCCTTTGGTAGGGTGGTGGGCAGGAGATTAAATGACAAAAAGCTTCATGACACAAGACCAAAGGGAATGATAATGGGACAATTGAGGTGCGAGTGGCAAGGTTGCAGCTGTCTGAATGGAAAATGAAGGAATAAAGACAAGAACAAGAGAAAAAAACAACAAAAAAGAAACAAAATGGGGTCAGATGTTATGATATAAAATTGTTCAGTCCAGAAGGCTGTAAAGTGCCAGATGAAGGATGAGATACTATTCCTTGAGCTTGTACTAAGTTTCATTGGGACACTGAAGGGGGTCAGAGTAGGAGAAGAACAATGAGAGGCGATTGGGAGTGCAGGGTCAAGTTTGGGATTGAACGGAGATGTTCAACAAAGTGGTCACCCAGTATGCATTAGCTCTCCCCAGTATAGAGGAGACCACATTAGGAGCAGTGAACATGGTATACTAAATTGAAAGAAGTCCAAGTAAATTACTGTTTCACGTGAAAGGAGTGTTTCAAGCCTTGGATGGTGAGGCGGCAGGAGGTAAAAGGGAGTTGTTACATCTCCTGCACTTGCACAGAAATATGCAAAGATAGGAAAGCGAGGGGTGTTGATGACTGAGGAGTGGGACAGGATTTCAAGGAGGGAATGCAGAAAGCCGAGGGAGGGGGATGATGTGTTTGGTGATGGCACCATGTTGGAGGTGGCAGAAATAGATCTTCCTTCAAATACGGAGGCTGATTGGATGGAAGCTGAGGACAAGGGAAACCCTATCATAGATCTGGGAGGGAGGGGAAAAAGTGAACGCAGAAGTGTGTGAAATAGACTGAACTCTTGTGAGGGCCCTGTCAGCCATGGTGAAGGTTAATCCTCAGTTCAGGAAAGAGGGAGACATATAGCAAATGCTAGTGTGGAAGTTGTAGCATTTGAATAGATATGACAGAGATTGAAAAACTGGGAGAATAGACTAGAAGGATGTGACACAATGTAGTGAAGGTAGTTGTGGGAGTCAGTGGTCTGAATGTGAATATTGGCTGATAATCTAATCCCAGAAATGTAGACAGAGAAGTTAAGGAAAGGAAGAGTCTCAAAGATGGACCATGTGAAGCTAAGAGAAGGATGGAAATTGGAAGCATAGTCAGTAAAATTTTTCAGTTCAAGGCAAGAGCCCACAAAATGCTCGGCATAACTAGGATCCACACAGGTCCACATAGAGACACAAATATGCCTGCTTGAGTAGGAATGACCTTCGGCAAATGAACTGGTGAAAGAGAACCTGCTTATGGATATAGAGCAACAACACACTATAGCGCAGGAATGGGAGAACAAATGAGCACAAGTAGAACATTTACTGTAAGAAGGAAATGCATTTACCAGATTAACACGAGGGAGTCTTTTCCTTGTGGCCTTTCTACATTTATTTTCTGACAGCCTTTTTAAAATCAATCATTTATTATTGCTGTTCCCTTTCAAACTTCAAACATCAATTTCAAAAGAAAGCAATCACTGTGAAGTTTAAGGTCATGCCTTTTGTAGTTTCTTGTGGTCTTGGGCAGAGCAGGAGCCATACCAAGCTGTGATACAACCAGAAAGAATGCTTTCTGTGGCGCATCTGTAAAAGTTGGTGAGAATCATAGCTGACATGCCAAATTTCCTTAGTCTTCTGAGAAAGTAGAGGCGTTGGTGGGCTTTCTTAATTATAGTGTCGGCATGGGGGAATCAGGGCAGGTTGTTGATGATCTGGACACCTAAAAACTTGAAACTCTTGACCCTTTCTACTTCATCCCTGATGATGTAGACAGGGGCATGTTCTCCTCTACGCTTCCTGAAGTCAATGACAATCTCCTTCATTTTGTTGACGTTGAGGGAGAGATTATTGTTGCCGCACCAGTTCACCAGATTCTCTATCTCATTCCCGTACTCTGTCTCATCATTGTTTGAGATCTGACCCACTACGGTGATGTCATCAGCAAACTTGAAAATCGAGTTGGAGGGGAATTTGGCCAGTCATAGGTGTATAAGGAGTATAGTCGGGGGCTGAGAACACAGCTTTGTGGGGCAACGGTGTTGAGGATGATTGTGGAGGAGGTGTTGTTGCCTATCCTTACTGGTTGTGGTCTGTGGGTTAGGAAGTTCAGGATTTAATCACAGAAGGGAGGAGCCAAGGCCCAGGCCACAGAGTTTGGAGGTGAGTTTTGTAGGAATAATGGTGTTGAAGGCTGAGCTGTAGTCAATAAATAGGAGTCTGACATAGGTGTCTTTGTCATGTAGGTGTTCCAGGGTTGAGTGCAGGGCCAGGGAGATGGCGTCTGCTGTGGACCAGTTGCAGCAGTCGTGGAAACTGTAGTGGATCCAGGCAGTCCGGGAGGCTGGAATTGATTTGTGCCTTTGAAAACACTTCATAATGATGGATGCCGGAGCCACCGGGTGATAGTCATTAAGGCACGCTGCCTGGCTTTTCTTGGTACAGGGATGATGGTCATCTTCTTGAAGCAGATCGGGACCTCAGATTGTTGTAAAGAGAGGTTGAAGATGTCTGCGAATTCCCCCGCCAGCTGATCCGCGCAGGACCTGAGTGCTTGTCTGGGTACCCCATCTGGGCCAGTCGCGTTCCGTGAGTTGACTTTTGAGAAAGCCGCTCTGACATCTGCAATGGTAACCTCAGATACAGGTTCATCCAGGGCTTCCAGGGTGGAGGGCATGCTCTCGCTGACCTCTTGCTCAAAATGCATTGAGCTCATCAGGGTGCGTTGGAGCCGGCGATTTTACATGCCTTCATCTTGTAGCCTGTTACGTCTTGCAGACCTTGCCATAGTCGGCAGGAGTCTGTGTGACTAACCAGGTATTCTAGCTTGGTCTGATACTGTTTTTTGGCATCTTTGATGGATCTCCTTAGATCGTATCTGGCTTTCTTGTATAGGTCAGGGTCGCCTGACTTGAACGCCTCAGACCTGGACTTCAGCAAACAGTGGATATCCCTGTTCATAGGTGGTTTCTGGTTGGGGAACACACGGATTTGCTTCTTTGGCACACAGTCTTCTACACACTTACTAATGAAGTCAGCTACTGTAGTGGCTGTTTGCAGAGTTTTTAAATACTGACCAGTCCACTGACCCCAAGCAGTCCTGTAAGAGATCGTCCGGTTACCACAGACCAACATTGCATGACTTTCTTTGATGGATTCTCCTGCTTCAGTTTTTGCTTGTCAGCAAGCCGTAGTTACAAATCTGAGAGTGATAGAATTATGTTTACTAAAGCTATTAAGGTATATGGGGTAAAGGCAGATAAATAGAATCATCTCACAGATCAACTATAATCTCATTGAATTGTGGGACAAGTTTGAGGGACAAATGGCCTATTCTCATTTCTATATTGCTGTGTTCCCACTTGACAATGGAAAACAGATGGGGGAAATGGAACTGATTGGATAGCTCTTTTAAAGAGCTAGCACAATATGACGGCACAAATGGTCTCCTTGTTTGTTATATGATTCCACATTTTTTTTAATTTGCAAAATTTGTGTCCCTGGGCTGGTACCTACTAGAAATCATGATGTGCTTTTGTAAGACTTGTTGCTGAGTGGAACCAGCTTGGATTGTGGCACATCTGTAGCAAGGCAAACGGATACATGTGACACATTTTGCTGATTGTTGTTGCACAGCTTTCCATTTGCTGAAATATATCTACACAGATAAGCCATGCAATCATAATTTTGCAAACCACACATTCCTCTATTCCAAGGATTGTGGCCCAATGGTCAGCTGCCCTTGATGTGCACAGAAACAGGAGTAGGCTTTTCAGCCCAGTAAGCTTGATTTATTCTTTATTTAGATATGACTGATTTGTACCTAAATTCCATTTACCCACCTTTTCCCCACATTTCTTGACACCACCCCCAAACTTAAATATTTTGCAATCTCAGTTTGAAAGCTCCAATTAATCCCTCGTATCCACAGTCTTTTGGGACTAGAATTCAAGGTTTCCACTATCCTTTGAATGAAAAGTTGTTTTGTGATGTTGCTTTCAAAGATAATGTCCCCTTGTTCTTGATTCTTTTACTAGAGTAAATACGTATTCTGTATCAAACCTATTTTTCTCATTATCCCGCAATCTTTTATGCCTTTTGTTGTAAACAACCCTTTTTTCAAGAAGAGAATGAATTATATAAATGGCTATAATCCATTGGGCATCATTATACTGTGGTGCAGTTTTATGACCTTATAACTAACTTAACTGAGTATAAAGTACCTTCCTGTAAATGGTTTGAGGGCTGACTCAGAGCATTAAAGTTGTCAACTGTACGTTTATATAATGATGGCCTTCAATTTTCCTCAACTTTCTGGATTATCTGTTTTGGCCTGCTCGACTGGTTCTTACTCATTTTCATTACTTCACTTTATGTTTCAATTTCGACACATTATTGGGTCAATTTGGGTGAAATGTGCTGAGCTGCTCAAACACATCCAAAAGCTTTGGTCAAATGGTTTGTTGTCTGCTTCCAATATTGTGGTCTCCCTCAATTCAAACAGTGACATTAAAAATAAAGTTTGTTTATTAGTCACAGGTTGGTTTACATTAACACTGCAATGAAGTTACAGTGTTTCTTTCCAGACGTAGGTTTTTTTATATTCTCCCAGCTTTTTCAAGTATGCGAGCTCCAGTGATAGCCAGGGCGATGGACTCCTTTGTCGCCTCAGTTTATTGATGCATCCTCTGAGGCCACTTGGATGTGCTCACAAGACATCATCCTGAGCTACAGATCATTACTAAATGATGATAAAGGTACCTCATGGTAGACTGGTATGAAAGGTGAAGTCACACGGGATCAGAGGAGAGCTGGCAGGATAGATACAGAATTGACTTGGGCATAGAAGGCAGAGGGTAGCAGCAGAGGAATACTTTTCTGAAAGCAGTGTTCCATGGGGATCAATTCTGGGACCTTTGTTGTTTGTAGTATATACAAATGATTTGGAGAAAAATGTAGTTGGTCTGATTAGTAAGTTCGCAGATGACATACAAATTGGTGGAATTACGGATAGTGAAGAGGATTGTCAGAGGATACAGCAAGATGTAGACCGGTTGGAGACTTGGGAGGAGAAATGGCAGATGGAGTTTAATCCGGACAAATGTGAGGAAATGCATTTTGGAAGGTCCAATGCATGTAGGAATTATACAGTAAATGTAGAACCCTTAGGAGTATTGACAGGAAGAGATATCTGGACGTACATGTCCATCGATCACTGCAAGTGGCAACGCAGGTGGATAAAGTAGTCAAGAAGGCATACAGCATGCTTGCCTTCATCGGTCGGGGCATTGAGTATAAAAATTGGGAGGTCATGCTGCAGCTGACAGAAGCTTAGTTAGGCCTCATTTGGAATATTGTGTACAATCCTGGTCATCAGAAGGATATGGATGTTTTGGAGAGGGTACTGAAGTGGTTTACCAGTATTGCCTGGTCTGGAGGATATTAGCTATGAGGAGAGATTGGATAAACTCAGTTTGTTCTCACCGGAACAACAGAGGTTGAGGGGCGACCTGATAGAGGTTTACAAGATTATGAGTGGCATGGACAGTGTAGTCAGATTCTCTTTCCTAGGGTAGAAAAGTCAAGTACTAGGGGACATATGTTTAAGGTGCATGGGGAAAAGTTTAGAGATGTGCAAGGCAAATGTTTTACACAGATGATGGTTAATGTCTGGAACGCACTGCCTGGGAGGTGGTGGGAGCAGGTGCGATAGTGGCATTTAAGGGGCATCTAGACGAATACATGACTAGGATGGGAATGGAAGGATACGGACTCTGTAAGTGCATTTTAATTTAGGCAGGCATCATGATCGTGCAGGCTTGGAGGGCTGAAGGGCTGTGTTGCGCTGTTCTTTGTTCTTTCTTTCTTTGTAAGACGTCTCAAAACACCAGGTTAAAGTCCAACAGGTTTATTTGGAATCACGAGCTTTCGGAGCGCTGCTCCTTCATCAGGTGATGAAGATCCCTTCTTACTGTGCCCCACCAGTCCAATGCTGGCATCTCCACATCATTTCTTTCTTTGAATCTGGATGTATGCCCTCAATGACACTGTGTGCCAGCTGTGGCTCAGTGCTGGCTCTCTTGCCTCTGATTTATAGTTAGGGTTCAAGCTTCATAGAACCATTGAATCCCCACAGGGATAGACTGAATGGCCTCTTTCTGCACTGACTCTCTGAAAGAGTATCCCACTGAAGCGCTTCCCCTCCACCTGATCCCCCATAATCCCATGCAATTACCATGGCAAATCCACCTCACCTACACACTTTTGGACACTAAGGGGAAATTTAGCATGGCCAATCCACCTAACCTATACATTGGGACACCCATGCAGACACTGGGAAAATGTGCAAACTCCATAGAGTCAGTCACACAAGTCCGGAAATGAATCCGGATTACTGGCACTGTGAGGCAGCAGTGATAACCAGTGTCATTGTGCTGTCAGTAACATTGGTCCAAACATGGATGATTAAACAAAGAATAAAGAACAGTACAGCACAGGAACAGGGCCTTTGGCCCTCCAAGACTGCGCCAATCACGTTGTCCTACCTCGACCAACTGTCTGTATCCCCCTATTCCCCGTCTGTTCATGTGTCTATCCGGGTAAGTCAGAAATGTCGCCAATGTATCTGCCTCAACCACCTCACTTGACAGTGCATTCCAGGCTATCGCCACTCTCTGTAAAAAAACTTCCCCCCCCCCCGCACATCTCCACTGAACCTTTTCTCCCTTACCTTGAACTTGTGCTCCTTTGTAATTGTCATTTTTGCCCTGATTGCTCAGAAATCCCAGTCTATTCAATCTCTTCTCATAGTGAATACCCTCCATACCAGGCAACATCCTTTTCTGTACTCTCTCCAAAGCCTCCACGTCCTTCTGATAGTGTGGTGACCAGAGTTGGACAGAGTATTCCAAATGTTGGCTAACCAACATTTATATAACTGTAACATAATATGCCAACTTTTATACTCAATGTCCTGTCAGATGAAGGCAAGCATGCCATATGCTTTCTTCACCACCTTTTCCACCTGTGCTGCCACTTTTAAGGATCTGTGGACCTGTACGCCCAGATCTCTCTGTGTGTCTACGCTCCTGATGGTTCTGCCATTTATTTTATAGCTCCCACCTGAATTGGATCTACCAAAATGCATCACCTCGCATTTGTCCGGACTGAATTCCATCTGACATTTCTTCCCCTAAATTTTCTATATCCTGTTGTATTCTCTGACAATCTTCATCATTATCCGCAACTCCAGCAATCTTAGTATCATCCACAAACTTGCTAATGAAATCAGCTACATTTTCTTCCAAGTCATTTATATATATTACAAACAGCAGAGGTCCCAGCACTGATCCCTATGTAACACCACTAGATACCTCCATTCAGAAAAACACCCTTCCACCGCTACCCTCTGTCTTCTATGGCTAAGCCAATTCTGAATCTATCTAGCTAGTTCACCCATGATCCCCTGTGATTCTTTCAATCTTTTTTGTCACCTCTGCAAAAAACTCAATTACATTAGTGAGACATGACCTCCCTCGTACAAAACCATGCTGTCTGTCGCTAAAAAGACCATTCAGTTCCAAATGTGTGTAGATCCTATCTTTAAGAATCTTCTCCAACAATTTCACTATCACTGACATCAAGCTCACTGGCCTATAATTACCCGGGTTGTCCTTGCTACCTTCTTAAATAATGGAACAACATTGGTTATTCTCCAATCTTCCAGACTTCACCTATGGCCAAAGAGGAAACAAAGATTTCTGTTAGAGGCCCAGCAATTTCATCTCTTGTCTCCCTCAGTAATCTGGGATAGATGCCATCTGGCCCTGGGGATTTGTCTACTTTGTCTTGGTTGCAGGATGTGTTATCTTTCTGATGAGAGGTAGACCAGGGGCCTGCCATTCCTCTCAGGTGAATGTAAAATATGCTATGATTACTATTTGAATAAGAGCAGAAATGTTCTCAACAGGCTCCCAGCTGACACTTATCATTTAGCCAACATCACTAAAAACAACTTGATAAAGAAAAATGCTGAAATCCAAAATAAAAGATTAAAATACTGGACATACTCAGCAGGTCAGGCAGCATTTGTGGAGAGAGAAAGCTATTACCTTTATGGTAAAAACAGTTCATTTGGTAATTATCAGGTTGCTGTTTGCGCAAGCATATTTTGTGCAAAGTGTTTCCTGCATTTCCAACCATACAACAGTGACTACACTTCAAAAGTATTTAATAGCCTGGAATTCACTTTGGGACACGCTGAGGTTGTAAAATATGTGGTATAAGGTAATATTGTTATTTTTCTGCACACAAGCTCCATTTCAGTCAGAAATTTATAAACTCTGACCATTTAAATCGGATATATGGATTTTAGCTACTTGGGGACCACGACACAGGGGTGCTTTTTAATTCACCAGTAAATTGTGCAGTAGTTTAACATACATAGGCTGCCAGGAAACGTATGGCATAAAATTGTAGATTTACGGTGAATTTTAGAAAGGCATAATTCCAATGCTAAAAGGAAATAGTCTGAATTGTTGGGAGGCTAACTGACTGTGGAATCATTGCAACCGAGTCCAATCTTGCCCTCAGTCTACACCCAAACCTACACTTTCCAGCAGGGAGTCATTGAATAGCATTAAGTGGCAGGAGCCCTGACTGATTGTTTTTGATCCCTCCCAGCTGTGGGACATTGAGACGAAATGTAATGATCCAGCTTCAGGTGGTTTCGCACAGTGCTGACTGAACCAAAAATTTTTGTTCTTCTTGTAATCGCATTTAATTCCCCCATCGGAGGAGTTGGAATCCTTCGCTTGCATCAAAGAAGTTGTACAGTAATGGAGGAGATGTGTTGAAAGGTACACAACAGAATTCCCATAGTAGTTTCAATGAGAAACCTTTGTGTTAAATATAGTACGGGTCACTCTCATTTACAGTGCATGAACAGAATGAACACCTAATTAGAAGACTAATTGTTCCCTTTGACACCTTAGCAGAAAACTAAATCTGCAGATTGTTCATCTCAGTGAGGCTATTTTAGACCTCATTTCCTCAGTGTCTAACTGCTGCAAAAGTTGCATAATTATCACTGATTGAGAATGACAATTTACTCAAGTCTCTGTTGCTTTGAAGGTTGATTTACACAGGGCTTATTTATTTCAGTCTTGGGAGCACACTGGCTGTGTTTCCCCATTTAGATTTATTGTAAGGATAGACTTTGCTAAACTCTGTCCTCACAGTAAAACAATTGCAGCTTCAGAGCAACTCATCAAGACTGGCAGCATCTGCGGAGAGGGAAATAGAGTTAACATTTTGAGTTTGTATGACATTCCTTCAGAACTCTGAGTCAGATGGACTAGAATTCTCTGGTCATTCATGCCAGTGGGATTCTCCCATCCTGCTGCAGTGAACAAAGATTTGGCTGAGTGCCAAATTCTCTGTCCTGTCTGGCAGCAGGAGCAGCAGCAGGGCATGAACGGACAGAGTATTCCAGCCGTTAACTCTTTTTCTCGCTCCACAGACACTGCCAGACCTGCTGAAATTTTTCAACACTTTCTGTTTTTATTTCAGATTTCCAGCATCTGCAGTATTTCACTTTTATTAACTTGTCAACACCGAGATTGCCGAGATTTAGCTTGAGAAACAAGAGGCTCCTGATCTACTTATAGGTTCAGTAGATCAGGTTGTTTATGCGTGGGAGCCATTGAGTCTCATTGTGTCATTCAACAATATCAATAATGCAATTAAAGTGCCTTTAGTGTAGTAATTTGATGAGGAAAGGGGGTTTGGAGATGGAATGAAGATTTGTAAGAAGTGGGAGTTTTGAGTTGTTTTTTTTGATCTGAAGGATAGGGGGACATTACTGAAGGAGTGAAAAACATTAACAATAACTGTGAATATGGGAATCTGGAAATTAAGTTGCACGGCAGCAGCTTAGTAGGAGTAGGATTGAGGGAGCAGGAGGTAAATGAGCTTCATGGATGAGCTCAGGAAGGGAAATAGGAGAGAAACTAGAGAAAGATGTAAGCTCAGGACTCGGGTTGGAGTTAACTTCAGATGAAGTTTGACTCAGTGGTTTGGAGGAAGGGAAGGATGCAAGCGAAGCAGCTGATTGGTTGGCCTCACACAGAATTACAGAACAGCACAGAAAGAGGCCATTCAGCCTATCATGTCTGTCCTGGCTCACCGAAGGAACAATTCAACTCGTGCCATTCCCTGCCTTCTGCCCATAGCCCTGAACATTCCTTCTTTTTAGACAATCTAATTCCCATTTGAATGTCCCGACTGAATCTGCCTCTAAGAATAAGAGTTCCTGTGGATATATAAATAGGAAGCAGGTGGCTAAGGTAAATGTGGGATCTCTGCTGAACGAGGCTGGTGAATTGATAACAGCAAACAAAGAAATGGCGGAAAAGCTAAATACATTTTTTGCATCAGTCTTCTTCATGGAAGACATTGCAAATATCCCTAAGTTATCAGATCAGCTGATTTCAAATTATATGGTAGAACTTACAAAATCCCATTCACAAGGGATAGAGTATTAGAGAAACTCAAGGGGCTAAAGGTGGACACGTCGCCAGGACCCGATGAATTGCACAGTAGGGCTTTAATGGGAGTGGCTGCAGAGATAGTAGGCCCATTGGTTGAAATTTTTCGTAACTCACTAAATTCTGGGAGGGCACCAGGAGATTGGAAAACAGCCAATATGATGCCCATGTTCAAAAAGGGAGAAAGTCGGAAGGCAGGGAACTATAGGCCAGTTAATTTAACATCTACTATTGACAAGATGCTGGAGTCACTAATCTAAGAGCAAATAGCTATTCATTTAGGAAAGCTGAACATAATCAAAACTAGTCAACATTGATTTATGGAAGGTAAATCATGTTTGACAAATTTGCTTGAATTCTTTGAGGATGCACCAAGGAGAGTAGCTAGAGGGGAACCTATAGATGCAGTGAATTTAGAATTCCGAAAGGCATTTGACAAGGTGTTGCATAAGAAGCTGGTACATGAAGTAAAAAGCCATGGAATATGTTAGCATGGATTGAAAACTGTCACATAGAAAACAGAGAGTTGGAGTAAATGGATCCTTTTCAGAGTGGAAAGCGGAGTATTGCAGAGATCAGTTCTTGGCACGCAATTGTTCACTATTTACATTAGTGACCTGGAGGAAGGAACAGAATGTAAGGTTTCCAAATGTGCCAATGATACAAAGATAGGTAGAAGGGCAGGTTGTGATGAGGATATTGTGATTCTGCAGGGGGATATAGATAGATTGGGTGACTGGGCAAAAACCTGGAAAATGGAGTTTAATGTGGAAAGTGTGAGGTTGTGCACTTCAGTAGGAGGAATAAAAAGGCAGATTATTATCTAAATGGAGAGAGACTGCAGGTGAGTGAAATACAGAGGGGTCGAGGTGTCCTTGTGCATGAATCACAAAAAGCGAGCAAGCAGATCCAATAAGTAGTTAAAAAAGATAAATGACATTTTGGCCTTTATTGCAAAGGGGTTGGAGTTTTAAAATAGGGAGATTTTGTTGCCATTGTACAGAGTGTTGATGAAGCCTCACCTGGAATACTGCATACAGTTTTGGTTCCCTTACCTAAAAAGATATAGCAACATTGGAGGCTCCAAAGGAGATTCACCAGGCTAATTCCTGGGATGAGAGGATTGTCCTATCAAGAGAGACTAAATAGTCTGGCTCTGTATCCCTTGGAGTTTAGAAGAGTGAAGGGTGACTTTATTCGAACATATGAGATCTTGAGGGGTGTTGACAGGGTAGATAGTGAGATGTTTTCACCAGTGGGAGAGTCTCGAACAAGAGGACATTGCTACAAGATAAAGGACCGGTCATTTAAAACTGAGATACATAGAAATTTCTTCTCGCAGAGGGTGGTGAATCTCTGGAATTCTCTGCCCCAAAGGGTGGTGGAGGCTGGATCATTAGAAGTATTTAAAGTGGAGGTGGATAAGTATTTGATAAATTGAGGAATGGTAAATGGCACAGAAAAAGAATTGAGGTCAGCATAGATTAGCCATGATCGTATTGAATGGTGAAGCAGGCTTGAAGGGCCTGGTGGCCTACTCCTGCTCTCTCTTGTGTTCTATCACACTCACAGGCAGTGCAGACCTTAATCACTCGCTGCATAAAAACGTTTCTTCTCAGCTTGTCATTTTTCCAATTACCTTTTTTTTAATAGACAGTTTTCCAATTATCAGTGCCCCCTTGATCTTGGTTCTTCCATCAATGGGAACAGTTTTACTCTAAGTTGTCAAGGTCAGTGAATGCATCTTCGGATGCCTATCTTAGCACCAGTAGCTTCAAATCACCAATCCCATAAATTACCCTGCAGTAATCTCTATTAATAAGGACTTATTCCTCACATTATGATGGCCATGGGGGATCATCAATAGATGTCCCCATGGGACATCTACAGCCATGCTCAGCTAAATAAAGATGCACAGCCTTGGAAGTTGCAAAAAAGAATGTTCTACCTAGACTAGCAGCATGAGACCTGCATCAACCTGTCAGAGTTCCTGGAGGTGATGGGGTTTGTGGGCTGATAATACGGGAGTCCCTTCAGCTCATGTGTACCAACATGGCTCAGGGCTTTGAAGATATGAGCTCCTCTATTGTGACCTCATGGAAAGCCATATGTAGCAGTACTCACAGTGGATGCAGGAACCGCACACTGACATGCAGAAAATGTTATTGATTTGATTTGATTTGATTTATTATTGTCACATGTATTAACAGACAGTGAAAAGTATTGTTCCTTGCATGCTATACAGAATGTATGCAACACTGTGTAGAATTGTTCATTTGGTGGCATAAAGGCACTTCAAATTGATGGTGAACCCTTTCAGTGATCCCGATTGCCATGAGGCAGTCTCCAATGAGGGTGAGAGAGCCTCCCCTCACAGAACGTCATCATCATCAAATCATTAGCATCTGACCGATGGATCATCTGTGCAGCAGGCTGGCTGCTTGTATTTCATCCTAGGTCACAAGGGGAGCATTGCATAGAAGAGGCACCATGACAGTCAGAACACTGAGATTTGTTTTACTTGTAATTGTATACTTTATTTTGTGATCTGACTGTAATTATTGTGTTAACTCCCGATGTGTGAGATTTCATTCTTCAACAATGAAACTGATAGAGACAGGTAAAGCCAGCCTACTGATTGACAAGAAACTATATGGAAGGCCAGATGCAAGTGATGTTGGCAAGAGCTATGTGGACATGTATTCAGAAACACTGGTAAAATGCCTTCTTTGTTATGGCAATACTGGTGGTGCTAGGTCAGTTACAGTACATACCTCTCACTGTGTCTTTTTTTTGGAGGGAATACCAATGTAAAGGGAATATGAAAATCAGTGCTTGCAGTTGACTCATTGGTATTGGTACATGGCTGAAGGAAGCCCATACAAGCCCACACAAGCCACCAACTCCACCCTCTCCTCAGACAAAGGTGGATACAAGCTTTTCAATCAATTAACCTGTTGATAGTCAAGTCTTTTGGTGATCTGTACCTTCAAAGGGACACGAGCTTTGTGTTTACATTGTTATTTGAAACTGTGTGAAACAAGTTATGCGCCTTTAGTGGATCTCTGTCTTTGACAACAATTGAACCATTATAAATTCTCTTGGCCGTATGGATGCCACAAACAACTGACATATGGTTCTCTTGAGTACTTAACAAAATACATAGACCAACTCATAGTTCAATCAATTGAGGTGCAAACACTGGGACTACACACCTCTCCCTGTGTCTTTTTTTGGAGAGAACCCCAATGTAAAGGGAATGTGAAAATCAGTGTTTGCAGTTGACTCATTGGTATTTGTACATTGGTGTACACCATTGTTACACTTCCTCCTTCAAATATACTATGCTGATCCAATGTAGTAACAAGCTTATATTGTGATGTAAAGTATTGTCATAATGTCAATAGACCACTGCTCACAAATGGAGCGACATCTATTAGCAGGGTCACATATTTTTCTCCTCTTTTGGGCTTATTGTATTTGAGAGGGAGGGAAGGAAGTGTGACTTGGAGGGGAATTCACTTTTTTACAATTAAAAGCTCTTGTGAAATTTGAATTTGCTTTTTGTTATGTTTTTATAATGATATGAAGTCACCAATCAATACTGAGTGATTGGATAAACATGCAGTGCTTTCATTTATGAAGACTAGGCACGTGTGAATAGATGTACATGGATATAAAGTTTGAAGGCATCAGAGCTGCCGAGTTGTGCTCTGCTGAAAGCAAAAGTGAAACTAAAACTAGATTTCATAACACACTTCCTTTCTAGTTGTGTCATTCTGCAATCCTTAAAGGTATATTACCTATAAACCAGCCTCCCATCCATTGACTCCATCGATACTTCCCGCTGCCTCGGCAAAGCAGCCAACATAATTAAGGACCCCATGCACCCCGTACATTCGCTCTTCCACCTTCTTCCGTCGGGAAAAAGATACAAAAGTCTGAGGTCACGCACCAACCGAGTCAAGAACAGCTTCTTCCCTGCTGCCGTCAGACTTTTGACCTTGCATTAAGTTGATCTTTCTCTACACCCTAGCTATGTAACACAACATTCTGAACTCTCTCATTTCTTTCTCTTTGAACGGTATACTCTGTCTGTATAATGTACAAGAATACTTTTCACTGTATACTAATACATGTGACAATAATAAATCAAATTTAAAAAAAGAACAACAGCTTTTGTCAATCTTTTGGTTTCAGTGTTGCTGGTTTCTTCTGTAAACAGACTTGTGAACCTCAAGACCAGGAGTTTACTTTCAGTAGTCAGTATTTAGGCACACCAGGGTAGGTTTGAGTGCGTAGCAATCAGATTTTTGTGTTATATGAGCTCTATATCAGAATCCTCATACTTAGCCTTTTGGGCACTTAATCATTGATTCATAGATGTCTACAGCACAGAAAATGCCCTTTGGCCCATTGAAAAACAACCACCCGAATATTCAAATCCCATTTCCCAAAACTTGGTCCATAGCCTTGTATGTCTTGGCATCACAAGTGCACATCTAAATACTTCTTAATTGTTGTGAGGATCTCTGCCTCTACCACCCTTTCAAGCACTGAGTTCCAGACTCCCACCACCCTCTGAGTGAAAATGTTTTTCCTCACATCCCCTCTAAGCCTCTTGCCCCTTACCTTAAATCTATGTTCCTGATCATTGATCCCTCCCCCAAAGGGAAAAGTTTCTTCCTGTCTACTCCATCTACTTCTGAATCTTAAAGTTTATTTATTAGTCACAAATAAGGCTTACATTAACACTGCAATGAAGTTACTGTGAAATTCCCCTCGTCGCCACACTCCGACACCTGTTTAGGCCAATGGACCTAACCAGCACGTTTTTCAGAATGTGGGAGGAAACCAGAGCACCCAAAGGAAACACAGGGAGAACGTGCAAACTCCACACTGACAGTGACCCAAGCTGGGAATCGAACCTAGGTCCCTGGCGCTGTGAGGCAGCAGTGCTAACCACTGTGCCACCGTGTTGTCCTGAATCTTCTGAAAGAAGCAACTGATTAACACTTCAGTGAGATAAGGCAAGACTTGAAATGTTAAAAGCAAAATACTGTGGATGCTGGAATCTGAAACAAAAACAGAAATGCTCGAAAATCGTAGCAGGTCTGACAGCATCTGTGGAGAGAGAATAAAGCCAACGTTTCGAGTCTGGATGACCCTTTGTCAGAGCTTGAAATGTTAAGTTGCATTGTTTTGCAGTCAGTGAGGGATAATTCTGCCAGTAGGGCAATTGTGCCAAAGGATATCAGTTTGGCCTCTCTTTAATCTCCTCTCCAACAAGGTCATGGAGTGTACGGGTGGTTAACAGGTAATTGAGCTGGTATTGTGCATTTGGCTATCTTGTCAAAGTCTAAACTCTCCCATCAACTGTGAGTGAACATGCAGAGAAATAATGGCAACAAACTTCAACTTACTTTAATCTATGTCAGTAACCTTCATTATAAAGGAAGTAATAAACTGCACCATGCTGTCCCAATTAGTGGATTACATAACATTCCATTTTAGTCAACTTTAACATTCAATTCATTCCATGCCTACTGCATTGGCAGAAATCTTTTCAAATTACATCTAAAATGCATCGCTTTGTTTTTACTTTGTGTTCTCTCCAATCGGGATGCTTGGCATCTTTTTTCCTGACTGCATCCCTGCTTGGGTGTTGGCCAGTGGAATTTCTAAATATCTAGCTCCCATCTTCTATGGAGTGAATTTCCAGCAGATCATGGGCGGAATCTTATGAGGATTTGGCAAAGTGTCAGTTCTGGTGAGAAAATTGTGGTGGAACTCGCCAACTCTGCTGGCCTGTTTTCTCTCCAGATCTCGCCTCATGAGCTGCAAAAAAAAATGGGTATGGTTTGCGACAGTCAGTCTGGTGGAGCGGGGACTCTTAGAGCCAGGAACCAGCAAGTAAGGCAAGTAGCCAGCACTGCCTTTTTGTGACAGGCCCATTGACTGAAGGTTTCATAAGCTGTATGGAATGGGGAGATTTAAAAAAAAATTTTCTTTAGCATTCATTCACTGTAGCTTATTGAGAACAGTCTAGCAACATTAGCTCTCCACCCTCTTCGTGAGATCCACTTATTGCAGCCTGATCATTCATCATTTTGAAGAAGGTCACTGGACTTGAATGCTAAAGTCCAGAACTGCCTTATTTTGCTCGGAAGCGTTACTGTGTTACTGTGTAGACACCCATCACCTTACAAGTTCCTCTCCAACTACCATCCTGACTTGGAAATATAGCGCCGATCCTTCACTGTCACTGGGTCAAAATCCTGGAACTCCCTTCCTAACAGCATTTTGGGTATACCTATACCTCATGGATTGCAGCAGTTCAAGAAGGCAGCTCACCACCATCTCAAGGGCAATTAGGGACAGGCAATGAATGCTGGCCTAACCAGCAACACCCACAACCCATGAATGAATATATAAAAAGACAGGAGCCTCTCCATTCATCTTATAATGTGTATCATGAGGTCCACATTTCTGACAGGCAAAATAGAAAAAATGACAGTACACTGGGAATATCATCTATCACAAGTCTGTCATCTAGTGGCATGGCTATACTATTTTATTTATTGTTATTGTAGCTTGTCTGACATTTTATTGAAATATGATATAATTCACTGTAGGCAACCTGACATTTCTAATCTGGAACTGTGAAATGTCAGACAACACTGGAACAATGACAATCCAAAGTCTTCCTATTCAATCCCGTCGAGTCAATAAAATACTTCCACGAATACATTTCCCAAACAGCAGCACAGGATGGAATACCAGTCCCTATGTATCGTCACCTGCCAGCTGCAGTGCATACTGATCATACAGATCCCTGCCTGAGCATTTGGAAAGTGTGTTATTCAGGCTTTGACTGCATACCATTACAATGGATACAGGTAGGTTAATGGAATGTGTGCTATTCAAGTGGACGAGGCAGACACTATTATTAATTATACACAATTCCAATTTATTCAATACTGAAATAAAACTGACTGAATGGCAGCTAATGATGACTGCAGGAGAGTTCAGTCAGACAAAGTCCTTCATTATTGAAATGATGGTGATGTCTTCTGTTACGGCATACAGCCGAAATTACTCAAGACAGAGTGAGATAGCATGGGCTGACATCTCAAGTCTTGAGTTCAGAGAATTCTGTAGCTGATTTTTTAAAAAATCAGCAAGCATACTAATAGCCTGAATAATTTTAGTTTCTTTAAAAACCAAGTATCCTGATAGGAAGAACCAGAGCCAAATCCTACTCTTTGACAATGAAAAATGCGATTGTTTCAGAGCCAAGTGGGCAGTCATCTTTTGCTTAGTATAAAAACAGAGATAGTGGCAAGTCAAGGATTGGTACCGTGACTTTGCTGCTGATGAAAACAAACTAATACACAAAACTAAAGTAACTGTACTTTTGCATTAACTAACTGTGATCATCTGTATGAGTCCGTTGGGGAATCTCTAATTAGTCTCTTGTGGGGCTCATTGAATGAATTGGCCTGCCCAGGTGAAACTCATCACCTGAACCCTTTATAAGGCAGACACTGGGAAGGATCTGCGGAATTGTGTCTCAGTTGGGACATGTGTATGTACAGCATGGAGTAGAGGCTTTATTTTGTATTTAAAAATAAATTCTGTTCCTTTCCAGTCAGGCTTCCTGAGTTATTACACTAACAAATACAATCAAGATACATCTTACAATTCATTTCACTGTGCACTGCAGTTCATGCAGACAGGTGACATTACAAAAATGAGCCCCACATTAATCCCAGTTTTCCAGCAGGGTCACTTCTCTCTGGTGTGCCAGGTGTAACTTCCAGTATATTTTGAAAATCATTTCACTTACCTTGAATATTCTAGAACCAACTTTCAGAAGCAAGGCACATCTTGGCAACTCCTTGTTCCTAAAGTCCCCAAATGTTTCATTCATTCTGGCTTCTTTTTGGAAAGAGATCCATCTCTCACTAGCATCCTGTTTCGTTTCTAACAGTCTTTTTCTGTTCTTCACAGTAGTAGCTTCAGTATTTCTTTTCTTTCTCTCCCTCTGCCTCTGTATCAGTCTCCAAAAACAGCTTTCCCTTTTTGCACATTCTCCCCATGTCTGTGTGGGTTTCCTCCAGGTGCTCCGGTTTCCTCCCACATTCTGAAAGACATGCTGGTTAGGTGCATTGACCCGAACAGATGCCGGACTGTGGCGACTAGGGGAATTTCACAGTAACTTCATTGCAGTGTTAATGGAAGCCTTACTTTTGACTAATAAATAAAACTTTTACTTTAACTTTTCTATATCAAGGTTTGAAAGCTGTCACTTGATTTTCAATAGAGCTCGGTTTGGGTTTCTGTCCCCATGGCTGCCAGATCACATAGCCCCATCTCTGGGCAGAGGTTTAATATGACCAGACTCTCTTGTATCCAGAGAATTCTGCTTTACCTTAAATAAAGTGAGACATTTAAAACGCAACCATCCTGTAAAATCCTGCATTTGTAAAAATATACTTAGGAGGAGATGGGAAATAGATCTTGGTTCATAGGTTTGTGCCTGACTCACATATTTTAGAAATTCCATGGTATGTCTCTCAAAAGACTGGACTGTCTAGCCAGTGATCGAATGGGTTATGGTGATTCAACAGGAAGATTTATCCACCATTCTACGGAGCTGCTAGATTGAAGTAATAGGCAGAGTCTTGTTTCGCAGCTGCGTCCACAGCTGTACTAAAAAGAGCCTCCAAGTTATTTTCTCATTGGGGTCAGTTACAAATGTTCTTGGCATTCCTCCTGCATCCTTTGGGCTTGACACTTTGGGCATTTCTTCCAGATTACTTACAGGCTGAAGCATTGTTTTGACAAATAGACTAAAAGCTGGGGCATGCTGTTATTGGCCAGAAAGCATAAATTGTACTTTGGATTCCTTTTCCTTGCTGCTTGGTTGGGAGTTAAAGTAACCCCAGAAGTTAAACTCCCTGATTGGAGCTCCTTCACATGCTGGTAAGAGTGTTTTTCTCTCAGTTCCCAATTTGATTCAACATCATCTCCATCACGAGACATTGGCTCTCCATGGCCAACAGCATCCTAGGTAACTTTCTACTTCATTTTTGAGCCAGGACAGTGTGTAATAGGAGGCTTTAAAACTCTGGCAGCAATCACAAGTAAGTTCAGTAACAACAACCTGTATTTATAGAGTGCCTTTAACATAATGAAACATCTATTCTTACTCACTATCCACACTCATGTGTTCACGAACTGGAATTACTAAATTATGAGCAGGCTCAAATTCTGTGCCTTCCATTAGCTCATGGCAGCTGAACACAATTGTAGTGCCCCAACTATTGTCCCAGTTGAGAGATCAGCTGACCTTGACATCTTGTAGCCTGATGGGGGGAGGTGAGGAGCACTTAACAGTTGGGTTGCAGTTTTCTTTTCTGCCAGCTTCTTTCTGTCCTGAAGATGCTGGCTTTTTGCTGAAATCTCTCCATGTCTTGCCCAAGAGGCCGATTCTCAAGCCTGAGCCAAGATAGTGAGTGTTAACAGGCACTTTGATTGTGATGAGCTGAAAGCTATCCATGCTCAGTGCATGTGCATTTCCACCAAATAATCACCGGGCTACAAGCAAGAGTAGAAACCCGAAGATGCTGAGGTCAGCTGTAGAATCATTACTTCAGATTGACTGAATTCAGCTAACTAAGCACAAATCAAATCAGATCTAGGGCCTGCTGGCGTGTGATATCAGATAACTCCTTTCCCAAGCAGTCTTGGAGGAGAGTCACTTTGGAAAGTTTTGGTCCTAATGTGGCAGGGAGGTGAGTGGAACCTTGGTATCCCAAATTCTGGCTTACAATTTTGGAAAGAGGCTGAAGACCAGGCCCTACTCATTGTCGGGACACTAAGCCCTTACTGGCAGAGGTTGTGGGTCTTGGAAGACACCAGGCAGGGGATTTGGTCAGTCCTGGGGAACAGAAGCCGAAGTCGTCAGCAAACTTGGTGTGGAGACTAAGCCTAAAGTGCAGGCTGAAGAGAGCTGGGATGGGGCCTGAGCTGGAGTGAAGGAGGGACCAGAATCCACTTGGAGCAAAAGAGAGAGAGAGAGCAAGAAGTTGGAGCAGCACTTCAAGACTGGTGAGCCCCTGCATTGAGGACTTGTGGCCACAAATAGGGCAGAGATCTGGAGCATCAGTAGTGAGTAGTCACTGTCAATAGCTTGTTCCTTGAAGTTAAGCTTTCCCTTGAGAGCTCTTAGAGTTTTGATGTGGTGAAATAAACAAATCTTGTTTTGCACCCTCTGTGCTGTTAGTTTGCTTGAATTTCACTCTATATTAAAAGGCATGACAAGCCCAATAGTATTTTGTGGTATGCATTCTCTAGACTTGTTAATGTTAAATATTTCATTCCTAAATAGCTTACAAAAAGAATAAGTGCCACAAAGTTTCATACTTGTTTGTGATGTAGTCCTCGTACTAAGGTGGAACCTTCCTTTCAGTGAATAAACACAAGAATAAATTCATCGATCCTGCTCTCCTAGCAGTGACTTCAGCTCAAAGGAAGTCTGTGGGGAGATGGAATGCCAATAGCAGCACTGAGCTGCCACATTAAGCTTGGTTACTTTGCTAATTGTTGTCAGCTGTCCTTTGATTTCCTGAGGATCATGAGTTTCTGCCATTGGTCTTCATGTGGCTGAACAGGCTGATTCTCGACCTGGGGATCTTTGGACACACGGGGCAAGATGTCCCCTGAGGTAGTGGGATCTGAAATGCAGGATTTGCATCCTTCCCTTTTTTTCACTGACCTCATTCTGCTTCATCATTAAGCCGTAGTGACTTAAAGCACAATGCAGCTTGACGGACAAGTTATTGCCTGTTTGAACAATTGGTAGCAAGCTCCTCCCAGTCATTAATGTCAATGCTGCCACACTTCAAGAAGAGCTTCAGGTTATCTGGCATGTTGTTGATATAGTCACACTATTCATCGAGGAATTGTCATCCTCAATAAGTTTGACTATATCAACAAAATGTACAGCATTCCTGATGACGGGTCCACATTTATACTCATTGGTTCTGCCACTAAGTATGATCAGACTGCCCTGCTCAACAGCAAGTTTCAAAAATACTTGTTGAACTTGTATGAGAGTAACAAGATGACAGGTGAATTTATGATGGAATCCGTCCTCATAGCTCACTGCGCCTCTGTATTTATGGCTGCCCAAGAAACACAGAAGTGATGCCCTGTTATTCTCTATCTTATTTATGACTGGTTTTGCACAACATAAATTGGCCAATTGATTGAATGAGTTGCTACAATCAGTTCTGAGTAAGTTTCCCAAATACATGGCGAAGGATTCCTTAATCTTTGCAGAGACTATAGAGGACTTCCTATCAATAGTGGTCCCATGTGTATGTTTAACATTGTCAGTCTATTCACCAATGTACCAGTCAAGGAAACCATAAACATTTGCACTGTGTCACTACATCATAGCAATCTAGACACATCACTAATATCTGAATCTGTATTAATTGATCTAATAGATTTATTAATCTATTTTCTATGTTTCTATCAAGGGATATGGGGAGAAGGTGGGATCAGGATATTGCATTTGTTGATCAGCCATGATGATAATGAATGGTAGAACAGGATTGAATAGCCAAATTCCCCTCTAATTTGATATTCAAGTTTGCTGATGACACGACGTAGTGGGTCGGATCTCAAACAATGAAGAGACACAGTAAAGGAAAGAGATAGTGAATCTGGTGAGCTGGTGTGACAACAATAATCTCTCCTTCAATGTCAACAAAACAAAGGAGATAGTCATTGACTTCAGGAAGTGTAGTGGAGAACATGCCCCTGTCTACATCAATGGGGATGAAATAAAAATGGTCAAGAGCATCAAGTTTTTAGGTGTCCACTTCACCAACAACCTGTCCTGGTCCCCCCATGCCGTCACTATAGTTAAGAAAACCCACCAACGCCTCTACTTTCTCAGAAGACTAAAGAAATTCGGTATGTCAGCGACAACTCTCACCAACTTCTACAGATGCACCATAGAAAGCATTCTTTCTGGTTGTATCACTGCTTGGTATGGCTCCTGCTCTGTCCAAGACCGCAAGAAACTACAAAGGATCGTGAATGAAGTCTAGTCCATCACTCAAACCAAGCTCTCATCCATTGACTCTGTCTACACTTCCCTCTGCCTCAGAAAAGCAGCCAGCATAATCAAGGACCCCACGCACTCCGGGCATTCTCTCTTCCACCTTCTTACATCAGTAAAAAGCTACAAAAGTCTGAGGTCGCGTACCAACCGACTCAAGAACAGTTTCTTCCCTGCTGCCATCAGACTTTTGAATGGACTTATCTTGCATTAAGTTGATCTTTCTCTACACCCTAACTATGACTGTAACATTCTCCACTTTCTCCTTTCTTTCTCTATGTAGGGTATGTTTCGTCTGTACAGTGCACAAGAAACAATATTTTTCACTGTGTACTAATAGGTGTGACAATAATAAATCCAATCAAAATCAAATGGTCTATTCCAACCTATTTTCTATGTTTCTATGAACTAAGGAATAGTTATAATTCTTGCATTTCTGAAGTTGGGGTTAGAATTAGAGTAGGTGTCAGGATAGACCATAAGACATAGGAGCAGAATTAGGCCACTCGGTCTGAGTCTGCTCCGCCATTCAATCATGGCTGATTTTTTTCTCTCCATTCTCCTGCCGTTTCCCCATAACCCCTGACCCTCTTATCAATCAAGAACCTAGCTATCTCTGACAGGGGTGGGGGTGGAGTCTCTTTTCACCCAAATCCTCAGCATGAGCGGACAGAGTCTTGATGTCAGCAAAAACCCATGACTATGAAGACCTCAGCTGGAACTTTCACCCATGTGATTGGTTGCAGCTCTCCAATCGATGATGGTTTCCCCCATGGATTCTACCGCAGGGTGTTTGGGGATAACCTGAAAAGTGTCAGCTCCCACTGTGTATTCACAGCTGAGGAGTTGTTGAAAATGTTCTTTCCAGCCTTGAAGAATGGCATTGTCATCCTTAAGAAGAGAAACCCCATCCTGTGAACAAAGGGGATATTGTCCATTTGACCTTAGTCTACAGATGGCCTAGCGGCTTTTTCAAAAAGCTTCGCTTGTCACGATGTCAGTATTTATTAGATATCTTAAGATCCCTTTTCCCACCACATGTCTCATCTTCCAGATTTGTACATCAACCTTGAGCTTTTGGAATTCTACCTTCTTGACTTGCGACCTTGAGTTGTTCTGCCAGGGAGAACTGGTGGTTGCTGCTTGTTATTGTTCCAGGAGATTGCATATTTCAACATCCTGTTTTGTTAAACCAGTCCTTGTGACAATGATGCTCGAAACCAATGGTCTGGACACAGGAGCCCAGTTAACTTTAGTTGATCCCAATGTTCTGGAATTGAGTTGGATGTGTGATAATTTTGAAGATTGGCTATGAGTTGCATTTGGGATTCTTCTCTTCTGTTGGGCTGTTTTAGGGCTGAGACATTGAGCTTCTTCCTCTTGGATTTTTGAACGTTGGTGGATGTTTATCATTGATTGAACGAGTCGACGCTGTGTCCAGAAGGCATCATCAGTGTGCTGCATGAATCGAACATCATTCAGATCTTTGACCCAAACAATTACATAATCCAGGAGGTGCCGATGCTTAGAGCTAGAATACCTCCATGTGATTTTGTATTTATTTTTCTGGTGAAGGTGAGATGAGTTCATGCTGAGGCATTCTTTGCCAATATAATTGTAAAATTAAAGAATTATTCATTATCTTGCAATTGAGTCTCTGTCTATATATGCCATGTTTGTGAACCCAACTCTCCCATTCAACAGATGAAGGCTTATGATACCAAATAAACCTGTTGGACTTTAACCTGATGTTGTGAGACTTCTTACTGTGTTGCGATTAAAGGAGTAAGTATTTTACAGTGATTTCATCAACTTGCTCTCTGAATGAATCAGATTGATATAATTCCCATCTTGTAAAAGCTGAAGTGAAAAGGAAGGTACTTGAAGCGAGATAACCTGTCTGGAGAATCGCCACCACCTCCAGAGTGAACCTCTCAGAAAATCAGGCACATTAGATGGGGAAATTATTTGAAATGTGGCCTCTATCCATGGCTCACTGTCTGAAAACACTCACTGAGATTATACTTCAAACACTTAGAACATGTTGCCGTCCAATTGAACAGAAACCGCCAACCACCCCCCCCCCCACTCCCCCCCCCCCCCCCCCCCCCCGCCACTGCCCCCGTCCCGGCGTAGCCACATCCAGTAGGCACATTGCGTGGATATTAGACCCTAACTGTCACTTCCTGGTATCAGCTGCCAGGGATGCCCTTAAACATGAAACAAAGCTCAACCACTGTACCCAGGTGGCATGAGAAATCTAATAGATTACAATCACAGTTTTGGAACAAAGGCTAACACACACTGAGAATCTGAAATAGCAACAAAGAACTGCAAACCCCAGCAGACCAGTCAATTAATGAAAAGAAAGACTGGTTCAGCTTTGGGTAGGAATTCACCTTTGAAGCTTCTCATAAAGGCTGAAGGAAAACTGCATGTGATTCTGCAGAATATTAAAGCCACTCACTTAAAAGAATGTTGTCCTTTACACAGTGCAAATAACCTAATTTACTCGTCAAATAAATGTGGATCCCTCTATAACCAACATAACGTGCCTCCTCCCTCACTCTCTGTCAGTGTTATTTGTGGTTCAGTGGGTGCCTCTGTGTGTCAGAAGGTTATGGCTTCAAGGTCAATTATGAACATACAATTCAGGCTGACACTCCTGTGCAGTATTTGAGGGAATGCTGCACTGTTAGAGATGCTGTCTTCTGGGTGAGACATAGACCTTCCTTCTGGGGTGAACAGAAGAGATCTCACGGTACAGTTTGAAGATCTATTTCTATTCTATTTAAACCGCAGTCAACATCCTGGAAACAGATGACCTCGTTATGATCTTATCGCTGTTGGTGGGAGCTCATTGTATTTCAGCATGACCACACACACATGGTCATAAACTGCTTTGGGGGTTTGCTGCGGCTGTGACAGGTGATATATACGCAAACCCTTTCTTTCATTTTTCCTCTGGTGGGCAAGCAGTGTACCGGAGCTGATCTTTACAGGCTTATGTCATATCCTTTCGCTGCACTCTGGACCATCTTCCTGAATGGTCAGCAATGTGAAGCTTTACCTGATGCTGCTGGAGTGGGCTCATGGTGTGATCTGTGCAGTCATGTCGAACACACTGACCAGCAGAGGGTGCAATGACATAGGCACACCAATTGTATTCCCTTTACCACCTACCCCAGCTTATTATGTGTTTACATGGTAATTATGCAGTATGCTGACAATCTCATCCAAAACAAGTGGGTGGCAATCCTGTCACTTCTTCACACTTTATTCTGCATGTTTGGCTGTCACAACGCACAAATTATTTTCTATTTTATTTTGCTCCTTCGACATCTGTCTGCTTCACTCGTGAAGCCGACTAGTTCCAGAGAATTGCTGAGCATATTTTATAAGCAAGGACACGATTAAAAGCTGACCTGTACATGTTATACAAAGTGATGGATGGATCATGGAGCAAGGTGGAGTGGAAGAAAGAAACAATGGCTGGGGGAGGGATTCTCTGGCCGCCCCCCCCCCCCCCCCCCCCCCCCCCCCCCGGGTGTGTTTCTCATGCCAGGAGGCGGCACGCTGTTCGTCAGCAGTGGGATCATCTGGTTCCGTCGCTGTCAATGGGATTTCCCCTTGACTGCACCCCACGCCGCTGGAAAACCCGCGGTACACCATCAGTGGCCCCGGAAGATTCTGCTGGCGTGAAGAGCCGAAGAATTCCAGCCATTTTCTAAGTTTCTCCCCAGTGTCTTGGTCAATATTTACCCCTCAACCAACATCAAAAACAGATGTTTTTGTCATTATCACGCTGCTATTTGGGGCACGATACTGTGCGCAAATTGGCTGTTATTTTTCTGATGTGACAATTGTGCTTACACATCAATTTCATTATCTGCAAATTGACTTGGGACATCCTGAAATCATGAAAAGCACAGTATAATTAAAACTGATTTTAAGTTTTGAATTTGCCAGTGTACGATTGATGGAGAGATGGTGGAATAATGCTAAAGTTACTGGACAAATAATCCAGAGGCTCAGGCTAGTGCCCTGGCAGCTTGTGGAATTTGAATTCAATTAATTAATGAAAAATTCAATTAATTTTAAATAAAAAATCTTGACTACTGAGCTAGGCTCATTAACAATAACCATTAAACTATCATGGATTATGGTAAAAAAAACCATCTGGTTCTCTAATGTTTATTAGGGAAGGAAATCTGCCGTCCTTACCTGGTCTGGCCTACATGTGACTGCAGATCCACAACAATGTGAGCCAAAAGGGCGGCACAGTGGTTAGCACTGGGGCAGCACAGTAGCACAGTGGTTAGCACTGTTGCTTCACAGCGCCAGGGACCCAGGTTCAATTCCCAGCTTGGGTCACTGTCTATGTGAAGCTTGCATGTTCCCCCCGTGTCTGCGTGGGTTTCCTCCGGCTGTTCCGGTTTCCTCCCACAGTCCAAAGATGTGCGGGTTAGGTGGCTTGGCCATGCTAAATTGTCCATTGGTGTCAGGGGGCTAGCAGAGTAAATACATAGGGTTACAGGGATAAGTACTGGGTGGTATTGTTGTCAGTGCAGGGCCGATGGGCCAAATGCCTCCTTCTGCACTGTAGGGATTCTTTGAATGTGGTTGACTCTTTAATGCCCTCCAAAACAAATCACTCAATTCAAGGGAAATTAGGGATGGGCAATAAATGCTGGCCTTGCCAACGATGCCCATATCTCATGAAAAAACAAGTTCACTTCTATCACTAAAATAATCAAAATATTACAGTTGCTGGAATATGAAAGAAAGAGTTTTAAAGGGGGTTAGATTGTGACTATTCTCCTTCATCTTAACCCCCTTCCTCATTTTTAGTATTCCATATGTATATTTTTCTTCTATTAATACCCTTTTTCTTTTTAAAGTTGTTACTTTTTGTTGCTATCTCTCAGCTACACTTTAATATCTCACACATTCTCCCTCCCTTCACTTCTGACAGAGCCAAAAGGATTCAACATCAACCTTGTTTTCTCTCCTTACAGATGCTGCCAGACCAGCATTCTCTATTCTTGTTACACTTTGATCAATTCTGGTTTTCTGTAGAATTTCAGCACGGCGCAAGGTTTGGTCTGAAGAATTTGTGTATGAGGGGGCATCTTTTGTTAATGAGTGTTTCTGTCTGTTAAAAGTAAAATCATCCGGCAGCAAGTTGGGCTCATGAAGCTCATGTCCCAATTGCTGATACATGCTGCTGCAGACTACTTTGTGCCACTTGTCCTAACTCACGAACCATTTCCCCCAAATCCACTTGATTGGTGAGGAAAAACCCAACCTTCCCACATTACAACAGCAACTGCACTTCAAAAAGTACATCATAGTCTGTAAAGTGCTTTGGAACATCCAGTGATCATGAAAGATAGTATATAAATGCAAGTCTATTTTTCTAACTGAACTGTAAGGATTTTATTCTTCTGAGTTTGAGCTGTGCCTGGAGAGAGATGTTGAATTGTGTAACATTTACATCTATTACTGACTGTAGTGGCACTGGAAGCATTTTGAAGGGATGGACTATGACGGCTGGCATTCTCTACCGGGGAATAGTAGCAGGGTAGGACTTAGAGGTTGATCGTGTAGGTTTCCCAACATGACACCAGAGCTTAAAGGGTTAAGTTACATGGACTTGGCTTGTAATTGGTTGAGTTTCGAAAGTTGAGGGGAATCTAATCAAGGTGCTTAAAATATTAAAGGGATTTATAGGGGAAGATACAGAAAAAACAAATTTCTCTGGTTGTGGACACCAAGGATTAGGATTTTCAAATTGAAACTCAGGAATTAAATCAGAAAGTACTCTTTAAAATAAAGGTTGGTCAGAATGGGTAAGGAGCTAGTTAGGAAGTAGAAGACAGACAGTACGGATAAGAGACCGAATCTTCAAAGGAAAGTCAACCATAGTCGAGTTGCCGCTCCACTCCTATTTACTTACCCTGCACTGAATATCCAGACTGCTCACTTGGACGTCCAACATGGGCCTCCTGAGAAAAGTACAGCGTGCCGATTCCAGAATCCTTCCTTCAGAGTGTAGAAGTGTTGGGGGAAGCAAAGACACGACTCATTTTTATGGCACGATTAACAAGCCACATTGACAGGCTACTGAGGGAAGGTAAGTGCGTAATGTAAGTGGTTGAAGGGGCCAGGAGCGTGGGGTTGGGTGAGGATGGTGTCAGGTGGGTGGTGGGGGGTTTAGTCAGTTGTGGGGATTTTGGGATGGTAGTCAGGTGGCTGGGAGGTAGTTAGGGGGTGGGTGGATTTAGTTATGTGTGGGTGGTGGGGGGAGGCGGGTGGAGGGGGCTAGTTGGGGAGAGTTAGGTTGTTGTGTGTGGGCATAGTCGGGGTGTGGGGGGTAGTCTGAGGTGAGTGGGGTTGGTCAGGGTGGGGAACTTGTGTAATGTGGGTAGTAGTTGTTCTCAACAACTAACCCCCAACCTTCCACAATCACATCGAATTACCCCACTCCATCACCTTTTCATCCCCAATTCTCGTTTTTCTTTCCCTGCTTACCATTTGTAACAATTAGCTTGAATTGGGAGCCTGATTCCCAGATTATTTTCCATATTTTAACCTTTTCTTTCAGCTGTTCCCTGAGACTCGCTCGTGGTACAAGGCCTGGCTTAGCAAAGACAATGTCCTGATTTCAACTAATGGTTGCAAGGAGCCTAGTTAAGGCTTTTTCTCCCTGTAAGCCTGGGTCTTTGCAACTCCTTTTGGACTCCTTCAAGCCCTACACTGCCTTTCTGGGTGTTTCAATGGTGGCCCCAGCTTGCCTGTGCAAATCTATTTCAGGATCCACATTTGAGGGCAATGTTTCTAATCCAGAAAAATGAATCAGTGCTACAGTCCAAAGATGTGCGGGTTAGGTTGATTGGCCATGCTAAAATTGCCTCTTAGTGTCTTGAGATGCGTAAGTTAGAGGGGTTAGCGGGTAAATATGTAGGGATATGGGGGTAGGGCCTGGGTGGGATTGTGGTCGGTGCAGACTCGATGGGCCAAATGGCCTCTTTCTGCACTGTAGGGTTTCTATGATTCTTTCTATGATTCTAATTAATAGGAAAGGGCTGGAGGGGTCTCCAGCCTTAGTAACACTGGGTGAAATCCTACCAAAAAATGTCAGAGTGTTGTTTCTAGCGAGAAAACTATCATTTGCTCTCCAGATTCTACCACGCTCTACCAAAAACAAAATAAAGGGAGTGTGATTCACGTCGTCATTGGGGCTTAAACAGGCTGGCAAAACCCAGCTGCTCAGAGATTGAAGTACCATCTTTAAATGACACCCCGAAAAGAACTGCAAAAAACCTTTCCTCACCCCACCACAGAGGCCTCAGGAGATCCCCTCCCCACCCTTGATTGGAGCGAGCATTCACTCCGTCTCCTGCGATCATTGCCCCCCCCCCCCCCCCCCCCCACCCACCCCCACTCCTCTCTGCGGTTTGAAGATCTGGCAAGGGGTCAAGATATGGTGGGGGAGGTGGGTTAATAATATTGAAGTTCATGCAAGTACATACAAAGCAGGTTCACACCCATTATGGGCATGAAGCTGATGACATCGCTGGTGAGGGGTGGAGAAGATCTGAAGTTGCGTTCTCGCTGGGGAGATGTGTGACTTTAACCTCGCAGATGGCGAAGGTGGGTTCAAGATTTCACCTATTGAAGCAGAAGCAGGCCACTAGTGTGATCGTCAGGGTTTGCAATCAGTCTTTAATTGGTCCAGGTTGGTTTCTGAGGTGTGTGATCAGTCTTTGATTGGTCCCATATTCTACAGAACTTAGTGACTATCCTCCATGCAGTTTATAGAATCATAGTATCACAGAATCCCTACAATGCTGAAGGAGGCTATCTGGCCCATCGAGTTTGCACCAACCACAATCCCACCCAGGCCCTATTTCCCCGCATATTTACCCTGCTAATCTCCCTGACACTGGGGTCAATTTAGCATGGCCAATCAACCTAACCCGCACATCTTTGGACAGTTGTTTAGCTACAAGATGTCTGACCTTCCATCTATTGTTACTTCAAGAGTTTACTTGTTTTTCTGATTGACTGTGCGGCTACCGATGAATTATGACATATCTGCATACATCAAAGATAAACACACCAGATAAGTTTTTCACAATCTTTTAAGCAAGCTTAAACAGGAATCTTTTGTCAGATTCGTACAGAGGGGAATCTAAATCATGGCAGTGAGGCAATAGGTTTCATCCAACCAGTTCCCTGCCCTTTCTGCTGCCACCTTGCTCAGTTTGGAGCAGGAGAATGGAGGAACATCCAGCCAGAGTGTTATAGAAGCTGAATAATGGCACAATGCCAAACTGTGTTGGCTTACGGGTGATGTTTTTAATGATGTTTATTAGTGCCAATATAGTAAATAAATGCAGTGACAGCACTGTTATTGATGTGTATTAAGATATATCAGAATATATTAATAATAATTGTGATACCCTGTAACCCATTGCACTCATGATCATTTGAAAAATACATTAAATTATTCTGATAATGATGATAAATTGTGGGATTTGGTGACAAGTTGGATCTTACACTTGTGAGAATAGGTTCCTGTCCATCCACCTGATTGCCTGGGATTCGACTGTTTGTTGTCAGTCGTGAAGTAATTTTGAAGAGCTTCAATCGGAGTCTGAGCGGGTTTGAGCTTCAAACACATAACTTAGCTACCTGAGTGGTTTCCCTGTAGTCATTTTGAGCATCATGAAGGCAGCTCCCACTTTGACGTCCTAGCAGCCCCCCCAATGTTGCTGAGACAAATCTTCCTAATTCCTGTACAGCATCATCACCATCAGGTGATGTCATTGTATGTCAATGTTGTCATTGTATTCATTTTGTTTGTGGTTGGCCTGTTCTTCATTAAGCATTGGTCCAGCTTTATGTGAAAGGATTTAAGGACACCATATTAACAGTTTTTCCTCAAATCTACTTCACGTACCCACTATTTTGGGGAAAGAGCGAGACCTTCCCAGCTCACCTGTGATTAATTTAACATTTGAAGGCAGGCTATTTCGCTGCAGGTTATGTGTGGACTGGTTATCCAATGACACAGGAGGCATCAGTTCACTTTCCCTTTCATTTGTGAATAATTAAAAGGAAAGTTTTAATCACCCAGCAACCTTGTGACTGGAGGCTTTGTAGCCCAGGAGATGTATTGATCAAGCAACCCAGCAATCTAATAGCCTAATAACCTGATAGAAATTCTTAACAAAGAGTCCAGTAAAGTACTGGTTATAACACGCTTAACATCGCTGAAAAGAGAGATGTATTGCTGAAGCTTTTTGACTTGCAATCATTAGGACAAACACTATTTACACTACAGGAGAAAAGAGTGCAGATTGGTTGAGTAGTTGACTCAGGTGGTCAAGGCATTGCAATGGAGAAAGCAACAGGAAACTATAGACTCCCCAAGTTCCCGGGTTATTCAGAAAAGACACAAGAGTTGAACATATTATTTTTGTCTGCAAATAAAGGGCCCATTAGTATGAATGCATGTTGCTTCTAGAAAAAGTAAATGAACCACACTACAAGCTTGACGAGCTTCCTTAAATTGTTAGTTGAGAGCTTGGGAAGCCTACGGTTCCGATTGCATCCTCCATGACAATGCTTAGGCTAAACAGCGTCATCTTGTCTACCATTCAGCACTCTTTTCTCCTGTGGTCTAAACTGTTGAAATCTGGCATTCTTATGTTTGTCCCGATGAGCGCAAGATGAAGATCTTTAGCAACACATTGCTCGTTTCAGCAATATTCAACCAAGTAACTCCTTGTATTACTCTTAACACCACTGCATGCCACTGAATTCCAGAGTTGTTGCTTGTTGAAGGATGAAACAAAAGCAGATTGTCTACCAATACATTTGAGGCGCAATTTGGAAGGAGATTGTGCATCTTGTCCTCTCCCATATAGGGGCATATGTTGTAGGAAGACAATGGAATAGTGCTGCCCTCACCCAGTTAAAGGAGAGATCTGGGGGCCATGAAAAAACAGATCTAATCATTCTCCAAATTAGGTAGGCTAAAACTACTCTGTGAATAGACAGAATGCCTCACAATTTGCCCAATGGAAGTGCATATTACTTACAAGTTGGGTAGAGAAATTGGTAAAACATATTGTAGCTCAGCAGAGGATTGGCCCTGGTGCTTCACAGTTGGGTATAGGAAATGACAAGGTGCATTGCAATTGGACACAGAGATGAGTGAACTGCAAAGAGAAGCAAAGGGTTTGATGAGTTATATTACGACAGGTAGAGGGATTGGCAAGGATGGATTAGAACCATACATTACAATTAAGTAAAGGTGTGAACAAGGCACATTGTAAGTGGATAGTAAATGTAAATATATAATTTACTAAGAATTCTAATGAAACAAATGGATTGACAGGATGATTTGCATTTAAATGAATGGATGCACTTGGTACATAACAGTTGGACTATTGAGTAGACATCACATGCTATAAGAATTATAAACAGACGAAAGGAGAGCATCTATAATTTGATGGAAGCATAGGGTAGATTAAAATGAGCAATATATAGACTAGCAACTAATTGACTAATAGATGAATGTGATATATAATGTTCAAACAAATGGATGACCCATGGTGTAACAATTAGAATAATAAATGTAGAATAATAGGTGAGAAGGATGAATAATCATTTGAATAATGAATGAGGTGGCGCATTGCAGTTACAGTAATGAATTGGAGCTCATGGAAGTGAACATAGCAAACAATTCTCTGAGGTAAACAATATTAGAAAAAGTGTTGGCACAAAAAGTTGACCCCAGGGATTTAATGAAAGGAGTTGATAAAACCGCAGTGTTTTAGCAATAATTTTGCAAAGTTCTCTTGATTTTCAATTCTTCCTTTAGATTGGAAAATTACACAAGAACAAAAGCAATAAGAATAGGAGTATTCCATATGGCCCATCGAGCCTTCTCCAGCATTCAGTACAATCATGGCTGATCTTGGAATTGAACTTCACTTTCCTGCCTGTTCCCTATATCCCTGAGAGACAAATATCTGTCTATCCCTTCCTTAAATATATTCCATGATTATAAATGTTATTTCGTTATTTGAGAAAGACAAGAGAAAGAAACAAGGAAATGATAGTCTTACATTTATTTATGAATAAGTTACCGAAATATGTAAAGGATAGAATGACTGAATGACAGGAGAAATTTGAACTGGTTAGTGAGCCAGCATGGATTTTGTTGTAAGATGCATTATTTCTGTGTCTCTGAGTGCTACATGCTTGCAGTCTGTGGAGATTGGAACATTTAAAGTACAGGATGTCCCAATGCTTGCTACATTTGATCCTGCCTGGTAACAAAGGTGGTCCCTCTTGGAGTGTTTTGATAGGTCACCCGCATCAGTTCAAGTATCAGTGAACAATTAGTTTGAGTCAGTCAGTGGGACATTATAATCTGAAGTCAACTGTGCCAGAGAGAGAAAGGGAGAAGGGCAGGGGACAGGGAGAGGTCCCAAGAAGAAGTTCCAGGTAAGGGACCAAGACGGGACAGAAGCAGGTCCCAGATAAGTTAAGAAAAAGATAAATGAGCAGAGAAACAAACTGCAAGTGAACAGTTTTGGTCTCCTTATCGAAGGAAATATAAACTGGCATTGTTAAAGTTTATTTATTAGTCAAAAGTAAGGCTTACGTTAACACTGCAATGAGGTTACTGTGAAATTCCCCTAGTCCCCCGGTGCCTGTTCGGGTCCATGCACCTAACCAGCATGTCTTTCAGACTGTGGGAGGAAACCAGAGCACCCAGAGGAAACCCATGCAAACACGGGGAGAACGTGCAAACTCCACACAGACAGTGACCCAAGTGGGGAATCAAACCCAGGTCCCTGGCGCTGTGATGCAGCAGTGCTAACCACTGTGCCACCGTGCTACCCCCTAGTGGGAGGCATTCCAGAGAAGATTCACTCGGTTAATCCTGGGTATGTAGGAATTTTCTAATGAGGGGAGGTTGAGTAGTTTGGACTTGTACTCACTGGAGTTTAGAAGAGTGAGAAGTGAATTCATTGAGACATAGAGGATTCTTGGAGGGCTTGACAGGTTGATGCTGATAGGTTGTTTCCCTTGTGGGAGAGTCTAGGACGAGAGGACATAATCTCAGAGTAAGGAGTCACCCATTTAAGACTGAGATGAGAAGGAATTCCTTTTCTGTGAATTTGTGGAATTCTTTAACATAGAGCTGTAGAGGCTGGGTTGTCAACTATGTTCAAGGCTGCGAAAGACAGATTTTTAATCAGTAAGGGAATCAAGGATTATGGGGATAAGGCAGGAAAGTGGAGTTGAGGGTTATCATATCAAATTAGTCATGATCTCATTGAATGTGAGAGCAAACTCAGATGGGCCAAATGGCTGACTTCGTCTCAAGGGTTGTGGGGAGCAGGCTTTAAGTAAAACAAGCTGTTGGGGCAAAGGTACCCTTTTGGAGCAGTGGTGCTCTACTTGGCACGTCTGAAGAGTTGAAATTGTGCTTGTAAATTGGTGCACGAGTGTACTCAGGAAGCCAGGTGAACGGAATCTCAGAAGACAAGATTGAGACCCTGTAAGGTGGGCCATCATTGAAGACAGCCGAGTTGGAACAACATTTGGAGAGAATTACAAAGTAAGCTCTTTCAAGGTGAAGATTAGAAACTCTCATGAGTGAAGCAGAGTTACAGTGAGATTGGTTGACTCAGTGTGACTAAGATGTTGTCCGGTTATTGAGAAATCTCTCGAACCTGTTTTGATTGCATCTGTTTCTTAGAATCAAAGATTCTATTTACGGAGTTTAGAGATGATTCCTGGGAATAATGGTGTTGAAGGCTGAGCTGTAGTCAATAAATAGGGGGCTGAGAACACAGCCTTGTGGTGCACTGGTGCTGAGGATGATTGTGGAGGAGGTGTTGCCTATCATTACCGATTGTGGTTTGTGAGTTAGGAAGTTCAGGATCCAGTCACAGAGGGAGGAGCCGAGGCCCTGGCCACGGAGTTTGGAGATGATTCCTGGGAATAATGGTATTGAAGGCTGAGCTGTAGTCAATAAATAGGAGTCTGACATAGGTGTCTTTGTTATCTAGGTGTCCCAGGGTTGAGTGCAGGGCCAGGGAGATGGCGTCTGCTGTGGACCTGTTGCGGCAGTACTGTAGTGGATCCAGGCAGTCCAGGGGGCTGGAATTGATTTGTGCCATGACTAGCCTTTCAAAACACTTCATAATGATGGATGTCAGAGCCACCGGACAATAGTCATTCGCGCACATTGCTTTTCTTTTCTTAGGTACCGGGATGATGGCCATCTTCTTGAAGCAGATAGGGACCTCAGATTGTTGTAAAGAGGGTCATAGTGATTTGTAAAAAGTAAGTCATGTCTATGAATCAAGTTGGATATTTTGAGGAAGTAAGTAACGTAGCAGACAGGGGGATGTCCATTAATGTATTTTAGATAGGTTTCCAGAAGGTATTTGATAAGGTTCCATGTAAAAGAATGTTAGCTTAAAATTATTATTTATTGAATTGAAGGCAGATTATTGACCTGATTAAGAGGTTGGTTAGGCAGTGGAACAGTCAATAGAACAATGGTTCTGTACAAGAATTGGAAAGAAGTAATTTGTGTTCCTACAACAATCTGTACTGAGGTTTCAACGACTCAGTGTACCTTTTAGTGACTTGATAACACAATTTATTGAAGTTTGCCAATGACAAAGATTGGTGGTATCGTAAGTAATGCAGACAGGATCATAAAATTACAAAGAGTCATTGATAGATGAATTGAATGGGCAAACCCTGTCAGGTGAATTTTAACACAGCTAAGTTAGAGGTAATTCATTGTGGAGTATAAATGGATAGATTCAGCACTTTAAATGGTGAAAAACTGGGCCAGTGGAGATCCAAAGAGACTTAAGGGCACATATATACACAGATCATTAAAATATAATTGTCAAACATGAAAAGTAATGAAAGTCAAATGGAATGTGTACCATCCTTAATATAAAGCTAGAATATTATGGGGAAGAAGTTCTATTATAGCTGTACAAAGTCCTGGTTAGAGCACAATGAGAGAACAGTGTAAAGTTCTGGCCAGTGAACCTTGAAAAGGATATTTGACCTTCGAGGAGTGAAGTACAAATTCATCAGGATCAGGAATCCAATGGATAGATTATGAGGAAACATAACATTAATTCGGCTTCTTTTTCCTGGAATTAGAGGATAAACAGCGTTTTAAAATGAGATTGTCAATGACAGAAGGATATAAATTTAAATTAGGTGGATTGAATTAAGGTTCAGACTGATCATGATTTCACCAAATGGCAGAGTGCAGCACAGTTACTGTAATGAGTGAACAGAATGTTGTACATTTACAGTAATGGGTGAGGAGAGTACAGTGCAGTTACACTGAGGGATCAGAATGCAGTACAGTTACAGTGGGTGAGGAAGGTGTAGTACAGTGGGTGAGGAAGGTGTAGTACAGTGGGTGAGGAAGGTGTAGTACAGTGGGTGAGGAAGGTGTAGTACAGTGGGTGAGGAAGGTGTAGTACAGTGGGTGAGGAAGGTGTGGTACAGTGGGTGAGGAAGGTGTAGTACAGTGGGTGAGGAAGGTGTAGTACAGTGGGTGAGGAAGGTGTAGTACAGTGGGTGAGGAAGGTGTAGTACAGTGGGTGAGGAAGGTGTAGTACAGTGGGTGAGGAAGGTGTAGTACAGTGGGTGAGGAAGGTGTAGTACAGTGGGTGAGGAAGGTGTAGTACAGTTCCGTAATGAGTGAACAAAGTGCAGCACAGGTACAGGGTGATCAGAGAACAGTACAGTTAGAGTAATGGGTGAGGAGCGTGTACTACTGAGTACTTTATAACTGAGGAGGGTACAGTACAGTTACATTAATAAGTGATCAGAATGTAATGGGTGAGGAGGGTGCAACACTGATATGGTAATGGGTGAGGAGGGTGAAGAACAGTTACCATAGTAAGTGAAGGTGGAGTACAGTTACAGATGAACAATGCATAATTTAATGTTGAATTTATATATCTATATTTGTGTGGTAAGAGAGATATTTCAGTTTTGTAGAAATATTGGGTTCCAAAAACTGGTGACAAGGGATTAAAAACAGTATATGTTTATTAACAGTAACTGAGTAGCTCTTCGCTGCTGTGTTTCTGCCCACGCTCAGGGAGAACTCAAGCGCTCTGACACGTGACCCCTTTTGTATACGTATCATCCACGTGACCATCCAGTCTACAAATTTAATTTAGATTTTGTTTATGAATATTGGTGCCTGGCTGTCTGGCTAGGCTTGTCACTGAACAATTTCTAGTCTTTTGGGTTTGTTTGTAAATATACATTTGATGAAGTCTTACAACCCCTAAAGTCATGATGTGGAGATGCTGGCGTTGGACTGGGGTAAGCACAGTAAGAAGTCTCACAACACCAGGTTAAAGTCCAACAGGTTTATTTGGTAGCACGAGCTTTCAGAGTGCTGCTCCTTCATCAGGTAAGACCCCTGAAGTGAAAGAGCTGAAAGTGAAAGGGGTTGAAAGTTTAGTGATTTTGGAAACAAAGCACAAAGTAGAAAAGTGTTACTGTTACCGAGTGACAGTGATCCAAGGCTGCAGAAAATGGCAGGACTGGTGAGTGAGAGAGTTCAATGTTTGTGTCAAAGAGAGGTTGGGGGTATAAGCTCTCTGAGAAGTAAGTCTACAAGGTAAAGAGAGGGTAGTCAAGTGAATAATCAGCTATAGGATTCAGTAAAGTCTTCAGTTTAACAGAAGTGCAACTGGCAGACTGAGTTTAGGGAACTTATTTGTTTGCTCTGCAGTTGAAGAAACAGTGGCCAAGTTCTCCAGCCATTCATGCTCCGCTGCCACCGCCAGTCAGAACAGAAAATTAGGTGCTTAGCCAAATCCCCATTCACTGCAGTGGGACCGGAGAATCCCAGCTGCGGGCGAGGTCGGAGAATCCACCCCAGTCAGTTCAGAGTGTGGCTTTTGGGTGTCTTGGGGAGATTACAAGTTGGGTGAGAAGCATCAATTGAATGTTCAAGAATTCACCTGAAGAAAACTGTGTGCAATTGTGCCAGTCCCAAGTGAGAAGCCTTTGTGTCAGGCCAGTGGTAAGTCCTGACTGCTTTATGTGTCTGTAAAGACATTGCTGGAATAAAGGAATAGTGTGAATTTGAATCCTCTTCTTGTGTTTGTCTTGGGACTTTCCCAACCTTTTGCCAGTGCAATACAGTTCATTTTTATTGTTTAAATAAATATTTTATTCTTTATGTTAAAAGTTCATCAGTAGACTCCTGTGAAATTGCTCAGCAACTTTCCACCACGGTTTCCAAAAAAAAGTTATGTTTTATCAGTCTGATTTTCACTCTGGAGCCTGATTTGTCCAGTATTAACAGCAGCTGGGATGGTAACACAGTAATGAGTGAACAAAATGCCGTATAGTTTAGTAATGGGTGAGGAGGGTGATGAACAGTTACAGTGATAAGTGAAGAGGGTTTAGTACAGTTACAGTAATGAGTCAAAAGAATGCAGCATAGTTCCAGTAATGGATGAGGAGAGTACAATCAGTCCTACTACCCTGCTCTATCTCTGTAGTTCTGCATGCTTATTTCTTTCAAGTGCCCATCACATTTTGTTTTGAAATTCCTCTTTCTTACACCACTGTTGTGGGCAGTGAGTTCTATTCAAGTCATTATTACTATGCTTGAAACGGTTCTTCCTCATTTTGGCCTCTGAACGTCTTGCCCAAAACCTTAAATCTGTGGTGTTGCACCATCAGCTAATGGAAATAGTTTCTCCTCGCCTACCGTATTCAAACCTATCATAATCTTGTACACTTCTATCAAATGTTCTCTCTATTTCCCTTGCTTGAATGCTAACAAGCACAGCTTCTCCAATTTGTAGCTAAAATCCCTCTTCCCTGGAACTATTCTGGCAAATCTCCCTCTGCACTCTCCCATCTTTCTTAATGTGTGGTGGCTGGAACTAGATGCAATACTCTAGTTGTTGCCTAACCAGAGTTTTATAAAGGTTCAATGTGACTTTCTTGCTTTTCTATTCAATACCTCTATTTAGTGAGCCCAAGATCCCAAATGTGTTGCTACCTGCTCTCTCATTTGTCCTGTTCCTTCAAGAATTTCTGCAGCCAATTCCCATTAGCAGCCAGAAGTGGGTTGGGAGCTCTGTTGAAAGGAAAAGGAGGGCTTGTCAGTACTGATAGTTTTGTCATCAAACATGGGTTGTCAGAGCCCTCCTGAGTGGCTGCAGTCACTTTGATGGAAAAGCAACAGACATCCAATTGTTTTCAGGGAAAATCTGCCCAAGTTCCAGAAGTCTGTTTTGATTTGATGTGATTTGATTTGATTTATTATTGTCACGTATTAGTTACAGTGAAAAGTATCGTCTCTTGCGCGCAAAACAGACAAAGCATACCATTCATAGAGAAGGAAAGAAGAGAGTGCAGAATGTAGTGTTACAGTCATAGCTAGGGCATAGAGAAAGATCAGCTTAATGTGAGGTAGGTCCATTCTTGAGTCAGTTGGTACGTGTCCTCAAACTTTTGTATATTTTCCCGACGGATGAAGGTGGAAGAAAGTATGTCCGTGGTGCGTGGTGTCCTTAATTATGCTGGCTGCTTTTCCGAGGCATTAGGAAGTGTAGATAGAGTCAATGGGTGGGAGGCTGGTTTGAGCGATGGATTGGGCTTCGTTCACGACCGTTTGTAGTTCCTTGCGGTCTTGGACAGAGCAGGAATAATACCAAGCTGTGATACAACCAGAAAGAATGCTTTCTATGGTTCATCTGTAAAAGTTGGTGAGAGTTGTAGTGGACATGCCAGATTTCCTTAGTCTCCTGAGAAAGTAGAGGCGTTGGTGGGCTTTCTTAACGATAGTGTTGACATGGAGGGACCAGGACAGGTTGTTGGTGATCTGGACACCAAAAAACTTGAAGCTCTCGACCATTTCTACTTGGTCCCCATTGATGTAGACAGGGACATGTTCTCCACTACGCTTCCTGAAGTCGATGGCAATCTCCTTCGTTTTGTTGGCATTGCGGGAGAGATTATTGTTGTCACACCAGCTCACCAGATTCTCTATCTATAATAGTGATGAAATCCCAGTGCTATGTCCTGTTGTTGATCCATGCTGATTCAGCTGAATTTCCCTTTGACGGCAGTTGGGGCTTTCTTGTGTGAATGACCCCTCTTTCCTGTGCATAGTCTCCATGTCCTTGCACTGCAATGGACCACGCTGCACAAGCAGCCTCAACTAATGGAAGTAGAATGTGTACCTCTGTTAAAACAGCAGAGGGGGATTTACTACCAACCCATTAAGCATTCCTATAATAACACGGCTGACATTAATTCCAGCTCTGTGATGAGAACTCCCAGCTGTTCAAACTCTGATGAAAAGACAAGGTTGCAGCATAAATAAATACTGAAACGGTTCCAAGTTCGATTGTAACTGAACTCCCAAGACAAAGTTCTTTTTTAAAAATTTTCGCTTCTATGAGTTGCTGTTGTGTCTTCCCTGGTTTCTCATTGTTTGGATATAAAAACATATGCAGCATTCATATTTTACATATGTATGCAAAGTACACTCTAAAATAGATGGGAAAATGTGTATAGCTGATAATAAATTAAATACATTAACAAGAGAGGAAGCCCCCAGAGCAGATGTTAGTTCCAGATGTTAGCGAGCAACTACTTCGGGCTGTACAAGCTGATTAATCAGTATTCTTCGTGACTGCGGCTCATGGAATAGAGTCATGTACGCCAGTCGAAAACCTTTCACACAGGGAAGCATGGTGGAGTCTGAATTCAGAAATGGAAGACCATGTTGAAGAGAATCATAGAAACCCTACAGTGCAGAAAGAGGCCACTAGGTCCATCGAGACTGCACCGACCACAATCCCACCCAGGCCCTACCCCATATCCCTACATATTTACCCGCTAACCGCTCTAACCTACGCATCCCAGGACACTAAGGGACAATTTTTAACCTGGCCAATCAACCTAACCCGCACATCTTTGGAGTGTGGGAGGAAACCAGAGCACCCGGAGGAAACCCACGCAGACACGAGGAGAATGTGCAAATTCCACACAGACAGTGACCCAAGCCGGGAATCGAACCCGGGTCCCTGGAGCTGTGAAGCAGCAGTGCTAACCACTGTGCTACCGTGCCGCCCTGGTCATGTTGAAGGAACTGCTCCAGGTAATTGGGCCTGCAGCATCAGCTGTCCGCTTGATGTTCACAGAACCCGAAGCAGTGATTTTTCTTTTGAAAAAGGAAACCACAAACATATATTTTGTTATGTACTCCAATGGGTTGAACGCTGTTCTCTAAAATTAACAATAACTGGCAGGCAAAGATCCTTTTGTCTACAGAACAGCTTGGCTCCATCGTTATATCTGCACTCCCCAGGCCATCAGAAAAAGAAAAATACATGTCATCCCCTGGGGGAGTTGGAAAACAATAATTAAAACAGTGCGGGGGGAGGAGGGAGAAATGTGAAAATTGCTGTGCAACTCCCTGAAGTGATCAAATCTAATTCAGGAGATTACCTTGGCCCTGCTTATTGTACCTGCTTCTCATAGGAAGTTATCTCCACCACTGCCAGGTTCAGGATCCAGCTCTCCTTTGAAAGAATTCAGTGAATCAGCATTCACACACGAATGGCTGGAGGCAGCCAACCAATTAACATTGCTTAGGCACCAGTTATGCAGTGATTTTGTAGCCTCAGTGCCCTTTTGCCAGTGATGGAATGGCCTCCTGCTCCATGTGGGGGTTTCAGTTTTAGTCGTAATGTTCGCCCTGCAGCAGATGGCAGGGGTCACTGCAGTCGGAGGTTACATCCCCATTTACAGGGTGGGCTGGCAAGAAAGGCCATAGAGAGGGCCCCAAAGGGATCCAACCGCTAGTCCTCATAATGTTTTGTTTCCACTCTGAGGTGCCTCCATATTAAGACATCCTCACGGTGTTGAACCTACCTCAGCAGAGCCCACCTTTTGCAGTGGGGCTGCCGAGGCTCCAGCGCAAATTTGCAGAACTGGGAGCCTGATGAGGATGGTGAATGTGAATGTGGCCAATTGGGAGGGTGCCTCAGGGATGTTGCTGGCAAGTGCAAGCTTGGGACCCCCATTTCATCCTACTGTCAGCGTACTGGGACCTGCAGGAAAATTCAGATGAAGGGCCGTTCTATCTGCAAACAAGGGTTCTTGCATCGGCCACTTAATAGTGCAGCCTCTTAAACTAGAATCATAGAACCAGTGACACGGAGATAGGCCATTCGGCCCAAACTGGTCCATGCCAACCAAAATGCCCATCTAAGCTAACCTCATTTGCCTGCATTTGGCCCATATCCTCTAAACCTTTCCTCTCCTCTGCCTTTTAAGTCAGTGCATTCATTAGCTTTTAATTCATTCTGAAAATTAGCATTAGCTGGATGAGCATCTTGAGCACTTTCTTTAATCCCAGATTTTTTTTCTCTCTCTATTGGGCTTCAGAATGGCTTCTCCTGTGATTTGAAGGAGAAAGAACCCTTGTTAAAATAGAAAGTTTATCCTTAATTGTTTCAAATGTTATTCTCTCTTTTAATATGATCTGCTTTGTGCAGCCCCTGCAGACTTGCTGCTCCTGTTTTAGCCCTCAGTATGTCACTTGTTGCTGTCCCAGCCTCCTCCATTGACTTGTCACTCCCTCTTGCTCTTCTTGTTGTGCTGGCTCACAGTGCATGTCCACTAATTGTGACAAACAGGAAAATGTAGGAATGAATGGAAAAAGAATCATAATTCGTAAGAGGTAACACACATGATAGATTTGTCATTTATCAATTAATGTTTAATTGTTAAAAATGGGATCCATGCAAAAGAGAGAGTTCATACACCTAACAACAATCCCAAAGGACTGTAGGTATTTCTCTCCATTAGAGAGAGACTAGTTTCGCAAATCAAAGCTTGAGGAGCACCATTCTGTAAGTGTGGAGCAAGGCAAAGAGGCATTGCCTCCATGAAATAGCAACGTCAGTATGGGGATTGAATCCACACTGTTAGCATCATTCTGTATTACACTCTAGTCATCTAGCCAACTGAGCGAACTGACCCCCTGCAAGTGAGAAGTAACATACGTTAACATATGTTTCTTGAGGAATATACCATGACCAGATATGTAACAATGTCAGTGCTCGCCATCCTGTGGGGTCTCTCAGTCAGCTGCACACAGCTGTGTCAAGCTTGTCACTGACACCCTGTTCAGGCATGTGAGAAGATTCATTCATTTCAGGACAGACCAGGCCAGCCAGACTGAGCTAGCGAGAGGACTTGCTACCAATGCAGGTTTCCCCCTCACCCTGGGTGCCATTGATTGCATTGATGTGGGCAGCCAGAGGGCAAGGACAATAAGGCTGCAGTGCAGCACCTACAGGGAGGGCAGGTTCACCAGGGACTGCATCTCTTCCTATAGGCTGCAATGCCCTGCCTTCCTGCATCACTAACGGAGCCTGATGATCTGCCTTCTCACTCGACCTCGAGCTCCAGAGCTCTCAGCTCGTGGCTAGCGAGGATTGCCAGGTTTGGCACCCCACTACCTGTGGCAGATTGCTCATGGTTGTTGTAATTTTATTTTTACTGCAAGTCAGTGCAAAGCTTCACCTCCAAAGCTATACCACGCTGACCCCCAACTCAGAACATCCCGAGAGGGTTGAGAACATTACCACCCCTATGGACACTTGATGCTTTTAGGGAACAAAGGCCGCTGATTCATCGCTCCGGCCTTGGGATGAACCATTATATGTGTGCTCTGAGACAACCTGAAACTTGTTTGCAACCAGGGATGAGTGTCCCCCTCAGTGCCCCATTCAGCACAATGTACCCACCCATGCTGAGCGCAGAGGTCATTGAACCTTTTCCGGCACTGGGTCCAGGTTCTCCTCACCAGGTTATGGTTCCTGACTCCACTGTCACCTCGGTCCATGCCCCCTTGCTGAGGAGAGATGGCCTCCTCCTTCCATCAATTGGCAGTAGGACGGTCCCTCCTTTCTGTTACTGCCTCCACCAGGGTTCTGAAGCAGTCATCATCAGGGAAATGAGGTGCTTGCTGGCCACTGGAGCTCCTCTGCCTACTGTGGCTTCTGCAGTAGTCATTCTGTTGCCACATATTCATCAATGGCCTGTGAACACTGCTTTTAATACTCACAGTGGACTGTCATTGGACACTCTGGCCTCCACCCTCCCATTGGAGACATAATTTGCATTGGCCGTCACCTAAGTGAAGTATCGTGGGGGCAATCTTACCATTGTGCCCCTCTGATTGATGGGCAGGGCAAGCAGGTAAGATCACGTGAGAGCCAAGAATCAGTTTTGCGCCCGATTTCTCGCCTCTTGTGACCTTACTGGCACCGGATATCTGGCAAGGTCAGCCTCGCGCCCATTTCTGGTGCAAGGCTGAATAAATTATTTAAATTTAATTCATATATCTTTAACATGTGATTAGTGAACCTAGGACATTATCATCCGGACTCACTTGCCCCCTGTGGCCTTGCGGGAAAGGTTCTCTGGGAACTGATATGAAAGTTCAGCTTTGATCTAATTGAATGGTGGAACAAGCTGCTTATTTCTTATGCTTTATCTATGTGGCTCAGTGTCAAATTTGGCTCGATAATGCTCTGAAGGAACCCCCCGGGGTTTTCTGCAACATGAAAGACATTATACAAATGCAAGTGTTGTTGCACATTGTTCTCAGAACTGGCTATCCTAGTCACAAAACTAACTCTGAATACTTAACTTACAAACATACAGACAAACAAGAAGCAGGAGTAGGCCATTCGGCCCCTCGAGCCTGCTCTGCCATTTATGAAGATCATGGCTGATAAGAACATAAGAACATAAGAAATAGGAGCAGGAGTAGGCCATCTAGCCCCTCGAGCCTGCCCCGCCATTCAATAAGATCATGGCTGATCTGAAGTGAATCAGTTCCACTTACCCGCCTGCTCCCCATAACCCTTAATTCCCTTACCGATCAGGAATCCATCTATCCGTGATTTAAACATATTCAACGAGGTAACCTCCACCGCTTCAGTGGGCAGAGAATTCCAGAGATTCACCACCCTCTGAGAGAAGAAGTTTCTCCTCAACTCTGTCCTAAACTGACCCCCCTTTATTTTGAGGCTGTGCCCTCTAGTTCTGGTTTCCTTTCTAAATGGAAAGAATCTCTCCACCTCTACCATATTCAGCCCCTTCATTATCTTATAGGCCTCTATAAGATCACCCCTCAGCCTTCTAAACTCCAACGAGTACAAACCCAATCTGCTCAATCTCTCCTCATAATCTACACCCCTCATCTCCGGTATCAACCTGGTGAACCTTCTCTGCACTCCCTCCAAGGCCAATATATCCTTTCGCAAGTAAGGGGACCAAAACTGCACACAGTATTCCAGCTCCAGCAGTATTCCAGCTGGGCAGCACGGTAGCACAGTGGTTAGCACTGCTGCTTCACAGCTCCAGGGAGCTGGGTTCGATTCCCGGCTCGGGTCACTGTCTGTGCGGAGTTTGCACATTCTCCCCGTGTCTGCATGGGTTTCCTCCGGGTGCTCCGGTTTCCTCCCACAGTCCAAAGATGTGCGGGTTAGCTTGATTGGCCAAGCTAAATTGCCCTTTAGTGTCCCGGGATGCGTAGATTAGAGGGAATAGCGGGTAAATATGAGGGTTAGAGGGATTAGCAGGTAAATATGTAGGGATATGGGGATAGGGCCTGGGTGGGATTGTTGTCAGTGCAGACTCGATGGGCCGAATGGCCTCTTTCTGCACTGTAGGGGTTCTATGGTCTCACCAATGCCGTGTACAGATGCAGCAAGACTTCTCTGCTTTTATATTCTATCCCCATCGCGATAAATACCAACATCCCATTTGCCTTCTTGATCATCTGTTGTACTTGCAGACTGAGTTTTTGCGACTCATGCACAAGGACCCCCAGGTCCCTTTGCACAGTAGCATGTTGTAATTTTTTTCCATTTAAATAATCCAATTTGCTATTATTTCTTCCAAAGTGAATAACCTTGCATTTGCCAACGTTATACTCCATCTGCCAGATCCTCGCCCACTCACTCAGCCTATTTAAATCCCTCCGCAGACCTTCCGCTTCCTCCACGCAATTCACTTTCCCACTTATCTTCGTGTCATCAGCAAACTTTGTTACCCTACACTCAGTCCCCTCCCCCAGATCATCTATGTAAATAGTAAACAGTTGAGGCCCCAGTACCGATCCCTGCGGCACGCCACTAGTCACCATCTGCCAACCAGAAAAGCACCCATTTATTCCAACTCTCTGCTTCCTGTTGGATAGCCAATCCTCAATCCACGCTAACACCCTACCCCCAACTCCGTGTGCCCCAATCTTCTGCAACAACCTTTTGTGAGGCACCTTATCGAATGCCTTTTGGAAATCCAAAAACACCACATCTACCGGTTCCCCTCCGTCAACCGCACTAGTCACATCTTCATAAAAATCCATTAAGTTCGCCAAATATGACTTTCCTCTCATGAATCCATGCCGCGTCTGCTTGATTGAACCATTCTTATCCAGATGGCCTGCTATTTCTTCTTTAATGATGGATTCCAGCATTTTCCCAACTACAAACTTTAAGCTAACCGGCCTGTAGTTACCCGCCTTTTGTCTATTTCCTTTTTTAAACAGCGGCATAACAGTAGCCGTTTTCCAATCAGCTGGCACTACCCCAGAGTCCAGTGAATTTTGATAAATAACTACTAACGCATCCGCTATTACCTCTGACATTTCTTTCAGTACCCTGGGATGCATTCCATCCGGGCCCAGGGACTTGTCCACCTTCAGTCCCGTTAGTCTACCAAGCACTGCCTCCCTGGTAACATTAATTGTATTGAGTACCTCTCCTCCTACCAACACTCGATCGTTAATATTCGGTAAACTATTTGTGTCTTCCACCGTGAAGACCGACACAAAAAATCTATTTAAAGTCTCAGCCATTTCCTCGTTTTCCACTATTAAATCCCCCCCTCTCGTCCTCCAAGGGTCCAACATTCACTCGAGCCACTCTATTCCTTTTTATATATTTGTAAAAACTTTTACTATTATTTTGCTATTCTGATAATAACCTCAATTCTGCATCCCACCAACCCCCTACTAACCCATCACCCTCTTGCTCATGAATATCTATCCACCTCTGCTTTAAAAATATTCAAAGACTCTGTTTCCACTGCCTTTTGAGGAAGAGTTCCAAAGACTCACGTCCCTTTGAGTGAAAAAGTTTCACCTCATCTCCATTTTAAATGGGCGACTCCTTATTTTTAAACAGTTACCCTAGTTCTAGATTCTCCCACAGGAGGAAACATCCTCTCCACATCCACCCTGTCAAGACACTTCAGGATCTTATATATTTCTAGCAAATTGCCTCCTACTCTTGTAAACTCCAGTGGGCTTATCTTGTTGAAATGGTGCAATCGAGGAAGAGTTACACCAGCATGCCCAGCAGTATTGAAAACCAGCTATAGACCTTCTTGGTCACCTGATTCTCAGCCAAGTGACAGAAATAGATCAAAGATACTGGGGGGAGTTTTCCCATCCTGCTCACCATGGGAATCGTAGCGGGCGGTGGGGCGGAACGGGGGACCATGCCAAGGTCCATTGACCTGGGGCTGGATTTTCCGGTTTTGGGGCGAGTGCGACTGGAAAATCCCACCTACTTTATCATTTCATGTATAGTTGATGTGTGAATAGAAAAAGTGAATGGAGGATAAGAAATTGGAGAATAAGTGTTATGAGACATTGCCCGGACATTGGGATAAGTCAGGTATGTATCTACATTCCAAATGATTCCTACTTGACCTCTGCTGCATATTACAGATGTGGAGATGCCGGCGTTGGACTGGGGTAAACACAGTAAGAAGTTTAACAACACCAGGTTAAAGTCCAACAGGTTTATTTGGTAGCAAAAGCCACACAAGCTTTCGGAGCTGCAAGCCCCTTCTTCAGGTGAGTGGGAATTCTGTTCACAAACAGAGCATATAAAGACACAAACTCAATTTACATGAATAATGGTTGGAATGCGAATACTTACAACTAATCAAGTCTTTAAGAAACAAAACAACGTGAGTGGAGAGAGCATCAAGACAGGCTAAAAAGATGTGTATTGTCTCCAGACAAGACAGCCAGTGAAACTCTGTGGGGGTTACAAATAGTGTGACATGAACCCAATATCCCGGTTGAGGCCGTCCTCGTGCGTGCGGAACTTGGCTATCAGTTTCTGCTCAGCGACTCTGCGCCGTCGTGTGTCGCGAAGGCCGCCTTGGAGAACGCTTACCCGAATATCAGAGGCCGAATGCCCGTGACCGCTGAAGTGCTCCCCAACAGGAAGAGACAGTCTTGCCTGGTGATTGTCGAGCGGTGTTCATTCATCCGTTGTCGCAGCGTCTGCATAGTTTCCCCAATGTACCATGCCTCGGGACATCCTTTCATGCAGCGTATCAGGTAGACAACGTTGGCCGAGTTGCAAGAGTATGTACCGTGTACCTGGTGGATGGTGTTCTCACGTGAGATGATGGCATCTGTGTCGATGATCCGGCACGTCTTGCAGAGGTTGCTGTGGCAGGGTTGTGTGGTGTCGTGGTCACTGTTCTCCTGAAGGCTGGGTAGCCTGGGGGGGGGGCGGTGGGGGGGCGGGGGGGGGGGGGGGGCGGTGTGGGGGTGGGGTGGGCGGGGTGGGGTGGTGGCGGGGGGGGGAGGTATATCCTGCTTATGCTTCAGGTCGATGATCTTTCATCAGAACTGGGAAATGTGAGAAATGTACTATGTTTTAACTAGGTTTTAAGCAAGTGAGCAGTGACAGGGTGGGGAAAGGGAAGGTCTATGATAGGATGGAAGAAAAAGGTAACAAACAAGAGAGAGAAGATGCTTTGTCAAGGAGATAATTTTTTGTTTCCCTTGTTTACTCGACAGGAATGGTGAGAGAAGACCCCATAAATGAAAAATAGGTGGATAACTGTAGGGAGATTAAGTGACAAGAGGGCAGGACGAAAGGGAGTGAAGAAACAAATATATATTTAGAGGAGATGTGAACGACAGAATGATTATAGGCTGTGATACTTTCCATTGTCAAATAGCCGGTTATAATGTCCTTGCCCACACGTGAAGAATGGGTATTTGAGTGAGGTACAGGAGGATGGCAATGCCTGTGGTACAGATGTGTGATTTACTAGACTAGCCTTTGATTTGATTTATTATTGTCACATGTATTAACATACAGTGAAAAGTATTGTTTCTTGCATGCTATACAGTCAAAGCATACCATTCATAGAGAAGGAAAGGAGAGAGAGCAGAATGTAGTGTTACAGTCATAGCTAGGGTGTAGAGAAAGATCAGCTTAATGCCAGGTAGGTCCATTCAAAAGTCTGATGGCAACAAGGGGGGAAGCTGTTCTTGAGTCGACTGGTACGTGACCTTAGACTTTTGTATCTTTTGCCTGACGGAAGAAGGTGGTAGAGAGAATGTCCGGGGTGCGTGGAGTCCTTAATTATGCTGGCTGCTTTGCTAAGGCAGCAGGAAGTGTAGACAGCCAATGGATGGGAGGCTGGTTTGTGTGATGGATTGGGCTACATTCACGACCCTTTGTAGTTTCTTACAGTCTTGGGCAGAGCAGGAGCCATATCAAACTGTGATACAACCAGAAAGAATGCTTTCTATGGTGCATCTATAAAGTTTGGTGAAAGTTGTAGCTGACATGCCAAATTTCCTTCGTCTCCTGAGAAAATAGAAGCATTGGGGGCCTTTCTTGACCATAATGTCGGCATGGGGGGCCAGGACAGGTTGTTGGTGATCTGGACACCTAAAAACTTGAAGCTCGCGACCATTTCTACTTCGTCTCCATTGATGTAGACAGGGGCAGGCCCTCCACTACACTTCCTGAAGTCGATGACTATATCCTTCGTTTTGTTGACATTGAGGGAGAGGTTATTGTCGTCGCACCAGTTCACCAGATTCTCTTTTTCCTGTACTCTGTCTCGTCATTGTTTGAGATCCGACCCACTACGGTTGTGTCGTCAGCAAACTTGAAAATAGAGTTGGAGGGGAATTTGGCCACACAGTCATATGTGTATAAGGAGTATAGTAGGGGGCTGAGAACACAGCCTTGTGAGGCATAGATGTTGAGGATTATTGTGGAGGAGGTGTTGTTGCCTATCATTACTGATTGTGATTTGTGAGTTAGGGAGTTCAGGATCCAGTTGTGGAGGGAGGTGCCGAGGCCCAGGCCAAGGAGTTTGGAGATGAGTTTCGTAGGAATAATGGTGTTGAAGGCTGAGCTGTAGTCAATAAATAGGAGCCTAACATAGGCTTCTTTGTTATCTAGGTGTTCCAGGGTGGAGTACAGGGCCAGGGAGATGGCATCTGCTGTGGACCTGTTGTGGCAGTAGGCAATATGTCATGGATTCAGGCAATCTGGGAGGTCGGAATTGATTCGTGCCATGACTAACCTTTAGAGGCACTTCATAATGATAGATGTCAGAGCCACCGGGCGATAATCATTAAGGCACGCTGCTTGGCTTTTCTTTGGTACAGGGATGATGGTCGTCTTCTTAAAGCAGATAAGGACCTCAGATTGTTGTAAAGAGAGGTTGAAGATGTCTGCGAATACCCCCCGCCAGCTGATCCATGCAGGATCTGAGTCCTCGTCTGGGTACCCCAGTTGCTTTCCGTGGGTTGACCTTCAAGAAAGCTGCTCTGACATCTGCAATGGTAACCCCAGATACAGATTCATCCAGGGCTTCCAGGGTGGAGGGCAAGCTCTCGCTGATCTCTTGCTCAAAACAGGAGTAGAATGCATTGGGCTCATCAGGAAGAGGTGTGTTGGAGCCGGTGATTTTAGATGCCTTCACCTTGTAGCCTGTTATGTCTTGCAGACCTTGCCATAGTTGGCGGGGATCTGTATGGCTAGCCTGGGATTCCAGCTTGGTCCGGTACTGTCTTTTGGAATCCTTGATGGATCTCCATAGATCATATCTGGCTTTCTTGTATAAGTCAGGTTTCCCTGACTTGAACACCTCAGACCTGGACTTCAGCAAGCAGTGGATATCTGTGATCATCCATGGTTTCCGGTTGGGAAACAGGCAGATTTACTTCTTTGGCACACAGTCTTCTACGCACTTACTAATGAAGCCAGTTACTATAGTGGCATTCCCGTTCAGGCTGGTTGCAGAGTTTTTAAATACTGACCAGTCTACTGACTCTAAGCAGTCCCGTAGGCGATCATCTGATTCCTCTGATTAATATTGCACGACTTTCTTTGATGGATTCTCCGATTTCAGTTTTTGCTTTAAGCCGGGAGTAGGAGCACAACCTGTGGTCTGATTTGCCTAACTGTGAGCAGACAATAGAGCAGTAGGCATGTTTGATATTTGTGTCGCAGTGGTCTAAAATGTTTGGGCCTCTGGTGGAACAGGAGATGTGTTGGTGGTAACTTGGCAGTACGCTCTTGAGCTTGGCCTGATTGAAGTCCCCGGCCACGATGAGCAAGGCCTCAGGATGTTTTGCCTCAAGGCTATTCGTAGTGGTGTATATTTCGTCCAACGCGATCTTCATGTCCACATGGGGTAGGATGTAAATTGCTGTCAGGATGACAGAGGTGAACTCCTGTGGAAGGTAGTAGAGCGGCATTTCAGCGTCAGGTATTCATGGTCCAGAGAGCAGAAACTCACCAGTGTTGCTACGTCTAGGCACCATGAGGTGTTGATTAGAAGGCAGACCCCAACCTCCCCTAGCCTTGCCTGAGGCTGGTATATGGTCCATTCAGTAAATTGAGAAGCTCTCTGTTTGTCTGGTGAAGCAGGAGTGAGCCACGTCTCTGTGAAACAGAACACACAGCAATCCTTCAGTTCTCTTTGAAAAGTGAGTCTGGCTTTAAGTTTCTCCAGCTTGTTTTGGAGATTGGACATTTGCAAGGAGTAAGCTGGGGAGGAGGGCCTTGGGACTGTGTTGTTTCGCTCTCACCTGCAGGTCTGCATGTTTTCCACGCTTCCTGGAGTGACTGCCTCTGTTCAGGCCCAGGAGGCGGTGAGAACAGGATGCAGTGTTCAGGGAATGGGTGTGTCCAATGAGGTTTTTCTCTCTGGTCAGTGTGTGGATGGAGGATTTGTTGCCTTGTTTGTGTTTCCTGTGTCGGTAGATGGGTCTGCGCGGTTGGGCGTTCCAGCTATCGGGCTGCAGTTTGGCTTCGGAGGTCGTGGATGTCCAGACCACGCTCCGGCATGGATGGATTGAAGGCCGGTAAGTGGAAGACGTCTCCGGGGTCGCGGTCGCTGTTGAGTCGATGACCAGGTCCATGTGTTGAGGTCCTCAGGGTCACTGCCAGTTGGGGTCTTCCTTTGGAAGTTGGAGGATCTTGAGACCTGCAAGTAAATTTAAAAGTGCAGTGTTAGTGATTTTTAGGTAGTGGGGGTTGATCTTTAGGAGTGTGAGGTGATTGTAGAGGTAGGGAGTGGGTGGGGTGCTTAGGGCCTGCAGGAGGTCACAGCTCTCCAGGTCAAAGAGGTTGGGAGCTGGTGGAGTGGAAGCTCCGGCTCCAGACTTGTTGCTCTGGCCATCGGGAGTAAATTCAAAAGAGCAGTGTTAGTGATTTTTAGGCAGTGGCAGTTGATATTTCAGTCAGGCAGAATAACAATAAATTCTAACTACTGAATATTGAAACTTCTTTGATCTCATCCCTTTGTGCGTTCTGGCCAGTAATTGGCCTTTGAAACTTCCTTTCATATCCCTGTGAGCAGAAGAATTACTTTTATTAATGGAATCTCTGGCTAATCAGGGCTTGCTCTGTTGGACTTCAACAGCCACCTTCTTTGATCTGCTTCTAATCACCTTACACGTTTGAATGGATTCAATCTCTGTACACCTGGCTGCTTACCCTGAGAAAATTCATTTAGCAGAAATGATGAAAGATAGTTTCCATCACATTTCCATGAATACTAAACATGTTGTACAGTTTGAAGATTAATGCAATTTCCTTTACATGCCAATTTTAAGGCATTCTGGTCAATATTTCTCAATCAGCCACGGCACCAAATGGTGATCCATCTAATTTTCATTTAGGGCGTCCTGTGTCACCATTTCTTGGGGAGAAATAAAAAATAATCTCATCAGCAATCCATCTTTCCTCTCCTATCTCTTTCCACCTTGTACATGGTGCACTAATGCAGCCACTGTGCTACACAGAGGGAATGTTTAAGGTGGTGGATGAAGTGCCAATTATAAATGGGCTGCTTTGCCCTGAAAAGTGTGGAGCTTCTTGAATTTTGTTGGAACCACACTTGTCCAGGCAAGTGAGGTGTATTCCTTTACGTGTGTCTTATAGATAGCAGAATAGGTTTGGGGAAATAGGAGGTGAAGAGGAACATTTTTATGCCCTGAGTGGTAATAATATGGAATTAACAGCCTACTGTAGAGTGATGAAAGCAGAGATGATCAATGATTTCAAAAGGAAATCAGATGGACACCTGCAGGGCTATGGGGATAGAGTGCAAAAATGGGACTGGCTGGATTGCTCTTCAGAGAGATGACATAGATTTGGTGGACTCGATGGCCTCTATCCGTGCTGTAATGGCCTCATGGGTAGAATTCTGTTGAAGCCCAACAGTGGGACTGGAAGTGAATGAGACTTCCACTGGGAGGTGAGGGAGCTGGTCACCCCCCACCCCCCACTGTCCCTGTGATGACAGCGTTGTCCTATTATTTTTCTATTCTTTTGCTAGTTGGAGCAGCATTTATTACCCATCTCTAATTGCCCTTGAGAAGGTGGTGGTGAGTCAACTTGCCCACGTGGTGTAGGTGCTGTTAGGAAGGCTACAGCAGGGTTTTGGTACACTGAATAAGTTGGGCCAATACTGTCTGGAGTTTAGAAGAATGGGAGATTATCTCATTGAAACAAATAAGTTTCTGAAGGAGCTTGATAGGGGAGATGCTTCTGCTGGTCAGAGAACTGAAATATGGAATTGGGGGTGCAGTTTCAGGATAAGAGGCTGATCATTTAGTACTGAGATGAGGAGAAATTATTTCACTGAATGGGTTCTGAGTCTTTGGAATTCTCTACCCCAAAGGGTTGTGTATGCTCCATCATTGAATACATTTAAGGCTGGGATAGACAACTTGTTGGCTTCTCAGGGAATTAAGGGATATGGGGAGAGGGCAGGGAAATGGAGTTGAAGCCCGAGATCAGCCATGATGGCAGAGCAGGCTCCTGCTCCTATTTCTTGTGTTTTTGTCTGTTGCGATTGTCAGCCAATGATCTATTCATGGCCAAGGGACCTGGCCAAACATGTGATGGGGTGGCCAGGAAATCGCTGACCTCTCTGTCACCTCACAGTGGTTGAAGATTTGGGCATCATACCTAAACAACACCCGGATCTTGCAAGTCAGCAGGATTAGTGTGACTGTCCTAGACATGGATTTTGATCTTGAACTGCTGCCACCCCTTCTCTATCTGCCAGTCTTGGATTCCTGCAACTGCTGCCACCCCACTCACCCACCCTTTGATCCCAGTCAACTGCTATCTCAACGCAGAGAACAAATGAAGGAGTGATTGCATGGTTTGGTGATGCCTCCCTGCGAGTGGGCCACCTGAGGATGGTGATGGTGGTGCTGTGGCAGGAAGGAGGGCGGGGGTGGGGTGGGGAAGGGTGTGCCTGATCCTGCTTCTTCGGGTTGGCAGCATGAAACAAGAAACCCTCATTGCCTGACGAAGGCATCTTGGACAGAGATCACAGTGGAGATTAGTAGCAGACCTACGAACAAAACTGGATCCAATGCTGGGGAAGGCTCAATGACCACCTGCACTCAGCAAGAACAACAAAGAACAAAGAACAATACAGCACAGGAACAGGCCCTTCGGCCCTCCAAGCCCATGCCGCTCCCTGGTCCAAACTAGACCACTCTTTTGTATCCCTCCATTCCCACTCCGTTCATATGGCTATCTAGATAAGTCTTAAACGTTCCCAGTGTGTCCGCCTCCACCACCTTGCCTGGCAGCGCATTCCAGGCCCCCACCACCCTCTGTGTAAAATATGTCCTTCTGATATCTGTGTTAAACCTCCCTCCCTTCACCTTGAACCTATGACCCCTCGTGAACGTCACCACCGACCTGGGGAAAAGCTTCCCACCGTTCACCCGATCTATGCCTTTCATAATTTTATACACCTCTATTAAGTCTCCCCTCATCCTCCGTCTTTCCAGGGAGAACGACCCCAGTTTACCCAATCTCTCCTCATAACTAAGCCCCTCCATACCAGGCAACATCCTGGTAAACCTCCTCTGTACTCTCTCCAAAGCCTCCACGTCTTTCTGGTAGTGTGGCGACCAGAACTGGACGCAGTATTCCAAATGCGGCCGAACCAACGTTCTATACATCTGCAACATCAGACCCCAACTTTTATACTCTATGCCCCGTCCTATAAAGGCAAGCATGCCATATGCCTTCTTGACCACCTTCTCCACCTGTGACGTCACCTTCAAGGATCTGTGGACCTGCACACCCAGGTCCCTCTGCGTATCTACACCCTTTATGGTTCTGCCATTTATCGTATAGCTCCTCCCTACATTATTTCTACCAAAATGCATCACTTCGCATTTATCAGGATTGAACTCCATCTGCCATTTCTTTGCCCAAATTTCCAGCCTATCTATATCCTTCTGTAGCCTCTGACAATGTTCCTCACTATCTGCAAGTCCTGCCAATTTTGTGTCGTCCACAAACTTACTGATCACCCCAGTTACACCTTCTTCCAGATCGTTTATATAAATCACAAACAGCAGAGGTCCCAATACAGAGCCCTGCGGTACACCACTAGTCACAGGCCTCCAGCCGGAAAAAGACCCTTCCACTACCACCCTCTGTCTTCTGTGACCAAGTAAGAAGTTTAACAACACCAGGTTAAAGTAACTTGATGTCTGTGTCGATATGCGTGATCTTCTTGGAGATCCTCTCCACTTGGAGCCGGCAGTGTGCGGTGTCGATGGTAGTCATGATGTGGAGATGCCGGCGTTGGACTGGGGTAAACACAGTAAACTTCTTACTGTGTTTACCCCAGTCCAACGCCGGCATCTCCACTTCTGTGACCAAGCCAGTTCTCCACCCACCTAGCCACCTCCCCCTTTATCCCATGAGATCCAACCTTTTTCACCAGCCTACCATGAGGGACTTTGTCAAACGCTTTACTAAAGTCCATATAGACGACATCCACGGCCCTTCCCTCGTCAACCATTCTAGTCACTTCTTCAAAAAACTCCACCAGGTTAGTGAGGCATGACCTCCCTCTCACAAAACCATGCTGACTATCGTTAATGAGTTTATTCCTTTCTAAATGCGCATACATCCTATCTCTAAGAATCTTCTCCAACAACTTCCCCACCACGGACGTCAAGCTCACTGGCCTATAATTACCCGGGTTATCCTTCCTACCCTTCTTAAATAACGGGACCACATTAGCTATCCTCCAATCCTCTGGGACCTCACCTGTGTCCAGTGACGAGACAAAGATTTGCGTCAGAGGCCCAGCGATTTCATCTCTCGTCTCCCTGAGCAGCCTTGGATAGATTCCATCAGCCCCTGGGGATTTGTCAGTCTTTATATTCTCTAACAAACCTAACACTTCCTCCCTTGTAATGGAGATTTTCTCCAACGGTTCAACACTCCCCTCCGAGACACTCCCAGTCAACAGGTTAACAGGCTTGGTTTAGTCACTGCCAAGTGGCTCTGATGTGGACATTAACCAATGTACATTTGCTTTGATTTGTTCCATCTTTGTGAGGTGACCTGCATGGGAGAAAGGGAGAGGTACTTTATTTTGCAAAGCAGCTATTCCATTTCTCAGAATCATCTCAAAGCAATGCACGTATAACAAATTACTTTACAGCGCAGTGTCTATTTATATCTGGGATGACAGTGGGCTACAGTAGAGAAACAGGATCAATGTGCCTTTTATGGTTCTGCAACCATTTTCAATAAGAAATAGTATGTAAATCTCAGCTTTTTTGTTACCGCCTGTGATTTTCCACCCATTTTACTGAAGAGCTAATTGTTGGTAAGTGCAGAAACAAGCATTCTCCCCTCCTAGCTTTAACACTCGAACAGCAGCCGCTGTCTAATAATTAAATTAAACTGTGATAAACGAATCCAGTCTTTATGATAATGACTATGATGTTTCCTGTACCTTCTCAATATGAATTCACCAATTAACATTTATATATCTGAAGTCAGTTGTGTACTGCCAGTAATTCACAAGTTCATTTTGCTTAAGTGTGTGAAGAATGATTATAAAGAGGAAATATCTATTTGCTTCACCTGATAGAAAATTACAGAGCCAGCAGAACGGTACTCATTGCTCATCAGACAGAAAGGCAGCCATTTATTCTCAATTGTTTGGATAGGAAATCTTCAAGAAAAGGGCAAACATTATAATACTAAATCGTGGGCTGTAATTTTACCAGTGCGGCACGGTCGTCCCACTCAGGTCAAATGTGAGCCCCAAACGCATGATACACCATTGGATCAGGAGGGTATTTTACTGCTGGCAGCCTATTAATTGGGCAGCGTTGGGACTGCCATCTTACGGATGGAAGCCCGGCAGCTTTGAGGCCTGAGCAGTGCCACTAATAGAGGTGGCCACTGTGGAGGGCTGCAGGGAGGTGGACAGGGCACCTCCTCGTTGAACTGTCCTCAAAGGGTGGGTAAAAAAATCTGTTTCATGTGTTGGGTCAGGCAGGCTCATGCGATAGGAGGGTTTCAGAGTCCAGACTGTGTTGGAGTCACAGATGCAGCTGTGAATTTTGGATGACTTTCTGTGGGCCTGTGGCAAGGAAGGATCCTCCCAGATCTGGGAAGCTGTGGGAGACTGCTTTGAAGTACTTGGTGATCTCTCCTTGTAGTGGATGGCTGTTCTGATACTGGCAAAATGCTGCTGGGGGGTTGGGCAGAGGGAGGCGGGGGGGATAAATTGGCTGTGAATAAATCAGTTAATTACATTAATTAGTCACACACCTCTGGTCAGCAGGTGACCAGTCATTCCTGCTTCTTAAAATATTCTATAGGGGTGCATGGGAATCATTCATATTCCCACCCAATGCCCCCCCCCCCCATCATTTTATCACATTTTATCAGCCTGTCCACTCCCCCTAGCCTATCTTCAGAGGACTCAAAATCCTAGCCTCTCCTTGCACTCAGAAAGTTATCATATTGGAGAAGGTCACCTTAATGAGAACAGATTGCAATGAGTTGGTACATTCTAAATACTTCCTTTTAAATCCAACACAAGAGTATATTTGGCCAGGTAAGCTTTAAAAACTGGAATGTGATATTGTGCATGAAGTAATGTGGGTCATAAAGAATGCTTACTGACAAGACACATACCAAAATCCATATAGCTTACCATTATAAACTACTACATTGTGACTAATTGGCAAATAACATTCTGACAGAGTGTATATTTCAGGTTCCAAACTGCAAATCTAATTTATTAAAAAGTAAATTTAAGCAGAGGTAAGCAGATGTTGCATACTTTACTGGATTACAGAACAGGGCAAATTGGATAACTATAGATTAGTTAGTTTAATGTCAACTGTGGTCAAAATCTTAGAATCCATAAGCCAATATCAAGTTAGTGAGCACGTTAGAGATTCATGGAATAATCAATGACAGCTAAGATGAATTTATTGAAAGTGGGTCATGTGACTGCAATGCAGATAAATATAGTACATGTAGTAGCATATGTATTTTCAGAAGGCATTCAGAAAGATGTTTCATAGCAGGCTTGTTACAAGTTTAAAATCAGATTATGGTATATTAGGGAATGTAACAGCATCAAGTCAGTTGATGGAAAGCAAACCAAAGGTTTCAAATTGGAAAAGGATTGAAAGTGATATGTCTAAGAGCTCAGTGCTGAGAGTAATTTTGGTTTCCATTATATGTACAGGATTTGGATTTGAGCAGATAGAATACAATACTGAAATTTGTTAATGACACCTAAGTAGATAATTTGCAGAGATTCAGGAGAGTACAGGCAGGTTATTGAATATTATAAAAAATTGCATCGTTCTGGTAAATCTCCTAATTTAGAGTAAATTATTTCAGTGAACAGGAAATTGCAGATAATTGCACATGCTCTTTTCCAACTAGCTATCTGTTGCTTGTATACACTATTATTAGAATCCCCAAAAATGTACCCAATGATTTTTTTTCATGATTTGAAAAGTAATCTATACTCTCCTCATGTCATTGTAAATTTTAATTGCATTGTGCTTGAAGAAGGGCATCAATATATTGCCACAGTGCAAAGAGCTCTACCTGGCCTTTATTGATCTATCAGAAACAGCTAAGATGAATTTATTAAAGGAATCCAGGCCCATACAATATGGTTGACTCTTAATTGCCCTCTGAAATGGCCCAGTAAGTCACTCAGTTCAAGGGCAATTAGGGATGGGCAACAAATTCTGGTCTTCCCAGTGATGCCTACATCCCATGAAAGAATTTTTAAAAATCTGTGACTTACAAAATGTTGCACAGTTGTGGCTCACATTGAAAGCAACATTCCCACCAGCGTCAACTCTTCTACTCCATGTACAAAATGGTTGGTCTCTCACTCTACAGCAGCAAGACCAAAATCCTCCACTAGCCCTCCCCCAGCCAAGTACCTGCATTCACAGCCATTGTTACTGATGGGGAGACTTTAGAAGTCATTGAACACTTCTCATATCTTGGCATCTACCTTTCACACCATTGAAGTGAAGATCCAGCTCAGGATCAGCTGTGTCAGTGCAGCTTTCCAAAAATTGCCAAATTGTCACCACCCTTCTATATGACACTGAGGCTCGGTTCATCTACCAAGCACGGGAGAATTCCTAACAGTGGTGACTCCACAGATACTCAAAGTCAAGTGGGAAGACTAGCAAACAAACTCCAGCATTCTCACAGAAGCCAATTCCTCCAGCAATCACAAACATGATCATATGAAATCAGCTCCAGTGGTCTGGACACTGCATCAGCACACCAAATAATCGGTTTACAAAGCAGATCCTCTATTCACAGCTTTAGGATGGCATCCAATCTCAAGGAAGACAGAGAAATGTTTTAAGGATGATCTGAAAGTCTCATTGAAAAGGGAATAAATTGACATTGGTGATTGGGACAACTTGCTACAAACTGTACCATGTGGTAGCGCCTTACCCAACAAACCGCAATGCAATCAGACATAAACTCTGCTTGGAGAAGTGACAACAATAAAAGGAGGAAGAGCAGAACCCTAGCTCTATAATTCCCTGTGCCTTGGATCCAGAGAGAGAATTTTTGTTCTCTCTGTGGCTCCCAGGTTGATCTGCCGAGTCACCTAAGGACACACAAATCATGAAGCCTGGCAGACACCATCCTCGTTTGATGGGCTGGTAATGTCGAGGACAATAGCATATTTGTTGGATGGGGCAGTCAGAGCATAGGCTGAAATCTCCATCCTTGTTTGTGGCTGGGAGTTTCTGGTGAATGAAGTTTTGGCTGGAACACCAAATTTTTGGTTCTCGCTTGCAATGGGTCCTGCCATGGACAAGACCGGAGAAATTCCACCTGTTGTGTTTGATCTTGTTCCCCAGGGATTTCCTGAGTGAATGGGAATAATGGATTTGAGATATATTGGTATTTATTACCTCATCATGCCCAGGGCATTACATTGACTGGTTTCCTGTCCTCTAGCATAATGTGCACGTTTAAGAAAAACTAAAAAAAAATCATAGCCAGAGGCTATGCTTCCATCTTTGAGAATTATGCCAATAACTTAGGATACATGCTATCAGACCCACTGAGTAACCCCCTCGGTGTCAACTCTAACCTCTGAGTCAGAATGTTCAAGTCCCACTCCAGAGAGCTGAGAACATCATTCAGTCTGATACTCCAGTGCAGTACTGAGGGGTGCAGCACTGTTGGAGATGCCATCTTTCAGCTGAGATATTAAATCAAGGCCCTGTTTGCCACCTTGCGTGGATTGAAAAGATTCCTCTATGTTGAGGAAGAGCCGCGGAACTATCCCTAGCGTCCTGACCAATATTTATCCCTCACCCAGCAGTACTGTTGGAGTGCAAAAATTGAATAGTAACATACAACAGGGATTACACTTCAAAGTGATTTCATTGGCTGTAAAGCTTCTTGGGATATCATGAGGTTGTGAAAGGTGTTATATAAACACAGATAATTTTTTTTCTTCATGTTTTTCAAAATTCCCTGAGTACAGTTCTCTCTAACACATGTTCAACAACTTCCAACAACTTCACTTCCACCATTATTTTTAAGAACTGATGCAAAATACTTACTTAATGCCTTTGCATTCCTCTCATCGTCCCATAGAGGTCCTTGTCTCAACTTAATGATTCCTTCGCTTTTTAATGCGATTTAAAACCTCTTAGTATTTCTTTTTATATTATCAACCAATCTTTTTTTAGGTTTGCTTTTAGCTCTGGTAATCTCCTTTCACTTACCCAAAACGCTTTCTATAATCCTGATTAATTATTATCAGTTCTCATTTTGTCAGACATTGCTTTTAAATTTCAGGTCCCCATATTTGCCTATGGAACTCTAATGGGGGGGGTAGTACAGAATTCTTGGTATGAGGCCCTTCATTTTAGTTTTACTATAATAAATAGATTAGGTTAAGATAATTATAAAGTGCCATATATATATATATATATATATATATATATATAGTGAGAATTCACAATGTGCCTGGAACAAAATATGCAAAGGTATTATAAATTGCAAAGGTATTATAAACTGTATAACCACAAATTAACCAAGTATTATAAGCTTAAATTGTATTTTCAAAATATATGAGTTGTGCGCCTTGGCCAACTTTGTTCCAAATGCAGCATGATGGGAAACACAGTGGTAGACAGACCAACTTCTTTTAATACAATGGAGCACAGAAAGGCAGCTTCTGTTATTTGTTTTTGGATATGCGAAAGGCAAGTTTAATAGGCCTGCTATCTAAAGGAGTAAATTCATTAATGGGTAGGTAGTGAGGCTGGAACAGTCTCTCAAGCTGTTAAAGGAGGCCCTGGTTCCAGCAAAAGAGTGACTCCTTTCACCAATTAAAAATCACAGATGTTGGCTAATGATGTGGGTTAGGTTACCGAGGTAAAAGGGAAGGAACCTACATGGGCAATAAGCTAATAATCTCCTATTCCTGTTGACAGATGGAACGTTATTGGCTAAGGTAATAATGGGTAATGTTGTGATTGGGCCCTCCAGTTTTGATTGACAAGACTGGGTGGGATAGTGAAATGTTCAGAATAATATAATAATTTTACCTTGCAATATTACCTCAGAGGACAGTTAACCCTCATTGACAGGTGGCACGATGGCACACAGTGGTTAGCACTGCTGCCTCACAGCACCAGGGACCTGGGTTCGATTCCCGGCTTGGGTCACTGTCTGTGTGGAGTTTGCACATTCTCCCCATGTCTGCATGGGTTTCCTCTGGGTGCTCTGGTTTCCTCCCACACTCCAAAGATGTGCAGGTTAGGTGGATTGGCCATGCTAAACTGCCCCTTAATGTCAGGGGGACTAGCTAGGGTAAATTCATGGGGTTATGGGGATAGGGCCTGGGTAGGATTGTGGTCGGTGCAGACTTGATGGGCTGAATGGCCTCCTTCTGCACAGTAGGATTCTATACTAATGTTCTATGACTGCGTCTCTCTCCTGATGCACGCGTTAGCAAATAAATTCCTTTTCGTTCATTAACTATATACTGTCTTTCACAGTCTATGTATTGGTTGAGTGCGGTTCAACAAATATAGAGCACCCAGGGGCACACCTTACAAACTCTTTCTTTACACCTTGGTGGAAATTTCTATTTTGTATTTTGTCTTAAATTTGAAATTTACTTTTAATCTGTCAGACCATGTGACTATACTTCAAAAGTGCTTCATTTCCTGACATCATGAAAGGTGCTATGTAAATTTAAATCTTCCTTTTTTTAAGCTGGTTGCTCATTTTGTTGTCCAGTTTATTTGTCCCATTTCTGTTTTTAGCTCACTAAATTTACAGTCAAACACCCTTGTCTATTTTTCTGTATTTGCATTAAAGCAAATCATATTCCAATTGCTATTTTCCAACTGTCTTCATAGAATCATAGAATCCCTCCAGTGCAGAAGGAGGCCATTTGACCAATTGACCAATCACCAACAATCCCACCCACACTCTAGCCCCATAACCCAATATATTTACCCTGCTATTCCCCCGACACTAAGGGACAATTTAGCATGACCAATCAACCTGACCCGCACATTTTGGACTGTGGAAGGAAACCGGAGCAGCCGGAGGAAACCCACTCAGACACGGGGAGAAGGTACAGCTCCACACAGACAGTCAGCCGAGGCCGGAATTGAACCCGGGTCCCTGCCACTGTGAGACAGCAGTGCTAACCACTGTGCCACCATGCCATCCCTTCTTCTTCCAATATGTAGAGGACTATAAGAGAAAGAACTATTTGAATGGATGTTGAACAACATTCGCACACAACTTTCACAGGAACGTAGGACTTAGGAGCAGGAGAAAGCCATTCGGCCCTTTCAGACTACTCCACCATTCAATAAGACCATGACTGATCTGGTTGTGGTCACTCAACTCCACTGTACCATCTGCCCCAGCGTCCCCCATCCTCCCAACTCCCCTCTCATATTCCTAAACTGTGTCCTCTGGTTCTAGCCTCTTCCACAAGTAAAACATCCTTCTGGTAGCTACCCTATCAAATCCCCTCAACATCTTATATATTTCAATAAAATATCAGTCGAAACGTCTTCTGGAGATTTGCTAACATCATTGGCTGATGAGCATTGTGGGGCTCAACATGACGGTGATAAGAAGTAGAATATCAAAATGAACATAGCTAGTACCGACACTTCGAGTCCACCGGCAATCCTCTTCAGGGTTTGAAGAGTTTCTTCTGCATTGAAGCTGAAAGGACACAGGCCATAACTTTATGTTGTTCGGGTAGGCGTGTGTGAAATTGCGCAAAAAGATGTCGGTCATGTGTCCCGATGTCATTGCACATTCGCGGAATATTTTGGTTATGCAAAAGTTGGAAGCGCAGCTGCCGACAATTGAGCAAGCAATTTAGTCCATTAAGAGACCAATTGAATACAATTTTATGTGGCTCATTTGCTTTTAGGGTTGGCAGGTGGCTGATTGGCCAGGCAGCTTTTATGTTTTAGCTTCAACCTTGTTCCAGGATGGGATGAACTGTCTGGGCTGAAATAAAATTAAAAGATTGTCTCGGGACTGAAGTTTGTACTTGAATGTGCTGCCTAGACACTCTTTGTTCAGTGTTTCCATTGCAATTTATTTCTACAGGTCTGCAACTCCCTGAGCCAGTTCCTCAGTGGCAGTTCCCCTGAGGGAGCACATTAGAAGTGATACTTGCACCCTCCCTTCCCTCAATGCCCGCTCTCTTCTTCCCCTCCCTGGCAGTGCTGATCCTTTCCCAGAGTGTATTTTGTTCTGGCTTGTGTTAATTGACCAGCCAGCTGGAAATCATGTTCTAAGGCCAGTCACAGCCAGAAGTGCACATTGCGCCCACTTCCAGGCCCACCAGATGCACACAGGCGATGGACAAAAAAAATCCAGGCTGTAGGATTGAGAGTCACCCACCTGTTACAGATCTCTCGCTCTCTGTCTCTTTTAGGCGAGCTGCTCCTTTATAATGAATGCAAGAATTGATAATTGCCTTTAGTTGCTATGGCTGCAATAAAACTCATTTGTCAGCACACAGCCCATAATAGGGTGATAACAGGTGCATGCAACAAGCAATTGTCAATGAAACTGTTATGAAGCCACGTTTTATATAAAAATGACTTTATTTATTGAGTGAGCAGAAACCACAGAATAAAGTTAAAAAGGCTAACAACAGCATTTAAATTGAATTAAACAGCAGTCCTTAAGATGGCTCAACATTTACATAGCTTCACTGTGCAAATTACAAAGGTTATTAAAAAAGAGATCTGCTGTCTTGAATTAGCCCAGCAGAGACAATGAAGTAAAATTAGCGTAAGTGATCCATTCCCTGAACCATTCAACAGATATCCAGTCTTAGAACAAAGAACAAAGAAAATTACAGCACAGGAACAGGCCCTTCGGCCCTCCAAGCCTGCACCGACCATGCTGCCTGACTTAACTAAAACCCTCTACCCTTCCGGGGACCATATCCCTCTATTCCCATCTCATTCATGTACTTGTCAAGACGCCCCTTAAAAGTCACTACCGTATCCGCTTCCACTACCTCCCCCGGCAACCAGTTCCAGGCACCCACCACTCTCTCGGTAAAAAATCTGCCTCGTACATTTCTTTTAAACCTTGCCCCTCGCACCTTAAACCTATGCCCCCTAGTAATTGATTCTCCCACCCTGGGAAAAAGCTTCTGACTATCCACTCTGTCCATGCCTCTCATAATCTTGTAGACTTCTATCAGGTCTCCTCTCAACCTCTGTCGCTCCAGTGAGAACAAACCAAGTTTCTCCAACCTTTCCTCATAGCTAATGCCCTCCATACCAGGCAACATTCTGGTAAATCTTTTCTGTACCCTCTCCAAAGCCTCCACATCCTTCTGGTAGTGTGGCGACCAGAATTGAACACTAAATTCCAAGTGCGGCCTAACTAAGATTCTATAAAGCTGCAACATGATTTGCCAATTTTTAAACTCAATACTCCGGCCAATGAAGGCAAGCATGCCGTATGCCTTCTTGACTACCTTCTCCACCTGCATTGCCACTTTCAGTGACCTGTGTACCTGTACACCCAGATCCTTTTGCCTATCAATACTCTTAAGGGTTCTGCCATTTACTGTATATTTCCTATCTGTATTAGACCTTCCAAAATGCATTACCTCACATTTGTCCAGATTAAACTCCATCTGCCATCTCTCCGCCCAAGTCTCCAACCGATCTATATCCTGCTGCATCCTCTGATGGTCCTCATCGCTATCCACAAATCCACCAACCTTTGTGTCATCCGCAAACTTACTAGGACGGGACCATGTTTTTTGGCGGTGGAGAAGACTCGCCATTGTCTGCCACTGGGACCTTCCGGTCCTGTCGTTTTGCATGGCTCACCTGCCCCATTGCCAAGGAGTCTACTATGGGACTTCGCCTTCAGTGGTACTGGAAAATCCTGCCTATAATCTGTTGTTATTTGGATGGTTGCAGACCAAACTGTTAAACTCAATCAGTTTGGACAATGGACCTCGGTTGAGAAGGGGACTTCACCAGCTAATCTAATCAGCCTGAATAGAGTCCTGGAATAAGGGTTCCCCAGCTTGCTGTGACCATATTTGGTAACAGTAAGAGTTTTAACAACACCTGGTTAAAGTCCAACAGGTTTATTTGGTAGCAAATACCATTAGCTTTCGGAGCGCTGCTCCTTCGTCAGATGGACATTTCCACTCCATCTGACGAAGGAGCAGCGCTCCGAAAGCTAATGGTATTTGCTACCAAATAAACCTGTTGGACTTTAACCTGGTGTTGTTAAAACTCTTCCTGTGTTCACCCCAGTCCAACGCCGGCATCTCCACATCATGACCATATTTGGTAACCAGTCAGTTTGTGAATGGGGGTCATGTGATAGCAAGCTAACCTTTTGTGTTTAAAGAAACTGTTTTTCCAGGACCATGTCAGAGACCAGAAAAGACTCTGAGTAGGTAACAGCAAGAAGAGCTGTTACCTATTTTCTCTCTCTCTGTCCAGGCATTCTGAAAGCTTGTGTTTGTAACAGACCAGTCAAATACTGCCAGCACGGTCTTCAATATAAACCGAACAACTGTTTACCCTGGAAGAAAAGACAGAGATCATCAGCTGAGTCTTTAAATCATCTCAATGCTGAATCTTGAAAAAAGGTATTGAACACAGTCTGATACTATCCAAAGCATCAATCTGCAGGATCTGTACATGATTGATTTCCTTTCCCTCCTTGTTGCTTACTTCTGTGTGAGGTTCTTGGATCCATATGTGTGTGTGTGCGCGCATTGGAGCATTTTATTTTTATAGATTGGATGTTAAGGACAATAAATGCTATTTCATTTTCTTTTAAAACTTACAAAAGAAAGTCTGTGCGTGTATTTTATAGTTACAGCACACAAACAGTTAAAAACACAGTGAGTCAGTTAGCAAATTCTTTTAAAATCACCCGTTGTAGTCAGCTGACAGCTGGAAGGAGAAGGGAGCCATTTTACCCCTGTTCATCAGGCTGAAACAGAACAAGGGAGGTCCTGTGATGCAGCGGATAGCATTCCTGCCCTGAGCCAGAAGCTCTGAGTTCAATTCCCATTTCATGGCTTGATGCCCATGGAAAGTGCAGAATGTTGATAAGGATCAAGGAAGCTGGAGACTGCAGGAAAATATGAATGGTCTGGTCAGGCGGACAGAAAAGTGACTAATTGGATTCAACTGAGAGAAGTGTGAGGTGATGTATTTAGGGAGGTCAAACAAGGCAAAGGAATATGCAATTAATGGGAGAATACTGAGGGGTGTGGAGGAGGTGAAGGACCTTGGAGTGAAAGTGCAGGATAAGGTGGTGAGGTAATTAAGAATGCATATAGATTTGTTTCCTTCATTAGTTGAGACATAGAATATAAGAGCAAGAAGGTTATGCTGGATCTGTATAAATCAATAGTTAGGACATGGAGTGAATAATTCCAGAGGATAAATTTCACCTGATAGTTCCTGTGTTAACAGCCATTCAATTTAGACTCTATTTCATGTTTTTTTTTCTTTCATGGCATGTGGGTTATATGTGCAGTTCTTGTCATCTCATTACAGAAAGGAAAGACTAGTTAAGCTGTTTTTTTCCCCTTGGAACAGATGATTTGATTGAGATGTACAAAATTGTGAGGGGCCTGCTTAGAGTGGATGGGAAAGGGCCTATTGATGATGGTAGAGAGGTCAGTGACTAGGGGGCACAGATTTAAAGTGACTGGTAGCAGGTTTAGATGGGAAATGAGGAAATGATTTTTCACCCAGAGGGTTGTAGGGGTCTGGAACCCACTGCCTATAAGAGTAGTAGAGGCAGAAACCTTCAACTCCTTTAAAAGGTGCCTCAAGTGCTGTAACCTGCAAGATACAGATAAAATACTAGAAAGTGGGATTAGGCTGGGTGGCTTGTTTCTCAATGGGCATAGACATGATGGACAAGTGGCCTCTTTCTGTGCATTAAACTTTTTATGATTCCATGAATGTCGCCAAACAGGTTGATTATTACCCTGTAAATTATACTAATATGTCTATGGCAGGCACTAAGAGTGGGAGAGGCTCCTAGTCAGCCATGCTTGATGCAAAGAAAAATTAAAGGAGAGAACCCACAATCCAAGGTTAACTAAAAAAGTTATATGTAGTGTCAAACTTAAAGAAAAAATATATAATTGAGCAAGGATGGGTGGTAAGTCAGAAGATTGGACAGAATTAAAAAAGCAGCAAAGAATGACTAAAAGATTTATAAGGAGGGAAAAATTAGAATGAGAGAAAGCTAGCTAGAGATGGTGGGGACCATTTTTGAGCCCGCTCTCTGTCTGAGGGAATGGTGCTCAAAACCTGGAGAGACTTGGAAAGCGTGATACACGCTGGCGAATTTCCGTGTTCCGATTTTACTCGTCCCTATGTGGCCTGAAACATGCCGCAGGACCGCAGAAAGCTCATTTTAATACATTAGCATGTCATCAGCAGTCACTCTCACTGGGACCTCCCCCTCAACAGATATTCGGTGAGTTGCCGATGCATTACAACAGAAGCGTGAACCTGGCACCTTCACCTCCGAGGGGGGTTCCAGTTGACACCCTCGGCGGTGTGCACTGTCCAGGGTGCAGCAGAGAGGACTTGGGGGACACGGATAGGTTCAACCCGGAGCTGCGGGGGGGGGGGGGGTGGGGGGGGGCGTGGTCTCAGAATCTCTATTTCGGGGAGAGGAGTCAGGAGCGGTCACTTGCAGGCCTTACCATCCCTTCATGTCACAGTGCCCCTTACTTTAAAGGGGTGTGAAGACTGGCATGCAGGCACCACTTCCTGTCTCCTCCTTCCTGGGTTCCTCTCCATATTGCAGCTGAAGGAGTGCCCTTCCTTCGTGGGGGCTGGCAAGGGAGGGACAGCCCCCACGATAGCACGGTAGCACAGTGGTTAGCACTACTGCTTCACAGCTCCAGGGTCCCGGGTTCGATTCCCGGCTCGGGTCACTGTCTGTGTGGAGTTTGCACATTCTCCTCGTGTCTGCGTGGGTTTCCTCCGGGTGCTCCGGTTTCCTCCCACAGTCCAAAGATGTGCGGGTTAGGTTGATTGGCCAGGTTAAAAAATTGCCCCTTAGAGTCCTGGGATGTGTAGGTTAGAGGGATTAGCGGGTAAAATATGTGGGGGTAGGGCCTGGGTGGGATTGTGGTCGGTGCAGACTCGATGGGCCGAATGGCCTCCTTCTGCACTGTAGGGTTTCTATGATTCTATGATTCTATGATAGCACTGCCATTCTCACACTCCACAGGGAGGAGGTGCTGGGTGACCGTCGTGGTTCCTCCAAGCTTGGTGCCATGAACAGACAGGTGGAGGCTCTGTGGGTGAACAAAGTAAACTTTATTGCCAAATATTCAGAACAAAGTGGTAACCTATCTGTAATAGTGTCTATATTCACCTGTGCCCATTAAGTGCCTACGATTTCTTAATCTTTCTCGCCTTCCCACTACGTCGAGGTGTCTCCCCAAGATCCACAGCTGAGGTTGAGGCAGCTTGCTGACTTCCATGCCCTTGTGCCTGGGATGATCTTGACGAGCATTACCATGGCGGGGTCGGAACCTGAAGGGTCCAGGCCTGCTTTCGGGCAGCACGGATGTTGGGCTGCTGCCCTCCTTAGTGTCAGGGGGTAGAAGCACTGACGCTTGTGGATTCCCACCAGTGCCTGCACCATACAGTCAAAGCCCTGCACCATTGTGCTGTCACCTCCTGCCATGGAGTGCACATCTTGCATTAAGGTCTCCGCTGCGAATGCCATCTTCGCAGTTGCGCTGCAGTGATGGCATCATCTCCGTGGATAGAAGGCATCAGGACTCCTCCAATTAATCTTGCACTCCCAGGTGGGCTGCTGTCATCCCTTCCTGAGACTCAACTCTTCCTTTGCAATCACCAGGGAAGTGGTACTGAACAAATTGTTGGAGCCAAGTTTCCAGACCATGATGGACTTAATCCTCGGGTGTTAAAAGAAGTAGCTGGTGAGATAGTTGATACATTGGTTTTAATTATTGAAAATTCCCGAGGGGAAGGTTCCATTAGTGGGCAGCACGGTGGCACAGTAGTTAGCACTACTGCCTCAGCACCAGGGACCCAGGTTCAATTCCAGCCTCGGGTGACTGTCTGTGTGGAGTTTGCACATTCTCCCCATGTCTTTGGGTGCTTCCACCAGGTTTACTCCCATAGTCCAAAGATGTGCGGTTTAGGTGGATTGGCCATGCTAAATTGCCCTTAGTGTCAGGGATATTAGCAAGGTAAATATATGGGGTTATGGCGATAGGGCCTGGGTGGGATTGTTGTGCAGGATCGATGGGCCAAATAGCCTCTTTCTGCACTGTCGGGATTCTATGATTCTAGATTGGAAAATAGCGAATATAACCTTTCTATTCAAAAAGAGACAAAAAGCAGGAAACGACAGGCCAGTAAGTTTAGATCTGTCAGAAGGAAATGTTAGAAGCAATTACTGAAGACATTAGGCAGGATTCTCTGGCCACGCTCGCCTCAAAACCAGAGAATCCTGCCCGAGGTCAGTGGGTCTTTGCATGGTCCGCGCCCCCCATCCACTACAATTCCCTTGGCAGGCGGGACGGGAGAATTCTGGCCATTATAGCACTGACAAAAACTCAAGGTAATCGAGAGAGTCAACATGGTTCTGTGAAAGGGAAATCATGTTTAATCATTGGTAAGACCCCCATCTGGAGTACTGTGCACAGTATTGGTCTCTTTATTTAAGGAAGGATAGAAATGTAAATTGAAAACAGATCAGAGAAGGTTTACTAGACTAATACCTGGAATGGCGAGTTGTCTTATTTGAAAAAGTTGGAGAGGCGAGGCTTGTATCCACTGGAGGTTAGAAGGGTAAGAGCCGACTTGATTGAGAAATATAAGATCCTAAGGGATCTTGACATTGTGGATACGGAGTGGATATTTACGCTTGTGGGAGAATTTAGAACTCGAAGTCACAGTTTAAAAATAAGGGATCACTCATTTAAGACAGAGATGAGAATTCTTTCTCTCGAAGGGTCTCATCCTCAGAAGGTGGTGGAAGCAGAGTCTTTGCATATTTTTAAGGCAAGAGGTGGAGAGATTCTTGAAAAGCAAGAGGTGAAAGGTTATGAGGGGTGGGCTAGTTATGACCGGTCCACAGGTGGGGTTTGCCAAAGTTGTAATCCTTGGTGAGGAGGGCTGAACTGGCTCCCTTTGTTTGTTCAATCCCCTCCGGTTGGTTGCAACAAGATTAATTTACAAAGGATCGCTTCCCTTGCGATACCTGTTCCCAGCCCAATATTTATATTTTAAAAGGAACCAATTTAATCAAGCTTTCTTGGTTTAAAGAGTGAGTTTATTAGCTACTAAATGTGAGAAAAATGATAAAGCACATGCACACAGATTACAAATGAGAATTGATTCCAAAATAAGTTCAAAAAATGAATCAGTCTTTGACTTGTTTGTGAAGAGTAGATGGTGGAATGTTGTACCCAGTTGCCATTTGTGATTCCAGTAGCACTGACTTAAGCAGGTGAGTAGTTAGTTTCAAGATTCCAGCGTTCAGCGAATTTTCTGAGAAGCTGTCCTGTTTCCTTTTCTATTGTGGGTGAGGAAACCCCTGCCCGTTAGAACTTATGGTGTTGCATACTTCTTTTGTACTTCTGTTATTTTGGGGTTAAAGAATCCTTGGATGGTCTTCTGCTAAGGTTTCAGTTGTTTTGGGGTTATAGAATCTATGATTATGTTATGGTACAGATGGTCTATATATCCATACTTTAAGTGCAGCTTTGTCAAGTGGTAGTTGTTCTCATTGGCACTAACTACCCTAGCCTACTGCTTTCATTACCTCTGAGAAGTTGAAAGGTGAAACCTTCAGGGCTTGGTCTCAGACAGCTCGATCTCTACTTTCATTTCTGCCTTGGAAAACGTGGGACTTGCTGCCCTGCTGAAGACCTCACACGGTTTTAGTTTTACTGCACCTTTATGTTGCTAGTCCGGCATTTCCCCACTCAACATTATCATCAAACTGGGGATCAACTCTGGTTCAATGAAAAGTGCAGGATGGCGTACCAGTAGAACTAGACATCCTTAAAAATGAAGTGCCAACCTGGTGAAGCTACAACACAGGACTGCATGTATGTTTAAACAGAAGAAGCAGCATGCTAAGTGATCCCAAAATCAATGGATCAGACCAAAACGCTACAGTCTAGCCACATTCAGACATGAGTAGCAGTGGACAATTTAAACAAATAACAGGAGGAGGAGGACATGCTGGCACAGTGGTTAGCACTGCTGCCTCACAATGCCAGGTACCCAGTTTAAATTCCCAGCTTGGGTCATTGTCTGTGCGGAGTCTATACGTTCTCCTCGTGTCTGCATGGGTTTCCTCTGGGTGCTCCGGTTTCCTCCCACAGTCTAAAAGCCATGCTTGTTAAGTGCATTGGCCATACTAAATTCTACCTCAGTGTACCCGAACAGTCGTCACAGTGTGGCGACGAGGGGATTTTCACAGTAACTTCATTGCAGTAACTTCATTGAGTCTACTTGTGACACTAATAAGTAAACTTTCAAGGCGTCATCAAGAAAATCCCTATTGTTAATGATGGGGAGCCCAGCACATCAGTGTAATTATCAAGGCTCAAAAATTTGCAACTATATTCAGACAGAAGTGCTGAATGTATGATCCACCTCGGCCTCTTCCGGAGGACCCCTGCACCATGCCAGTCTTCAGCCAAATCAATTCAGTCCACGCGATACCAAGAAATGGCCGAAGGGACAGGATACTGCAAAGGCTAACAATATTCTAATAGTAGTACTGAATACTTGTGCTCCAGAACTAATGGCATCTCTAATCGAGCTGTCCCAATACAGCTACAACACTGACATGTACCTTACAATGTGAAACATTGCCCAGGCATGTCTTGTCGACAAAAAGCAGGACAAATCCAATCTGGTCATTACCATCCCATCGCACTACCCTCAATCATTAACCAAGTGATGGAGTGTATCACTGACAGTGCTATCAAGCAACACTTCTCTCGATTAAACTGTTCATTGTTCAGTTTGGGTTCGGCCAGGATCCAGATCTGGAACCAGATTGGCTTTAGACCTCATTACAGCCTTGGTCTAAACATTGACAAAGAGTTGCAATGAGAAGTGAGATGAGATACACTGCAGCAACTTGAGAGCACCTTCCAAATCCACACCTCTACCATCTGGAGGAACAAAGGCAGCAGACGCATGGGAACATCACCAGTTGAAAGATCCTCCCAAGCCACACAACATTCTGACTTGGAAATATATCACCACTCCTTCACTGTCGCTGGGTTAAATTCCCAGAACTTCCTACCTAACAGAGGGCAGTTCCCCATTACCTTCTCGAGAGCAATTCGGCACAAATGCCAGCCTTGTCGACAATGTTATTGTCCCATGAAGAAATTTAAAACAAAATCCCTGGAACTATTGCAGTGAGAATCCCATCTCCCTCTGGGCAGGAGTAATTTGCTCCCGGAGCTGCCTCCATTCGGGATTTTGGCTGAGTGCAAAAATTGTAAATTTTTAACCATGCCAGTGAATGCCAGAAAGCTGCCAGGCATAAATATCAATGTTATTTTTCTGGGACTTTGCAGTAACTACTGTGCCTGGAATTGAAGTCCAGTGTCCTAGCATAAATAAATCAAAAAGAAATCAAAATTTGATGTACTTTGTTCTCGAAATAGAATTCTATGACTTTCTAAGTCCTGCTTTTAGTTGCAACTCGCTTTAAAACTTTTCATGTATGTGAGAGATTGCAGTTGTTGTTTGCCAGCACCGTGTCAAAGATGCATATGATATCGAACACAGAGCATGCACATCTGCAAAACTCCCTTTTTAATGTAGGGCAGAAAGTGCGCAGTTAATTAAAAATTAAATGCAGCTATCACCCAGAGCAGGTGCTGATAAACACTAACTTCTTGGAAAACAGCCTGATTCTTCCACTGGAGTTTCAGGGAATAGAGACATCAATGCAAATCGAAGTGCTTTACTGAGGTTTGATGTCTCTAAACTTTGGGAAATGTAATTTTGCTCTTTCTACAAGGCTGGGGATATTCTCTCCATGCTGGAGATTAAATCACCCATCACCTGGAAAACGTGAGCTCAGTATTCATCAGTCTGAGCTTTGGAGAGTGAGAGTCTGAGCTCTGAGAGTGCATGGAGTCTGTCTCAAAATTAAGATCAAAGTCTACCAGGCAGTGGTTCTCATATCACTCCTCTGTGGTTATGAGATATGGACAACATCCTGGTCTCTCATAAAGCAATGAGATGCATTCCACCTTTGTGGCTTATGATCTGTCTGGAATATCAAATAGCCAAACAAGCTTCCTGACACTGGAGTTCTCGCAGGGTGCAGCATCATATCCTCTCACTTAACGCAACGTCATCACCAAGTGCCAGACAGGCGTCATGCACACACTGGTGAGGAAAGTTCACATTCTCAAGTGTAGCTGCCAGAGAGTGTGATGGAGCAGACCTCGGGCAGTTGGAAGATTGTCCAGGGCGTTACAGGCTCTGATTCTGAGACCGATGATAAGTCGCTGGAGTTATTCATAAGGAAGCAGGTGCTGGATGTTCAGCGTGAGACCTGTGAATATTTAGCAGTTATATCAGCAGGGTTGTGTGCTTTGACATGGACTGTGGAGGTGTCCATCAGGCCAGAGGGCTGTGATAGCCGACACTTCAGAGTACCAAGCTTCCTCCTTGAAAGACTGGTGACTGTCCTGGTGGGTTAAACTGAGAACATGCAGACACAATCATCAGGATGCACTCTGACCTGTACACTGTTGCCCTGGCTCTGAGCTCGGGAGCACAGATTCAGAGCGACAGGGGAGCTGGGAGCTTGGTCGCCCGACCACAGCTCCTGTAACCTCACTGGTTGGCAGGGAGGACAGTCTGGTCCTAGTGACAGGGGATGAGTAGCAGCTGCCTCCATCTGGAAGTTCCTGTCATGGCACTTCTGAGGGGTGGCGGTCTCCTCCATCCAACAGCCATTGACACAGGCCTCGACCATTGCCATGGCAACTGAAAGCTTGCATGGGTCTGTGCAAGAGCATCTGAGAATGGCCGGCCACTCAAGGCCTAAGCTGTACAAAAGACGCTCTCCAAAACCATCCAGGGAAGATCAGGCGCCTCAAGTGCAAACGCAAGCAAGGGGGAAACACTGTACCAGAGTCTCATCATCGTTTTTGTCCTTGTTCACCGCAATCATGAATAGGGGCACATGGGTGGCATTTCTCTTTAAGTATGTTTGTTTGTCTTGAAAGCTTGTGACTAAACTCAAAAGTCACATTCTCTCATGCTATTTTTGATTGCTGTGGAATGTGTGACTATTGGCTGAAGGATAACAAACTGTCAGTGAGGGCTGGAGGAAATGTGTAAACTGGTGGATAATTGGAGAAGGATTGCACGTAAAGGCTTCAGAACCCACTCATTGTAAGTGCAAGATTGAGGGACATATTTCATGAAATTTGTTTCGTGTGTGTTACAAGGTTCCACAGAAAAAGTTGCTGTGTTAAAGCATTCCTGATGTCATGGCCATCCACCCAGTCAGCATCCTTGTGTCCACTGGTCTTATCCTTCCCATCTTCCTCAGGTGACTGTTCCTTTTCTGGTGTGACTTCATCTTCCAAAGTCTCTCGTCTTTGGATTGTAATGTTGTGGACGACACAACAGACCGTGACCATCAGGGGCACCCATAAGGGAGAGTATTGTAAAGCACCTCCTGAACAGTCCAGCCACCAGAAATGCATTTTGAGAATGCCGATTGTTTGCTCCATTATGTTCTGGTGCTGGCATGATTTTCATTATACCTCCTCTTTCCCTCGGATCTTGGAACCCTCACAAGTATCATAAGCCATCTCTTGTCTGCATAGCCCTTGTCGCCTAAAAGCCAACCCTTCTGGGCCAGTTAAAAGATCAGGAATTTGAGAATTCCTGTGAATATAGGTGTCATGCCTGCTGCCTAAATCTCTGACAAACACCTGCATGACTCACCATTTGTGGTCGTAGACCACAATATCTGGAATTAAGAATCTACTGATAACCATGAAACAATTGTTGTAAAAACCCATCTGGTTCACTAATGTCCTTTAGGGAAGTGTTTCCCCCTTGCTTGCGTTTGCACTTGAGGCGCCTGATCTGGTCCTTACCTGGTCTGGTCTACATGTAACTCCAGAGCGACAGTAATATGGTTGACTCTTAACTGCTGTCAGACAACTAGGGATGGGCAATAAATGCTGGTCAGCCAGCAACATCCATGTCCCTAAAAAAGAAACTGCTCATTGATTGAGTGGAATCTCTTCCTGTTAATGAATGTGCCGGGCTGTCCTCGGGAGCTTTGATAGCTACATGTATACAGTTGATAGCACCCTGGGGAAAGCAGCAATGGCAGCAAATCCTTGGGCTTGCTTGTTCTGACTTTGGGCATCATGGGTAAAATCTGTGTAAGTGCTGGCCCTGGAGAGCAGTGCATCAATGATGCAGTGGTCTACAGTCATTAACAAGGCAGTTTGATGACATCTGTTCAGCTGGACACATCAGCAGGGCATTGACATAATGAGTGGTTAGTGCCACCAATGACATTTACACAGCACCTTGAACAGAATAAAACATCCCAAAGTTTCACAGGAATATTTGGAAAAAAACGGCATTGAGCCACATAAGGAGTATTTGGTCAGACGACCAAAGGTTTGGTTAAAAAGGTAGATTTTTAAGGAGTGCCTTAAAAGAGGTGTGCAAGGTATAGAGACAGAGAGGTGTAGAGAGGGAATTCCAGAACTTAGGGCCAAGACAACTGAAAACAGAGTCAGTCACCAAATGTGCAGCAATTAAAGTCAGGGACACTCACAAGGCAGAGTTACAGAAGCGCTGATTGTTGGATTTTATTCCTTGGAAACATGTAGAGACAATACACTAGTTTCAATGTTTGGTGAGGGGACCAAAAGCAAAAGCTTCAGTCTTCCCAATTCTTAACTGGAGAAAATCTATGCTCATCCAGTCCTGGGTGTCATTGGATAAACAGTCTAATAATTTAGCCAACAGTGAAGGAGTTGTGCTATATAACATTGTTGAGTTTTGTCAACGCACATGTGAAAACTAAAACTTTCAGATGGAACACCATCTTCAGATAAAATGCCTGTCCCATTCTTCCTATTATCAAAAGTTGAATGAGGCAGGGAACATGTCGATGGCTTGAGTGTATTCTTCACTTTCTTCTCTTCATCTTTTCTCCTTTCCCTTTTTGATTTGATCTTGTGGTGAACCATTGTTGGTTCCCACCAGGTAGTGCTGAGCCATGGTCTGGCCAGTACTATGAGTCTGTATATATGTTACTGTTGGGGTTAGGGTTGGGCTGTTCTACATGTTACTGTTGGGGTTAGGGTTGGGCTGTTCTATCTGTTAATATAGTCCTTATGGTACACCCCAGTCGGCTCCGCCTCGTGGGAGAGGTATAAAGGTCACTGCTCTGCCTGGTGACCCTTTAGTCTGGGATCGTATACTGTATATAGTAGCTCTGTTATTGTTGGCAATAAAAGCCTTTATTTCCTGAGTACATCCAGCCTCTCGTGTGTTATATCGCGCATCAGATCTCTTCCTCCTCACAGCCAAAGAAACAGCATTTGAGATTTCCAAATGTTTTCTCTTGATTTTGCTCTAACATATTAAAAGAAAGGTCAGTCCCAGGCCATCCAGATATGTCAGGTACACCATTGTCCAAACTCTTCACTACACAGTCTCTTGGGAAATGCACCAAAGTTGGGGAAGAGAAAAACGTTTCAATTGTGGCCAATTTTTGGGAAAAACTCAGAAGGAAGTCCTCTCTGACTCCCAAAGATAATTGAGCAAAGCTCCAACATATCACAGAAGCCCTGTGGCAACTCTTCATAGTCCCAGAAGCCTGTCAAGCTATCTTTTCATGGAAAGTTGCAAATCCATACCACACGTTTAGGTTAGCTGTTCCTTGGAACTGCAATTCTCCACAAAGATATATTTCTCTGGGTAACCAAACAAATTCCTTGAATAAGAATGTTATATAGATACCCTTTACTCCAACAATCCTCAAACATTCCTGGAATTTTCCAGATCCAAATCTATGACTGGCCAGATTTGGCCACAACAGAAATCTCAGTTGGGCATCAAGGTGGCAGCAACAAAGGACGATTAAAGTAAAAACTGCAGAATGATAGGACAACAGGTTGTTGGTATTTACCAGTTTTGGTGAGATTATCTCCCAAGGGCTGCTTTACTCAGAGAGATAGAATAGAGGATTTGCATTCTATTGCATCTTTCACAATCCCAGCGTAATCTCAAAGATTTTCAGTAAAATATACTATGTGACACTATAGTTAAGAAAGCCCACCAACGCCTCTACTTTCTCAGGAGACTAAGGAAATTTGGCAAGTCAGCTACGACTTTCACCAACTTTTACAGATAGAGTCATAGAGGTTTACAGCATGGAAACAGGCCCATCGGCCCAACTTGTCCATGCCGCCCTTTGTTTTTTAAAACCCCTAAGCTAATCCCAATTGCCCGCATTTGGCCCATATCCCTCCATACCCATCGTACCCATGTAACTATCTAAATGCTTTTTAAAAGATAAAATTGTACCCGCCTCTACTACTACCTCTGGCAGCTTGTTCCAAACACTCACCACCTTCTGTGTGAAACAATTGCCCTTCTGGACACTTTTGTATCTCTCCCCTCTCACCTTAAACCTATGCCCTCTAGTTTTACACTCCCCTATCTTTGGGAAAAGATATTGACTATCTAGCTGATCTGTGCCCCTCATTATTTTATAGACCTCTATCACCCTTCAGCCTCCTATGCTCCAGAGAAAAAAGTCCCAGTCTATCCAGCCTCTCCTTATAACTCAATCCATCAAGTCCCGGTAGCATCCTAGTAAATCTTTTCTGCACTCTTTCTAGTTTAATAATATCCTTTCTATAATAGGGTGACCAGAATTGCACACAGAATTCCAAGTGTGGCCTTACCAATGTCTTGTACAATTTCAACAAGAAGTTCCAACTCCTGTATTCAATGTTCTGACCGATGAAACCAAGCATGCCGAATGTCCTCTTCACCACTCTGTCCACCTGTGACTCCACTTTCAAGGAGCTATGAACATATACCCCTAGATCTCTTTGTTCTGTAACTCTCCCCAACGCCCTACCATTAACTGAGTAAGTCCTGCCCTGGTTCAATCTACCAAAATGTATCACCTCGCATTTGTCTAAATTAAACTCCATCTGCCATTCGTCAGCCCACTGGCCCAATTGATCAAGATCCCGTTGCAATTGGAGATAACTTTCTTCACTGTCCACTATGCCACCAATCTTAGTGTCATCAGCAAACTTACTAACCATGCCTTCTATATCCTCATTCAAATCATTAATATAAATGACAAATAACAGTGGACCTAGCACTGATCCCTGAGGCACACCGCTGGTCACAGGCCTCCAGTTTGAAAAACAATCCTCTACAACCACCCTCTGGCTTCTGTCAAGAAGCCAATTTTGTATCAATTTAGATACCTCACCCTGGATCCCATGAGATTTAACCTTATGCAACAAGCTACCATGTGGTACCTTGTCAAAGGCCTTGCTAAAGTCCATGTAGACAACATCAACTGCACTGTCCTCATCTACCTTCTTGGTTACCCCTTCAAAAAACCAAGATGCACCATAGAAAGCATTCTTTCTGGTTGTATCACAGCTTGGTATGGCTCCTGCTCGGCCCAAGACCGCAAGAAACTACAAAAGGACGTGAATGAAGCCCAGTCCACCATGCAAACCAGCCTCCCATCCATTGACTCTGCCTACACTTCCCGCTGCCTTGGCAAAGCAGCCAGCATAATTAAGGACCCCACGCACCCCGGACATTCTCTCTTCCACCTTCTTCCTTCGGGAAAAAGATACAAAAGTCTGAGGTCACGTACCAACCGACTCAAGACCAGCTTCTTCCCTGCTGCTGTCAGACTTGCATTCAGTTGATCTTTCTCTACACCCTGGCTATGACTGTAACACTACATTCTGCACTCTCTCATTTCCTTCTCTATGAACGGTATGTTTTGTCTGTATAGCACGCAAGAAACAATACTTTTCACTGTATGTTAATACATGTGACAATAATAAATCAAATCAAATCAAGGAAAGCTCATTAACTGGCTACATTGGTGATGGCTGGAGAATAATCTACTGGGGGTGAAATCATGGCTGGGGTGAAGTGCAAATCAGGGTGAGAAATAAAATTTAACAACCAGAATGAGAATATCTTGAATCCAGATTTAGAAACAACAGGGTTAAGCAGCAGAGCAGCAAGTCTCCTGAAAGCATTTGCTGCTCCTCACATTAATGTCATGGGCACATCCAGGAACTGTGGAATGATTGTGAGTGGGGCACTGCCATTAAATGGACAGTGAGCACAAGGAACACACACCAGAGATGGAAACTGACACGGGGACGAATGTTGATTGCTAGTAATCTTTCTCAAAAGCAGTTTGTGAATTACGTCAGCAAGTGTTTAGTGCCATTGTGTTGCCAAGTTGCCACCTACAGTGTCATGCTGCGGCTTTTAGCAGTAATTTTTTCTGAGAAATAGAATGAGTTCTCTTAATATTTAACCTCTTCTGAGTTGATTGCTTCCTGTTTCTTACTTTTCTTCCAAAGTCACTGGCCCGGATTCTCCCAGAAAAATTCCAAGTCCCCAATTTGCATGAAAAGGGGAGTAACTCCCGCTGGGTTTTTTTTTCAGATTGAATCTCCCACACTGCAGAGTGTCCTTGCGGGGTTCACTCTGAAAATCAGGGGGCCGGGCCTATTCTCGTTCGAGAGGCCGGCAGCATAGCGCTGGGCAGCCACTGTGGAGATCAGCGGATACGCAGTAGCACCACATTGCTGGCCAGCCTGATCGCTGGCCAACCCTGCAACCTCCCATCGCTGCCCCTCCAACACTCTCCAGTCCCCAATCGCAGGCCTCCTGAACCAATTTGGCCCAGTCCTGATGTCCCCCCCACCCCCCCACCCACCTGGATGACCAGCTCCGATCACATCTTCCCTCCCTCTGCCACCGACCCCAATAAAGAGTGGCAGCAGGACCCCCCACTCTCACCCCCACCAATTGTGCTCCCCATTGGCCCTGCCCCCCTTGGCACTGCCCATCAGGCAGTGCTAAGGTGCCCTTTGGGCATTCCCAGTTCACCCCTTGGGAAGTGTTAGGGGGCCAGGCTGGCACTGCCCAGGGTCCCCCCTTTTACCCACAACCTTCTGCACGGCCTCCATGGCCTCTTTTCACTCCAGTGGGGTCAGGCCGCCTGTTCCCTGTTAGTGGAGAGCAGTAGTAAACCCCGGTGGAGTAAACCGCTCCTGGTGGGGAGGGGGGAGGGGGGGGGGAAACGCTAGTGAGCCCAAAGACTTCAGTCTCAGGTCCAATGGGAATTTAAATATTGAATCGGTGTGGAGCTGATTACTCTTAAAAAAAAACGTTGCCACGGAGACGCGCGGAGGCCTGGGCGTTCAGCGTAAAGCCCTAGAAACGGCCCCCCACTGACTTTGCGGTTTCACTGAGGATGGCAGTTCTCAGAAACCTTGCACAAGTTGTCATGTGTTGCTTGCGAGTAAGGGGATCAAAATCAGGTGCTTCTCTGCTGATAAAACACATCTGTTTGACAGTCCAGATTTAGCAGTGAATTTTGGTCCTGATTTCTGATTTGTAATTTGATCTTGCCCGGAGGTGTTAAACCAGACAGCTCCAGGTTTAGCACTCAAGTAGTGATTAGATGTGACTTTCCTGGAGTGGTATATGTGAGCTCCAGGCACCCACTTCCACCAATGGTGTGGAGCGCACCTGGATGATACACAGCAGCGAGCTGATTTAGGGATCAAGGGAGAAAGTGCACAGATTCTTGAAAGCGGCTCTGGAGGTCCCCATGGAGGACGTTTCAAGGAGGAAAATGTCCTGTACCTCCTCACTCTCCTGTCCACCCAGCCTGCAGCAGCTGTGTTACTCCAACACTAAAACAGAGTAGCACAGCACTGACTCATTTTCAAGGAATTCCTCAGCGTATTTCCAAAATAAATGTTGATAGTGTTGGTGTAGTCTTGAAAAAATGTCACAATTTCTCCCAATGTGTGGCAGAGAATTCTCTTCACAGCTACAGCTACTTTGAACATGAAAATCATGAGTGTCCCTTAAAGTACAACTTGAAATCAATAACAAGCCCAGACGAATTTCTCAGGCCTCTTCTCAGCGGCAGGAGACAGCACGTTGTTCACTGGTGGCAGGATCCTCTGGTTCAGCTGCTTTCAATGGGAATTTCCTTTGAAGCCACCCCACGCTGCCAGGAAGCCCGTGAATCCCATGGGCACGACAGGTCGGAGAACTCCGGCCACCATGTTTACACCCAAACAGTTGGTTGCTCTTAGGAATGTGTGGTTTTTGATGTGCTCGGCACTAAAATAGTTGAATCATACGATGTAATTCAAGAAAAGGACAGAGTGCCTCTGGGGAGGAGGGTGAGAGATAGAACATAGAACATTACAGCACAGTACAGGCCCTTCGGCCCTCAATGTTGCACCGACCTGTGAAACCAATCTAAAGCCCCGCTAATCTACACTATTCCAATATCATCCATATGTTTATCCAATAACCATTTGAATGCTCTTAATGTTGATGAGTCCACTACTGCTGCAGGCAGGGCATTCCACGCCCTTACCACTCTCTGAGTAAAGAACCTACCTCTGACATCTGTCCTATATCTCTCACCCCTCAATTTAAAGCTATGTCCCCTCGTGCTAGCCAACACCATCCGAGGAAAAAGGCTCTCACTATCCACCCTATCTAATCCTCTGATCATCTTGTATGCCTCTATTAAGTCACCTCTTAACCTTCTTCTCTCTAACGAAAACAACCTCAAGCCCCTCAGCCTTTCCTCATACGATTTTCCCACCATACCAGGCAACATCCTGGTAAATCTCCTCTGCACCCTTTCCAACACTTCCACATCTTTCCTATAATACGGCGACCAGAACTGTACGCAATACTCCAAATGCGGCCACACCAGAGTTTTGTACAGTTGCAGCATGACCTCCTGTTTCCAAAACTCAATCCCTCTACCAATAAAAGCTAACACACCGTACGCCTTCTTAACAACCCTATCAACCTGGGTGCCAACTTTCAGGGATCTATGCACATGGACACCCAGATCCCTCTGTTCATCCACACTACCAAGTATCTTACCATTAGCCCAGTACTCTGTATTCTTGTTACTCCTTCCAAAGTGAATCACCTCACACTTTTCCGCATTAAACTCCATTTGCCACCTCTCAGCCCAGCTCTGCAGCTTATCTATGTCCCTCTGTAACCTGCCACTTTCCTCCGCACTGTCTACAACTCCACCGACTTTAGTGTCATCCGCAAATTTACTAATCCATCCTTCCACGCCCTCATCCAGGTCATTAATAAAAATGACAAACAGCAGTGGCCCCAAAACAGATCCTTGTGGTACACCACTAGTAACTGAACTCCAGGATGAATATTTCCCATCAACCACCACCCTCTGTTTTCTTACAGCTTACAAAGATGGAAGAATGGGTGGTTTTTTTCCAACTTTGAGATTGGTCAGTGAGACTGTTCCAGTGTGACATTTCAGTTATCTTTATTACTACTCCATGTGTGACATGCAGTTGAAAGAGCACCACAGAAAATGTTCTCCATTACAAAGCTGCCACGCTTGGCTCAAAGGTAGCACTCTCACTGAGTCCTGTGGGCATTCTGTAGGTTCTCTCTATTTAAATAATAAATTAAAGTGGATAACCTTCCCATTTCCTGCATTTGACTCCATCTGCCAAATTTCTGTCCACTCAACTTACCCATATCTCTTTGCAAACTCTTAGTGTCCTCCTCACAACTTCCTTTACTATCTATCTTCTTGTTATCAGCAAATTTGGTGACAATACAGTTTGTCCCTTCATCCATGTCATTATTAGAGATTGTATATCGATGAAGCTACAGCACTAATCTCTGCAGCATTCCAGCAGTTGCAGTTTGTCAATTTGAAAATGACCCATTTATCCCAACTATGTTTTTCTATTAGTGAGCCAATCATCTCTAAAATATCACCCCCAACACTCAGAGCTCTTATCCTCTGCAGTGCCTTTTATGTGATACCTTATTGAATGACTTTTGGAAATTCAAATTCACAACATCTATTGCCAGGATGCTGGCCATTTGGTCCAGGGACTTTTCAGCCTTTAGATCAATCAGTTTACTTTGTAGTGATAACGATTGTTTTAAATTCCTCTACCCTTATGCCTTTTGATTTTCTACTGTCCTTTGGATGCTTTCTGTATCTTCCACTGTGAAGATTGATAAAAATATATGTTCAAAGTCTCTGCCATTAATTCCCCACTCTCCAAGAGACATTAGCGATTCTCTTCCTTTTTATATGTGGTCAGTCACTCCAGCAGCCCATACTTCCAAAACTCAGAATATAGTGCGATTGGTCAGCACTTACTGAACAAACCTGAGTGTGCTAAGAATTACTCTAATAATCAATTTATCAGTCGAGCTCACAATGTGACACACTTATGCTTGTTTGATGATACTTATTTTCATACTCAAGGCCCTGTTCTTTACAAACTGAAATATTGGGTGGGATTCTCCGATCTCGGTTGTGGCCATGCCACCGCAAGTGAGAATGACCAGGGCAGAGAGCTTTGTGTCCAGGAAAACAAAAGCATGAGAGATAACTGTTCCCTAGTGCATTCCCCACTGCAATGCCTTGACCAATCAGAGCCAATTTGCTTTTTTGAATTTAAACAAAAGCTTGGTTGGATAACTGTTTCCTGGTACATTTTCTATGGCAATGCCTTGACCAATCAGAATCTACTTACCAACCAATCAGTACCCTTTTCTCATTTAATTATTGTTCCCTTTGAGATTTGGTATTCTTGTGAATCTGTCCTGATAGTGCAAAACAAAAAACTTTGACAGCATGTCTCCATTTTCAACAATATTCAAGTTCTATACTGCCATGCAACTGTTTTGTTATTTAATACTTGACCTAATTTTTTATTTTAAATGCCATTATCTCATTTCAAATCTCATCATTTGATGTCATGTCCATTTGTTGTCTTCCTGGTATATTGGGCAGCAAAGTAATTATTTAATATTTCTACCATGTTGCTATGGTTGTCTATGATATCCCGTCCATCAGTAAATGTTTCTAATCCCATCTGACTTTCTTTTTGCTATTTATGTGCCTGTAAAATATTTTACTGTCTTTTAGTTCCTCTGATAACTTAATTCTTCATTCTTCTATGCTTTATATTTTGTTTACGCCTCTTCTAATCTCTTTATGTTCTCTGTTCTCATGTCCCCTGCCCCTTCCCTGCACCTACTTAGTGTCTGTATCTCTTTGCTTGCCATCAATTTTTTCCTTATGTCCATTCATCTGTGGTGTCTCATTTGTTCTTAGATTGTCCTTGAGCTAACTGATTTTCACTAGGCTGGCATTTGGGATGTAATGATTAGCTTCAACGCTGAGCTGTGCACTGTTTAAAAAAAATAAACCCGAATTTGCACTCCTAATGCACATGTATAGAAATGTGTGAGAACAGATTTGAATTCAATTCTCATGGTCAAAGAGGCCATCCGCACTCATTACGTTTGCTGAGAAAGATGATACTAGAAGGTTGTGGATTCCCTTGGAGCAGTACCCCAGCAAGAGTGGAGAGAAGGAAAATGTTTGGAGGGGTATTGAAAAAAACAATTGCATGATCCAAGTAGAGAGACTGTGGAGTGTTGGCACATGCAAATTGGTTAGGAATATAGGAGTAGGTGTAGGCCATTCAGCCTCTCACACCTGCTGATCTTCTACCTCAACACCATCTACCTGCACTGTCTCCGTATCCCTTAAGTCATGGGTATTTAGAAATCTATCAACCTCTACTTCAAACATACTCATAGTAACATGGGTTGGTGCATTTACATACAAAACAACATTGACTGGATTTCAAATGTAATTAATTGACTGTGACACACTTTGGAAGGTTCTGATGATGTACATGACACTATATTACCAGTTGATTATAAAATCAAAGAGCTATAGTGCAGATGAAAGACATTTGGCATATCTGTCCCTGCCCCATGAAACAGCTACCAGTTAGTCCCACTCTCCTGCTCTTTCCCCATATTCCTGCAATTTTCTGTTTTTAATTATAATACAATACTTCAAAAAATATTATTGAATCTGTTCCACCATTCTTTCATAACTTCACTGGACAACTCAGAATTACTCCCTGTGAAACAATGGGGGCAATTCTCCCATTGCGAACTGCACCTTTTCTGGCGGGTCGGGCTGGGAGATGCGCGTGTCGGCCATTTTGTGGGTTCCCCGCGAGGTTTTACGACCCGCTCGCATCTCCCAACCGGTGAAAAATGGCACCGCTGGGAATCCGCAGAAAACCGGTGGGCCGCAGATTTGCATGGCTTCACATACCTCAACATGCCATTATCGGGATCTATCTGGCAATCTCCGCCCACGTTTGCATCTCCCAGCTCTTTGGCGTGATGTAACTTTGGCGCAAATCATAGTAGGTATATAAAAGTCTCAACCTGGCGTGGCAGCCATGAACTGGCGTGAGGAGATAAGTGCTGCTAGCGGAGCACGGGGGATGTTGCAGGCAGGCCCTGGAGATGCCTGGTGGCCCTCCTCCGGCTGCCTTCAGGTGTTGGCCTATGGACCAGTGATATCTGGGGTGGGGGAGTGGGGGCTCTATTTCCTCACAGCTCTCTGGGTTCCGTCAGGGATTCTTCCCCCCCCATTTCCCCCCCCCCCCTCCCTTCCTGCCCTGGGCAGCGCTGTAGCGCAGTGTGGGAGGCAGCCTCAAAGGCTCCCACTCACCCTCCTCCACGGCACTTTGCAGTGGCATTGTCTTGTCGCGGGGTGTGGACTGAGTGCTGGTGTTCCAGGGTGGGGGAGGAGTGTACCATGTGCTGACTGAGGCCTAACCAGATGAAGCAGCTGCTGCTCCAGGCCGGGGTGCAGAGGTTCAGACATGGACTGCATGGAATCTGCTGTCACTGGGTGCACATCTGGTGCTGCTTTGCAGTCTGTCCCCGCCCTGTGACACGGACCAGCAACACATGCCTATAACGGATGTTGCAGTTGTGCACATAGCAATGGCTCAAGGGTGTGCATTGCCCATGTCTGCACACTGACCTGCATAAGCTCCCACAAGTGGGGGTACTGGCCCAAGTGAGGGATTAGGGTGGTGCTGGGTCTATGCAGCCAATGAGAATAATCCGTCATTCTCTGCTCTTTCCAAACCCCTCGGTTTGCTCGATCTGGAGCTGGCCATTATGTGGTGGCAGTGGGGTGGAGGAGGAGGAGGAGGCGGCTCAGGAGGTGGCGGGCGTGGGGAGACCACCGCAAGAGCAGCCACCACCAGACCCTCAGGAAGGAGGGCAGGGGGCTGTCGCTGAGGGCCAGGAGATGGGTGAGCAGCCTCCCAAAAGAGTGCACAGAAGGTGGAGGGTGCTGAAGGCAAGGAGGTACAGGCCCTGCGATTCCTTCGAGGCCCTCTCGGAGGAGATGTGCTGTCGCCAGCTGCGCCTGTCCAAGGCCACGGTGCGACACATCTGTGAGGTGCTCTCATACCTGGCACCTGAGGGGAGGGGCGGCCTGTGGACGTGAAGGTGATGGCTGCCCTGAATTTCTATGCCTCCGGGTCATTCCAGGCTCCCAGTGGTGACCTACCTGGGATCTCCCAGGCCTCCATGCACAGATGTGTGCAGCAGGTCACAGATGCCCTGTATGCCCGGGCAGGGCAGTTCATTAATATCGATGTGGGCCGCGCACAGCAGGAGGCCGGGCTCTCAGCTTCACATCCATCGCCGGGATTCCCAATGCGCAGGGTGCAGTCAATGGGACACACATCGTCTTGCAGGCCCCACATACAGGACCGCAGCAATTTTTGAACAGGAAGGGGTTCCACTCCTGAATGTCCAAATTGTGACCATCTCATGTGGATCATGCAGGTTGATGCAGGCCACCCAGGGATTGTCCATGACAGTTTTGTGCTCAGGCAGTTGGACATCCCTGGGCCCTTTGAAGACCAGCCCAGGCTCTCAGGATGGTTACTGGGTGACAAGGGTTACCCACTAGGGTCATGGCTGATGGTGCCTGTGCGGAGGCCCGAGACCGAGGTGGAGACCCGCTACAACGAGGCCCATGCAGCCACCCGGTGCGTTGCTGAGCGGTGTCTCGGCCTGCTGGAGATGCGGTTCCGCTGCTTGGACCGCTCTGGGGGGGCCCTCCAGTATAACCCTGTGCGTGCTTCACGCATCATCATCGTTTGCTGCGCTCTTCACAACATCGCCCAGCAGCGGGGAGACCAGCTGGAGCAGGAGGAGGAGGAGGAGGAGGAATGGCGAGGGGGCGAGGTGGGCGTCCTGCCATATGAAGAGCTGGGGAAAAGACAGCGGGTGGCAATGGCAGGTGCCTGGCAGGGAGGGGCAGCGAGGGACGCCTAGATTGCAGCCTGCTTCACCGAGCTGGTGCTGTGCAGTGAGGGGGCTGCAACCACCACACATCCACCACACCCCAGGAGCAAGTGCAGCCGCTATTCCCCCTCCAAACCAACTTGGGCCCTCAAACCACCACATCACTCTTCCCCTGCCTCTGTCACCCCACCACCCTTTCCCCCAGAAACATCCAACACTATCAACGTGCCTGGGCTGGCAATGGTTTCGAGCCTTGGTTGAAGGCTAGAGGATGATGACGACTCGCTGTTGTGCTCACTGGGATCCTGCCCCTGGTGCCACTCAAGTCTGACTCCTACCTGTACTCCGAATGCACGCTGCCACCCTGGCCCACGCAGCTGTAAGGGTTGGGGACACATGTTTTTTGGCCAGGAAGGCGGGGTTGGGCACTTGCACCAAGGGCCTGGTGGATGTTGGGGAAGGTAGGGCAGGCACTCTGAAACACATGGCTGAGTCTGCAAGGCTCAACAGACAGCACCTCTGTGTTTGGAGTCGGGAACACTGAGCTGTAGCAGAGAGGGGGAGGTGGCAGGGGGTGGGGAGGTGGAGGGGGGTGGAGGGGAGAGGGGGGGAGAATCAGAGACACATTAGTCGCAGCTTGATGTGCAATTAACAGTTTGTGTTCTTAACATAAATGATTACCAAACCCTGACTAATGCTGACTTTCACCCGTGCTTTCATGTGAACTACAACTTTCTAACTTTGTGCTGTCCACTGCTTCTTCTCGGTGCTACCCCAGGATGCACATCAGAGGTGGGGGTGTCCAGCTGTGATGCACGCCCCGTTGCCTGTGATGCCCTTGGCGACATCCCCTGGGTGGCCAGTACCTGGAGGGCCCCGACTGACTAGCGGATGGCACTGTTTCGGTGCCATCCTGTTCATTTCGCTGGCCCCAAGATGCCCCGGTGTGAGGAAGGGGGAATCGGGAGGTCTTGGGACGTCCAGGATCTCCTGGGTGGAAGACCCCGGCATGGGCTCAAGCCCTTCCTCCTCTCTTGGGATGCCCAGAGGCCCCGGGGGCACTCCATGGATGCCAGGGTAGCTGGACTGAGCTCCAGAAGCTCTGGCGTCACCTGGCTCTGCCAGTCCTGGAGGCCTAGATGTGTCTGCCCCATGATATGTGATCCTTCAGCCCTGCCCTCTGAGACTGGGCCAAGCTCCGCTACAGCATTCTGTGAGTGAGCCAGGCTCTGGAGCCCTCAGCAGTAGCCCCCTGAGCTTGGGCTAAATTGTTGAGGCCTATAGCCACGGCCTGCTGTGTCTCCAGAGTGCCAGCAGTGTCCGCCACATGCCCCCGACACCCATGGCCATCGAACGCTGTGCCTCCTGGATGCTGGAAACACACTCGCCCGTGGCCCACTGTGTCTCCAGGATGGCCTGGACCCTGTCACCCATGAGGACAGATCCCTGGCCAGACTTTCCACTGCAATCGCCACCCTTGCAGTGTTAGCCTGGTTCGCACTCTGTATCGGCACCACCTCCTGCAACAGCACTCTGTTTGACTCCCCTAAACAGCCTTGCAGTCGCAGCATGGTTGCTGACAACCCTTCCACAACTCCCCAGGTTTCCTGCTGCATCTCCACCAGCCTTGGGAGGAACAAACCCAGAGGCCCAGCAGCTGGCTTGGGGACAGCTGAATCCTGGCCTATAGCAGACCTCCGTGTGCCCGAGCACTTGGATGTGCCCGCCTCCACCCGATGTGCATCAGCGGCGGTGATGTGTTCAACAGTTCATGACCCGGAAGCCTCAACACTAAAGGTACCACGTGGTGCTCATCTCTGTGTTGGTGGGTTGTGTGGGACATGACGGTTCTGCCCTCGGAGGATTCTTCAGTGCCTCCCTCTGAGGTGTTGTCCAAGGGGTCGTGGGCAGTTTGCTCCAGAGCAGCGGGGGCGGCGCCAACACCCGAAGGCCGACTTCCTCTGGGTCCAGAGCTGTAAAAAATTATTCACATTAGTGGGAGGGAGGCAAAACATTCCATGCAGCATCGCACAAATTTAGAGGAGGACCTAGGTTGAGGGTGCGCTTCTGTTCACTGAGGGGTGAGGGGAAGGGGTTAGATTCTGTTCCTGGGGGAAGGGTCACTTGTTGCATGTCCTTCAGGTGTCTAAGCAGGGTTGGAGATCTGTGCCAAGCATGTGCGGCGTTCCAAGTGGGAGGCTCACTCACTCTTGCTGCTTGAAGAAGGTTGTACATTTTTTTGCGACACTGCTGCCAGAACGCGGTGTCAGGCTCCTGGCATTCACCACTTCCGCCACCTCCTCCGTGGCGGATGCACCCCTTGAGTTAGGGCCCTGGCCGGGGAACACGCGATGACGCCTCTCCTCCACAGCATCTAGCTGGTGCTCCTGGTCGGCCTCAGTGAATCTGGGTGCTGGTTTGAGTGCAGACATCTTTGTGGCGTGACTGGCTGTGTGTCCGTTCCTGCAGCTTATACACAGCTCTGGCTTATTAGGGGAGTGCAGGTGCAGTGAGTGCGGCCAGTCACGGGCCCGTTGGCAACAAATCCTTGTGAGAGATTTTGAAGGCTGCATCCAATTGAGTGTCATTCATCCCTCGGGGTGCTGATTGGCTGCCATTCAATAGGCTGCTGTGTCCGGGGTGGCGGTGGGGGGGAGGGGTGCAATACTCAAAGCTCCCATTCAAGAGAGGGAATGATCACAAGCTGGGGTTGTGCATGTCAGCACAATGCTAGTTCTTTGCAGGGCAGCAGTGAGTACAGTATGTTCAAGGGATGGAGGGATGGGGTACCTGCATTATCCGGATCCATGGGGGCATGAGGTGAGCAGGCAGCCATGTCTGTGTGTGGGGGGAGACACGGGGGGGGGCAGCAATGAGGTCAGCGATGTCTGTGTGGGGGGGTTGTGGAGGCCAGTGATGAGGCCAGTGATGAGGCCAGTGATGAGGCCAGTGATGTCTGTGGGGATTGGATGGCAGTGATCTGAATGCTGGGAGGTCTTTTCAGCGATCTCCCAGCGATGTGCGCATGCACGGGTTCCTGCTCATGCTGCTGATTTCAGGCTCCTTGGCGTGAATAGGCCCCCCCTCACCCCCTGGGTTTTTAATGATATTCACGATTGTGACCTCTGCACTGCACAGAGTGGGGGGATTCGAGTGTGAAGTTGAACTGAGAATACAGTCATGATCTAGAACAGTTTTCCCACCAATTCAGCACTTTTGGGAGAATCGCCCTCAACATTCTCATCTCCCCTCTGGTTCTTCTGCCAGTTTTTGTTCTTAAAATGTCCGCTCTCCAGTTATCTCTCTTGTCACTGGAATCCGTTTCTCTGTTTCTATTCCATGGAGCTGACTGGTCTACAGAGAGCCAGCATGGATATAATGGGCTGAATGGAATCCTGTGTAACAACTCTGACGTCTTTCGTCTCTTTGCATGGCATCATTAATATTTTGGTTCGAAGGTTTTAACCATTCTAAAGAGCTCAACTTTGGGTTTAATAGTATTTGTGCAGAGGTATCAGTCACTTATCTGAAGGGAGATCCTGAAATCTAAGCAGGCCAAACCATTTTCCAGATTAGATCAGTCGGTTTCTACCTCATGGCAAAGACATTGTGATAACTCCCAGAACTTACATGGCGAATCCTTAATTGATCTCCCTGTGAGATTTGTGGAATATGTGTTCCCATGTTAATAGGCGATTGCCTGCACAGGTGGAACTTGTCTCCCGAGTCCTTGATAAGGCAGACCCCTCAGTGGGCCCAGTGTTCTATCGTCCCAAACGGGACTCATATATATGCACCACAGGATCGTGGTTTAACTTTTGATTTAAGAATAAAACATTGTTCCCTTCCAGTTGCAAAATGATAGGCCGGTTAGCCTGACTTCAGTCATTGGCAAGATTTTAGAGTCCATTATTAAAGATGAGATCGCGGAGTACTTGGAAGTGCATGGTAAAATAGGACTGAGTCAGCACAGCTTCATCAAGGGGAGGTCATGTCTGACAAATCTGTTAGAGTTCTTTGAGGAGGTAACAAGGAAGTTAGATAAAGGAGAACCAGTGGACATGATTTATTTAGATTTCCAGAAGCCTTTGACAAGGTGCCGCACAGGAGACTGTTAAATAAGTTAAGAGCCCATGGTGTTAAGATCCTGGCATGGATAGAAGATTGGTTGACTGGCAGAAGGCAGAGAGTGGGGATAAAGGGGTCTTTCTCAGGATGGCAGCCGGTGACTAGTGGTGTGCCTCAGGGATCGGTGCTGGGACCACAACTTTTCACAATATACATTAGCAATTTGGAAGAAGGAACTGAAGGCACTGTTGCTACATTTGCAGATGATACAAAGATGTGTAGAGGGACAGGTAGTATTGAGGAAGCGGGGAGGGGTGAAGAAGGACTTGGACAGGTTAGGAGAGTGGGCAAAGAAGTGGCAGATGGAATACAATGTGGAAAAGTGTGAGGTTATGCACTTTGGAAGGAGGAATGGCGGCATAGACTATTTTCTAAATGTGGAAATGCTTAGGAAATCAGAATAACAGGGACTTGGGAGTCCTTGTTCAAGATTCTTTTAAGGTTAACATGCAGGTTCAGTTAGGAAGGCAAATGCAATGTTAGCATTCATGTTGAGAGGGCTAGAATACAAGAGTAGGGATGTACCTCTGAGGCTGTATAAGCCTCTGGTCAGACCCCATTTGGAGTATTGTGAGCAGTTTTGTGCCCCATATCTAAGGAAGGATGTGCTGGCCTTGGAAAGGGTCCAGAGGAGGTTCACAAGAATGATCCCTGGAATGAAGAGCTTGTTGTATGAGGAACGATTGAGGACCCTGGGTCTGTATTTGTTGGAGTTTAGAAGGATGAGGGGGGATCTTATTGAAACTTACAGGATACTGCGAGGCCTGGATAGAGTGGACGTGGAGAGGATGTTTCCACTAGTAGGAAAAACTAGAACCAGAGGGCACAACCTCAGACTAAAGGGACGAGTCTTTAAAACAGAGATGAGGAGGAATTTCTTCAGCCAGAGAATGGTGAATCTGTGGAACTCTTTGCCGCAGAAGGCTGTGGAGGCCAGATCATTGAGTGTCTTTAAGACAGAGATAGATAGGTTCTTGATTAATAAGGGGATCGGGGAAAAGGCAGGAGAATGGGGATGAGAAAAATATCAGCCATGATTGAATGGCCGGGCAGACTCGATGGGCCGAGTGGCCTAATTCCGCTCCTATGTCTTATGGTCTATGGCTTCCTGAGTTATTACAGATATTTGTTTCATTCTGCAGCAGGAGCGATTTGGTTGTTTTGCCAAATTGTTTTGAAGAAACATTTTGAGGAAGTATTTCCAAAACATTATGTGGGTAAATTTAATACAAAGCTAGCATTTTCAAAAATATATCAAACAGCAGATTGACAGCTTTACTCTGTCTGACAAAATAAAAGCAGTGTTGATTTGTGTAGAGAACTTCCCTTGATCACAGATAAACTGACAGAGAGTAGAAAACAAGAGATCAGTTCAAAGGTGGCAGACATGAATGATTACATGCAATGCTTAGTTTGATTTCCAAAACAATTGCCTGGATAATTTCAACCTACCTGGATTGTAGAAATGGAGCTGCCGCATTTTTCCAGAGGAAATTTGAACATAATTACTTTGCGCCAGTTTGACACTGAAGTGTTTGCATGTGGGAATTTCCTGGCAGCAGCTTCACAACACGGCCACCAAGACCCTTTTCTGCATCTTTACAAAGTTCTCCCTCAGTACAAAAGGCCAGCTTGTGGGAATTGTTGCCTGATCACAGTTCTAAGGGATTCTGCAGTATAATAGTGTCTCTTCTCATGGCTTTAAAATGTGTCTTACTGGGGGGGGAGGGGGGGGCGGGGGAGGAGGATTTTCCTGCCACCATATTTGGCATTTGGGAAAGCTGGTGGCGGCCTAGAATCCAACAGGATTCCCCAAACCACTTTTGGCAAGATTTCCCGTTCCCATTGTCCCTGTCCCCTCGCAATGGTGTTCCCGCCATGAAAGGTCAGGAACACAATTATCATACATTTAAATATCATTCGCGGACTTCCCCACTGTATCATCCTCCCACGTAAGGAATTCCTTCTGACGTCACGCCAGCGGGATTTGCAACAGCATTTGACAAACAGAGGTCTGGCGGGGACCTGTGTGCCCTGTTTGAGAGCAGATATCCACTCCCATCTGACGAAGGAGCAGCGCTCCGAAAGCTAATGGCATTTGCCACCAAATAAACCTGTTGGACTTTAACCTGGTGTTGTTAAAACTCTTACTGTGTTAACCCCAGTCCAACGTCGGCAACTCCGCATCATGGGGACCTGGGGGAACAGGAGGCAAAGCAGATTGTAAAACTGCTGATGGTAGAATCAATTTAGTGATATAACTGGAGTATATGGATAGTGGATTGCTTTTCATTGACCTTATACTTGTGTAGGATACTGAGGTAAATTGGGAGAACAGGTACTGTTAAACTTGCAATGATGGCCATTACTGTAAATGCCCCCCCCGGATAAATTAATTTTGACCTTTCCCATTATCTTTCATTAATTTATAATTTATCCAGTAATTATGACTGTTTAATCATATTTAATAAACTCTAAAAATTCCATGGGGGACAGTTAGCTCCGTTGGCTGCTTAGCTAAAGTGTGGTTCAGAATAACACCAACAGCACAGGTTTGACTTATGTTCTGGCGAAGGTAGTCACAGGACCCGCCTCCTCTCCCTGTCCCGGACATTGGAGGTGGTGCAAATCATCACTGACAAAAGCTGTCAAAAAAATGTGTCAGAATGAAACATCGCGCCAGGAGCCAAAAACCTGCCTGTGGATGGAATACCTCGGGGTGAAATGTACCATCTTGCAATCTTCTGCTCCCTTTATCCTCATTCCGCTGAAATTAAGGCTCACTGAGCTGATGCCTACACCAACTCATTCTTTTCAAAACTTCCAAAACTGTGAAAGTTCTCCTTTCCTTTGTTGATTCTTTTTTTACCCTTTAGGTTTTTCAGCTCTCAGCAGCCAGAATTTTCCAACCGTTTACGTCAATGGGATCTTCCAGTCCCACCGGTGGTACACCCCCACCATGGCTTTCCTGGTGGCGAGGGTGTATTTTACATGAAACCCAGTTGACAATGGTGGGACCAGAAAATCCCACCGCTGGCCAATGGCGGGCTGCCTCATGGTGGGTTGCGCAGAAACCGCCGCAGAAGCGATTAGAATGATTTTTAATGCCATAGACCTCACTCTCTCCACTCATCAGTCCAGGAGGGGACAGTACATCAAATTTTGTAACAAAAACAGAAAATGCTGGAGAATCTCAGCAGGTCTGACAGCATCTGTGGAGAGAGAATAGAGTCAACAGTTCGAGTCTCGATGACCCTTTGTTTAAATTGAGCTTGTATTTAACAACAAAGCAACTTTATTGAACAATGAACAAGTGATTTTTAAAACATATAATTCCTGAGATATGGATGTTGTTGGGAAGGGAGCATTTATTGCCCATCACTAGTTGCCATGGAGAAAGTGAACTGTTGAACTGTTGCAGTTCATGTTGTTTTTCTTTATTCTTTCATTGGGATGTGGGCTTCTCCGGTAAGACCAGCATTTGTTGCCCATCTCAAATTGCCCTTGAACTGATGGCTTGCTGGGCCATTTCAGAGGGCAGTTAAGGGTCAACTGCATTGCTGTGAGTCTGAAGTCACATGTAGGCCAAGGAAGGACAGCACATTTCCTTCCCTAAAGGATGTTAGTGAAATAGATGGGCTTTTATGACAATCGCTAATAGTCGTCTTGGTCATGGTGCAGATTTATTAACTGAATTCAAATTCCATCAGCTGCCCTAAGATTTGAACCCATGTCTCCAGAGCAAAACTTCGGGCCTCTGAATTACTAAGCGCAGTAACATTATGTCACTATCTCCCTGTAAAGGTGAAAGTATTTTCACAATGCTGTTAAGTCGGGAGTTCCAGGACTTTGACCCAGTGACGATGATGAAGTTAGTGATATATTTCCAGGAATGGATAAAGTGTGGCTTGGTGTGAAACGTGGGCATTAATGCACCTGCTGCCATTTTTCTTGCAGTTGTTGGAAATCGCTCATTGGTGAGGGACTGTCGAAGAACACTTACTGGGTTATTGCAGTGCAGCATGTAGATAGTTCACATTGCAGCCATGGTGGGCCAGCGGTGGATGTTTAAGGTGGTGGATGGAGTGATGATCAAATGATTTGCATTGTCCTGGATGGTGTTGAGCTTCTTGACTGTTGTTGGAGCTTCACTCATCCAGAAAAGTGGAGCTTTTTCCATCACACTCCTGACTTGACTGGCTTTGGAGAGTCAGTAGGTAAGTTAATTGCTCACTTGATAGTAAGGGATTTAGCAATACTAATGCCATTGGATGTGAAGGGAAAATTGTTGGATTCTCTCCTGCTGGAGGTGGTCATTGCCTGCAAATGTTATTTATCATTTGTCAGCTCAAGCAAAGATGATATCCAAGTCTTAATGCGCCCAAAACTGAACTGATTCAGTTTCTGAGGAGTTGCAAATTGTGCTGAACATGTTTGGAATCATCAGTGAACATCCCCATTTCTGAACTTGAAATAGATGGGAAGATAATTGATGAAGCAGCTGAAGATGGTTGTGTCTAGGCCACCTGAGGAACTCCTGCAGTGATGTCCTTGGACATCCAACAACCACAACCATGTTTCTTTCTGCTAAGTATGACTCCAAACAATGGAGATTTTTCCCTGATTCTTACTGACTTCTATCTTGCGAGGCATCCTCGGTCAAATTGCTACTCTCACCTTACATCTGGAGTTCAACACCTTTGCCCATGTTTAGAACAAGGTTGAAATGAAGCCCAAAGCTGAGTGGCTCTGGTGAAGCCCAAACTGAGCATCGGTGTGAGGAATTATTGGTGAGCATGTGTCACTCAATAGGATTGTTGATGAATACGTTTCAACAAGTAAACGTGGTACATTTTGTCACTATCGGAAAATTCACTCTTTTGTCTCTTCGAAAGAGAAACAATTAAAAGTCACAACTGATGCTCTATAAAACAACTTGTAGGTATGCAGCTGTCCTTCCCTGAGCTGCAGGAGCAGGTTAAATGTACTTACCTCTGTGAAGCTCTCAATCTGTTGGAGTTCTTCCCACTGAAAGGTCCTCAGTGCACACCCATTTTACACAGTTTGACAACTTGCCAAGGCTGCTTAGGAATTCCTAACTGGCAAAACTCAGCCAAAATGGCTGTGATTGTCATAATTGTAGCAATCGATATTTTGGAAATTTTAATCTTAACCTTCTTAAACATGTTACCAAGGAAACAACAGCAGAAAACTTAATACCATATGCAACCCTGATCGGCTAGTATAGCAGAAATGCCTCTTAACCTTTTTAAGCATGCTCCCTGATTTAGAGGTTACCAGGTTAAAAAAACACTAAAAGCAAATTACTGCAGAAGCTGGAATCTGAAACCAAAAGAGAAAATGCTGGAAAATCTCAGCGGGTCTGGCAGCATCTGTAAGGAGAGAAAAGAGCTGACGTTTCGAGTCCCTTTGTCAAAGCGCGATGAAAACAAATTACTGCGGATACTGCGGATGCAGCTTTGACAAAGGGTCATCTGGACTCAAAATGTCAGCTCTTTTCTCTCCTTACAGGTGCAGCCAGACTTGCTGAGATTTTCCAGGTAAAAAAATGAACTGCTTCATATTTATCAGACTATTTTTGCTCCCTCCCTCCCACCCTGCTCTTTCTACTTTTATCAGACCGTTAAAATTTAAATTAATAGTGTTCTCTACGTACAGCACTCTGAATTGTTTCAACTCTTATGTCCTTGCTCGTAGCTAGTTCTCTGAGTGAAATTAGTAAATTGAGCGCTACCTTACAATTCGCAGGTACATCTTGGGACATCATGCTGCGGGTTGTCGGGGCTCACAGGAGGTTCTGTTCTGACTGGAAGATAGCATGAAGTCTGCCTCAGAGATCAAGCAGGTGTGACAGGAAGTGGCAGAGGAGGTGAACAGTGGGAATGTGGTGCCTCATTCTTGGATACAGTGCTACAAGAGGTTCAATGACTTGACCAGGTTAGGGAAGATCAGTGGCATCCTGCATCCATTTCACTTTCCCAGCCATCTCCTGGAAAGCACTCGTCAGGCAAACATTCCTGGCAGGTGCACCTATTCCCCTCTTTCGAGACAAATTCACTGATTCCCATTTGAGTAGCCACCACTGACACTCATCTTATTGTCATCTCAGGCCTCAGCATCACTCTCAGAAAATGTTGTTCTCCCATTCCCTGACCACATTCCGTTTCTCACACTTGTACTCTCTTCTTTCTCTCCTGGAAAACAGCAGAGGGTGCCCTCCAGTCGTCACAACCCTGACCACTGGAGATAAGCTGAGCCTCTGTCTGTATGACTATTGGAGAGGGGCAGATGGGGATTGCTCAGCTGCATGGTGACACATTCGAATATTACACAGCCACAGGGCATACTACACTCACTGGTGTCGACTTGATGTTAGCAAGTAATGAAAAATGATGATCTGCACAATGATGATTAAGAATCCTCACACTATGTCAGTTCTGACTTATGTTTGAACCTCTCCCACAGTTCTTTGGGAGCTCGTGTCAGAGGAGAACAAAAACCCTTCAAGAGGAGGCCACACACTCTGAGGATGCACTATTACACGACTCACATGCACCTTCCACCAGTTCCAATGCCCACAGCTCAGTGGGGTCACCAAGGCAGAGTTCTCACAACCACGGACGGAGTTTTCCCATCCCGCCCACCACAGGAATCGTAGCGGGCGGGGACAGGACCATGGAAAGGTCCGTTGACCTCAGCCGGGAATTTCTGGCCTTGGGGTGAGCGCGGCTGGAAATTCCCGCCGCACAAGTGAGCAGTTAGTGTCGACAGGACAGCTGAGAGTCTCTGTTACAGCTCAGCTGGATGCAGATACTGAGCCTCTCCAGGTGTGACGTGAGGTTGGTGGGTGGTTGGAGGGGTAGTCAATGATGAAGAGTAGAAATTCTAGAGCAGAAAAGATGTGACGTTCTGTCCAGATTTCCAGAGGTACCGTGCATGATTGGAGAGATTGGAGGAATCCTTCTTCATCACGAGCAACATGATGTCTCTTGTCTTTTTAATGTCCACCGCCATGGAAAGAGTGAAACATCAGATACAGCAGGGAACCAAGTGAATGCTGCCCCTCAACATTACCCTGCACACACTGTCTGCCACTTTAATTAGGGTAGAGGAAAGCCATGCCTTGGCCATTCAGCACTTCATTAAAAAATGTTCTCCAGCTCATTGCTGCAGGAACGACTGAATGGACCATGAGCCAGAAGGTAGAGAAGGGTCATCAAGTGCCCCACTCCTGCTCCTTTGTCTCTGCCTTGGTAAAAGCCCCACAAGCAGTCTCCTGTCTGAGTGGTCCAGTTAGGTCCTTTAGAGGTCCTCATGGGCTCTAAAACCCTGAGGTTGTCAACTTTGAGCATCTGAACAGTCAGTGCAGGGAAATGAGAGACCTGTCTCTAACTTTGTTGAAGCAGATGGGGAAGGATGAGAGAAAACTCTATATCAAAACTTCAGAGCTCCTCCTGGGTATCAACATCCAATTGCTCCCCCGTCTTGCCAATCCCTTCACCCTTGAGCAATGTGTCAAGACAGCAGTGACAGGGATGGGCTGAATGGGGAGGCAGCCTGGCAGCAAAGTCAGCAGCTGCAAGTACCCTGGCCATAGCATGTTTCTCCTCCCATTGTCCCTCATCCTCTGAAAATACAAAGTGGTCCTCACCTTACTCCTGTCTGCAGTGTGATGCTGTGCAAGGTGCAGCAGACCACGATCATTCTAGTGCACACCGAAGGGTAGCGTTCACATCGACCCAGGAATTTGAAGCAAATCTGTGGCATCCAGATGGCTTGCTCAATGACCACCCTTTGGCCATGTGTTTTTGGATGTATCTTTCCAGCTGAAATAAACCTAAGTCAGCACAGTTTTGGATTTGAACTGTGGACCTGATCTCGAACGATTGCGTACAATATTATGTACAATATATATATAAATATGCTACTTAACCAGAGCCAGTGCTCCTAGCTGACATACTTCATCTTCTGTGTTTTAGGTTGCTCTCCTCAATAAGTCCTTGCCCACACCCTGGCTAACCATCCCCTCACTTACATTCCTGCCCTTGACCACCTGGATACCCTCTGGACCCCCAAACCTCTCACTCCAGGATTAATCTCTCGCTCATCGAGCATCCAACTGCCCTCTCCACCACCCAGCTATCTCACCACTCCCCAGAACCATCCACCCCACAGCTGACTACCCCCCTATTCCCCGTCTATCCCCCATCCAACCAGCCAACTACCTTCCCCACCCCAACTATACTCCTCACCCCCTGACACCTCCAAATAGCTTCCCCCCCCTCCACTACCTGGATGACCCAACTACCTTCCCAGCCCCCTAACCCCCACTAAGCACCCCCCACCCCCCCCCCCCCCCGCCCATCCCCCACCGATTCATCCTGTTCACTTACCTGTCCAAGCGACTGGGACATGAAACTTACCTGCTTTATAGCTGCATATTTCTCAGCAGGCTCAGGTCGGATTGCTGGGTGAGAAATCAGCAGCTCCAGACCAAGGTAAATTGTCCAAGGAGCACAGTGACAATCTGACAGCAATTGTCGCTTTGCGGAAGATTCAACCCTCTCGCTCTGCTGACCAACTCATGGGGTGAGATTCTCTCCCATTGCCATGCTCTAGCAGCACAATGGGCCGGTAGGCATGGCGGAGGCCAGTTAGTGGGCTCCCCGCTGGGCGCCATGGCCTCCGCATGTTTCCGGGCTGATTTCTAGTGGCATCAGCTCCACGCCGGAAATCGGCGCTGATCTGATTGAATATTAAAATCTAAATTTAAATCCTATTAGTGGGCCCTGGGATTGAAGTCTTCAGGCCAGTAGCCTCCCCGCCCCCCCCCCCCACCCCCCCCACCCCCGCACCTCCCCCCGCCAGAAGTGGTTCACTCCAGTGGGGTTTACAGCATCTCCCCATTGGTGGGAGCTGGTGGTCCGACCCTGCTGGAGTGAAGGAGGCCATTGAGGCACCCTCCCCCCCCCACCACCACCCCCAGGAGGTCGGGGGTAAAGGAGGGGAGCGTCTCATCGTGAATCTTGCTAGGGCACTCAGCAGTGCACAGAGTGAGGGAGGTTCATTTTGAAAATCCCACTACAAAAACCCGCGGGAGTTACCCCAGTGTTTTACATGAATTCTGCACTTAGAACTTTTGGGGGAGAATCCCAACCAAGGACTTGCAGTGTTGCTCAAATCACTGAAATGCCCCCTGGTGGCTAACAGCCACAGTGCTCAAACTCAGACAGGAAATAAAGAGGCAGAGACAAGAGGAGGACTGATCAGTGTCCCAGAGGCTGTCTGAGAAATACAGGACCAATGCATCAAAATTAAGGAGAACCAATATACAGGTCCTAGGTGCACTTGTACAAAAATTACAGAAGGTTAGTGTGCAAGTACGGTTATTATTGCAAGGGAGATGGAATACTAAAATAGGGAAGTCTTGCTCCAACTGTATGGGGCATTTAAAAAGAACTGGGTCTCTCACTGAAGGCAGAGATGAGGTGGAATTTTGTCTGTCAAATGGATGCGTGTCTTTGGAATTCTCTTCCCCACAGAACATCAGAGACTGGCTGGGTCACTGAATATATTCAAGGCTGAGATAGACAGATTCTCAATTGTCAAAAAGGAATCAAAGGTTGTTTGGGGGACAAGTGGATTTCACTTCACAAACAGATTGGCCATGATCTCATTGGCTCGATGGGCCAAATAGCCTACTCTTGCTCCTGTTTCCCCTGTTCTTGTATAATACAGGACAGTTAGTCACCTTGCCTGTATCTCTTTGTGAAGCAGTGCAGCATCCTGTGGTCAGACTTTGGTTCAGATTTTAATGAGTTATCTAATTAATTAAACAAAAGAGAAACTAACCAATATTTAGCGATAGTATAACCTTTATATATAGTAAATATTATACTCACCAGCTCTTTGGTTAAAAATAGAGGCATTCTATAAGCTAAACAATTACTTTGTGTTTAAGATTTAATGCATTCAGTATTTTTGTAGTGTTTCCTAATAGTGGGAGCCAGCTAGTCGCACCAGTCTTTCTCCAATTCTGTTTGACCTATTTAAATCGCCTTCCGACAGTTGCTGGAGGCTGTCAAATTTAAATAGCTGTCCTTGTGAATCAGAAGTAGCTGTCAATTGTGCCCAGACTGAGCAAATCCCATTATCTGTTCAGGCTGCTGCACATTGCTCATGATTCTCCTAGAGTAGACGTGGTAGCAGTCAGCTCTGTGCCAGAATTGCTAGCTTATTGGCCACTAAAAAGGCGGCATGTGCTGGGAGTGCTTCCATTTGCCATCTCCTCTCAACATGCCTTCATTGGTTACATTTGGCTCAGGAACCTAAGGTATCTAAGCGTTAGGAGCTAAATTCAGTTGCCTCTGCTTCAACCTGTTTCTACACCAGTAGATACTTACTGCCTCCATCTCAGGAACCAGAAAGCATTATTTTCCTTTAATCCTTCCTTGGACATTGGTAAGGCCAGCAATTGGTGTCCATCTCTAATTGTCCTTGAATTGAGTGTTTTGTTCATTTCAGAGGGCAGTTAAGAGTCAACCCCATTACTGTAGGTCTGGACTCTCATGTAAGCCATGGCAGATTTCCTTCCATAAACATTCGTGAACCAGATGGATTTTTACAACAATTTCACGGGACTTGCTTTATAATTCTAGATTTATTAATTGAATTAATCCCGTAGTGGGATTTGATCCCATGTTGCCAGAGCATTAGCCTGGGCCTCTGGATTACTAGGTCAGTGGCATTGCCACTACGCCACCACCTCCTCTGGAGTAAACATTGCCTGCTTGGTGTAGGCACCATCAATATGACCAAGTGTCCCAAACCATGGTTGTTTGTCACACTCAACACCATGGGAATATCCTTATATGTTCTCGATCTTGGCAACTCCAGCATGAAATTACAAGTAAAGCATGAATATAGTCTGACGGTAGAGCCACACACAACATTTACTGGACCCTTGACTATGATTAACGTTGCCAAAGCTGGACAGCGAATCCCTCAATCAGAGAAATGGCATATGATTCATGATGAGAGTCTTAGGGCCCGATTTTACCAACAATTTGCGCCTGTTTTCGGGCACGAAATCGCGGTAGTCGGGTGTGAGGCCTTTATCGCGATCTGCACCCATGTCCGAGCAAATCGCCACTTCGTAGAATCATAGAAACCCTACAGTACAGAAAGAGGCCATTCGGCCCATCGTGTCTGCACCGACCACAATCCCACCCAGCCCCTACCCCCATATCCCTACATATTTACCCACTAATCCCTCTAACCTACGCATCCCAGGACACTAAGGGCAATTTTAGCATGGCCAATCAACCTAACCCGCACATCTTTGGACTGTGGGAGGAAACCGGAGCATCCGGAGGAAACCCACGCAGACACGAGAAGAATGTGCAAACTCCACACAGACAGTGACCCAAGCTGGGAATCGAACCTAGGTCCATGGAGCTGTGAAGCAGCAGTGCTAACCACTGTGCTACCGTGCCACTTTACTGAGAGCCGTGAATGGCGGGGATCTGTTGCACGCCCAAATCGGGCGGACTGATGATTTAAATGTATTAGCATGCATTTAAATCGATTTAATGAACTGCCCGCCCAACTCTATCATCATTTCCCACTTACCGCCGCGTGTACCGTTCCGGATCCGCGCTTTTAGCGACCTGCTAAATAAAAGTCTGAAGCCAACACTGCAGCTTCCGAAGAGCGGGTTCAGAGCCTCCAACAGCTCTCTGACCCAGATCATCCTCTGGGGTGGGGGGGTGGGGAGGAGGGAGGCGAGTCAGATGTATCTCTGGGGGTGGGGGGGTTGGAGGGAGGCGAGTCAGATGTATCTCTGCGGGGGGAGGAGGAGGGGGCGGGTCAGATTTATCTCTGGGGGGGAGGAGAAGGAGGCAGGTCAGATGTATCTCTGGGGGAGGCGAGGAGGAGGCGGGTCAGATGTATCTCTGGGTGGGGGGAGGGCCAGAGGGCTGATCGTTGTCTGGTGGTGGGGGGGTGGCCCGATCGCTCACTGGTGGGGGGGGAGGGGGGGGCAGATGGATCTCTGGTGGGGTGGCAGGGGGGTCCGCTGCCACTCTGCGGGTGATCCCTCCTCCCTACCGGAGGAACGAATCCCTCCTCCCGGAGTGGACGTGCGGCCATGCCATCCCACAAAGCCTTCAGGATCAAGCGATTCCTCGCTAAGAAGGTGAAGCAGAACCAGCCGATTCCACAGTGGATCCGCATGAAAATCGGCAACAAGATCAGGGACAACTCCAAGAGGAGACACTGGAGAAGGGCCAAGCTGGGCCTGTAAAGGGATACACCATCACTACAGTGATTGGTGGTCGATTTTCATATTTATGCCCGTTGGAGATTTTGCGCTAGTTGCTTGCTCTGGGAATGTTTGTTCTGTTTGTTAGATATTATTTTTCATGTAGATTGATTGAGAGATGTTGGGATGGATGCAGAAGATATTTTCTGTGCTGACGAATAGGGGAGATGCTTTCTTAATTTGTGACAAGGGAAATCGTTCCATGCTCATGTATGCCTTCACTATTCTCACACTGATGGAGATGAGAGGGGTTTTTGGATGTGACAGATATTTTCTAGACTGATAGATGAGGGAGATATTTTCAGACTGATGGATACGTGAGCTATTTCACACTGATGGATGGAAGATCGTTTTTCAAACTGTTGAATATTTCCCATGTTTTCATAGTCATGGATCTGAGCAAAATTTTCATCATGAAACATATGGGAAAAATATTCATTCTGAAGGATATGGGAGATGTTGTTTCACTGATGGGAATGGGCGATAACTTGGTGTCAATGGGTCGGGGTGACATTTTCATAATGATATATATTGGCGGCATTTTAGTGCTGATCGTAATGTGGAATGACTTCATCCTGCTGGATATGGGCGATGCATTTAACGCTGTTGCCCCCCCTCCCTCCCCACCGATCGCCCGCAGGCCCGCGGACCCCCCTGCCACCCCCCCACCAGAGATCCATCTCCCTCCCCCCCCGCCCCGCCGAGATACACCCTTGCTGCTGCTTTTCGCTCCGAGCTGCTCTCTCCGCTTTCTGCTTTTATTTTTCTTTCCCGACACGGGCGCGCTTTTTCACATTTTTTTCAAACTGCGTATGCGCAGTTCAGAGCTCCGACCGTTCCGGCAGCGCTAAGCCCCGCCCACAGCGTGGATCGGTCTGGAGACGGCTGAAAGCGTATGGCGGTGTCTGAACGCGGATTTCTAGGTCGGATCTGTACTACGCCCAGATTCGGCACTTGGAATCAAAATGGTAAAATCGGGCCCTTAGAGTTATAGAATTTTACAACACAAAAAGAAACCCTTCAGATCTTCGTGCCTGTCCCGCCCATCAAGCAACATCTAATCTAATCCCATTTTCCAGCACTTGTCCCGTAGCCTTGTATGCAATGGCTTTCAAGTGCTCAATTAAATGCTTCTTAAATGTTGTGAAAATTCCTGTCTCTGCCACCCTTTCAGGCAGTAAGTTTCAGATTGCCACCACCCTCGAGGTGAAAAAGGTTTTCCTCAAATCCCCTCTAAATCTCCTGCCCCTTACCTTATACCCTTTGGTTATTGAGCCTTCACACTTTTCAGGGTTAGATTCCATATCGTCCTGTAATCTTTCCTCCTTACTATTGACCACACTACCAATTCTGTGTCAACTGTGAACTTAATAATCGTACTTCCTACTTCTGCATCTCGATCATTAAGATACACTACAAACAGCAAGGGACCCAGAATCGATCCTTGTAATACACCATGGACATAGGGTTCCATTCACAAAAACAGCCTTCGACCATTACCCTCTGCCTCCTGCCAAATTGGACCCCATGGATTCTTATCTTCTTGATTAGTCTCCCATGTGGGACCTTGTCAAAGGACTTACTGAAGTCCATGTAGACTACATTAACTACACTGTCCTTATCTACACACATAGCCACCTCCTCAACAAATGATGTCCCCTTGACAAAGCCATGCCGACTATCCTTGATTGACTCTCTAAGTGGAGATTAATTCTATCCCTCAGAATGTTTTCCAATAATGTCCCCCCTGCACTTGCTATACTCTAGGCGGGTATCCACTGGTTTGAGGCCCCTTTAACTGACATAAGCCCTCCTTTTTTTAAATTCAATCCTGTATATCCCTTGACATCCAGGATTCTCGGGATCTTTTGGTCCCACCCTTAATCTTTACAGAAACATTTTGGCCCTGTATTCTATTTCCTTTTTGAATGATTCCCACTGCTCTGATGTGGATATTCCTCCAAGTAGCTGTTTCCAGTCCACTTTGACCAGATCTGTCTCATCATATCAGCTTCCACCAGTTCAGAACCTTTGAGCCTGATTCTCCCATCCCAATGGGCATGTTTTATGACGCGTTGGGATGGGAGAATCACATATCGGCCATTTTGTGGGATTCGACGCATACGCGTCTCCCGCAGCTGGAGAACAGGCACAGTTAGGACCGTGCTGGAAACCGGTGGGAAGAGAGGTAAGTAATTTAAATCTTTTTTTAATGTATTTTAAATGTGATTATCGGGCACGGCACAGACTGCTCCGGGCCCGATCGCATTTCCAACCCCACCAGGAGTATTTCACTCTGGCAGGGTTTAGAGTAGCTCCCCATTTGCGGGGAACTAACGAGAAACCCCGCCGGAGTGAAGGGTGGGCAATTGGGGCCCTCCCAGGGGGTCGGGCGGCAGGGGTGGTATACCACCTGGGCATGGGCACCCTGGCAGTGTCAGCCTGTGCCCCCGGCACTGCCAAGGGACAAAGTGCCCATGCCAAGAGGGCACCTTGGCACTGCCCACTGGGCATCGGGCAGTGCCAAGTGGGTGGGGCCTAGTAGGCGATCCGTGGGGGTGGGGATCCCACTGCCACTCTGCATTGGGATCGGTCTGGGCTGGAGGGAAGCCAGCGATCGAGGATCTGGGGAGGGAGGGTGGGCTTCTGGGGCAGGGTCTGCCTCCCGGGGTGGGGGGGGGGGGGGGTCTGCCTCCTGGGGGGGGTATTGCCACTGCTGGGGGCAGGGGGGGCGCTGGAGATCAGGGCGCTCTGAGATGGGGGGTTGGCGGGGGGTTGGGGCTGGCCCGCGAATGCTTGCGGTGGCCGCGATTGGGTCGTTGGGGGGCAGCACTGAGGGGGTCCCGGGCTGGCCAGTGATGGAGCTGGCCAGCAAATGGGGAGACTGACAGATCGGGGCCACTGCGCATGTGCAGAGGACCGGAATGTTCAGACTCTGGCATGAATAGGCCCCGCCCCCGAGTGTTTAATGATATTCACGATTGTGACCTCTGCAGTGCACAGAGTGTGGGAGCTTCGGGCCTAAAGTTGAACTGAAAGAACAGTCATGGTTTATACCAGTTTTCTCACCAATTCAGCACTTTCGGGAGAATCGTCCCCTTTATTTCCAGTCTATCTTTAACCTTTCCTTTGAGCTTGAATCTCACTGAATTATGGTCACCAACACCGAAATGTTCCCCCCAATTGACACTTCTACCACCTGCTCAGCTCCATTCCTTAACATTAGATTCAGTACCGCCCCTATCTGTAGGACCTTCTACGTGCTGACTCAGAAAGCTCTCCTGGATACACTAAGAATCCTGCCCCCTCTAAGCCTTTCACACTTTGCCTACCCTTGCTTGAGGTAGGCTGTAGGGTTAAAAGACATTAGGTGGGGTCAACCTGAGTTTCCTCCCGCTGTAATGAGGAGCCCGGTGAGGTTGGGGTGACTATACTGCTTTAGATAGTCAAATAGCTATCAATGTAGTATAAAGGGTTAACAGATGGGATGTGCTGATGAATGACATAGGTGATGATGTATCAGTGACATCAGTCATTCATGTATTAGAATCTCTCTCTCTCTCTCTCTAGAGAGAGGTTGGAATCATGCCTAGGAGCAATGTGCCTACTCTGTAACCTGTTTAGACATAGTACTAACAAATTAGAGCTCAGCAGATATTGAGTATGTCCACAGTCTGTCTAGAACCAAGTGCCATTTCTGGATTTCAATATAGTATGATGTTAGTGTACCTTTAAGAGGTTTTTTAAATCATGGTCACAGCCTTGGGTGATGTCATTGCTGGAAGGAGGGAAAAGAAACTGTAGGATGTCAGGTGATCGAAGCTTTCAACTTTCAGTTTCGTTTTGACTATAGTGCTAGAAGCATAGCTGAAATAAATCTCTCGCTGTTTTTACCAGTTAGTTGAAAGAAAGGCTTGTTGCCATGCTGCAATAATTAATCTATGCTTTGGTGTTTTGGGGAGCTGATATGACTGCAGGCTGCTGTGAGTTTTCAAGATCATTTGAAATCAGCATTCAACCCAGGCAACCGGATTCCAGTTGCTTTAGCCTGTGCAGTGATAAATCTGTTCGAAGGGTTTTTATTGGATTTTAGCTTTGATTAGAACATCATTAGATATATTCGTTAAGTGGTTTATTCATTATAGTGGTTTTGTTTCCTGTTTGTAACTGATAACATTTCTTGCTAATTTTATTACTATACATGTTGACTATATTCTTAAATAAACTTTGCTTGATAAAAACTCCCTAATGGGTCACTTGAATCATACCTGAAGTGAAACATCTCATGCTTATCCTAGCCAAATTCAAAATGCAAAACTTATGGTTCAGGCAGGCTTCATTAAACACTATGGAGTTTCTGACTGAAACCATAACAATAGAAGAACGTATCTCAGAACAGCCAACATTTGCTGTCTTAGGCTTATAATAAAGGACAAATTACCATTTGGCTGAGCTATTGATGATCTAGGACTTGTGGAGCCAGTCTCCCAGAGTAAACACTTTAAAACGCATTGAGGAGAAAATGGGATTAAGCAAATCTTTTAAAAAACACCACGGACATCTTGAGAAATAGAACGCTGGCTCCAAAGCGGGACAAACGCTAAACCTAACTAGAAATACAAATGATCTACTTTTTTAAGGTAAGGATATCTGACCAATCTCATAGAATGAGAGATCAAAGTGTTCATGAACATTATTTGTGGAAGAAAATGTTATTACATAATTTGTACTAATTGTGCTTATGACAGGAATTGTCTGTATCTCTTTCAGTCAAGAAGATGAGAATTCCATTTCAAAATGTTCCTAGTTTAAAAGAAAAAAGATTTGAGCTATTGAGGTGAGGAATGTCAATGATAGGGAATGGAGCATTTATTTTGCAAAACTATACTTTCTTCATATAAAATCTGAAAAACACATTACAAAACATTTCAAATTGCTACACCAGGAAAGGGCAACGCTATTCATATTTTCTCCAGAGATCAAGTTGCACCCTGAGCTGCTTCAGTTCAGCAATGGGAGCATTACATATATTTCAATATTTTAATTGCAGGGAGTACAATTAGTTTCAAACTATTGATAATTAATTCAATAAAGTTACATACAGTTAGAATTAAACTGACTGGAGCAATCTTAAAGTTACAAAGCCAATGCTCAGAGTAGGCCGGGCAAACACAACTCCATTCCTTTCTTGTTCCAAAAACCAAATTCACAATCCAATTGAATCCAATTCATGGTCCCTACAAGAGAGGCAAACAAGATCCAAGCTGACAAGGTAGGGCATTGTACCACATCCTGGGCAAGAAGCTGAGGTCAGCAAGCACAGAGGAGTGAGCGATGGAGGAGTGGGACTATGACTGTGTCAGTACATCTAGATGTTCCTTGACATTGTCATTTACTGCACGAGGCTGACATTTTCCCATTCCCAGCACTCTGCCAATCTTTTGGCCTCTTGGTTGTTTCCCGACATATTTAAATCATATCTAATTTGCCCTGATGAACAGGACGAGTTTCAATTTCTGCCACTAAGTGCTGGTTGGCAGACATCACATTATGCTAATTTTTTCAATTAAATAAAGCCACTGATGACAGTGATTGTGCAACTTTGACTCTGATTTGAACTGAATGTACCAGTGTAATGTTCTAAACACCACCGGTCAGTCACTGAGTAAGCATGATGTTCCACTTAAACTTGACTTCTGATTCTACTCCAGCCTAATGGGAGGACAATTTTCTGAAGCATTATAACTGAATTCAGCACAGCTCTCAATGAGTGTAAGCCAGCTGTATTTAATTCAGCAAATACAATGAAAATAACTATAGTAGGAAGTGGTTATATTCTGGTACAGCAGGGGGCAGTTGCAGTATTACGTTTTAACAGTGGTGGATGAAGGATAAATATTGGTCAAGGCACACAGGGAGAAACCCTTCTCTTTTTTAAAAATAGTACTTTGGGATCTTCGACGTGTACAGGGACTGAATAGGCCATGCTAATTACTCTTTAGTGTCTCAAGATGTGTAGGTTAGGGGGATTAGCGGGGTAAATACACAGGGTATGGTGATAGGGCCTGGTTAAAAGATGCTCTGTGGAAGACTTGATGGGCTGAATGGCCTTCTGAACTGTGGGGATGCTATGAAATATCCATTCAAAGGACAATACATCCAGCAGTGCAACTTTCCCTCAAGAATGTCAGCCGAGAATTTGTACTATATTTGTACTTGAATCCACAACCTTCTGACTCGGGAACAAATGTGACACTACTGAGTCCAGTCATAGTGACTGAGTCATGTAAAACTAATCCTTATCAATCTGTCATCTGGTAGTATAGAACTTGAATATTGCTGAAAAGATAGAGGACATGTTGCTGAAGTTTTTCGTCTTGCACTCATCAGGACAAATGCAAGAATGCCAAATTTCAAACAACAACAATTTATACTACAGGAGAAAAGGCTTTGCCATGGAGAAAACTGAATTAATTCCCCAAGCTCCTGGGTAACTCAAAAAACAGCACAGGGCTTGAACATATTCCTTTTGTTTGCAGATAATGTGTATGAATGTATGTCATTTTTAGCAAGTGTAAATAAGTCACATAAGTTCAACTGATTGTGAGTGTAGCGATCAGCACAACAAGTTCTGCCCAATCACAGAATCACATTTAACGGCAGATGTTTTCATAGAAATCATAGAAACCCTACAGTACAGAAAGAGGCCATTTGGCCCATCGGGTCTGCACCGACCACAATCCCACCATGTTTTGTTTTGGGTTTTGCCAGCGTGGGCTGGTTGTGTGCAGTCTATACTCTGTTTATTATGAATAACTGAAGGAACACTCTGTTTGATTCGGTCAGCCAATCGTCGGGGTGTACGGCTGATGTATCTGATGTCAATTGTCAATTTTTTTTAGATGAATTTATTTGACATTTTTTGATGAAAAGCTGTCAGAATTGTTTCATAGTCATATAACAATTACTCTGGAGTTTATTCTCTTCCTTTTTGTATTATCTTGTCTCCTGTTCTTAGATTCAGGAGTCCTGACAGATTATACCAATTTAGTCCAAAGGTGTGCAAGTTAGATGAATAGGCCATGCTAAATTGTCCCTTAGTGTCAGGAGGACTGGCTAGGGTAAATGCATGGGGATAGGGGTCCTATCCAGGGTTGGGATTGTGATCGGTGTAGATTTGATGGGCTAAATGGCCTCCATCTGCACTGTAGGCTTCTATGATACATCAGTGGGTTCTGATCCTCATTCAGTACCAACCACTCTCCTCTTTAGCCAGGTACTCATTCTCCATGAGTGAGATTACATGTTAACTTGAATCATTTGGGTTTCACAGGCAAACCTCCTCCAGAATAAGCAAAATACTGCAGATGCAGTATGAAACAGAGAAATCATCATAGAAACCCTACAGTACAGAAAGAGGCCATTCGGCCCATTGAGTCTGCACCGACCACAATCCCACCCAGGCCCGACCCCCATATCCCTACATATTTTACCCGCTAATCCCTCTAGTCTACGCATCCCAGGACACTAAGGGGCAATTTTAGCATGGCCAATCAACGTAACCCGCACATCTTTGGACTGTGGGAGGAAACCAGAGCATCCGGAGGAAACCCACGCAGACACGAGGAGAATGTGCAAACTCCACACAGACAGTGACCCAAGCCAGGAATCGAACCCAGGTCCCTGGAGCTGTGAAGCAGCAGTGCTAACCACTGTGCTACCGTGCCGCCCTTATGAATGCTGGAAAAACTCAGCAGATCTGGCAGCATCTAAGGAGAGAGACCAGAGTTTACATATCAAGTGACAATATAAGAACATAAGAAATAGGAGTAGGAGTATAGTTCGGGTGGCACAGTGGTTAGCACTGCTGCCTCACAGCACCAGGGACCCGGGTTCAATTCTGACCTTGGGTCACTGTGTGGAGTTTGCACGTTCTCCTCATGTCTGCGTGGGTTTTCTCCGGGTGCTCCAGTTTCCTCCCACAATTGAAAGAGATGCGGGTTAGGTTGATTGGCTATGCTAAATTGTCCCTTAGTATCAGGGGGTTAGCAGGGTAAATATGTGGGATTACGGGAATAAGGCCTGGATTGGATTGTGGTCGGTACAGACTTGATGGGCTGAATGGCCTCCTTCACTTCTGTAGGGATTCTATGATTCTATGAAGTCTGCTTGACTTCTTCAGAACTAAAAATAGGAAAAATGTATTGGACGTTATACTGTAGCTGGAAGATATTGCAATAAGATATAGCAAGCTTAGAGCCAGATGGCCTGGTGTGGGAGGCAGGTGGGTGTGTGGGGCGCGTTGGTTTGTGTTGAGACAAAAAAAATGTATGGGAGATATTAAAAAAAAGGAAGAGAATTTGTCACAATCTAAAGTTGTTGAACTCAATACTCAGTCCTGAGAACTGCAACGTACCTAATCAAAAGATGCAGTGCTGGTCCTCCAGCTTGCATTGGGCTTCACTGAAGCATTGCAGCAGGCCAAGGAAGGACATGTCGGCATGAAAACAAGATGTTGAGTTAAAATGGCATTCAACAGGAAAGTGTCTGTGTCTTATCGCTGAGGGAGCAGTGTGTTCTGACCTGTTTCCATTTCTGCCAGTGACCAGAGCAGGAGTGACAATATAAGAACATAAGAAATAGGAGTAGGAATAAGCCATTCAGCCTCCTGAGCTTTTCCCTACCATTCAATAAGACCTTAACTCCACTTTCTTGCCTACCCCTGATCACACTCAACTCCCTTGTACATCAAATTTCTCTAACTTTGGCTTGAATATATATATCAGTGACCCAGCCTCCACTGCTCTCCTTGAAAGAGAATTCCAGAGACTACCAACGCTGTAAAAGGAGAAATTCCTGCTCATCTCTGCCTAAAATGGGAAACGCCTTACTTTGAAACTGTCCCCCTAAATCAAGATTCTCCCACGAGGGGAAACTTTCTCTTAGCATCTAACCTATCTAACCCCTTACATCTTACATGTTTCAATAAGATCACATCTTACATGTTTCAATAAGATCACATCTTACATGTTTCAATAAGATAATTTCTCATTCTTCTAAACTCCAATGAATATAGTCCTGAAATAACATCTCAGAGGCCAGTGTCTCTTCGCCAGATTCACTTTATTTACAAACTCTATTTCATTCATAGAATGCTTCTGGTACACAATCAGAATCAGGAGTGCCAGAAGACAAGACTCTCCCAGTTTTATATACACATGAGACTCCCGATTGAGGTCATAATTGCCTGCCGGATCAGGGACATCTTTTGATGCCTTGGACTTCATACTCCAAGAAGCCAACTTCCAGTGGCTCGTTGAAGTCATTACACCTTCCCCGCCCCCATCAGACTTCCACTCTGTCTATGCCTCTCATAACTTTGTACACCTCTATCAGGTCTCCCCTCATCCTTCGTCTTTCCACACAGACAGTGACCCAAGGCTGGAATCGAACCTGGCCTTGAACCTGGCGCTATGAGGCAGCAGTGCTAACCACTGTGCCACCATGCGGCCCTAACATCTCCTCCAAACGATGGCACCTCCAGTATTGCTTTGGTACTGCAGTGGACTGTCTCTGACCTTGGCGCGATAGAATATTGCACACTGAACCAGTCTGACACTATTGGACTGCACTATGTGCCTGCAGTCTTTCATCTTGGACATCTTACTCGCCTATAGGCACACACATTCAACAGGGGCATAGGGCAATCTACAAAGGTACTGGGTTACATTGTTCTCTAAGTGACTGTGTTCTTGCATTTTGGAACAAAGCCCAGAGTACATTAAATTGAAACATTCAGTTCAAATCACAGTTATAGTTACAATTCTATAATCACTCCCATCAGGAGTAAATGTGGAAAAAGCTTCAATGCATCACTGAAATCAGCCACATGGGACCTGCAGGTCAGAATTGAAAATAATCCTATTTATCAGGTAGTACCTAGTAAGCAGAGACTCGTGGTGTGATTTGAATTTGTTTAGAAATGCCAGAGAAAATGTCTCCATTTAAAAAAGAAATTGCTCTTTATAAGTGGTGGTGCTTTCTTGCAATCTGTGACCCAAGGCTGGAATCGAACCTGGCCTTGAACCTGGCGCTATGAGGCAGCAGTGCTAACCACTGTGCCACCATGCGGCCCTAACATCTCCTCCAAGGAGATGTCCGCTGGGTGTAATGGTGTTTGCACAATGGTCACGTGGGAGTGAATCCACAGGACAGAGCTACCACTGAACTCAACACTGACTGCCATTAAATTGCTGGTCTCAGGTTAGAGAGTCACCAATGTGGCAATAGGAAAAAGCAGCTCCAAGATTGGGGCCAGATTTGAGGGGGCCTAGAGGAACAAAGAGCAGTATAGCACAGGAACAGGCTCTTCGGCCCACCACATCTGTGCCAATACTGATGGCTCTCTAATCTAATATTGTGTGGAGGATAAATAATAATGAGGAGATTTACTTGGGAACATGGCACTTGGGAGCAGGAATAGACACTTCAGCCCTTTGGGCCTACTCTGCCACTCATTAAGATCATGGCTGATCTGGTCACGGTCTCACTTCTACTTTCTTGTCTGTCCCCCGATAGCCCTTGACTCCTTTGTCTGTCGAAAATATAGGAACAAAATATTGGAGTACTTTGCATCTGACAGTGCTGTGTCAGAGCTGGGAGAGATTGAAGGTGACACTTGAAGCAGAAAGTATTCCATTCCACAGCACTAACACTTCTCATCTTGACGAGCACAAAAATGTGTTTCTTTATATAAAGAAGAAAAAACTTTGAAGGAATCACATTAAGTTAGCCGAAGTGGAAATAAATATCTTTCTCTCCTTGGCAAACCGTTTGATAACTAAATAAAATTTACCATTTGAGAATTATTCATCACTTGTGGCAGCGATGGCAGATGTTTCTCTCCATAAGACACCAGAATGCACCAAGCCACTGAGAATTTGTTCAGACAAGTTAATTCAATGTATTTGCAGTCTTACTGTAGTAATTTGCCTTGTCCCACAAGCCCTTTGGCAGCTAAATGGTTCATCAGCAAAGAGCTCACATTCAAGGTTCAATCTCATCAAATGAACAGTAGGGTTGACAACTTTCTCAGTGAGCTCAATCAGGGAGGGAAGAGGATAGAAGCCTACGTGAGTGGAGTGTTTGAAAGAGGCTATAGGAAGGAGCAAAGAGATCAAGAGTAACATGTGGAGATTCAGGAAAGGGTCAGGATGCTTGGGGGCGATACTGCAGTGAAGTATTCAGTGAATAGTCACTGTGAACAGAGGCCTTTCAAATGAGACATTAATCTGAGGCCCCATCTGCTCTCTCAGGTGGATGTCAAAGATAAGTCAGGCAGGGGAGTGATCCCCAATGTCCTGACCCATATTTATCTTTTATTTATCTTAAGAACAGATAGGATCCTGTTGTGCACAAATTGGCTACCACCTTTTTTTTACATTACAACAGCAAAAGCAGTTTGAAAAGTACCATCCCATCAGAGCAGCTCTCTCCTTCCCCAGTACTGGTGCCAATGTCTCATGAATTCTGAGCCAGAGTTCCTCGAGCATCCATCACTTATTACAGATGTGTTCACTAGAACCACAATGGGGTCCACCAGCTCCCACATTATGAACAACACATCGCCTGGCCCTCCATCCCTATTTTATTTAAATAGTTTTTAATTTGCTGTTTTAAAATTTTCAACTGGTTTTTAGCTACTTGATCTGTAAAATATTTCTGCTTATTATCTTTAATCTGAAAGCAACTCAGAATAGGAAATTCAAATAAACAGTTACTTTTCAGCCAATTAAATTACCATTTTCCTGTGACGTCACTCCTGATTGTGTCCCTCCTAGATCTAATCCCGCTGCCCCAGTGGAGGTGTCCCTCGCAGGTCCGGCTGTCTCCGATCCCCAAAGGTGATTTAATTCAAATGCTATTGTTAGACTGTCTCTTGTTGGGGATTGTTATTGTCTGGTAATTGAATGCCATGAATGATACTTGCTACTTTCCACTTATAAGCCCAAGCCTGAATATTGTCCAGTGTCTTGCTGTGTTTGGACTCTTTACTACAACCATAACCACTCGAGTGCCTTTTATTCCATGACATCTTTGTCATTTAATCTCTCCCATCCTCTAGACTATCCCAGAGTATCTGTTTTGTTCTTCCTCTCCCTCCCCCCTCTTTACAGCACATCAATCTATCAGAGTTCCACCCTCCTTCCACTCTGAAGAAGAATCATATTGAACTCAAAACATCGGCAGGATTTTCGGCTTGGGTCCCACCATGGTGGATGCAACAAGTCAGCTAATGTCCATCGACATCTGTAGGATGGGAAGATCCCGCCAATAACTCTGCTTCTCTCTCAACAGGTGCTGCAGACTTGCTGTGTATTTGCCGTGCTTTCTGGTATTATTATCGAAGTCTGATCATGCCAGCTCACAGTTCGAGTACACACAACCAACACTTTGGGAGCAAGAGTTCTCTGGAGATTCAGACACAAACACATACAAGCATGAGTATGGCACTGTCAACTCATATTGTAGTGACAGCTAACTTGTATTTCCCCATGCAAGAGCAGCAGGGATGTGTACCTGGTTATTTTATGATATAAGGTGTGTAGGAAATAGATCTATAGATCTATCTCACAGGAATACTTTATCTTCTTCAGGTATGTACTCCATGTAAGATAAACCAGTTTATTGATTAATGATCAGCATCATCTCTTAGAATGCTTTTCAGCATAACGTCTGCAAAGTGGGGCAAGTGCACAATCATTTTATTCTTTGCACATAAAAATGGGTTTATGTTACAATCCCTGCATCATGCTTCTATTTAACTAGATATTGAAAGAAGGGAGAGAGAACAATTGTACTTGCATTTATCGAGCACTTTTCAACATCTCACACAGTCAATGAAAGTGTATATTGGGCATTAAAGGCATATTCCTTGGTCATAAGAGATGTTAGAGCCAATTATTTAAATGACTAAGGCAAACAGGAAGAAGAAAATCTACTCCAGAATCAGAAAATTTGTAAGAGATGTGCAAGTTATGATAAGTTGCCTAGGCTTCAAGCATGGCCTGTCAAAGCTAGGGAACTGCTTCTCAACATCTGTTCAGTTTGAAACACTGCACTGTACGTGAGACATTCCTACGTTATTGGCAACAGTGTTAATGTTACTGGATCAGTAGTCCAGAGGCTTGGACTAAGGCTCTGGAGATACGAGTTCAAATCCCACCATGATAGCTGGTGGAATTTACATTCAATTGATAAATATGGAATTGAAAACTAGTCTCAGTAATGGTGACCATGAAACTACCTTTGATTGTTGTAAAAATCCATCTGGCTCACCTTTAAGGAAGGAAAACTGCCATCCTTACCCAGTCTAGCCAACATCCATAACCGCCCTCTGAAATGGACAAGAAAGCCACTCAGTTCAAAGGCAATCAGGGATGGGCCACAATTGCTAATCTTATCAGTGATGCCCACATCTCAGGAAAAATAACAAACAAAAACTACCCTAACAGCCTTCCTGAGAACAAGTGCTAACTACTGGCAAAGTCATTGAGCTCAGTTCCCATGGCAACTGGGCTGAATCTGCCCATTCTCATTTCATGTAGAAGCTTAACAGAGTTTCATCCTCTCAATCTGTGCTGGCTTCAAACCCTGGACACAGAAATTAAAGGACAGTTCAAAACAAATTGCAGCCAACAATTCATAGAAATGTTAACTTGGGCACTTTGCTGCTGATATTGATTGGAGGAAGGCCATTAGAACCAAATTAAATTTTTAAAAATGTTTTTATTGAAGGTTTTCCATTTAACCACAAGGCACAACAAATCCCCAAAATCCAACACAGTAGAGTGATCATTACTCCACATGTACGTACAGAAAAGACTGACAGATATTTAGATTATCAGTGATTGTCGTTGGTAATGATTGTACGGATAATGAAAGGGTACCAAACAGGCTGGGGGATTTCAAGATCACAGGATGAAGCCATAAGCATATAACCCCATGGTGCATGCCCTCCTCCACAGGATAACAAACACAGAGTTACACAAGGTAAGAGACCCCCTGTTGGGTAAATACAACCATTCGGGATGTAACTCAATATCCCAGGACCTCCAGGTAACGATAGGATACCCCCAAAAAAAGGGGAGCATCAGGATAACTCCATCGATACAAGATGTGGTATGGCGGTGCACACTCTCATATACAGGAGCAAGTAGACCAAGAAATCTTACACCACGTGAAAACTTATAGTACAACAGACCTCATTCCTCTCCAGTCACATCAGATGGCCCCACCATCACTGGAAAACTTAAGCCCACTTTCCACTGAGGAGACCCCACTGACAAGGAGAAGGAGAATCATCAAGGCACCCATTAGCAAGCTATATTGGAGAGAAATAAAACTCTCCTCCCAACAAGACAAGGGAACCCTCCAGAACCCTCTGGGATGGCACAGTGGTTAGCACTGCTCCCTCACAGGGTCAGGGACTCGGATTTGATTCCTGGTTTGCGTGACTGTCTGTGTGGAGTTTGCACGTTCTCCCCGTGTCTGTGTGGGTTTCCTCCGGGTGCTCTGGTTTCCTCCCACACTCCAAAGATGTGTAGGTTAGGTGGATTGACATGCTAAATTGCCCCTTAGTGTCTGCGGGACTAGCTAGGGTAAATGCATGGGATTGTGGGGATAGGGCCTGGGTGGGATTGTGGTTGGTGCAGACTCGATGGGCTGAATGGCCTCTTTCTGCACTGTAGGATTCTATGATTCTAATAACATATAACAAATCAGAGCCGGTACCAGCACATCACCTACGCAGATAAAGAAAGGAAAACCCAGAGAGAGGGGAACACCATGATTAGCCAATTAGCAAGAATTGGTTTAGCAATGTACACTTTCACAAAAAGAAACTAGAGGAAACAGAACAGCATAACCTCATAAGAAAACAACCCATTCTCCAACCCCCACTCCACCCCCACCTCCGAGTAGCCCAAGTCTCAAGGAGAAAAGTCTGGAAGTCCTGTATAAGATCATTTGGAGGAGGGTGACCTACTGGTCTATCCAGCCTAATCTCCAATTGAAGAAAGACACCAACAATGCTGAACCAAAGCCCTCAGATACAAATTCAGGCCCTGTAGCCAGCATGACACTACATCCCCAGGGGAACCAAGTCTCAAGAAGGAGAGCAGTGCAGAAACCCCCAAGGGGATATCTCAGGGGAAGGCAATCTATTCCCCTGCCCAACATTTCCTCCACCTGATCCAGATAACCAGAGTCACCACTGCCCTAACCTACTCAATATACCCTAATCAGGATCAGCAACGTACCAGAATAGGAGCTGACAGACCAAGGATACTCACACCACTCTTATACTTTGGATAAAGCAAACTACCCCTTGCTCCAGGTGCCCCAGAAACCCTACTTAGACCCCACCATTAACAAGATTCTACCCATTTCCCTCCAGTCAAAGAAACGCTAACAGGATAATATCTCCACCACATATTCTATGAGCCAAATAATCAAGTAACCACAGTCACCACCCATGCAACCAAGTAAATATAAAGGACCAACCCAACAAAGGATATCCAAGGATTAACCGACCATGCCTGGATGTGCATCACTATATACTTCCTGTTAAACAGCAGAGGCGCCAATGACAGATATAAAAAGAACCCAGTCTTCTCCAGGATACATGACCTTGTCTGTATTTTCATAGGAGACAAGTATTGCGATCCCAGTTGATGTTGTAACTCTACAGGAAGACCCCAGAATGGAACCCTGCCTCCAAAGAACACAATTTTTATTTTTTTAAAATCAAACATTGAGGAACAGAGTCACAGGACCACTAATTGGTTTTAACAACAAAGATAAAAACATTTATTAAACATGAAAAATGGATTATAATACAATACTCCTGTCCTCCTCCTTTAGCTTAACCAATAGACATAGATTTTAAGATTAACACAGGATGACAAAGTCCATTTGAAGCTACAATGGTCTAATTAGTACACAAATCTAGTATTTGCAGACTTCTCTCCAGATGATTGTCATATGAGAGGTTCCAAACTCAACTCCTAAAATACGCTTTAAAATCTTCTCTTGTGGTAATACTTAGCTGTTTGCATTCCAAAATCCAGTTCACATTTTCCAAAATATCCAGTTGACCAGAACGTGTGCTCCACTAAGTCCATGCCAGGATTTTGGAGTAACCCTCTCAGGTTCTCCCTGTTACATCAATTCTGATATCCAATCAATATTTTATATTTTGTTTGTAGATGATAGTAAGACATTTCAAACTTTAGGATTAGTTTTAGAAAACTTTTCTCGAGTAAACCTCACCTATTGATTACTTCTCAGCATTGTCTGGTGTCCCTGAATAGAATTCTGTTCTATTTCCCAGTTTCTTCCTTGTTCCTTTTTAACTCCAGACCTTCTGGAAACTTTACTTCATTTCTCTAGCTTCTTAACTAATTGCTCTTTAGATCTTTGGCACTGGCTGTCTGAACCATTACCCCATTGTAGGGTTTTTCCTGTAGCAATGCTAAAAGAGCTGGTTCCTCTTTAGCTCCCCCAGCATAGCTGAATGAGAGTTCTTTACTCCTTCATTGTCTGTCTCCAACTGCCTCCAACTTCCAGTGAAAAACTAAAGAACAAAGAAAATCTATTTGATTTACCTTACAAAGGGCAAGAGTCGATTCATGGTTAACCCAACTTTATTAACAAATCCTTATCATACAAACTCTATACAAAAACAACTCTCAATTCCTACAATAACTTCTTGCTTTCTGCTATCTGTCTGAGGTTTCTGATGCTACCCGTGTCGATGAAGTTGACTGAGCTGTTGGGTCTGATTCTCTGAGCTCTGTCGTCTCTTGAACTCAGGGTCTTCTTTGTGAACGTTGGTCTCACACATCCTCTTTCATCTTCGCTGTAGGTTGCTCTTTCTAGGGGTCGAGTTGAGTCTTTATTGGGGTTGGTTCCAGGTGTCTCTTATTGCCCTATTTGCACCGTTCTGGAAGGTTCTCTGGCTTGCATCCAATGAGATTACTGCGCAGGGGTTGCAACACAAAATGGGATTATTGATTCCATATATAGAAGATGCCAGAGTCCCCTAGGTGTCCATCCTCAGGTGCACGGTGTACGCATAGCCCCTTTCCATAGAAAGTAATGGCAGGAGTCCGAGGTGTCAGAGAATCTGGCCAAAACTGGGGAATACAGAAGTACTGTCCTTATTTGGTAATGGATGAGCACCTCCAGTTCCAGCCTTCAACTTGCCCTTGCTCACCTCTGACTGGGGCCTATGTTTCAAACCCGGCCTGTCTGAATTCCCATCAGGCTGGCCTGTGGAGGCTGTTGAGATTTAACTCAGATTGTCCAATTCTGTGTGGCTCAGGCTGTTGGACACTTGGCCACAGTCCCTCCCCTTGATCCAATGAGCATCAGAGAATAGGATCACACAGCTCCAATCAAGCTCTCCCACAGGCAAATACCAGAGTCTCAGACAGACAACCTAAATCTCTAACCCTCTATATGTAAACATGTTATCTTAAACAGTTTTGTGTCTTTTTCCTGATGGGAGAAGGTGGAAGAGAGTATGTCAGGGGTGCGTGGAGTTCTTAATTATGCTGGCTACTTTTCCGAGACAGCAGGAAGTTTAGACAGTGTCAGTGAGTGGGAGGCTGATTTGAGTGATGATCTGAGCTTCATTCACGGCCCATGAGGACCAGGCAATTCACTTGGATAATGCTCTTTCTGCTGCTACCTACTTAATGGTAAGATAGTAGATAGAGACAGGCTGGTTGTCTTGGGAGGTGAAACAGTGACTGACTATAAGATCCAACAGCTTATTAATTAAAGGAATTCAGACAGTTCAAGTCTCTGTCATGTGACAGTGTGGTTTTAGGTTGACTCATGAAGTCCCAGGTTGAAACCCATTGTATTTTTGAGCAGGTAACAGTCAGGCCATTCCACATTGGAAGTTAGGAGTCACAAACATCACTGACCTCCTGGCTAAATCCGACCCCCAACTTCTGCCCCCCTCCCGACACACCCTACTCCCTTACCCATTTACCTTACCCACATACTTCTCCCTGTGGCTTGTCAAAGTGACTTTGGATATTTAAACTTACTGGAATATGGCAATTATTGCAATAGAAAAGGGGATATGGCTTGGCTTCCCGAAATAATCTGGCCCTGCAAAGGAAAGACTCCGAGAACAGGTACATTCTGCATTTCTGAAGAGGACTGGTTTGGAAGACCAGGCACGAAATGTGGAGCTCCAGTACAAGGAAGTAAACAGGAGCGGAGTGGTAATTCACCAGTGATTCCCACTCCTGGAAAGATTCGACCCATTGTTTCATTAGAAATGACTGCTGGCAACGTCTTTGAAATAGAAGCATTAGGCTTGAAGGAGAAGAGTCCTTTTGTTCCACATGTTTCAAAAACAATTAAAGGGTTATATATTTACAGACCCTAGTCAGAACTCAGTGGTTACCAAGGGAGTTTAACTTTAATTGAAGAGGAAAGTCCTTTCATGTCTCATGTGACCAAGGAGACTCAGTTTTTGTCACTCAGAAAATCGATACTTTAGAACAAAATAATAGAATTCTTGGAAGTCTGTATCTATAAGATATCTTGATCCTTCTCTCCAAAGAAGATACCAGAAAATCTTTTGGAACAATTGACTGCCACATTCATACATAACAGTAACTTTACACTTCAAAAGGAGTTGGCTATGAAGCACTTTGAGAAGCTCTGCAGATGTGAGTGGTGCTGTTAAAGTACTGGCCTTTCTTGCATCTTTCTGCTTAATTCTTAGTAAATTGCAGAATTTAACCGAAACATGGATTAATTGAATTGAAGGTCATTTTAAATTCTGGTGGTTTGTCATTTACATCATGGCATGGTGGTACAGTGGTTAACCCTGTTGCCTCACAACGCCAGGGACCTGGGTTCAATTCCGACCTTGAGTGACAGTGTGGAGTTTGCAGGTTCTCCCCATGTCTGCATGGGCTTTCTCTGGAAGCTGCAGTTTCTTCCCACAGTCCAAAGATGTGCAGTTTAGGTTGATTGGGAATGCTAAATTGCCGCTAATTATCCCAAGATGTATAGGTTAGGGGAATTAGCAGAGTAAAAACGTAGGCTTATGGGGGAAGTCTGGGGAAGATTTGGTGCAGAGTCGATGAGACAAATGGCCTCCTTCAGGAGGGGAAAGTGTGGAGGGGAAGGTGTTTTACACAGTGCGGGGGGGGAAGGTGTTTTTACACAGTGTGGAGGGGAAGGTGTTTTACACAGTGTGGAGGGGAAGGTGTTTTTACACAGTGTGGAAGGGAAGGTGTTTTTACACAGTGTGGAGGGGAAGGTGTTTTACACAGTGTGGAGGGGAAGGTGTTTTTACACAGTGTGGAGGGGAAGGTGTTTTACACAGTGTGGAGGGGAAGGTGTTTCACACAGTGTGGAGGGGAAGGTGTTTTACACAGTGCGGAGGGGAAGGTGTTTTTACACAGTGTGGAGGGGAAGGTGTTTTACACAGTGTGGAGGGGAAGGTGTTTTACACAGTGTGGAGGGGAAGATGTTTTTACACAGTGTGGAAGGGAAGGTGTTTTTACACAGTGTGGAGGGGAAGGTGTTTTACACAGTGTGGAGGGGAAGGTGTTTTACACAGTGTGGAGGGGAAGGTGTTTTACACAGTGTGGAGGGGAAGGTGTTTTACACAGTGTGGAGGGGAAGGTGTTTTACACAGTGCGGAGGGGAACGTGTTTTACACAGTGTGGAGGGGAAGGTGTTTTACACAGTGTGGAGGGGAAGGTGTTTCACACAGTGTGGAGGGGAAGGTGTTTTACACAGTGTGGAGGGGAAGGTGTTTTACACAGTGTGGAGGGGAAGGTGTTTCACACAGTGTGGAGGGGAAGGTGTTTCACACAGTGCGGAGGGGAAGGTGTTTTACACAGTGCGGATGGGAAGGTGTTTTACACAGTGTGGAGGGGAAGGTGTTTTACACAGTGTGGAGGGGAAGGTGTTTTTACACAGTGTGGAGGGGAAGGTGTTTTACACAGTGTGGAGGGGAAGGTGTTTTACACAGTGTGGAGGGGAAGGTGTTTTACACAGTGTGGAGGGGAAGGTGTTTCACACAGTGTGGACGGGAAGGTGTTTTTACACAGTGTGGCGGGGAAGGTGTTTTACACAGTGTGGAGGGGAAGGTGTTTTACACAGTGTGGAGGGGAAGGTGTTTTACACAGTGTGGAGGGGAAGGTGTTTTTACACAGTGTGGCGGGGAAGGTGTTTTACACAGTGTGGAGGGGAAGGTGTTTTTACACAGAGTGGAGGGGAAGGTGTTTTACACAGTGTGGCGGGGAAGGTGTTTTACACAGTGTGGAGGGGAAGGTGTTTTTACACAGTGTGGAGGGGAAGGTGTTTTTACACAGTGTGGAGGGGAAGGTGTTTTACACAGTGTGGAGGGGAAGGTGTTTTACACAGTGTGGAGGGGAAGGTGTTTTTACACAGTGTGGAGGGGAAGGTGTTTTACACAGTGCGGAGGGGAAGGTGTTTCACACAGTGTGGAGGGGAAGGTGTTTTTACACAGTGTGGAGGGGAAGGTGTTTTACACAGTGTGGAGGGGAAGGTGTTTTACACAGTGTGGAGGGGAAGGTGTTTTACACAGTGTGGAGGGGAAGGTGTTTTACACAGTGTGGAGGGGAAGGTGATTTTACACAGTGTGGAGGGGAAGGTGTTTTACACAGTGTGAAGGGGAAGGTGTTTTTACACAGTGTGGAGGGGAAGGTGTTTTACACAGTGCGGAGGGGAAGGTGTTTCACACAGTGTGGAGGGGAAGGTGTTTTTACACAGTGTGGAGGGGAAGGTGTTTTACACAGTGTGGAGGGGAAGGTGTTTTACACAGTGTGGAGGGGAAGGTGATTTACACAGTGTGGAGGGGAAGGTGTTTTACACAGTGTGGAGGGGAAGGTGTTTTTACACAGTGTGGAGGGGAAGGTGTTTTACACAGTGTGGAGGGGAAGGTGTTTTACACAGTGTGGAGGGGAAGGTGTTTCACACAGTGTGGAGGGGAAGGTGTTTTACACAGTGTGGAGGGGAAGGTGTTTTACACAGTGTGGAGGGGAAGGTGTTTTACACAGTGTGGAGGGGAAGGTGTTTTACACAGTGTGGAGGGGAAGGTGTTTTACACAGTGTGGAGGGGAAGGTGTTTTTACACAGTGTGGAGGGGAAGGTGTTTCACACAGTGTGGAGGGGAAGGTGTTTTACACAGTGTGGAGGGGAAGGTGTTTTACACAGTGTGGAGGGGAAGGTGTTTTACACAGTGTGGAGGGGAAGGTGTTTTACACAGTGTGGAGGGGAAGGTGTTTTACACAGTGTGGATGGGAAGGTGTTTTACACAGTGTGGAGGGGAAGGTGTTTTTACACAGTGTGGAGGGGAAGGTGTTTCACACAGTGTGGAGGGGAAGGTGTTTCACACAGTGTGGAGGGGAAGGTGTTTTACACAGTGTGGAGGGGAAGGTGTTTTACACAGTGTGGAGGGGAAGGTGTTTTACACAGTGTGGGGGGGAAGGTGTTTTACACAGTGTGGGGGGGGAAGGTGTTTTTACAGAGTGTGGAGGGGAAGGTGTTTTACACAGTGTGGAGGGGAAGGTGTTTTACACAGTGTGGGGGGGGAAGGTGTTTTTACAGAGTGTGGAGGGGAAGGTGTTTTTACACAGTGTGGAGGGGAAGGTGTTTCACACAGTGCGGAGGGGAAGGTGTTTTACACAGTGTGGAGGGGAAGGTGTTTTACACAGTGTGTAGGGGAAGGTGTTTTACACAGTGTGGAGGGGAAGGTGTTTTTACACAGTGTGGAGGGGAAGGTGTTTCACACAGTGCGGAGGGGAAGGTGTTTTACACAGTGTGGAGGGGAAGGTGTTTTACACAGTGTGGAGGGGAAGGTGTTTTACACAGTGCGGGGGGGAAGGTGTTTCACACAGTGTCGGGGGGAAGGTGTTTTTACACAGTGCGGAGGGGAAGGTGTTTTACACAGTGTGGAGGGGAAGGTGTTTTAAACAGTGTGGAGGGGAAGGTGTTTTACACAGTGCGGAGGGGATGGTGTTTTACATAGTGTGGAGGGGAAGGTGTTTTCCACAGTGTGGAGGGGAAGGTGTTTTACACAGTGTGGAGGGGAAGGTGTTTTAAACAGTGTGGAGGGGAAGGTGTTTCACACAGTGTGGAGGGGAAGGTGTTTTACACAGTGTGGAGGGGAAGGTGTTTTACACAGTGTGGAGGGGAAGGTGTTTTACACAGTGTGGAGGGGAAGGTGTTTTACACAGTGTGGAGGGGAAGGTGTTTCACACAGTGTGGAGGGGAAGGTGTTTCACACAGTGTGGAGGGGAAGGTGTTTTACACAGTGTGGAGGGGAAGGTGTTTTACACATTGTGGAGGGGAAGGTGTTTTTACACAGTGTGGAGGGGAAGGTGTTTTACACAGTGTGGAGGGGAAGGTGTTTTACACAGTGTGGAGGGGAAGGTGTTTTACACAGTGTGGAGGGGAAGGTGTTTTACACAGTGTGGAGGGGAAGGTGTTTTACAAAGTGTGGGGGGGAAGGTGTTTTACACAGTGTGGGGGGGGAAGGTGTTTTTACACAGTGCGGAGGGGAAGGTGTTTTACACAGTGTGGAGGGGAAGGTGTTTTACACAGTGTGGAGGGGAAGGTGTTTTTACACAGTGTGGAGGGGAAGGTGTTTTACACAGTGTGGGGGGGGAAGGTGTTTTTACACAGTGTGGAGCGGAAGGTGTTTTACACAGTGTGGAGGGGAAGGTGTTTCACACAGTGTGGAGGGGAAGGTGTTTTACACAGTGTGGAGGGGAAGGTGTTTTTAGACAGTGTGGAGGGGAAGGTGTTTTACACAGTGTGGAGGGGAAGGTGTTTCACACAGTGCGGAGGGGAAGGTGTTTTACACAGTGTCGGGGGGAAGGTGTTTTTACACAGTGCGGAGGGGAAGGTGTTTTACACAGTGTGGAGGGGAAGGTGTTTTACACAGTGCGGAGGGGATGGTGTTTTACACAGTGTGGAGGGGAAGGTGTTTTACACAGTGTGGAGGGGAAGGTGTTTTACACAGTGTGGAGGGGAAGGTGTTTTACACAGTGTGGAGGGGAAGGTGTTTCACACAGTGTGGAGGGGAAGGTGTTTTACACAGTGTGGAGGGGAAGGTGTTTTACACAGTGTGGAGGGGAAGGTGTTTTACACAGTGTGGAGGGGAAGGTGTTTTACACAGTGTGGAGGGGAAGGTGTTTTACACAGAGTGGAGGGGAAGGTGTTTTTACACAGTGTGGAGGGGAAGGTGTTTTACACAGTGCGGAGGGGAAGGTGTTTCACACTGTGGAGGGGAAGGTGTTTTTACACAGTGTGGAGGGGAAGGTGTTTTACACAGTGTGGAGGGGAAGGTGTTTTACACAGTGTGGAGGGGAAGGTGTTTTACACAGTGTGGAGGGGAAGGTGTTTTACACAGTGTGGAGGGGAAGGTGTTTTTACACAGTGTGGAGGGGAAGGTGTTTTACACAGTGTGGAGGGGAAGGTGTTTTACACAGTGCGGAGGGGAAGGTGTTTCACAGAGTGTGGAGGGGAAGGTGTTTTTACACAGTGTGGAGGGGAAGGTGTTTTACACAGTGTGGAGGGGAAGGTGTTTTACACAGTGTGGAGGGGAAGGTGTTTTACACAGTGTGGAGGGGAAGGTGTTTTACACAGTGTGGAGGGGAAGGTGTTTTTACACAGTGTGGAGGGGAAGGTGTTTTACACAGTGTGGAGGGGAAGGTGTTTTACACAGTGTGGAGGGGAAGGTGTTTCACACAGTGTGGAGGGGAAGGTGTTTCACACAGTGTGGAGGGGAAGGTGTTTTACACAGTGTGGAGGGGAAGGTGTTTTACACAGTGTGGAGGGGAAGGTGTTTTACACAGTGTGGAGGGGAAGGTGTTTTACACAGTGTGGAGGGGAAGGTGTTTTTACACAGTGTGGAGGGGAAGGTGTTTTACACAGTGTGGAGGGGAAGGTGTTTTACACAGTGTGGAGGGGAAGGTGTTTCACACAGTGTGGAGGGGAAGGTGTTTCACACAGTGTGGAGGGGAAGGTGTTTTACACAGTGTGGAGGGGAAGGTGTTTTACACAGTGTGGAGGGGAAGGTGTTTTACACAGTGTGGAGGGGAAGGTGTTTTACACAGTGTGGAGGGGAAGGTGTTTTACACAGTGTGGAGGGGAAGGTGTTTTTACACAGTGTGGAGGGGAAGGTGTTTCACACAGTGTGGAGGGGAAGGTGTTTTACACAGTGTGGAGGGGAAGGTGTTTTACACAGTGTGGAGGGGAAGGTGTTTTACACAGTGTGGAGGGGAAGGTGTTTTACACAGTGTGGACGGGAAGGTGTTTTACACAGTGTGGAGGGGAAGGTGTTTTTACACAGTGTGGAGGGGAAGGTGTTTCACACAGTGTGGAGGGGAAGGTGTTTCACACAGTGTGGAGGGGAAGGTGTTTTACACAGTGTGGAGGGGAAGGTGTTTTACACAGTGTGGAGGGGAAGGTGTTTTACACAGTGTGGGGGGGAAGGTGTTTTACACAGTGTGGGGGGGGAAGGTGTTTTTACACAGTGTGGAGGGGAAGGTGTTTTACACAGTGTGGAGAGGAAGGTGTTTTACACAGTGTGGAGGGGAAGGTGTTTTTACACAGTGTGGAGGGGAAGGTGTTTTACACAGTGTGGGGGGGGAAGGTGTTTTTACACAGTGTGGAGGGGAAGGTGTTTTACACAGTGTGGAGGGGAAGGTGTTTTACACAGTGTGGAGGGGAAGGTGTTTTACACAGTGTGGAGGGGAATGTGTTTTTACACAGTGTGGAGGGGAAGGTGTTTTACACAGTGTGGAGGGGAAGGTGTTTCACACAGTGTGGAGGGGAAGGTGTTTTACAAAGTGTGGAGGGGAAGGTGTTTTACACAGTGTGGAGGGGAAGGTGTTTTACACAGTGTGGGGGGGAAGGTGTTTTACACAGTGTGGAGGGGAAGGTGTTTTACACAGTGCGGAGGGGAAGGTGTTTTACAAATTGTGGAGGGGAAGGTGTTTTACACAGTGTGGAGGGGAAGGTGTTTTTACACAGTGTGGAGGGGAAGGTGTTTCACACAGTGTGGAGGGGAAGGTGTTTTACACAGTGTGGAGGGGAAGGTGTTTCACACAGTGTGGAGGGGAAGGTGTTTTACACAGTGTGGAGGGGAAGGTGTTTTACACAGTGTGGAGGGGAAGGTGTTTTACACAGTGTGGAGGGGAAGGTGTTTTTACACAGTGTGGAGGGGAAGGTGTTTTACACAGTGCGGAGGGGAAGGTGTTTCACACAGTGTGGAGGGGAAGGTGTTTTTACACAGTGTGGAGGGGAAGGTGTTTTACACAGTGTGGAGGGGAAGGTGTTTTACACAGTGTGGAGGGGAAGGTGTTTTACACAGTGTGGAGGGGAAGGTGTTTTACACAGTGTGGAGGGGAAGGTGTTTTTACACAGTGTGGAGGGGAAGGTGTTTTACACAGTGTGGAGGGGAAGGTGTTTTACACAGTGTGGAGGGGAAGGTGTTTTTACACAGTGTGGAGGGGAAGGTGTTTTACACAGTGCGGAGGGGAAGGTGTTACAAACAGTGTGGAGGGGAAGGTGTTTTTACACAGTGTGGAGGGGAAGGTGTTTGACACAGTGTGGAGGGGAAGGTGTTTTACACAGTGTGGAGGGGAAGGTGTTTTACACAGTGTGGAGGGGAAGGTGTTTTACACAGTGTGGAGGGGAAGGTGTTTTTACACAGTGTGGAGGGGAAGGTGTTTTACACAGTGTGGAGGGGAAGGTGTTTTACACAGTGTGGAGGGGAAGGTGTTTTACACAGTGTGGAGGGGAAGGTGTTTCACACAGTGTGGAGGGGAAGGTGTTTTACACAGTGTGGAGGGGAAGGTGTTTCACACAGTGTGGAGGGGAAGGTGTTTTACAAAGTGTGGAGGGGAAGGTGTTTTACACAGTGCGGAGGGGAAGGTGTTTCACACAGTGTGGAGGGGAAGGTGTTTTTACACAGTGTGGAGGGGAAGGTGTTTTACACAGTGTGGAGGGGAAGGTGTTTTACACAGTGTGGAGGGGAAGGTGTTTTACACAGTGTGGAGGGGAAGGTGTTTTACACAGTGTGGAGGGGAAGGTGTTTTACACAGTGTGGAGGGGAAGGTGTTTTACACAGTGTGGAGGGGAAGGTGTTTTTACACAGTGTGGAGGGGAAGGTGTTTCACACAGTGTGGAGGGGAAGGTGTTTTACACAGTGTGGAGGGGAAGGTGTTTTACACAGTGTGGAGGGGAAGGTGTTTTACACAGTGTGGAGGGGAAGGTGTTTTACACAGTGTGGACGGGAAGGTGTTTTACACAGTGTGGAGGGGAAGGTGTTTTTACACAGTGTGGAGGGGAAGGTGTTTCACACAGTGTGGAGGGGAAGGTGTTTCACACAGTGTGGAGGGGAAGGTGTTTTACACAGTGTGGAGGGGAAGGTGTTTTACACAGTGTGGAGGGGAAGGTGTTTTACACAGTGTGGGGGGGAAGGTGTTTTACACAGTGTGGGGGGGGGAAGGTGTTTTTACACAGTGTGGAGGGGAAGGTGTTTTACACAGTGTGGAGGGGAAGGTGTTTTACACAGTGTGGAGGGGAAGGTGTTTTTACACAGTGTGGAGGGGAAGGTGTTTTACACAGTGTGGGGGGGGAAGGTGTTTTTACACAGTGTGGAGGGGAAGGTGTTTTACACAGTGTGGAGGGGAAGGTGTTTTACACAGTGTGGAGGGGAAGGTGTTTTACACAGTGTGGAGGGGAAGGTGTTTTTACACAGTGTGGAGGGGAAGGTGTTTTACACAGTGTGGAGGGGAAGGTGTTTCACACAGTGTGGAGGGGAAGGTGTTTTACAAAGTGTGGAGGGGAAGGTGTTTTACACAGTGTGGAGGGGAAGGTGTTTTACACAGTGTGGGGGGGGAAGGTGTTTTACACAGTGTGGAGGGGAAGGTGTTTTACACAGTGTGGAGGGGAAGGTGTTTTTACACAGTGTGGAGGGGAAGGTGTTTTACACAGTGCGGAGGGGAAGGTGTTTTACACAGTGTGTAGGGGAAGGTGTTTTACACAGTGTGGAGGGGAAGGTGTTTTTACACAGTGTGGAGGGGAAGGTGTTTCACACAGTGCGGAGGGGAAGGTGTTTTACACAGTGTGGAGGGGAAGGTGTTTTACACAGTGTGGAGGGGAAGGTGTTTTACACAGTGCGGGGGGGAAGGTGTTTTACACAGTGTCGGGGGGAAGGTGTTTTTACACAGTGCGGAGGGGAAGGTGTTTTACACAGTGTGGAGGGGAAGGTGTTTTACACAGTGTGGAGGGGAAGGTGTTTTACACAGTGCGGAGGGGATGGTGTTTTACACAGTGTGGAGGGGAAGGTGTTTTCCACAGTGTGGAGGGGAAGGTGTTTTACACAGTGTGGAGGGGAAGGTGTTTTACACAGTGTGGAGGGGAAGGTGTTTCACACAGTGTGGAGGGGAAGATGTTTTACACAGTGTGGAGGGGAAGGTGTTTTACACAGTGTGGAGGGGAAGGTGTTTTACACAGTGTGGAGGGGAAGGTGTTTTACACAGTGTGGAGGGGAAGGTGTTTTACACAGTGTGGAGGGGAAGGTGTTTCACACAGTGTGGAGGGGAAGGTGTTTCACACAGTGTGGAGGGGAAGGTGTTTTACACAGTGTGGAGGGGAAGGTGTTTTACACAGTGTGGAGGGGAAGGTGTTTTACACAGTGTGGAGGGGAAGGTGTTTTACAAAGTGTGGGGGGGAAGGTGTTTTACACAGTGTGGGGGGGGAAGGTGTTTTTACACAGTGCGGAGGGGAAGGTGTTTTACACAGTGTGGAGGGGAAGGTGTTTTACACAGTGTGGAGGGGAAGGTGTTTTTACACAGTGTGGAGGGGAAGGTGTTTTACACAGTGTGGGGGGGGAAGGTGTTTTTACACAGTGTGGAGGGGAAGGTGTTTTACACAGTGTGGAGGGGAAGGTGTTTCACACAGTGTGGAGGGGAAGGTGTTTTACACAGTGTGGAGGGGAAGGTGTTTTTAGACAGTGTGGAGGGGAAGGTGTTTTACACAGTGTGGAGGGGAAGGTGTTTCACACAGTGCGGAGGGGAAGGTGTTTTACACAGTGTCGGGGGGAAGGTGTTTTTACACAGTGCGGAGGGGAAGGTGTTTTACACAGTGTGGAGGGGAAGGTGTTTTACACAGTGCGGAGGGGATGGTGTTTTACACAGTGTGGAGGGGAAGGTGTTTTACACAGTGTGGAGGGGAAGGTGTTTTACACAGTGTGGAGGGGAAGGTGTTTTACACAGTGTGGAGGGGAAGGTGTTTCACACAGTGTGGAGGGGAAGGTGTTTTACGCAGTGTGGAGGGGAAGGTGTTTTACACAGTGTGGAGGGGAAGGTGTTTTACACAGTGCGGAGGGGAAGGTGTTTTACACAGTGTGGAGGGGAAGGTGTTTTACACAGTGTGGAGGGGAAGGTGTTTTACACAGTGTGGAGGGGAAGGTGTTTTACACAGTGTGGAGGGGAAGGTGATTTACACAGTGTGGAGGGGAAGGTGTTTTACACAGTGTGGAGGGGAAGGTGTTTTACACAGTGTGGAGGGGAAGGTGTTTTACACAGTGTGGAGGGGAAGGTGTTTTACACAGTGTGGAGGGGAAGGTGTTTTACACAGTGTGGAGGGGAAGGTGTTTCACACAGTGTGGAGGGGAAGGTGTTTGACACAGTGTGGAGGGGATGGTGTTTTACACAGTGTGGAGGGGAAGGTGTTTCACACAGAGTGGAGGGGAAGGTGTTTTACACAGTGTGGAGGGGAAGGTGTGTTACACAGTGTGGAGGGGAAGGTGTTTTACACAGTGTGGAGGGGAAGGTGTTTCACACAGTGTGGAGGGGAAGGTGTTTTACACAGTGTGGAGGGGAAGGTGTTTCACACAGTGCGGAGGGGACGGTGTTTCACACAGTGTGGAGGGGAAGGTGTTTTTACACAGTGTGGAGGGGAAGGTGTTTTACACAGTGTGGAGGGGAAGGTGTTTTACACAGTGTGGAGGGGAAGGTGTTTTACACAGTGTGGACGGGAAGGTGTTTTTACACAGTGTGGAGGGGAAGTTGTTTTTACACAGTGTGGAGGGGAAGGTGTTTTACACAGTGTGGAGGGGAAGGTGTTTTACACAGTGTGGAGGGGAAGGTGTTTTACACAGTGTGGAGGGGAAGGTGTTTCACACAGTGTGGAGTGGAAGGTGTTTTACACAGTGTGGAGGGGAAGGTGTTTTACACAGTGTGGAGGGGAAGGTGTTTTACACAGTGTGGAGGGGAAGGTGTTTTACACAGTGTGGAGGGGAAGGTGTTTTACACAGTGTGGAGGGGAAGGTGTTTCACACAGTGTGGAGGGGAAGGTGTTTCACACAGTGTGGAGGGGAAGGTGTTTTACACAGTGTGGAGGGGAAGGTGTTTTACACATTGTGGAGGGGAAGGTGTTTTTACACAGTGTGGAGGGGAAGGTGTTTTATACAGTGTGGAGGGGAAGGTGTTTTACACAGTGTGGAGGGGAAGGTGTTTTACACAGTGTGGAGGGGAAGGTGTTTTTACACAGTGTGGAGGGGAAGGTGTTTTACACAGTGTGGAGGGGAAGGTGTTTTTACACAGTGTGGAGGGGAAGGTGTTTTTACACAGTGTGGAGGGGAAGGTGTTTTACACAGTGTGGAGGGGAAGGTGTTTTACACAGTGTGGAGGGGAAGGTGTTTTACACAGTGTGGAGGGGAAGGTGTTTTACACAGTGTGGAGGGGAAGGTGTTTTACACAGTGTGGAGGGGAAGGTGTTTTACACAGTGTGGAGGGGAAGGTGTTTCACACAGTGTGGAGGGGAAGGTGTTTCACACAGTGTGGAGGGGAAGGTGTTTTACACAGTGTGGAGGGGAAGGTGTTTTACACATTGTGGAGGGGAAGGTGTTTTTACACAGTGTGGAGGGGAAGGTGTTTTTCACAGTGTGGAGGGGAAGGTGTTTTACACAGTGTGGAGGGGAAGGTGTTTTACACAGTGTGGAGGGGAAGGTGTTTTTACACAGTGTGGAGGGGAAGGTGTTTTACACAGTGTGGAGGGGAAGGTGTTTTTACACAGTGTGGAGGGGAAGGTGTTTTTACACAGTGTGGAGGGGAAGGTGTTTTACACAGTGCGGAGGGGAAGGTGTTTTACACAGTGTGGAGGGGAAGGTGTTTTACACAGTGTGGAGGGGAAGGTGTTTTACACAGTGCGGGGGGGAAGGTGTTTTACACAGTGTCGGGGGGAAGGTGTTTTTACACAGTGTGGAGGGGAAGGTGTTTTACACAGTGTGGAGGGGAAGGTGTTTTTACACAGTGTGGAGGGGAAGGTGTTTTACACAGTGTGGAGGGGAAGGTGTTTTACACAGTGTGGAGGGGAAGGTGTTTTACACAGTGTGGAGGGGAAGGTGTTTCACACAGTGTGGAGGGGAAGGTGTTTTACACAGTGTGGAGGGGAAGGTGTTTCACACAGTGTGGAGGGGAAGGTGTTTCACACAGTGCGGAGGGGAAGGTGTTTTACACAGTGTGGAGGGGAAGGTGTTTTACACAGTGTGGAGGGGAAGGTGTTTTACACAGTGCGGGGGGGAAGGTGTTTTACACAGTGTCGGGGGGAAGGTGTTTTTACACAGTGTGGAGGGGAAGGTGTTTTACACAGTGTGGAGGGGAAGGTGTTTTACACAGTGTGGAGGGGAAGGTGTTTTACACAGTGTGGAGGGGAAGGTGTTTTACACAGTGTGGAGGGGAAGGTGTTTTACACAGTGTGGAGGGGAAGGTGTTTTACACAGTGTGGAGGGGAAGGTGTTTCACACAGTGTGGAGGGGAAGGTGTTTTACACAGTGTGGAGGGGAAGGTGTTTTACACAGTGTGGAGGGGAAGGTGTTTTACACAGTGTGGAGGGGAAGGTGTTTTTACACAGTGTGGAGGGGAAGGTGTTTTTACACAGTGTGGAGGGGAAGGTGTTTTACACAGTGTGGAGGGGAAGGTGTTTTTACACAGTGCGGAGGGGAAGTTGTTTTACACAGTGTGGAGGGGAAGGTGTTTTACACAGTGTGGAGGGGAAGGTGTTTCACACAGTGTGGAGGGGAAGGTGTTTTTACACAGTGTGGAGGGGAAGGTGTTTTACACAGTGTGGAGGGGAAGGTGTTTTACACAGTGTGGAGGGGAAGGTGTTTTACACAGTGTGGAGGGGAAGGTGTTTTTACACAGTGCGGAGGGGAAGTTGTTTTACACAGTGTGGAGGGGAAGGTGTTTTACACAGTGTGGAGGGGAAGGTGTTTCACACAGTGTGGAGGGGAAGGTGTTTCACACAGTGTGGAGGGGAAGGTGTTTTACACAGTGTGGAGGGGAAGGTGTTTTACACAGTGTGGAGGGGAAGGTGTTTTACACAGTGTGGAGGGGTAGGTGTTTTACACAGTGTGGAGGGGAAGGTGTTTTACACAGTGTGGAGGGGAAGGTGTTTTTACACAGTGTGGAGGGGAAGGTGTTTCACACAGTGTGGAGGGGAAGGTGTTTTACACAGTGTGGAGGGGAAGGTGTTTTACACAGTGTGGAGGGGAAGGTGTTTTACACAGTGTGGAGGGGAAGGTGTTTTACACAGTGTGGACGGGAAGGTGTTTTACACAGTGTGGAGGGGAAGGTGTTTTTACACAGTGTGGAGGGGAAGGTGTTTCACATAGTGTGGAGGGGAAGGTGTTTCACACAGTGTGGAGGGGAAGGTGTTTTACACAGTGTGGAGGGGAAGGTGTTTTACACAGTGTGGAGGGGAAGGTGTTTTACACAGTGTGGGGGGGAAGGTGTTTGACACAGTGTGGGGGGGGGAAGGTGTTTTTACACAGTGTGGAGGGGAAGGTGTTTTACACAGTGTGGAGGGGAAGGTGTTTTACACAGTGTGGAGGGGAAGGTGTTTTTACACAGTGTGGAGGGGAAGGTGTTTTACACAGTGTGGGGGGGGAAGGTGTTTTTACACAGTGTGGAGGGGAAGGTGTTTTACACAGTGTGGAGGGGAAGGTGTTTTACACAGTGTGGAGGGGAAGGTGTTTTTACACAGTGTGGAGGGGAAGGTGTTTTACACAGTGTGGGGGGGGAAGGTGTTTTTACACAGTGTGGAGGGGAAGGTGTTTTACACAGTGTGGAGGGGAAGGTGTTTTACACAGTGTGGAGGGGAAGGTGTTTTTACACAGTGTGGAGGGGAAGGTGTTTTACACAGTGTGGAGGGGAAGGTGTTTCACACAGTGTGGAGGGGAAGGTGTTTTACAAAGTGTGGAGGGGAAGGTGTTTTACACAGTGTGGAGGGGAAGGTGTTTTACACAGTGTGGGGGGGAAGGTGTTTTACACAGTGTGGAGGGGAAGGTGTTTTACACAGTGCGGAGGGGAAGGTGTTTTACAAATTGTGGAGGGGAAGGTGTTTTACACAGTGTGGAGGGGAAGGTGTTTTTACACAGTGTGGAGGGGAAGGTGTTTCACACAGTGCGGAGGGGAAGGTGTTTTACACAGTGTGGAGGGGAAGGTGTTTTACACAGTGTGTAGGGGAAGGTGTTTTACACAGTGTGGAGGGGAAGGTGTTTTTACACAGTGTGGAGGGGAAGGTGTTTCACACAGTGCGGAGGGGAAGGTGTTTTACACAGTGTGGAGGGGAAGGTGTTTTACACAGTGTGGAGGGGAAGGTGTTTTACACAGTGTGGAGGGGAAGGTGTTTTACACAGTGTGGAGGGGAAGGTGTTTCACACAGTGTGGAGGGGAAGGTGTTTTACACAGTGTGGAGGGGAAGGTGTTTCACACAGTGTGGAGGGGAAGGTGTTTTACACAGTGTGGAGGGGAAGGTGTTTTACACAGTGTGGAGGGGAAGGTGTTTTACACAGTGTGGAGGGGAAGGTGTTTTACACAGTGTGGAGGGGAAGGTGTTTTACACAGTGTGGAGGGGAAGGTGTTTTACACAGTGTGGAGGGGAAGGTGTTTTACACAGTGTGGAGGGGAAGGTGTTTTTACACAGTGTGGAGGGGAAGGTGTTTTACACAGTGTGGAGGGGAAGGTGTTTCACACAGTGTGGAGGGGAAGGTGATTTACAAAGTGTGGAGGGGAAGGTGTTTTACACAGTGTGGAGGGGAAGGTGTTTTACACAGTGTGGAGGGGAAGGTGTTTTACACAGTGTGGAGGGGAAGGTGTTTTACACAGTGTGGAGGGGAAGGTGTTTTACACAGTGCGGAGGGGAAGGTGTTTTACAAATTGTGGAGGGGAAGGTGTTTTACACAGTGTGGAGGGGAAGGTGTTTTACACAGTGTGGAGGGGAAGGTGTTTCACACAGTGCGGAGGGGAAGGTGTTTTACACAGTGTGGAGGGGAAGGTGTTTTACACAGTGTGTAGGGGAAGGTGTTTTACACAGTGTGGAGGGGAAGTGTTTTTACACAGTGTGGAGGGGAAGGTGTTTCACACAGTGCGGAGGGGAAGGTGTTTTACGCAATGTGGAGGGGAAGGTGTTTTACACAGTGTGGAGGGGAAGGTGTTTTACACAGTGCGGGGGGGAAGGTGTTTTACACAGTGTCGGGGGGAAGGTGTTTTTACACAGTGCGGAGGGGAAGGTGTTTTACACAGTGTGGAGGGGAAGGTGTTTTACACAGTGTGGAGGGGAAGGTGTTTTACACAGTGCGGAGGGGATGGTGTTTTACACAGTGTGGAGGGGAAGGTGTTTTCCACAGTGTGGAGGGGAAGGTGTTTTACACAGTGTGGAGGGGAAGGTGTTTTACACAGTGTGGAGGGGAAGGTGTTTCACACAGTGTGGAGGGGAAGGTGTTTTACACAGTGTGGAGGGGAAGGTGTTTCACACAGTGTGGAGGGGAAGGTGTTTTACACAGTGTGGAGGGGAAGGTGTTTTACACAGTGTGGAGGGGAAGGTGTTTTACACAGTGTGGAGGGGAAGGTGTTTTACACAGTGTGGAGGGGAAGGTGTTTCACACAGTGTGGAGGGGAAGGTGTTTCACACAGTGTGGAGGGGAAGGTGTTTTACACAGTGTGGAGGGGAAGGTGTTTTACACATTGTGGAGGGGAAGGTGTTTTTACACAGTGTGGAGGGGAAGGTGTTTTACACAGTGTGGAGGGGAAGGTGTTTTACACAGTGTGGAGGGGAAGGTGTTTTACACAGTGTGGAGGGGAAGGTGTTTTACACAGTGTGGAGGGGAAGGTGTTTTACAAAGTGTGGGGGGGAAGCTGTTTTACACAGTGTGGGGGGGGGAAGGTGTTTTTACACAGTGCGGAGGGGAAGGTGTTTTACACAGTGTGGAGGGGAAGGTGTTTTACACAGTGTGGAGGGGAAGGTGTTTTTACACAGTGTGGAGGGGAAGGTGTTTTACACAGTGTGGGGGGGGAAGGTGTTTTTACACAGTGTGGAGGGGAAGGTGTTTTACACAGTGTGGAGGGGAAGGTGTTTCACACAGTGTGGAGGGGAAGGTGTTTTACACAGTGTGGAGGGGAAGGTGTTTTTAGACAGTGTGCAGGGGAAGGTGTTTTACACAGTGTGGAGGGGAAGGTCTTTCACACAGTGTGGAGGGGAAGGTGTTTTACACAGTGTGGAGGGGAAGGTGTTTTACACAGTGTGGAGGGGAAGGTGTTTTACACAGTGTGGGGGGGAAGGTGTTTTACACAGTGTGGAGGGGAAGGTGTTTTACACAGTGCGGAGGGGAAGGTGTTTTACACAGTGTGGAGGGGAAGGTGTTTTACACAGTGTGGAGGGGAAGGTGTTTTTACACAGTGTGGAGGGGAAGGTGTTTCACACAGTGCGGAGGGGAAGGTGTTTTACACAGTGTGGAGGGGAAGGTGTTTTACACAGTGTGGAGGGGAAGGTGTTTTATACAGTGTGGAGGGGAAGGTGTTTTTACACAGTGTGGAGGGGAAGGGGTTTCACACAGTGCGGAGGGAAAGGTGTTTTACACAGTGTGGAGGGGAAGGTGTTTTACACAGTGTGGAGGGGAAGGTGTTTTACACAGTGCGGGGGGGAAGGTGTTTTACACAGTGTCGGGGGGAAGGTGTTTTTACACAGTGCGGAGGGGAAGGTGTTTTACACAGTGTGGAGGGGAAGGTGTTTTACACAGTGCGGAGGGGATGGTGTTTTACACAGTGTGGAGGGGAAGGTGTTTCACACAGTGTGGAGGGGAAGGTGTTTTTACACAGTGTGGAGGGGAAGGTGTTTTACACAGTGTGGAGGGGAAGGTGTTTCACACAGTGTGGAGGAGAAGGTGTTTTACACAGTGTGGAGGGGAAGGTGTTTTACACAGTGTGGAGGGGAAGGTGTTTTACACAGTGCGGAGGGGAAGGTGTTTTACACAGTGTGGAGGGGAAGGTGTTTTACACAGTGTGGAGGGGAAGGTGTTTTACACAGTGTGGAGGGGAAGGTGTTTTACACAGTGTGGAGGGGAAGGTGTTTTACACAGTGTGGAGGGGAAGGTGTTTTACACAGTGTGGAGGGGAAGGTGTTTTACACAGTGTGGAGGGGAAGGTGTTTTACACAGTGTGGAGGGGAAGGTGTTTTACACAGTGTGGAGGGGAAGGTGTTTTACACAGTGTGGAGGGGAAGGTGTTTCACACAGTGTGGAGGGGAAGGTGTTTTACACAGTGTGGAGGGGATGGTGTTTTACACAGTGTGGAGGGGAAGGTGTTTCACACAGAGTGGAGGGGAAGGTGTTTCACACAGTGTGGAGGGGAAGGTGTTTTACACAGTGTGGAGGGGATGGTGTTTTACACAGTGTGGAGGGGAAGGTGTTTCACACAGAGTGGAGGGGAAGGTGTTTTACACAGTGTGGAGGGGAAGGTGTGTTTCACAGTGTGGAGGGGAAGGTGTTTCACACAGTGCGGAGGGGACGGTGTTTCACACAGTGTGGAGGGGAAGGTGTTTTTACACAGTGTGGAGGGGAAGGTGTTTTACACAGTGTGGAGGGGAAGGTGTTTTACACAGTGTGGAGGGGAAGGTGTTTTACACAGTGTGGACGGGAAGGTGTTTTTACACAGTGTGGAGGGGAAGGTGTTTTTACACAGTGTGGAGGGGAAGGTGTTTTACACAGTGTGGAGGGGAAGGTGTTTTACACAGTGTGGAGGGGAAGGTGTTTTACACAGTGTGGAGGGGAAGGTGTTTCACACAGTGTGGAGGGGAAGGTGTTTTACACAGTGTGGAGGGGAAGGTGTTTTACACAGTGTGGAGGGGAAGGTGTTTTACACAGTGTGGAGGGGAAGGTGTTTTACACAGTGTGGAGGGGAAGGTGTTTCACACAGTGTGGAGGGGAAGGTGTTTCACACAGTGTGGAGGGGAAGGTGTTTCACACAGTGTGGAGGGGAAGGTGTTTTACACAGTGTGGAGGGGAAGGTGTTTTACACATTGTGGAGGGGAAGGTGTTTTTACACAGTGTGGAGGGGAAGGTGTTTTACACAGTGTGGAGGGGAAGGTGTTTTACACAGTGTGGAGGGGAAGGTGTTTTACACAGTGTGGAGGGGAAGGTGTTTTTACACAGTGTGGAGGGGAAGGTGTTTTACACAGTGTGGAGGGGAAGGTGTTTTTACACAGTGTGGAGGGGAAGGTGTTTTTACACAGTGTGGAGGGGAAGGTGTTTTACACAGTGTGGAGGGGAAGGTGTTTTACACAGTGTGGAGGGGAAGGTGTTTTTACACAGTGTGGAGGGGAAGGTGTTTTACACAGTGTGGAGGGGAAGGTGTTTTTACACAGTGTGGAGGGGAAGGTGTTTCACACAGTGCGGAGGGGAAGGTGTTTTACACAGTGTGGAGGGGAAGGTGTTTTACACAGTGTGGAGGGGAAGGTGTTTTACACAGTGTGGAGGGGAAGGTGTTTTACACAGTGCGGGGGGGAAGGTGTTTTACACAGTGTCGGGGGGAAGGTGTTTTTACACAGTGTGGAGGGGAAGGTGTTTTACACAGTGTGGAGGGGAAGGTGTTTTTACACAGTGTGGAGGGGAAGGTGTTTCACACAGTGTGGAGGGGAAGGTGTTTTACACAGTGTGGAGGGGAAGGTGTTTTACACAGTGTGGAGGGGAAGGTGTTTTACACAGTGTGGAGGGGAAGGTGTTTCACACAGTGTGGAGGGGAAGGTGTTTTACACAGTGTGGAGGGGATGGTGTTTTACACAGTGTGGAGGGGAAGGTGTTTCACACAGAGTGGAGGGGAAGGTGTTTTACACAGTGTGGAGGGGAAGGTGTGTTACTCAGTGTGGAGGGGAAGGTGTTTTACACAGTGTGGAGGGGAAGGTGTTTCACACAGTGTGGAGGGGAAGGTGTTTTACACAGTGTGGAGGGGAAGGTGTTTCACACAGTGCGGAGGGGACGGTGTTTTACACAGTGTGGAGGGGAAGGTGTTTCACACAGTGTGGAGGGGAAGGTGTTTTACACAGTGTGGAGGGGAAGGTGTTTCACACAGTGTGGAGGGGAAGGTGTTTTTACACAGTGTGGAGGGGAAGGTGTTTTACACAGTGTGGAGGGGAAGGTGTTTTACACAGTGTGGAGGGGAAGGTGTTTTACACAGTGTGGACGGGAAGGTGTTTTTACACAGTGTGGAGGGGAAGGTGTTTTTACACAGTGTGGAGGGGAAGGTGTTTTACACAGTGTGGAGGGGAAGGTGTTTTACACAGTGTGGAGGGGAAGGTGTTTTACACAGTGTGGAGGGGAAGGTGTTTCACACAGTGTGGAGGGGAAGGTGTTTTACACAGTGTGGAGGGGAAGGTGTTTTACACAGTGTGGAGGGGAAGGTGTTTTACACAGTGTGGAGGGGAAGGTGTTTTACACAGTGTGGAGGGGAAGGTGTTTCACACAGTGTGGAGGGGAAGGTGTTTCACACAGTGTGGAGGGGAAGGTGTTTTACACAGTGTGGAGGGGAAGGTGTTTTACACATTGTGGAGGGGAAGGTGTTTTTACACAGTGTGGAGGGGAAGGTGTTTTACACAGTGTGGAGGGGAAGGTGTTTTACACAGTGTGGAGGGGAAGGTGTTTTACACAGTGTGGAGGGGAAGGTGTTTTTACACAGTGTGGAGGGGAAGGTGTTTTACACAGTGTGGAGGGGAAGGTGTTTTTACACAGTGTGGAGGGGAAGGTGTTTTTACACAGTGTGGAGGGGAAGGTGTTTTACACAGTGTGGAGGGGAAGGTGTTTTACACAGTGTGGAGGGGAAGGTGTTTTTACACAGTGTGGAGGGGAAGGTGTTTTACACAGTGTGGAGGGGAAGGTGTTTTTACACAGTGTGGAGGGGAAGGTGTTTCACACAGTGCGGAGGGGAAGGTGTTTTACACAGTGTGGAGGGGAAGGTGTTTTACACAGTGTGGAGGGGAAGGTGTTTTACACAGTGCGGGGGGGAAGGTGTTTTACACAGTGTCGGGGGGAAGGTGTTTTTACACAGTGTGGAGGGGAAGGTGTTTTACACAGTGTGGAGGGGAAGGTGTTTTTACACAGTGTGGAGGGGAAGGTGTTTTACACAGTGTGGAGGGGAAGGTGTTTTACACAGTGTGGAGGGGAAGGTGTTTTACACAGTGTGGAGGGGAAGGTGTTTCACACAGTGTGGAGGGGAAGGTGTTTCACACAATGTGGAGGGGAAGGTGTTTTACACAGTGTGGAGGGGAAGGTGTTTTACACAGTGTGGAGGGGAAGGTGTTTTACACAGTGTGGAGGGGAAGGTGTTTTACACAGTGTGGAGGGGAAGGTGTTTTTACACAGTGTGGAGGGGAAGGTGTTTCACACAGTGTGGAGGGGAAGGTGTTTTACACAGTGTGGAGGGGAAGGTGTTTTACACAGTGTGGAGGGGAAGGTGTTTTACACAGTGTGGAGGGGAAGGTGTTTTACACAGTGTGGACGGGAAGGTGTTTTACACAGTGTGGAGGGGAAGGTGTTTTTACACAGTGTGGAGGGGAAGGTGTTTCACACAGTGTGGAGGGGAAGGTGTTTCACACAGTGTGGAGGGGAAGGTGTTTTACACAGTGTGGAGGGGAAGGTGTTTTACACAGTGTGGAGGGGAAGGTGTTTTACACAGTGTGGGGGGGATGGTGTTTTACACAGTGTGGGGGGGGAAGGTGTTTTTACACAGTGTGGAGGGGAAGGTGTTTTACACAGTGTGGAGGGGAAGGTGTTTTACACAGTGTGGAGGGGAAGGTGTTTTTACACAGTGTGGAGGGGAAGGTGTTTTACAGTGTGTGGGGGGAAGGTGTTTTTACACAGTGTGGAGGGGAAGGTGTTTTACACAGTGTGGAGGGGAAGGTGTTTTACACAGTGTGGAGGGGAAGGTGTTTTACACAGTGTGGAGGGGAAGGTGTTTTTACACAGTGTGGAGGGGAAGGTGTTTTACACAGTGTGGAGGGGAAGGTGTATCACACAGTGTGGAGGGGAAGGTGTTTTACACAGTGTGGAGGGGAAGGTGTTTTACACAGTGCGGAGGGGAAGGTGTTTTACACAGTGCGGAGGGGAAGGTGTTTTACACAGTGTGGAGGGGAAGGTGTTTTACACAGTGTGGAGGGGAAGGTGTTTCACACAGTGTGGAGGGGAAGGTGTTTTACACAGTGTGGAGAGGAAGGTGTTTTACACAGTGTGGAGGGGAAGGTGTTTTACACAGTGTGGAGGGGAAGGTGTTTCACACAGTGCGGAGGGGAAGGTGTTTCACACAGTGTGGAGGGGAAGGTGTTTTTACACAGTGTGGAGGGGAAGGTGTTTTACACAGTGTGGAGGGGAAGGTGTTTTACACAGTGTGGAGGGGAAGGTGTTTTACACAGTGTGGACGGGAAGGTGTTTTTACACAGTGTGGAGGGGAAGGTGTTTTTACACAGTGTGGAGGGGAAGGTGTTTTACACAGTGTGGAGGGGAAGGTGTTTTACACAGTGTGGAGGGGAAGGTGTTTCACACAGTGTGGAGGGGAAGGTGTTTTACACAGTGTGGAGTGGAAGGTGTTTTACACAGTGTGGAGGGGAAGGTGTTTTACACAGTGTGGAGGGGAAGGTGTTTTACACAGTGTGGAGGGCAAGGTGTTTTACACAGTGTGGAGGGGAAGGTGTTTCACACAGTGTGGAGGGGAAGGTGTTTCACACAGTGTGGAGGGGAAGGTGTTTTACACTGTGGAGGGGAAGGTGTTTTACACATTGTGGAGGGGAAGGTGTTTTTACACAGTGTGGAGGGGAAGATGTTTTACACAGTGTGGAGGGGAAGGTGTTTTACACAGTGTGGAGGGGAAGGTGTTTTACACAGTGTGGAGGGGAAGGTGTTTTTACACAGTGTGGAGGGGAAGGTGTTTTACACAGTGTGGAGGGGAAGGTGTTTTACACAGTGTGGAGGGGAAGGTGTTTTACACAGTGTGGAGGGGAAGGTGTTTTTACACAGTGTGGAGGGGAAGGTGTTTTACACAGTGTGGAGGGGAAGGTGTTTTACACAGTGTGGAGGGGAAGGTGTTTTTACACAGTGTGGAGGGGAAGGTGTTTTACACAGTGTGGAGGGGAAGGTGTTTTTACACAGTGTGGAGGGGAAGGTGTTTCACACAGTGTGGAGGGGAAGGTGTTTTACACAGTGTGGAGGGGAAGGTGTTTTTACACAGTGTGGAGGGGAAGGTGTTTTACACAGTGTGGAGGGGAAGGTGTTTCACACAGTGTGGAGGGGAAGGTGTTTTTACACAGTGTGGAGGGGAAGGTGTTTTTACACAGTGTGGAGGGGAAGGTGTTTTACACAGTGTGGAGGGGAAGGTGTTTTTACACAGTGTGGAGGGGAAGGTGTTTTACACAGTGTGGAGGGGAAGGTGTTTTACACAGTGTGGAGGGGAAGGTGTTTTTACACAGTGTGGAGGGGAAGGTGTTTTTACACAGTGTGGAGGGGAAGGTGTTTTACACAGTGTGGAGGGGAAGGTGTTTCACACAGTGTGGAGGGGAAGGTGTTTTTACACAGTGTGGAGGGGAAGGTGTTTTTACACAGTGTGGAGGGGAAGGTGTTTTACACAGTGTGGAGGGGAAGGTGTTTTACACAGTGTGGAGGGGAAGGTGTTTTACACAGTGTGGAGGGGAAGGTGTTTTACACAGTGTGGAGGGGAAGGTGTTTTACACAGTGTGGAGGGGAAGGTGTTTTACACAGTGTGAAGGGGAAGGTGTTTTTACACAGTGTGGAGGGGAAGGTGTTTTACGCAGTGCGGAGGGGAAGGTGTTTTTACACAGTGCGGAGGGGAAGGTGTTTTACGCAGTGCGGAGGGGAATTTGTTTTTACACAGTGTGGAGGGGAAGGTGTTTCACACAGTGTGGAGGGGAAGGTGTTTTTACGCAGTGTTTATGATGTTTATTGAAGTTCATTGATTAGTAGGCTTGCATTTACACTGCAATGAAGTTACTGTGAAAATCCCCTCGCCGCCACGCTCTGGTGCCTGTTCCGGTTCACTGAGGGTGAATTCAGCATGGCCAATGCACCTAACCAGCACAGGTGTAAATGGTGTGAGAATAAACTGGACCACCCGGTGGAAATCCACGCAGACACGGGGAGAACATGCAGATTCCACACAGATAGTGACCCACGTCAGGAATCAAACCCGGGTCCTTGGCACTGTGAGGCAGCATTGCTAACCACTGTGCCACGGCGCTGATAAATACTGGGCAAGTCAGATCCCAGATTCAAACTTGGCTTGATGGCTCCTAACTATTTTTTTTGAAACTGTGGGGAACAGTTATTGAGCGGAATAACAAGAATCTGCAATAACACTAAAAATAAAATGCTTATTAAACAAGAAAAAATTATCTCTATTCCACTAGACCAAAGGCTGGAAAGATCTCAATATAACCCCAGTAAATTATTCAAATCATGTATTCCTTCAGCCCAATTATATCTCTACAGACGTATAAAAATTTGTCACGATAACACAATTTACATTGTCCAGTGTTCAGAGTATGTATGTGGTACATGTGAGTTAATCGGGGAATTGTGGTTAGACCCACCCCACTCCCAAATGAGTAACAAATGCCCTGAAAGCAAATCCACTGCAGATTTTCTGTTAACCCCCCCTTTCTCCCCGTCCGGACCTGCCCCAGAGACACTTCTTAAACCATGAGCTGTCTTACACGGTCTCATTGAAACTCTTGAGTTTTGCTCATGAGGGCTTCCAATCTCCATGCTTGAAGAAATCACTGAATTCTCTCCCAAATGTTGCTTCCAGTTGGATGCCTTCAACAAAATTCCACCTTGATGCATTTGATAAGGTGCCACATCAAAGGTTATTACGGAAAGTAAAAGTAAAGGGTAATATATTAATATGGATAGACAATTGGTTAGCTAACAGAAAACAGCATTACCATAAATTAGTCCTTTTGTGGTTGACAGCAAATAATGAGTGGTGTGCTATCGGGATCAGTGCTGGGACCACAGTGTTCTACAATAGAATAGAATAGAATCCCTACAGTACAGAAAGAGGCCATTCGGCCCATCGAGTCTGCACCAACCACAATCCCACCCGGGCCCTACCCCCATATCCCTACATATTTTACCCACTAATCCCTTCAACCTACGCATCTCAGGACTCTAAGGGGCAATTTTAGCATAGCCAATCAACCTAACCCGCAAATCTTTGGACTGTGGGAGGAAACTGGAGCACCCGGAGGAAACCTACGCAGACACGAGGAGAATGTCCAAACTCCACACAGACAGTGACCCAAGCCGGGAATTGAACCCAGGTCCCTGGAGCTGTGAAGCAGCAGTGCTAACCACTGTGCTACCGTGCCGCCCATGTACGTAAATGATTTGGATGAAGGGTATGGGAGCATGACCCCTTTAAGGGGGTGATCCTTTAGGGCCATGTGATCAGACCCTATGTCGAGGCAGTGCGGGAAGCCCAGCCAATCGGGTGCAAGGGTGCACATTCTGGGTCAGGAAGGAACCTCAGTTGGAGCCAGGGGGGAGAACAGTCGACAGTTCTGTCAGACCTTCATTTGTGTATCAATAAATATTGTTGATAATAAACCTTTATAACTTGAAACCACAACAAATTGTCTTCAAAGTTATTACAAAGGGATTGAAGGTGTAATTGCAAAATTTGCTGATGACATAAAGATAGGTGGAAAGTTAATTGTGAAGAGAATATAAAGAGTCTACAAAAGAACATAGCTGGGTTAAGGTGGACAACTACCTGGCAAATGGAGTATAAGGTGGAAAAACGTGAAATTGTCCATTTTGATGGGAAGAATATTAAAGAAACATTATCTAAATGGTGAGAAATTGCAGAGCTCTGAGACTCGGAGGGATCTGGATGTCTTCATGCATGAATCACAAAAGATTACAGCAAATAATAAGAAAGGCTATTAGAATTTTATTATTTATTGTGAGAGGAATTGGCTATAAAAATAGGGAGGTTGTGCTTCAGCTGTACAGGGGAGTAATGAGATCACATCTGGATATTGTGTACAGTATTGGTCTCCTAATTTAAGAAAGATGTAAATGTGCTAGAAACAGTTCGGAGAAGGTTTACTGGACAAAAAAACCAGGAATGGGCAGGTTGTCTTATGAGGAAAGGTTGGACAGTTCGGCTTTTATCACTGTTTAGAAGAGTGATTGAAACATATAAGATCTTGAGGGGTCTTAACAGGGTGGATATCGGGAGAATGTTTCTTCTTGTGGTTTAAAAATAAGGAATTGTTCATTTAAGATAGAGATGGGGAGATTTATTTTCTCTCAGAGGTCCTTGATCTTTGGAACTCTTTTCCCTAAAAGTGTATCTCTTTTTAAAAAATTCATTCATGGAATGTGAGCATTACTGGGCAGACCATTTGTTGCTCTTGGTCCGAGTGGCTAGACCATCTCAAAGGGCATTTTAGAGTCAACCACATTGCTGTGGCTCAGACCCGTCAGATTTCAACAATGGTTTCAGGATCATCTGACTGTTAGTCCCAGATTTTTATTGAACTCAAATTTCACCATAAGCCGTAGTGGGATTTGAACCCGGGTCCCCAGAGCACTAACTTGGGTCTCTGAGTCTGTAACAATGTAATGACTATGTCACAGCCTTCGATATTTCCCCTGGACCTCAATGTGTGCTTAAATACCCATTTTCAGATCTTCAATTGTGTCAAGCAAAACTGTTCCAAAGGCTCTTGGTCAGGAGTCACCAACCTTTAGCTGCCTCCATGGATCTTCTAGCTTCTTCTCAGTCCCACATTGCTTCAGGTCTGCTCCTCACAGCTCTCTCTCTTTAACTCAAAGTCAATTGCTCTGCTCCTTTTACTCAACTTTGTTCAACAGGATCTGTTTCTGATCTCTGTGCTTGTCCTTTAACTCTGGGGTTTGTTTCTGATCCTTGTCTTTGTCCCTGCCTGAGGCCTTCTCTCTGTTCCCCTCCTTGATTCCTGCTCTGTGGAACACCTTCTCTCCAGGTCACCTGGCCTGTGGTTTAGCACCATTTCTCTTCAGATTAGGCTGGTTTCCTAATCTGAAGAAATCAAAAAAAATTGTCCATGCGCACAGGGTCAGTTCCCAGCCTAAAAATGAGAAAACCCACCAACTGCACATGTATGACAATTTTTCAGCTGGCACATTCGCAGAAAGTCCACAGCTCGGTCGGAACTGTAGTTCCCAGCCTCTGAACTCCCAATCTCCGCATTTAAGTTAAATATTCTTTTCCTTACAGGTTCGTCACAGCGCTAATATATTTCCCCCAATCCCATGTGCTCTAATTTAATTTACTAACCTATGTGGGACCTTATCAAAGGCCTTCTGAAAATCCAAACATAATGGGCCCGATTTTACCATCAAGTTGTGTCCGTTTTCGGGCGCGGAAACTTGGTGAAGTCGGGCATGAGGTGAGTAGCGCGATCCGGGCCTGCCTCTGCGTTGGTTCTCCCTTTACCCAGGGCTGAAAATGGCTGCTATGGGACCGTGCCCAAAACGGGCACGACGTCAATTTAAATGCATTTGCATGAACATGATTTCCCGTGTTGACTCCACCAAATTTTACCATTCTTTTTGAAATGTCCAGTGATCACATCCTTTAAAATAAATTCTAAAATTTTCCCTACCGCTGATGCCAAGCTAACATAGAACATAGAACATAGAACAGTATAGCACAGAACAGGCCCTTCGGCCCACGATGTTGTGCCGAGCTTTATCTGAAACCAAGATCAAGCTATCCCACTCCCTATCATCCTGGTGTGCTCCATGTACTTATCCAATAACCGCTTAAATGTTCCTAAAGTGTCTGACTCCACTATCACTGCAGGCAGTCCATTCCACACCTCAACCACTCTCTGCGTAAAGAATCTACCTCTGATATCCTTCCTATATCTCCCACCACGAACCCTGTAGTTATGCCCCCTTGTAATAGCTCCATCCACCCGAGGAAATAGTCTTTGAACGTTCACTCTATCTATCCCCTTCATCATTTTATACACCTCTATTAAGTCTCCCCTCAGCCTCCTCCGCTCCAGAGAGAACAGCCCTAGCTCCCTCAACCTTTCCTCATAAGACCTACCCTCCAAACCAGGCAGCATCCTGGTAAATCTCCTCTGCACTCTTTCCAGCGCTTCCACATCCTTCTTATAGTGAGGTGACCAGAACTGCACACAATATTCCAAATGTGGTCTCACCAAGGTCCTGTACAGTTGCAGCATAACCCCACGGCTCTTAAACTCCAACCCCCTGTTAATAAAAGCTAACACACTATAGGCCTTCCTCACAGCTCTATCCACTTGAGTGGCAACCTTTAGAGATCTGTGGATATGGACCCCAAGATCTCTCTGTTCCTCCACAGTCTTCAGAACCCTACCTTTGACCCTGTAATCCACATTTGAATTAGTCCTACCAAAATGAATCACCTCACATTTATCAGGGTTAAACTCCATTTGCCATTTTTCAGCCCAGCTTTGCATCCTATCTATGTCTCTTTGCAGCCTACAACAGCCCTCCACCTCATCCACTACTCCACCAATCTTGGTGTCATCAGCAAATTTACTGATCCACCCTTCAGCCCCCTCCTCTAAGTCATTAATAAAAATCACAAAGAGCAGAGGACCAAGCACTGATCCCTGCGGCACTCCGCTAGCAACCTGCCTCCAATCCGAAAATTTTCCATCGACCACCACCCTCTGTCTTCGATCAGACGGGCGGCACGGTAGCACAGTGGTTAGCACTGGTGCTTCACAGCTCCAGGGTCCTGGGTTCGATTCCCGGCTCGGGTCACTGTCTGTGTGGAGTTTGCACATTCTCCTCGTGTCTGCGTGGGTTTCCTCCGGGTGCTCCGGTTTCCTCCCACAGTCCAAAGATGTGCGGGTTAGGTTGATTGGCCAGGTTAAAAATTGCCCCTTAGAGTCCTGGGATGCGTAGGTTAGTGGGATTAGCGGGTAAATATGTGGGGATAGGGCCTGTGTGGGATTGTGGTCGGTGCAGACTCGATGGGCCGAATGGCCTCCTTCTGCACTGTAGGGTTTCTATGATTCTATGATTCTATGAGACAGCCAGTTACCTATCCAATCGGCCAACTTTCCCTCTATCCCACACCTCCTCACTTTCATCATAAGCAGACCATGGGGGACCTTATCAAACGCCTTACTAAAATCCATGTATATGACATCAACTGCCCTACCTTCATCAACACACTTAGTTACCTCCTCAAAAAATTCTGTCAAATTTGTGAGGCACGACTTGGCCTTCACGAATCCGTGCTGACTATCCCGGATTAATCCACATCTTTCTAAATGGTCGTAAGTCCCATCTCTAAGGACCTTTTCCATCAATTTACCAACCACCGAAGTAAGACTAACCGGTCTATAATTACCAGGGTCATTTCTATTCCCTTTCTTAAACAGAGGAACAACATTCGCCATTCTCCAGTCCTCTGGCACCATTCCCGTGGACAGCGAGGACCCAAAGATCAAAGCCAAAGGCTCTGCAATCTCATCCCTTGCCTCCCAAAGAATCCTAGGATACATTTCATCAGGCCCAGGGGACTTATCGATCTTCAGTTTATTCAAAACTGCCAGGACATCCTCCCTCCGAACATCTATTTCCTCCAGCCTATTAGCCTGTAACACCTTCTCTTCCTCAAAAACATGGCCCCTCTCCTTGGTGAACACTGAAGAAAAGTATTCATTCATCACCTCGCCTATCTCTACTGACTCCATACACAAGTTCCCACTACTGTCCTTGACCGGCCCTAACCTCACCCTGGTCATTCTTTTATTCCTCACATAAGAGTAAAAAGCCTTGGGGTTTTCCTTGATCCGACCCGCCAAGGACTTCTCGTGTCCCCTCCTAGCTCTCCTAAGCCCCTTTTTCAGCTCATTCCTTGCTAACTTGTAACCCCCAATCGAGCCATCTGAACCTTGTTTCCTCATCCCTACATAAGCTTCCCTCTTCCTTTTCACAAGACATTCCACCTCTTTCGTGAACCATGGTTCCCTCACTCGGCCATTTCCTCCCTGCCTGACAGGGACATACCTATCAAGGACATCCAGCATTTGTTCCTTGAAAAAGTTCCACTTTTCATTAGTTCCTTTCCCTGACAGTTTCTGTTCCCAACTTATGCCCCCTAATTCTTGCCTAATCGCATCATAATTACCTCTCCCCCAATTGTAAACCTTGCCCTGCCGTACGGCCCTATCCCTCTCCATTGCAATAACAAAAGACACCGAATTGTGGTCACTATCTCCAAAGTGCTCTCCCACAACCAAATCTAACACTTGGCCCGGTTAATTTCCCAGTACCAAATCCAATGTGGCCTCACCTCTTGTCGGCCTATCCACATATTGTGTCAGGAAACCCTCCTGCACACACTGCACAAAAACTGTCCCATCCGAACTATTTGACCTTCAAAGGTTCCAATCAATATTTGGAAAGTTAAAGCCCCCCATGAGAACTACCCTGTGACCCCCACACATATCCATAATCTGCTTAGCAATTTCTTCCTCCACATCTCTATTACTATTTGGGGGCCTATAGTAAACTCCTAACAGGTCTATAGTTCAACATTCTCCCTCTTCTTCTCTCCTTGAATCGTGGAGTTACATTTGCTACTTTCCAGTCTTACGCACCTTTCAAGATACTATAGAATCTTGAAAGGTAACCACTAATGCATCCACTATCTGTCTCGCACCTCCCTCAACACTCTGGGATGAAGCTTATCTGGTTTAGGGGACGAATCAACCTTCAATCCAGTTCACTTTTCGAATACATTACAGCCATCTTTCATCCAGTTATCAGGTCCAGGAGGGAAAACACCAGAAATAATGGGCAAAATTGGTGTGATTAAGATATAAGGGTAAGGAAATTGTGGAACTCCCGTATGTTATAAAGAACCAGGAGTAAAGATTAAGCAGAAAAGCAGTTTGAATTAAATCAGAACTCTGAAAAGTTAGAGGTGTTGTTGCGTGTCTGATATCACATTTAGCATAGACCAAGGTAAAGAGCACAGAAGGACATAAGTGAATCAGATGGGTTATTATGGCAGTCCAGTAGTTTTATGGTCACCATTACTGATGCTATCCTTTTATTCAAGATTTTAATGAATTAACTGAATTTATGTTCCCCTATTATACCCACTGGACTCATCCACTCGAGGGAGGTTAATCCCCCACGTTTTCTATATCTACCTTATCAACATTACAGTTTAACACTTGATGCCCTAAGGAAGGAGCGGGATATGAAAAGAATTAGTGCGACTTTTTCTTGATGGCTGATCACACTAAACTTACCCTCAGATGCCTTTCCCTGTTCTACACTGAAAGCAGGCGAAAGTCGTTGGAGGTTTTAGGTTTACAGATGTCATTATGAAGCCTTGACCTGTCAGCAGAGAAGAATGAAGAATATTAGAGAAGCTGATGGAACCTGGCCACCCACTAAATAGCAGTCTTCTGTCTGTGGGCCTGGTGCTCTTCAAAGGGAACAGCAGGGGCTTTCCATTGATAATATCCAGTGGAAGACATTACAGTGCCTCAGCAACAAATTGCATTTATACATGTATTCAAGGTACTTCACAGGACTGTTATCAAACAAAATTTGACATGAGATATACTGGACAGATGACCTAAAGCTTAAAACATAAAACTGAACTTGGTATTGCGTGACAGATAAAGAGATATCATTCCCTACCGCCGGAAGCGGTTAGCGCCTGCACCTTCCATGAAAAAGGAGGCCGCATGTGTGCAAAGACGACATTACTTACCTTGGACTACTTCCAGTTGTCTGAAATCACCTTCTGGAATTTGCAACAGACAAGCAGCATCCCTTTAAATGCTGCTGGCCACCGAGATTATGTGACTGACCATCAATCAAACTAGTGGGTGTTTCGGCCAATGTTTGGGGTCTAGATTGGATTCATCAGGGTTGATCTACTTTCCTTAAATAAGCTACTCAAGACCATAGTTTGTTAAAAACCATTATCATTTAATTACAGCTGGATGACATCTGAGGAATGCTGCACGAGGTTGGACTTCTTCCTCCAGGTCTCTGTTACCCAGTCATGTGTCATCACATCATAGTTACAGCAGAACCCGGTGCTTCTGCTGTTAACCCTTCACACCTCAGTGGGCTGCATAAATTGTCTGAGCATGAGGGCACCTCGATCAATGAAAAGCAGCAGCACCAATTATTCTCATCTTCCATCCTATTATTTTCAGCCTGCCTTCTCTCTTGAACTGTGTGCCTTCAGCCCATTACCTATATAGAATGTTACAGCACAAGAAGTCAGGCAGTTCTGCCCAATAGGTCCATGCTGGTATTTATGCTCCACATGAGCCTCCTTCTCCTCTACTTCATCTCACCTTATCAGTATATCCTTCTGTCCCTTTCTCCCTCATGTATTTATCTAACTTCCCTTAAATACATTGATGCTATTTGCCCCAACCATTGCCTTAGGTAGTGAGTTCCACATTTGCATCACTCTCTGGGTAAAGAAGTTTCTCCTGAATTCCCAATTGGATTTATTGGTGACTATCTTATATTTATAACCCCCTAGAATTGGATTCTCCTACAAGTGGGAGCATCTTGTCTTCTAAAGCAGTAGCCAATTTATCCACAGCGATGACCAGAGAAGGTAATGGGCCATAAATAACTTCCTCGAAGTTGTAGGCAGCATAAGATTTCTTCTGTGCCTTCTCGCCTGACCTTCCAACTCAGACTGGGCTAGATCCAGGCAGCTCAACGTATCCTCAAGATCCAGCACCATAATTAAGCAGAGTTGGATTTAAGGAGGACCAACCCCCTTTTTTGTATAGCACTAGCTGCCGTAAACCAGGAAAGTTTAAATGTCCATTCAAATTGACAGGACAAGGAGAAGATAAGTATCTAAGGTAAGTGTAATGATGTCAATGAGGCCCATGAGGTTGGCCTCTTGGAGTATGAGCTCCCTGATTGAGGTTCTAATTGCCTGCCCGATCAGGGAGTCTCATCTGTATATAGATATAGGAGTGTCAGGGCTACTGGCACTCCCGAATCTGACTTTGTACCTAACGCACTCGAAGGGCCCGATTTTACCATTTTCATTCTAAGTGCTGAATCTGGGCGTAATGCAGATCCGACTTAGAAATCTGCTTTCAGGCGCCCCCATACGCACTCAGCCATCCCCAGTCCCATTCGCGCTGTGGGCGGGACTTAGAGCGGCCGGAACGATCGGAGCTCTGAACTGCGCATGCGCAGTTAGAAACAAATTTGAAAATGCGCGTCCATGTTAGATCGCTCCCGGGCCGCAGAAAGCGGAGAAACTGGCCCGGGAGCGAAAAGCGGGAGCAATGGCCCCCACACACATCACTGTCCCCCTTCTCCACCCATCCCACTACCCTCACACATCGCTGTCCCCCTTATCCACCCCCCTGATACCCAGACCGATCGCCACCCCTGCCCCCCCTTCCCCCCCAACGATCGCCCACAGGGTGGCAGCGGATCCCCGAGCCCTCCCCTGCCCCTCCACCAGAGATCCATCTGCCACCGCCGCCCCCCGCCCCCCCGCCTGAGATAAATCTTAACCGACTCCCTCCCTCCTCCTCCTTCTCCTCCTCCTCCGCCCCCCCCCCCCCCCCCCCCCACCGACAACGATCTGACCTCACTTATCCCCCCCCCAGAGAATGGTCTGGCCTCACTTGCCCCCCCCAAGAGAATGGTCTGGCCTCACTCACCCCCCCACCCCCCCCACCCCCCAGACAACGATCTGGTCTCACTCATCCCCCCCCCCCCCCTCAAGAGAATGGTGTGGCCTCACTCACCCCCGCCCCCACCAGAGATACATCTGACCCGCCTTCTCCTCTCTCCACCCCCACCAGACAACGATCTGGCCTCACTCCCTCCCCCCACCCCCCCGCAACCAGAGAATGATCTGACCCGCCTCCCTCCTCCCCCCCACCACTGGTCTGAGTCAGGGAGCCGTTGGAAACACTGAACGCGCTCTTCAGCAGCTGGAGCGCCCGATTCAGACGTTTATTGAGCAGGTCCATTACGGCCCGGTTCCGGATTGGCAAACGCGGTGGTAAAGGGGGAAATGCTGATAAAGTTGGGCGGGCAGTTCATTAATTCAATTTAAATGCATGCAAATGCATTTAAATCGCCGTTGCACCCATTTTGGGCGCGAATCGAATCGCCGCCATTCCCGGGTTTCGGTAAAGTGGCCATCTGCGCGGATGCGGGTGCAGATCACGTTAATGGCCTCTCACCCGACTTTACCACGTTTTCGTGCCCAAAAACGGGCGCGACACAATGGTAAAATCGGGCCCTTAGGAGTGGAATAGAGTTTGTAAATAAAGGGAATCTGGTGAAGGGAGGGCGGCCTCTATGGAGTTACTTCAGTAGGTGAATAGGATTTGTGGGGTGGGGGACTGAAGGTCAGGGGGAGGTCAGGGGGAGGTCAGGGGGAGAGGTGGTAAGGATGTACGTTATGGGGGTGGGGGTGTTGAGACATTGGGGCAAGTCAGGACATCATTGTATATCAGGGAGGTCAGGCATCAGGAGTAGGTCGGTCTGGCGAGGCAGACCTTGAGGGGGTTTGTTAGAGGACATTGCGGGAGAGTGTCACACTTTAGCTCATTAGGGTGAGTTTTGGGGCCGGCGGCAGGTTGGGCCTGCAGAGTGTTGCAGTTGTATCGGGCATGCAGGGAGCTGGAGTTGTTGAGGTTCAGAGGAAATCCCATGGGGAGTCAGAGAGATTGTGGGATACCCTGGGAGAGGGGGCTAGTTGGGGTATGAGTGCGGGGTATAATTGTCAGGTGGGGTGGAGTCCTGTGGGGAAAGTAGTTGTGGGGTGGAAGAGTGCCCTGACGGGTTGGGTCTATTGGGGGAGTCCTGTGGCGAGGGCAGGTCTGCATCTTTACAGTAATTACCCAGTAGTTAGAGGAAGCACAGCCAGAACCATCCGAAGTTTGCGATTTAAGTCGTGTTTCAGATAGAACCCAGTGCAGGGCATTTGCCCAGGGGGAGTTTGCACTTCTGGGCAATTGCTGTGCAAACTCTTACCTTTGAATTTCCGAGAGGGATTCCCCGGCACATCTTTAAGCTGCCCCCCCCCCCACCCCCCCAACCCCCCAAGCTAGTGGGGAAGCTACACTCACAGCAGAGCACAGGCTGGAGGACAGGCCCACATTTCCAGTTTGATGCACTATCAATAAGGCGAAAGACTACCGATATGCCAATATAAGTGTAGGCTTTTATTCACAACAGAATCAGGAGCAGATCCCAACAATTAACCGACCTGGACTGAACAAGGGGGAGGAGACAGCCACCTTTATACTAGGTGCTGAGGGGAGGAACCAAACTGGAAGGGGATGTGTCCAGGTATGACAAACACACACAACGGTGGTCCATATAGGACAAAGGCACAACTGAGGTCCACCACATTCACCCCTTCCTTTTAAAAAAACAACACGGGGGTGAAGCGGAAACAATATCACAAGTCCAGACGAACCGGTGGCTTGATCCGTCGTCGCGATCGTCGTAGTGCAGGTCGCAGAGTCGTCCGAGCAGGGAGCGATGTCGGCCCAGGCTCCGTACAGTGAGCGTCGAGAGAAGGCGCTGGGTGGTGTGAAGCGGACCGATCCGTCGTCCCGTCCAGTCGTCGGATACTGCGTGGCGACCGCTCCGGCGACTCAAGCGAGCTGTACATAGGGGCGAGAGGAATGGGCTGTGGCCCTGGTGGCGTATGGGGAACAGTGGGAACCGGAGCTGGGGGGTGGGGGGCTGCAACAGGCTCTGGGCACACTACCTTGGGGACAGGGACTGAGGGAGGAAGAGGCGTAGCAGTCTCCGAATGGACAACACCAGGGACCGTGGGGCGGAAGGACGTGGTGACCTCCGGGGCACCCGCGGGTGCCAAGTCACGGACAGAAACCGTGTCCTCCCGCCCATCAGGGTACGCTACATAAGCATATTGGGGATTAGCATGGAGCAGTTGGACCTCCTCGACCAAGGGATCTGCCTTATGGGTCCGGACATGCTTCCGAAGCAGGACGGGTCCCGGGGACATCAGCCAATCCGGGAGCGAAGTACCCGAGGAGGACTTCCTGGGAAATGAAAACATCCGCTCGTGAGGGGTCGTATTGGTCGCTGTGCACAAGAGTGACCTAATGGAATGTAATGCGTCCGGAAGGACGTCTTGCCAACGGCTGACTGGAAGGCCCCTAGACCGTAACGCTAATAGAACGGCCTTCCAGACGGTTGCGTTCTCCCGCTCTACTTGACCATTGCCCCTGGGGTTATAGCTAGTGGTGCGGCTGGAGGCAACGCCTTTGGCGAGCAGGTACAGCCTCAGCTCATCACTCATGAAAGAGGACCCACGGTCGCTATGAATATAGGCTGGGAAGCCGAACAGGGTGAAGAGCTTGTTCAGGGTTCGAATCACTGTAGCCGTGGTCATGTCCGAGCAGGGGAAGGCAAAAGGGAAACGTGAGTATTCGTCAATGATATTCAGGAAATAAACATTGCGGTTAGAGGAGGGGAGGGGGCCTTTAAAATCAACGCTAAGGCGCTCGAACGCGCGAGTGGCCTTTACAAGGTGCGCCCTACCTGGCCGGTAGAACTGCGGTTTGCACTCAGCGCAGACCCTGCATTGCCTGGTAATCGTCCGGACTTCCTCAAGGGAGAAGGGCAGGTTACGAGACTTGACAAAATGGAAAAATCTGGTGACACCCGGATGACAGAGGTCGTTATGGAGGGACTGTAGCTGGTCTAGTTGGGCACTGGCACATGATCCACGGGACAGGGCGTCTGGGGGCTCATTGAGCTTCCCGGGCCGGTACATGATGTCATATCTGTAGGTGGAGAGCTCAATCCTCCACCGCAAGATCTTGTCATTCTTAATCTTGCCCTTTTGCCTGGTGTTAAACAGGAAGGCAACTGACCGCTGGTCCGTAATTAAGGTGAATCGTTGGCCCGCGAGATAATGGCGCCAGTGCCAGACGGCTTCCACGATGGCCTGGGCCTCCTTCTCGACCGAGGAGTGTCGAATCTCAGGGCCTTGTAAGGTCCGGGAAAAGAAGGCCACCGGACGGCCCCTCTGGTTAAGGGTGGCAGCTAGGGCAAAGTCAGACGCATCAGTTTCCACTTGGAATGGGATGGATTCGTCCACAGCGTGCATCGCGGCCTTCGCGATGTCCGCTTTGATGTCATCGAAGGCCCGACAGGCCTCCTCCGCCAGGGGAAAAGAGGTCGATTTTAGGAGCGGACGGACTTTATCTGCGTAACGGGGAACCCACTGGGCATAATAGGAGAAGAAGCCCAGGCATCTCCTCAGTGCTTTGAGGGTAGTAGGGAGGGGAAGCTGCATAAGGGGACGCATACGGGCGGGGTCGGGGCCAAGGACACCATTTTCTATCACGTACCCAAGGATGGCGAGGCGGCGTGTCCGGAAAACACACTTCGCCTCATTGTATGTGAGGTTCAGGAGAGTGGCCGTACGAAGGAATTTTTGTAGGTTGGCATCATGGTCCTGCAGGTCATGGCCGCAGATGGTGACGTTATCCAGATACGGGAAAGTGGCCTGTAGTCCGTGCTGGTCCACCATTTGATCCATGGCCCGTTGGAAGACTGAGACCCCATTGGTGACACCAAAGGGGACTCGGAGGAACTGGTAGAGGCGGCCATCCGCTTCAAAGGCAGTGTATGGGCGATCCTCCGAGCGGATAGGGAGCTGGTGGTAAGCCGATTTCAAATCGATCGTTGAAAAAACCCTATAGTGCGCGATGCGGTTGACTATGTCCGCGATACGGGGAAGAGGATATGCATCTAGTTGGGTATACCTGTTTATGGTCTGGCTGTAGTCAATCACCATGCGGTGTTTCTCCCCCGATTTAACTACGACCACTTGCGCCCTCCAGGGGCTGGTGCTGGCCTGGATAATCCCTTCCTGGAGCAAACGTTGTACCTCGGACCGAATGAAGGCCCGGTCATCCGCACTATAGCGCCTACTCTTGGTGGCTATAGGCCTACAATCCGGGGTGAGGTTATCAAAAAACGGGGGGGGGGTGATCTTGAGGGTCGAGAGACTGCAGGTGGTGCGCGAGGGGCGCTGCAGTGACGGTGCCTGGCAGACGGAGAGCGGGGGATAAGGGCCATCGTACTGCAGGGTGACGGTCCTATGATGGCTGAGGAAATCTAACCCCAGCAGTACAGCTGCGCAGAGTCGCGGCAGCACGAGGAGCCGAAAACGCTCGTAGACTGTGCCCTGTACCGTCAGCGTCACCAAGCAGCACCCGAGGACCTCCACTGAGTGAGAATTCGAGGCCATGGAGATGGTCTGGCTCCAGGGTCGCACGGGAAGGGCATATTGACGCACTGTGCGAGGGTGTATAAAACTTTCCGTGCTCCCGCAGTCAAACAGGCAGTTTTCTGCATAACCATTTACCTTGATCTCCATTATGGACTTGGAGAGTTGATGTGGCTGCGACTGGTCCAGGCAAATCGATGCCACTGTTGAATTAAAGAAGAATCCATCTTCGTCGCCGTCTGATGACGTCACGGATGAAGCTTCCTGCTCAGCTTGCCTTGATGCCAGTCTCAAAGATGGCGACTCCCGCACTTCCGGTGACCGCATCAAAGATGGCGATTCCCGCACTTCCGGTGACCGCATCCAAGATGGCGATTCGCGCGCAGCCGCCGCCTGCATCAAAGATGGCCGCGCCCTCGGAGCACACATGGCTCCACGAGTCTTCAGAAGCGGCTTTGCTCTGCAGACTTTAACAAAGTGGCCTAGCTTACCGCATCCGGAGCAAATCGCGTCCTTTGCCGGGCAGTGACGCCGAGGGTGCTTAGGGAGGCCACAAAAGTAACATTTGGGCCCTGCTGGAGCAGCCGTCGCAGTGGAGCCGTTGGTGGAACGGGATCCAAGGTAAGACCCGAGATTATGGGAGGCTGCTTCTAACGTTTCAGCCATCGTGGCCGTTTTCCGGAGGTCTAGGTCATCTTGTTCCAGCAGACGCTGTTGGATGTATGTAGACTCAATGCCCGCAACGTAGGCGTCGCGGATCAGATCCTCCGTGTTCTGAGCTGCTGAAACAGCCTTACAGTCGCATGCTCGGGCGAGGACTCGCAGGGCGCGCAGAAATTGGGCGCACGATTCTCCTGGCTGCTGTATGCGGGTAGTTAGGAGGTGTCTGGCGTAAACCACGTTAGGGCTCTTTCGGAACTGCCCTTTTAGGAGTTCGATAGCGTCCGCGTAAGTAGCAGCGTCCCGGAAGATTCCATAGACAGTTTCGCTTACCCGGGCGCGGAGCACGTGGAGTTTAGCAGCGTCGGTGTCGATGGCCGTAGCGGTGTCGACGAATGCTTCGAAGCAGTCCAACCAATGATCAAATTTATCAGAGGCTCCAACCTCTTGAGGGTCTAAAGCTAACTTGTCGGGTTTTAGAAACTGCTCCATACTAGTAACTGTTGTGAATAAAATTGATGCACTATCAATAAGGCGAAAGACTACCGATATGCCAATATAAGTGTAGGCTTTTATTCACAACAGAATCAGGAGCAGATCCCAACAATTAACCGACCTGGACTGAACAAGGGGGAGGAGACAGCCACCTTTATACTAGGTGCTGAGGGGAGGAACCAAACTGGAAGGGGATGTGTCCAGGTATGACAAACACACACAACGGTGGTCCATATAGGACAAAGGCACAACTGAGGTCCACCACACAGTTCTTCATTGGGAATGTGACATCGGAAGAATTTGCCACATGGAGTTCCTCTGGCTTGAAAAGTAACGGATGATGCAGTGGGACATTTAGAGACTTTGGGATGTTTTACTATGTAACAAATGCTATATAATGCAAGTTGTTGTTGGTGATGGCAGGAGCCTATTTCTAAGTTAGCTGTTCACAACTTCAGCATTGCAACTACCCTGCCTCACTTACACGAGTCCTGCTTTGCCTGTTCAACTCTCTCCAGACAAAGGAGACAGCAGACATGCAAAATAACAACCTGATTCTTATCATTCCAAAGTGAATTTTGAAAAGGTAGATTGACACATATTCTTGAGCGAGTTCACCGATCCAGTGAGCTGAAGCACTTGGAAGTAGCTCTTGAGCTATTTCAATCCTGTCAGTATTTGATGCTATGTGGAAACTGGGGGAGACACTGCTGTCATCTTGATTCTCATCAGTGGAAAGCCCAATTTTGAAATGCAAGGTATTTGTTCTCCAGGGAATCAAGCTGTGAACACTGAGGGATAATCTGTGAAAATGTTCTTGATTTATGAAGCATCCATCTTTCATGTTGCCCGTCAAGTTGTTAGGTATGACTGCAGCCTTCTCAATATTTATATCAGCCCAAATACACAACTTCAGAAAAAGACTGGAGTGTCAAATTTGTTGAACTCCAATCAATTAATCATGCAGTTGTGTCTATATTGTCTGGCTATGGATAACCAAGATGACAACTTTGTTTCCCCTTTTATAGCGGGATACAGTGTAGTAATGGCAGATTCATTTTCAACCTCTGGTCCAAAAGGTTGAATCTATCACAGACTGATGGGCTGAAGAAGATTCGTTCTGATACTCGCTTTAAGGGTCCAAATGTAACAAATTTCAGGACATTCAACCCACTCCATCTGGGGCACAAGGTGACAATATAAATCTGTCCACAATCCAACTCTATTGTGCATTTAAATTGTCAATGCCAGAGATGGAGGGTATACGAGGGACTGGTGTGAGAAATGGAAGTGGTATTTTATTTTCTACTCAAAGGCAGAGGTTAAGATACCGAGGAACCAGCTAGACTGTGGATGGTTTTATGAGCTGATTCTTAACCAGTTTTGGAATAGAAAACCTGCCTGACGTCCTTCACTTGATCATCAAATATAGGGACAGCAACTTAGGTAAAGGTGATTCAGCAGGATTAGATGTGAGCAAGTTGACAGCTGAGTTAATTTTTCCCACACTGCACTCAGCGGAAAATGGCTTCTAATGAAGACTTGGCCAAACAAAATCTTTTGAGTGCCACATTCACACTCTTGCCTTTGAATTACCAAGGGTTCAAGTTACGATCATGACATTGGCATAGAATGTATGCTGGCAAGAAATGGCTGTGGCTAACACAATGTACAAACGCTGCTACCATTTGGTTCAAGATGCCTATACCACACCTAGAGGTGTGTTTATGTCTGGGTTCATTTGAGGCCTGGTTTAAGCAGGTTTACTGCCTAAATTGAAGGTTGGATTGAGACTGATATCATCAACAGGGTACTTGACACTAAGGATAGATTGTTCTTTATTGATCTTTCTTTCTCATCTAGTTCACTTCAAGCATAAACCTCACTGGGGTGCCCAGTTTTCTTGGGCAGCAGCACAGCCTGGATGTTGACCCTGCCCAGGGCTATGATGACCCCTCCCAGCAGCTTATTGAGCTAAGCCCCTTGTCATTGCGGTGGTGAGAGATGATGCGAGTCTTCTTGTCCCAGGCTGTATTGCCAGCCAACTCAAGGATCTTGACGGTCAGGAACTCCGGGATGGCGGTGAGGGCTCCAGCGCCCACTCAGTCAGCATAGTGTCTCTTACATAGCAGCCAGTGGATGCGGCCAGCAGGTAACTGGAGACCCCTCTGGAGAAATAGGTCTTGGGCCTTGTTGTGTCCTTTGCCTCCAGTTTTACTGCGACCCAACACATTGCTGTTATTGAACACCTTCATTGATCTTCAGGTCTGCCTCAATAAACTCCTCAATTAAATTCCTCAATAAACAGAATTAACATCTAGCTATATTTACTTCTCCCATTTCTGTAAACCCCATTAAATAGACAATGCATTTAAACAGAAAATAGTAAAACAAACAAAGGGATTATTCTTACGATCATGGATTCTTTTGCTGTTTGTCCCTCAGCTTTCCCAATCATCATAGATCGATCAGTCATTCCTTTATCAGCAAGGCCACTTCTTGTGAGCCAAGAGCAAGAACAGGGAGGACACAGAGTCCAAACTGATGGAAGAAGCAAGTGCAGAGGGTCTGGCAGAAAGAGAAGAAGTGAGGCCATAGAGATCTCAGCAAAGGTCACTAAACCTTGGCAAAGGCCATAGGTCCTCTTCAAGGACATTAAATATGATGTTCAAATAAGGTTTAGCTGGGGAAACCAGACTCATAGATGATTGCAAATGACTGGAGCATATTTAGAAGCTATATTTCAATTGTTTGATCACCATTGTCCAATGATAAAGATGGATCTAAGAGATTGATTGCACTATAGGGTCTGGTTGTGACAGGAATGAAATGACTTATGGGATCACTGGAGGTCATTTTAACCCCAATCTTTAAAGTGGTTGTAATATTTAGTTGCCAACCTACAGGGCTATTTCCCAAGGGTACTCTGTTGTGATGTGGTCAACTGGAGGTCATTGTTAATGAGACTGGATTGGCTGTTTCTTGGACACTCTTTAATATCTCAACAACTTCATTTCAGTATCAAAAATCAGCCAATCCTGTCTTCCCCTGTTGCTCAGTTTTGGTAATTTATTGCTGATTTATATGAAACATGACTTGCTTAATGAAAATATCTAATTCTAAAGTTATACGCAACTCCACAACATTGAAACTCTGCTATTATTCAACCTAAAATACAAGAATGGGTCATGAATCTTGGGTGTTCATCTCTGTCTACACTTTCATTTCACCTTCCTATTTAAATAGGTTTGTGATCTACAGCCCGGGCATTCTGGCTGCACTCCAAATGAGAGAGAATTGACAGGTCTGAACCACACAGTAGATTGGTGTGGCTGATCTGTACCTCAATGCCACTTAACTGCTGGGGTTTAATCTTCCCTCATACCCTTACCCAACAAGAACCTGTCAAACCCAATCCAGAAAGCTCCAATTGACCAACATGGACTCTGCACTGGGGGAGAGAGTTCCAGATTCATGTTATCCTTTCAGAGAGCCATATGATCACATGGTTATTGGATCTGACATGACTTGGGAATTATTTTCCTTCTTGGGTGCTTATTCAAATCCCTTTTGAAAGACACAGCGGAAACAGCCTCCAGCACACTCACAGTCAGTCGATCCCCTGCGCAAAAAAAGGTTTTTTCTCTTGTTTCCATTGTTTTTTATATATAAACCACTTTAACATATCTAAAGATCAGTCTGAAAATTATCACTGAAGTATAGTCATATTGTTAGCTGGGCAAAGGGACAGGCAATTGTGAAGAGGTAAATCCCACAGACTGCAATGAAATGATGGCCAAATCATTAGATTCAGAGGTGTTGGTATAAAATTAGGTGTGATGCAATGGATACCAATCCCTACCACCCTGACCCTGCTGACGTTTCACACAGAGCCTATGGGTGGCCCACCCATCCTTGCATCCGCACCCTTAGCCTGTGGCCCCTCACATCCCCATGCCCCTCAACAAAGCCCCCTAGACTAACCTGCTGAGAACACCCCTCCTCCCAACTTATTTCTCCTCTGGCTCCAGTGAATTTTACAGATTCACCACTCTCTGGGCGACGAAGAAGGAAACTTATGTTTCCTTTGAATGTTAAATGGCTAAAGGGCAGTCTGTCAGAGTAGGGACAGATCACTGTCAACCTTTTTGCAAAGTGGAGGACTCAAGCCTTGGAAATCTGTAAAAACTTGCCCCGTGCAATTTTCATTTATGCAGCAGTCTTACCATAATGGAATCGCCTAAACATTTGTTGGAAGTAATGCTAGCTGGGAGCAGACATAAGGAGGGGAACTAATGACCTGGCCAAAATGGAAGATGTTCATGAAGCATTCAAAGGAGGAATGGGAGGTAGCTTTTTAAAAAACCTGGCCCAGGTCCTGAAAACCAGCACATATAATAGAAACATAGCCCTGAATAAAGGTCGCTGCCTCAAGGTAACTCGGTGATATTGAATTGCTTTTAATTATTTTGAATCTCAGGATTTTTATTAGTGTTTTGGATCACATTCCACAACTTGTTTGTTTTTCGCTGAAAATTGAAAGCCCACAGTCTTACTACAGATGAAAAAACACCAGCTCCAATGAGAGAGAAGTTTAGCATGAACTTCTCAAAGTCTCAATCTACCCATATTTCATCAGTTCTATTGCAAGGGAAGAGAAAGCTGAAGTACATTGAGGTGTAATTTTTGCAGTGGCAGGTTTCAAAATCTTTAAAGGGAGAGATGAGCTCTGATGGCAGAAATGTGGTTTTCACTCGAGTGCTATGACCTGCGCTTGCAACATAACTTGAATATTGGCACTTTTTGGTCCATTGATTTGGTGCATTGGATAAAGGAAGGGCGAGCCACAAATCCAAACTTCCTGATGTCACTAAGTTAAGTGAATAGTGCAGGAAGTTGTGTAGAACGGCTACAAAAATAATTGAAAAGCTAATGGAATGTTGGCTTTTGTCACAAGGAGGTAGAAAACATAAGATTATAGGACCTAGGAGCCAGAGTAGATGTTACAGCCCCTTGGGTCTGCTCCAGTGTTCAAAAAGATCCTGGCCTAACTTGTACATCAGTTCTGCTTTTCCACTCTATCCCCTAATGCTCAAGAATCTATTGATCTCAAGTCTGGATTACACTCACTTTAAATTCCTGGGACACTGGACCTGGCTCTGGGGGGCTAGAGCCAGGTCCAGTGTCCCAGGAATTTAAAGCCATCCCTCTTGCACCATCTTTCCAGTCACACATTCATCTGTCTTATCCTCTTATTTCTGTACTCATTTGCATGTTCAAGCCAGATGGGTTGCACCTGAACAGAGCTGAGATTGAATTCCTCGTGGAGCATTTTGCTCGTTCTGTTGGGAGGTTTTAAAACTAACTCGGCAGGGTTGTGAGAACCAAGAGAAAATATTAGAGAGGAATACCAGGATGCACAAAATACTGGGACGGACAGATAGCACTACTATAGAAAGTTAATCGACGAAGAAGTAGTAAAGGAGAAAGTAATGTTGTCTAAATCAGAGTTACTGTGCATGTATGTGAATACACTAAGTATAGCAAATAAGATTGGGGAGTTATAGGCACAGATTGTGATGTGCAAATATGATGTTATGGCAATAATAGAGACCTTGCTCAAGGAAGGGCAAGACTGGGTGTTAAGTATTCCTTGGTACCTGGTGCTCAGAAAAGATAGGAAAGGTGTGAGGGTATTGGTTAAGGAGAGCATTGCAGTGCTGGCGAAAGCCTGCCTGTGAGGGTTCAAGGATAGAATCAATTTGGTTAGAGCTAAGGGACAAAAAGGATGCAATCACATTGCTCAGCGTAGTCCACAGACTGCCAACTAGTGAGAAGGATGTAGAAGAACAAAGCTGCAGGGAAATTACAAATTACATCTTGAAAATGAGATGGGCCAAATAGTTCAAGTGTTAGTGGGGAAACATTTAGGAGACAGTGATAATTGTATCGTAAGGTTTAGGATGATGACAGAAAAGGAAAATAGGCAATCCAGAGTAAAAATAATTAACTGGGAGGGAGCTGACTTCAATGGGTCAAGAATGGAGCTGGGCCAGTTAGACTGGAACAAAAGGTTGAGGGGAAAAACTGTATCTGAACAATGGGCTACCTTCAAAAAAGAAATGGTTCAGGCAGTGTCAAGGTATTTCCCTTAAAAAGGAGAAGTAGGGAAAACAAATCCAAGGCTCTCTGGATGAAAAAGGAGATAGAAACAAAGGATAAGGAGCTAAAAGTGTGCTTATGACAGGTAGAAAGTACAATTGAGAGGCAAGATGAATACAGAAGGTTCAGAGGGGAGGTGAAGATGGATTATGAGAAAAAACTGGGTCAATATGAAGGAAATCCCAAAGTTTTCTACAGGCACATACATAGTAAAAGGGTGGTAAAATGAGCAGTAGGGCCAATTAGGGACCTAAAAGAAAATTTACACAGGGAGGGAGGGTGTGATGACTGATGTATTAAATGAATACATTGCTTTCCTCTTTACCAAGGAGGTCGATGCTACCCAGGACATAGTGACAAATGAGGAAACTTTGAAGAATTCAAAATTGATAAGAATAAAGTTTTGAACAGATTATCGGTACTTAAAGTTGACAAGACACCAGGATTGGATGAGATCCAGCCAAGGATATTGAAGGAAGTGAGAATGGAAATTGCAGGGGTGTTGGCCAGAAGACTGGAGAATTGCAAATGTTTATACCCTTGTTCAAAAAAGGTTGTGAGGATAAGCCCAGCAACTACAGACCTGTCAATTTAACATCAGTGGTGGGCAAGCATCTGGAAGCAATTACTTGGGGAAAAGCTCATAGGGACCAGGGACCCAGGTTCAATTCCACCCTTGGGTGACTGTGTAGAGTTGATTAGGAAAAGCCAGCATGTATTTTTAAAGGGGGAATCATGTTTAATTAACGTGTTGTAGTTTTTTTGAAGAGATAACAAAAAGGGTTGATGGGGGCAATGCTGTTGATGTGGTGTATGCATTCGAGTCGGTGCCACATCAACAGACTTGTGAAAAAAATTATAGCTCATGGGAAAAAAGGACAGAAGCAAAGTGGATACAAAATTGGCTGATTAATAGAAAGCAGGGAGTAATGGTCAATGGATATTTTCCAGGCTGGCAGAAGTTTTTTAGTGGAGCTCTCCAGGGGTCAGTATTGGGACCCTTGCATTTCCTGATATATATTAATGAGCTACATCTTGGTGTGTAGGGGATCATACAAAACTTGGAAGTATTGTAATTTGTGAGGATGACAGTTTAGAAGTGTGAGGTGATGTATTGAGGTAAAAAGAACATGGACAGATGAAAGAAAATATGGGGCAAAATTCTTAAGCAGGTGCAGGAACAGAGAGACCTGGGTGTATAGATCATTGAAGGTGGCAGGACAGGTGAAGAGGGCAGTTAATAAAGAACATGGTTCCCTGGGCTTTATTAAGAGGTTATAGAATACAAGAGCAAGGAGGCTGAACTTATACAGGACACGGGTTAGACCTCAGCTGGAACATTGTGCACAGTTCTGGGTGCCACACTATAGGGAGGATGTGAATGCATTGGATAGAATGCAGAAGAGGTTTACAGGAATGGTTCCGGGGTGGTTCAGTTATGAAGCTAGATTGGAGATGTTGGGACTGTTCTCCTTGGAGAGAAGAAGGCTAAGAGAAGATTTGATAGAGATGTTCAAAATCATGAGGGGGCTGGATAGGGAGAAACTGTTCCCGCTCATAAAAGGTTCAAGAATGAGACATGTAAAAGTGATATGCAAAGGAAGTAAATGTGATCTGAGAAAAAAAACTTCTTCACACAGCGAGTGGTTGGGGTCTGGAATGCACTGCCTGGAAGTGTGGTGGAGGCAGGTTCAATCAAGGCATTCAATAGGGCATTAGATGATTATTTAAATGGAAACAATGTGCAGGGGTACTGGGAAAAGGCAGGGGACTGGCACTAAGCCATGATGCTCATTTGGAGAACTGGTGCAGACATGTTGGACCAAATGACCTTCTTCTGCACCGTAACAATTCTATGTTTATATCCCTTTGAAAATTCTTTATATACTCCCAACAGCTTACTTTCCCACCTGGTTTATACCATCAGCAAACCTGAACGGATTGCATGTGGTCCCTCACCTAAGATCTCCAGGCGGCAAATAGCTGAGTCCCAGCAAGAACTGAACTTGCAGCATTCCACTCATTAATATCCTACCATCCTGAAAATTATGTTTATTTCCAGTCCTTCTTTTCTGTCCATTAATAAATCCTCAATCCATCATGAATCCCATGCCTGAATTTTGTATGGTACCTTGTGGAATGTTTTTTGAAAACCAAATATACTACATCCACTGGCTTCCTCTGATCTAATCCTATAGTTACATCTTCAAAAAATTGTAAAGGATTTGTCAGATAATATTTTCCTTTCAATAAACCATGTTGACTCTACCTAATCATATTTTGATTTCCTAAGTGCCCTATTACCATTTATTTAATAATAGACTCTAATGTATACCTCACTGGTGATATCAAGCTACGTGATGTCTTTGCAGGGCAAAAGCACTGCTGCTTAAACATGGAGTTCAAGTATAAAACTGAAACTGGTTTATTCTGGTTTTGCTACATACGCAAATGGTCACAAGAGAGTGTTATTACAGGTTAAATGGGCTAGTTTTCCTTTTTCTCTTTCCCTGTTTTTCTGAACAATGGGGTTACATTTCCCATATTCTAATCCATGGGGATTGTTTCAGAATCTAGTTGAGTTTGGAAGACCCAAAACAATGCATCCACTATAACTGCAGTCATTTCTTTTCAAACCTTATGATGTAGCACATCAGCTCCCAGGACTTTTTGTCTTTTAATCTCATTAATTGCCCCAGTGCTTATTCCTTAATGATAGGAACTATTTTAAATTCTTCACTCTCACCCTTATTTCCCTCAATTTTTTGTGACCTACTGTCAAGAGAGATATAAAGTATTTGCTTAATGTCTCATTTCTTTATTTCCCATTATAATTTTTCCTATCTCTACTTTTAAGGCGTTCACATTTAATTTCAGTTATTTCTTCCTTTTTGCATACTTGAAAAAGATCTTACAATCTTGCAAGTTTAATCTCATTCTATTTTCTTCCTCATTATCAATGTTTTCATCAATCCTCAGGCCTCGTCCTTTTATTAGCAACAATCTAAGCTTCATCTTCTAATTTTCTATTACTCTTAACTTTACCACTTAGCCACAGCTGTCCCATTTTTTCCAATGGAATTCTTATCCCTCAAGGAAATGTATAATATGAACTATTTTTTTAAATGCTTACCATTGTGTTTCTCCCATCAAGTTTCCTAATTGACCTCAACTAACTTTCTCCTCATACCTGAGAATTGACATTGTTTAAATTTAAGAACCTCTTTTTAAGTTAACAGCACCACTCTCAAAATTAATATTATGATCACTCAATCCTGAAGTTCATTACTAGAAGATGAGTAATTAATCTTTCCAAATAGCACAATACTGATCTGGCGGAGCCTATTTCCAAGTTGGTTCATAGAACATAGAACATAGAACATAGAACATAGAAAGCCACAGCACAAACAGGCCCTTCGGCCCACAGGTTGCGCCGATCACATCCCCACCTCTAGGCCTATCTATAGCCCTCAATCCCATTAAATCCCATGTACTCATCCAGAAGTCTCTTAAAAGACCCCAACGAGTTTGCCTCCACCACCACCGACGTCAGCCGATTCCACTCACCCACCACCCTCTGAGTGAAAAACTTACCCCTGACATCTCCTCTGTACCTACCCCCCAGCACCTTAAACCTGTGTCCTCTCGTAGCAACCATTTCAGCCCTTGGAAATAGCCTCTGAGAGTCTACCCTATCCAGACCTCTCAACATCTTGTAAACCTCTATCAGGTCACCTCTCATCCTTCGTCTCTCCAGGGAGAAGAGACCAAGCTCCCTCAACCTATCCTCATAAGGCATGCCCCCCAATCCAGGCAACATCCTTGTAAATCTCCTCTGCACCCTTTCAATGGCTTCAACATCTTTCCTGTAATGAGGTGACCAGAACTGCGCGCAGTACTCCAAGTGGGGTCTAACCAGGGTCCTATAAAGCTGCAGCATTATCTCCCGACTCCTAAACTCAATCCCTCGATTAATGAAGGCCAGTACGCCGTACGCCTTCTTGACCGCATCCTCCACCTGCGAGGCCGATTTAAGAGTCCTATGGACCCGGACCCCAAGGTCCTTCTGATCCTCTACACTGCTAAGAATGGTACCCTTCATATTATATTGCTGCTTCATCCCATTGGATCTGCCAAAATGGATCACTTGATTACTTGATCACTTGTTCCTTGATTACTTGTTCTAGGATGCAGTCCCAAATGCATACCACAAATTCACCCTCCATACTACTTTTGTCAATTTGTTTGCCGAGTCTAAAAGATTGAAGTTCCTTCCGACACCAAAATTCTTGGGCCCAATTTTACCATTTTTATTCTAAAGGGACCTGGGTGTGCAAGTCCACAGATCCTTGAAGGTGACGTCACAGGTGGAGAAGGTGGTCAAGAAGGCATATGGCATGCTTGCCTTTATAGGACGGGGCATAGAGTATAAAAGTTGGGGTCTGATGTTGCAGATGTATAGAACGTTGGTTCGGCCGCATTTGGAATACAGCGTCCAGTTCTGGTCGCCACACTACCAGAAGGACGTGGAGGCTTTGGAGAGAGTACAGAGGAGGTTTACCAGGATGTTGCCTGGTATGGAGGGGCTTAGTTATGAGGAGAGATTGGGTAAACTGGGGTTGTTCTCCCTGGAAAGATGGAGGATGAACATAAGAACATAAGAACATAAGAAATAGGAGCAGGAGTAGGCCATCTAGCCCCTCGAGCCTGCCCCGCCATTCAATAAGATCATGGCTGATCTGACGTGGATCAGTACCACTTACCCGCCTGATCCCCATAACCCTTAATTCCCTTACCGATCAGGAATCCATCCATCCGCGCTTTAAACATATTCAGCGAGGTAGCCTCCACCACCTCAGTGGGCAGAGAATTCCAGAGATTCACCACCCTCTGGGAGAAGAAGTTCCTCCTCAACTCTGTCTTAAACCGACCCCCCTTTATTTTGAGGCTGTGTCCTCTAGTTTTAACTTCCTTACTAAGTGGAAAGAATCTCTCCGCCTCTACCCTATCCAGCCCCCGCATTATCTTATAAGTCTCCATAAGATCCCCCCTCATCCTTCTAAACTCCAACGAGTACAAACCCAATCTCCTCAGCCTCTCCTCATAATCCAAACCCCTCATCTCCGGTATCAACCTGGTGAACCTTCTCTGCACTCCCTCCAATGCCAATATATCCTTCCTCATATAAGGGGACCAATACTGCACACAGTATTCCAGCTGCGGCCTCACCAATGCCCTGTACAGGTGCATCAAGACATCCCTGCTTTTATATTCTATCCCCTTCGCAATATAGGCCAACATCCCATTTGCCTTCTTGATCACCTGTTGTACCTGCAGACTGGGCTTTTGCGTCTCATGCACAAGGACCCCCAGGTCCCTTTGCACGGTAGCATGTTTTAATTTGTTTCCATTGAGATAGTAATCCCATTTGTTATTATTTCCTCCAAAGTGTATAACCTCGCATTTCTCAACGTTATACTCCATTTGCCATATCCTCGCCCACTCACTCAGCCTGTCCAAATCTCTCTGCAGATCTTCTCCGTCCTCCACACGATTCACTTTTCCACTTATCTTTGTGTCGTCTGCAAACTTCGTTACCCTACACTCCGTCCCCTCCTCCAGATCATCTATATAAATGGTAAATAGTTGCGGCCCGAGTACCGATCCCTGCGGCACGCCACTAGTTACCTTCCTCCAACCGGAAAAACACCCATTTATTCCGACTCTTTGCTTCCTGTCGGATAGCCAGTCCCCAATCCACTTTAACACACTACCCCCAACTCCGTGTGCCCTAATCTTCTTCAGTAGCCTTTTATGGGGCACCTTATCAAACGCCTTTTGGAAATCCAAAAACACCGCATCCACCGGTTCTCCTCCATCAACCGCCCTAGTCACATCTTCATAAAAATCCAACATGTTCGTCAAGCACGACTTTCCCCTCATGAATCCATGCTGCGTCAGATTGATCGAACCATTTCTATCCAGATGCCCTGCTATCTCCTCTTTAATAATGGATTCCAGCATTTTCCCTACTACAGACGTTAAGCTGACCGGCCTATAGTTACCCGCCTTTTGTCTCCTTCCTTTTTTAAACAGCGGCGTAACATTAGCCGTTTTCCAATCAACCGGCACTACCCCAGAATGCAGCGAGTTTTGATAAATAATCACTAACGCATCCACTATTACCTCTGACATTTCTTTCAATACCCTGGGATGCAGGGAGAATTGATGTCTAAATTATGAAAATTATGAAAGGCATAGATAGGGTGAACGGTGGGAAGCTTTTCCCCAGGTTGGTGGTGACGTTCACGAGGGGTCATAGGTTCAAGGTGAAGGGGGGGAGGTTTAACACAGATATCAGACGGACCTATTTTACACAGAGGGTGGTGGGGGCCTGGAATGCGCTGCCAGGCAAGGTGGTGGAGGCGGACACACTGGGAATGTTTAAGACTTATCTAGATAGCCATATGAACGGAGTGGGAATGGAGGGATACAAAAGAATGGTCTAGTTTGGACCAGGGAGCGGCATGGGCTTGGAGGGCCGAAGGGCCTGTTCCTGTGCTGTATTGTTCTTTGTTCTTTGTTAAATGCTGAATCTGGGCGCAATTCAGATCCAACTTGGAAAACTGTTCTCAGGCGCACCCATGCGCACTTAGTCTGAAAAAAATCGCGGGTCTGACTTGCGCTGTGGGTAGGTCTTATCACGCTCGAAACGTTTGGAGCCTTCAACTGCGCATGTGCAGTGAGAAAAAAATTCGAAAAAACGCGCCCCTATCACATCGCTTCTGGGCCGCCGAAAGCAGATAAAGGGGCCCAGGAGCAAAAAGCGGGAGCGATGGCCCCCACAGACATCACCCCACCCCCACAATATAATTGTCCTCCTTATCCACTCACCCCCCCCCGCTACCCAGACCAATCGTGACCCCCTGCCCCCCTTCCCCCCCCCCCACCGATTGCCCGCAAAGTGGCAGCGGTCCCCCCAATCCCTGCCCCCCCCAGCAGAGATCCATCTGGCTTCCCTCACCCCCCCACAGAGAATGATTGGGCCTCCCTTCTCCTCCACCCCTCACCAGAGAAGATCTGACCTGCCTCCCTTGCCTCCCTCCTGCCCCCCCACCCTCCCACCAGAGAGCGATCTGGCCCTCCCGTCGCTCCCCCCAACCCCACCAGAGAACCATCTGGCCTCCCTCCTCTGCCCCCCCCTCACCAGAGAATAATCTGATCCACCTCCCTCCACCTCCCCTCCCCCCTTCCTCCTCCCCCACCACCACCGATCTGAGTCAGAAAGCCGTTCGAAGATCCGAACTTACCTCTTCAGAAGCTGGAGCACCTGAAACAGACCTTTGCCGAGCATGTCTGTTTCGTGCCAAATCTGGGCGGGCGAACGCGATGGTAAAGGGGGAAATGCAGGTAAAGTTGGGCGGGCAGCCCATTAATTCAATTTAAATACATGCAAATGCATTTAAATTGCCATTGCACCCGCTTCGGGCGTGGTTCAGATCGCGGCCATTTTCGGGCCTTGGTAAAGTGGGCATCTGCGCAGACGCAGGCGCAGATTGCGCTAATCGCCTCACACCTGACTTTACCAAGTTCTTGCGCCCGTTTTTGGGCGCGACGCAATGGTAAAATCAGGCCCTTTGCCTCCAAAGTTGAATGGTTGTGGGTTCATGTCAAGACATGAGCACTAAAATTAAGGCTGTCATTATGGCAAAGTACTGAGGGAGAGCTTAGGTATCATTAGTATCATCTTTGTACCAGATCCTATGAAACTTTAATTGTGATTTAATTTAATGATTTAATTATCTTTCTTTCCCCTGATATTGTCTTAGTTGCTAATTCTCTATTACCATTGGTAAACCTTCTGTCCTTTCCTGACATATTGTACTCAAGTCATTACTCTGCTCCACAGTCCAATTTTCCTCTTTAAACTTGTAAACTTACATCTACCCAAAATCCCTCTGACAAACGGTCATCCTGACTCAAACTGTTGGCTCCATTCTCTCTCCACAGATGCTGAGATTTTCCAGCATTTTCTGTTTTTGTTTCAGATTCCAGCATCCGCAGAATTTTGTTTTTGCCCCAGTTCCTCTTATTAGGTTAACATTCAATTCACTGCCTAGTTATGCATTTTTACCAGGTCACTGGTTCCAGTTCAGTTTAAGTTGATTCTGTCCCAAGTAGTTCCAGTGTGCCATGATTTGAAGCCATAGTCTCCCACAACACTCATTCCGCTATTTATTTAAACCTTCAATTTGTTTTGCTCAGTGCCCATTTACATGTGGCATCAGATAATAATTCAGAGATTATTACGTTTGATGTTCTGATTTTTAATTTGTATTCTCAAACTACATCAGCAGAATCTATTTCATGGCTCATCCTACCTATGTTGTTGGTTGCTTTGTGAACCATAACAATTGAATCCTCCCCTTCCTGCTCCAGGTTCTTCTCCAGCTGTGAGGAGATATCCTCAATCCTGACACCGGGCAAGCGGGACTCCTTGTCACAGTTGCAGAGGACAATATCTACCCACCACCACACCCCCATTGCCAGCCACCAACATATTCCTTTTCACTCCCCTCAGTTGAATGACATCCTCTAACACGGAGTCTTGGTCAACTAGTTTGCCTACCCTGCAGCCTTTGTTCTCATTCATAATGACAGCAAGTCCCATTGGACAATGGCAACGGCAGAGGTTTTTCCACCATCTCACCTGTGATCTCTTTAGCTGCCTGAGTCAGAATTGCATCTTCCTGTCCCTGACCGCTGAACAATCAAAAGCACTACCAAATCCAAGGTGTATGATGCCTCCTGATGCCCTCCCTGACACCCTGAAATGTCAGCACTGCCAGCTCAATGATTCTGATCCAAGCTTTCCTGAGTCACAGAAACTTGATGTCGTTAAGGTTGCCTGGGATCTCATTGTTCCCCATAATCTCTGACACTGCAGATGTGACACACTGGCTGTACTGCCATTGTCATATAACCTTGTTTCATGTAACTTAATTTGTCCTTTATTTAATTAAAAATACCAAGGTTTGGAGGTTACGATACAATTATAGAGAGCCCTGATTAGACATCATTTCAATGCTTCATTCAGTTCTGGGCACTGCATCTCAGGGAGGATGTATTAACATTGGAGGGGTACAATGAAGATTTGTCAGACTGATACCTAGGTGAAAAGGTTTAAATAATGAGAATATTGCATAGGTTAGGTTTGTACTGACTTGAGCAAAGGGAGTCTGGGATTGGAGGTGGTGGATGATCCATTTGAGGTGTTTAAGGTGATTTAAAGAGCTGAGAGTGTCGATAGAGTGAAACTATTTCTTCTGGTGGGGGAATCCAGTACAAGGGAGCAGAACTTTAAAATTAGAGCGAGGCTGCTTTGAGGGAGATATCAGGAAGCATTTCTTTATATGAAGCATAGTGAAAATTTGCAACTCTCTCCACCAACAACTGTTTTAAAATAGTTTTGTTAGCTTAGGGTGTTAAGGATTACAGAACCAAGGAAGGTTTTTATGGTCCCTGTAGAGACTGATTACTTTTAAAAAGATATTTGAGTTCCAATGACCCACGGAAAAGATCACATGACAAAATTAGATTTTAATCTCTAACAAACTAAAAGCAACATTGACTAATACCAATTTTGTAGGTAATTTATACTCTAAGCTAGAGAAAAGATGCTCCATGTGATTTTTAACATAACCGACAATCCCACGCCACAGTTATATGCTACTGTTGAGCCTGTGCATTGTTTGCTTCATTTATGCAAAAGACTTCATTTTAAAATATTTCTGTCCATGTAACTAACCATGCTAAGCTTTAAAGCTAACTTAGCCACATTTTAAAACTCAGCTGGGATGCTGGGATCAGCTTAGACATTGACTGCATTCTTTGAAAGTATAATGTCAGCAGAAATGGCTTTCTCATAAGCCAAAACAAAGCCTTCATGGCCACAGCTGCAAATTGTTTATGGAAGTTAAGAGACACTGTTTGTACCAAATAATTTCATAACACAGATAACGAAAAAGTTATAATGCTCTATACAGCTATATGTGTGGGCAGTGTAAGGTTTGGATCAAAGCTGTGTCTGGACTGGCTTTTGCTGGTCTCTCTCTCTCTCTCTCCAGTAAATCAGTTTTTTTCGCTTTTTGTAATGTGTTAATTTTCAAATTCTGCTCAATAAAATAAATTCAAAGTACAAGTGCTGTTTACACCTATTCTGAGGAATGAATGGACCCTACAGTTATTTTTCCTTTAAATGGTTACTTTATTCTCCCAGAACCAGTCCAAAACTGTTCCCCAGTCCAGAAGCTCTGTGTTCTTTTTCTTTTTCTTTTCCCAACTCTGTAACTTCTGATTTTCACAGTGAGGGTTACCATGGAGATTTCTCTCGCCAAAGCGAGGCAAATCTAAACATTGTAAAAGAATCACAGAAATAGTTGTCAGTTCACGTGATTGCCAGAATCCAGGAAGTCCAAATACAGACGGGTCTCCCTCACAGGGAAGTCCAATTCAGGCATGTTCTTAGCTGAAGGCCAAGTGCAGAATTCCTTTGAGTTTATAGTGCGGGAGTGAGATTAACTTGATATTCAGAGACTTGTTCTGCTTGCAGGTGGTGGTCAGTGACCACAAGCTTCTAGGTAGGAAGGCTTGTTGCAGGCTGCTTAGTCAGCCTGGAGTCCTGCTGTCAAACTTTGGGAGATTGGAAATAAATTAGCAGACTGACTAATTCTGGGTTCTGCCCCGTCCCCGCTGCCCCGTCCCCACTGCCCCGTTTCCGCTGCCCCATCCCCACTGCCCCGTCCCCGCTGCCCTATATAAAGAGATTTCAAAATGGTCACTCAAGTCAAGTGAACTCCTTCCTTGACAGTGATTTCATAAAGGGATATTTATTTGATATCTGGACCTGGCTTTTGTTTTATGGCTTATAATGTCCAAGTCATTAGTCTCTGAAAGAGCTATTATCCATTTTAATAATCCTATTCCAGGTAACTATTGTCTTATATAGAAACTAGAAGCAGGAGTAAGCGATTTGGCCCTTCAAGCCTGCTCCGCTGTTCATTTTGATCATGGCTAATCATCGAATTCAATATCCTGAACCTGCCTTCCCCCCCATATCCCTTGATCCCTTTAGCCCCAAGGCTATATCTAATTTCTTCTTGAAATGAGACAATGTTTTGGCTTCAACTACTTTCTGTGGTAATGAATTCCACGCATTCCTCTTTGGGGGAAGAAATTTCTCCTCACCTCAGTTCTAAAAGGTTTACCCCTTATCCTCAAACTATGACCTCTAGTTCTGGACTCCCCCACCATTGTGAACATTCTTTCTGAATCTATCCTGTCTGATCCTGTTAGAATTTTATAAGTTTCTATGAAATCCCCTCTCACTCTTCTAAACTCCAGTGAATATAATCCTAACCGACTTAGTCTCTCATATGACAGACCTGCCATCCCAGGAATCAGCCTGGTAAACCTTTGGTGTACTCCCTCTATAGCAAGGACTCCTTCTTCAGATAAGGACACCAAAACTGCACACAATACTTGACAGATGGTCAGACTCTGCTGGAAGGGTAGGCTATGCTCTTGCTATTGTCCACAGGTGTGAACATCTTGCATCCTCTCAGAAAGTCTTTTGACTTGGGCCCTCTTGTCCCCATAGCAACCAAGCCACCTTGTTGTCAGGCAGAACTCAGAGCAGGTCACATGACTAGAACCAGGGGACGCAGTTTAAGAATAAGAGGTCTCGCTTTAAGATGGAGACGAGAAATTTTTCTCTCTGAGGGCGTCATCAGCCTAAGGAATCTCTTCCCCAGAAAGCAGTAGAAGCTGGGTCACTGAATTTATTCAAGGCTGGTTTAGATTTTTCATGGACAAAGGGGTTGAGGGTTATGGGGGACAGAGAGGAAAGTGGAATTAAGGCCACAATCAGATCAGCCATTGTGGGTCGAAAGGCCTACTCCAGTTCCTAAGCCCTATGCACCAAAGACCTCCTCCATTCCTCCATTTTACCTTAAGTCAAAAGAGTTATTACAGAACATAATGTTATAAACTTCATATTTGTAACAAGGTAAACAGAGGTGAAGTACAGATCAACCATAACTAGCTGAATGGTGGAATAGGCTTGAATGGTCCACTGCTCATAATGGCATAACTCTGACCATTCTCTAAAATAATTATGTATTTAAATAATTTTGTAACATTTATTAATAAGTAAGCAGAGGGTGATAAAAACAAGATACAGAAGTAAATATGACAGGGATCTTATATCCCTATCTACTTGCAAACTCTCAATGAAAAGCAGCATGGGAGAGAGAAAATATTTTCTTCAAACAAAAACCTAACGCGGATACATTCAGACTATTGCCTGAACTCAGCTGGTGCTAAAGAAGGTTATCTCTCCCTTTGCGAACATTTATTATTTTGTTTTAGCTCTCCTTTAAAGATAAAGTATTGATTGAGAAAACAGTATTACAGGCTGTAGCACATAATCAACAAGGGCAGTGTTAATCCTGCATGATAAATTGGCCTGTCGAGCTTGTGAAAACAGCAGAGAGACCTATTCATGAAAGGGGCAAGAGCAATGACTTCTCCAAAAATATACACATTACAAATAAAGGATTTTTACTTTCTAATTCTGTGGTGTTTGGGTTCATTATTTGAACCACAGAATTTATTTTGCCTCTTAATTCCTCATCAGGTTTTTATTGAACACAAACTGTTCCAGGTTTCACTTTGCAGAATGGGTCAGTGAGCGAGCGCTTTTTCTCACCGTTAGGAACAGCAATCATTTGCTTTTTGAGGAACATAGGTAGATCCAAAAAGTATTCACTTAGCATTAGAGCACGATATAAGGTCAAGATTGGTGTCCTTGTTTGTTTGGTCCCATACATCAGGGCACTGTTCTTTTTGCATTTTAAGCTGAGTAATTATGTAAACATCATATTTTTAGTTTTGATAATGAGATCAATGACTTGATTAATGAGTTTTAAGTGGTGCAATTTCAAATGAAGCAGTTCTCAGAAGCTGGGATGAGAAAATGTGAATAAAAGTTAACAGATGACTTAACAAAGCCAAAATAATTTCCAGTCCTGTCGCTAAATATAAGAACCAGGTCTGAAAAGTTCAATCAGAAAGAACAAAATTTAGTCGTCTGAGGAGATGAAGATTGAGCAAAACAACATGGAGAAGACGCAGAGCAAGTGATGGTGACAGCAAGAAATCTCACAAATTGAAACGCCAGATGGGAAAAATGTCAACTTTCCCCAAAGAGATAAACAAAAGAAAAAAATAGTCACTTTAAACTCCTATATGGTCATCGGTGCTTTATTTCTCCAAGCATTTGATCCTGTTGCTAGGCATTCTTACAAAAAGGCAACAACAGTAATATAGGAACATAGGAGAAGGTCATCCGGCTCCTTGAGCCTGCTCCAACGTTCAAGTAGATCATGGCTGATCTTCTACCACAACGCCATTTTCCTGCACTATCCCCATATCTCTTAATATCTTTAATTTCTAGAAATCCATTGATTTCTCTCTTGAACAAACTCAGTGACTGAGCCTTGAAAGCCCTCTGGGGTAGAGAATTCCAAAGATTCACTGTAGATGTGTTGAACTCCCAAAAACTGACAAGAAGGACTTGTAACTAACAGTAGTTTATTCACTAGCTGAGCACATGTTTCATGTATGTACTTCTCCCGGGCTCCCATGGAGAACTCCTGCACTCCCGACATGTGATCCTTTTTGAAGCCATGACCGCTTTGTCTCCATGTCCCCCGTTTAGTTGGGACACACGATGGCATGAGATATAACAGTGCATGATTGCAAACTGTGTGTAGACCATTTTGTAACATATAAATTAAACAGACTAAGAATATACAACTATTTACGATGGCGAGGCATGGATTAAGTTGCCGCTGTAATGCATTGCTCATCACATCTCCTTCGCCCTTGCCCTTTTTTGTTGCAGAAAGATGAGATTTGAAGGACAGTTCTGGATTAGGTGGTCATACAGTTCTGGAACCTTGGATCTTACCAAAACATTTTTAAGTCCAGGACGGACATGAAAATGGGAGAGATTCAGATCTATTTTTTGGGTGAGTTCAATCTGCTCTCTTACGCACTCAGTGCATGAAAAAACAGCAGAAATGGTTTCCCGCTTATAGGAGGAGGGGGTGGAGCTAAAGTCACCCGAACGCTGGCTGAGAACACCATTGTGAATGTGCGGGTCTTTAGCAGCAGAGACCTGTCACCCACCCTCTGCTACTCTCAGCTTGCCTCCCAGCCTAAAGCACAGTAAACCCCACCCCCAGCTACCGCGGGGGCCTGCAGCCAATCGTGACCCCCCCCCCCCCCCCCACCCGCCCAGACCAATTCCCGCTCCCAGGTGGTCGGCCACCCGATGCCTCCCTGCGATAGTTGGCCAGAGCCCCCCTGCAATCAGCCGTCCACCCCCCAAATGGCTGGCCCTGATTGTCCCTGTCCCTCGCCCCCATTGATTCTGACAATTCTGTCCCGGGCTCATTAATTCAATATAAAAAAGCATTTCAATATAATTTAACTAAATTATTCAGCCTTGCACAGGAAATGGGCGCAAGGCTGATTGGGTCGGATATCCGGTGCCAGTAAGATCGCAAGAGGCAAGAAATCGGGTGTGATCCTGATTTCTTTGCTCTCGCATGATTTTACCAGCTCACCCCACTGATCGGATGGTGGGACACGATGGTAAGATTTCCCCCCCCCCCCGTCTTGTGTTCGGCTTGCTCAGGCTCCCTGAGCATGTGGTTATGCTGGTCGGTGGTGTTGTGGCCTTTCTCAGGCTGGTGTTCTCAATGTGGTCAACCCGGAGCACACTGTCAGTGTGCTTGGTGGGTGCAGCACTCGCTGCATTGGCCTCTGGAGGAGTCTACATGTTCACTGGTGTAGGGGGCCTGTGCCATAGGTCAGATGACTGGAGTGCTGTGACATCTGTTGGTGTTAGGTTTAATACCTGTAGGAGGTGATGGCGGTTGCATATGTAATGGGCACCGTCTGAGGCTATTACATAACTGTTCGGATGCAGGACATGACTATGTCCAACTGCCAACTTGTCATGGCCACATGCGGTCTGAATCCTGACTATTTGACCAGGTGTTAGCGGGCCGAATCCGTGGGCACCTCAATCATCGTACATTTTTTTTTTCAATCTCCGTTGTATAAAGGCATCACTCACATTGGTTTCAGGTTTGGTCTCTGTTATATATTTAAGTGATTGCATGATTGCTTTAAGAGCTGGTCACATGATTTGGTTGCGATGTCATTCGGGTGTTTCATAGATTCCTGCCTTAGTTTCATTTTCTACTCTGTATGGGCAACAGCTCCTGTTGTTATCCGTTGTTATTTTGCAGTACCTGCTGCGAGAACATATCGCAAATACCATCGCACAATGTCTACTGGCAAATCAGAGTGGATAAATCCCCAGGACCGGACAGGGTATTCCCACGGACCTTGAGGGAAGCTAGTGTTGAACTTGCAGGGGCCCTGGCAGACATATTTAAAATGCCAGTATTCACGGGAGAGGTGCCGGATGATTGGAGGGTGGCTCATGTTGTTCCGTTGTTTAAAAAAGGTTCCAAAAGAAATCCGGGAAATTATAGGCCAGTAAGTTTGACGTCAGTGGTGGGCAAGTTATTGGAAGGTGTGATAAGGGATAGGATCTACAAATATTTGGATAGACAGGGACTTATTAGGGAGAGTCAACATGGCTTTGTGCGTGGTAGGTCATGTTTGACCAATCTATTAGAGTTTTTCGAGGAGGTTACCAGGAAAGTGGATGAAGGGAAGGCGGTGGATGTTGTCTACCTGGATTTCAGCAAGGCCTTTGACAAGGTCCCTCATGGGAGGTTAGTTAGGAAGGTTCAGTCGCTAGGTATACATGGGGAGGTAGTAAATTGGATTAGACACTGGCTCAATGGAAGAAGCCAGAGAGTGATTGTGGAGAATTGCTTCTCTGAGTGGAGGTCTGTGACTAGTGGTGTGCCGCAGGGATCGGTGTTGGGTCCATTGTTGTTTGTCATCTATATCAATGATCTGGATGATAATGTGGTCAATTGGATCAGCAAGTTTGCTGATGATCCAAAGATTGGAGGTGTAGTGGACAGTGAGGAAGGTTTTCAAAGCTTGCAGAGGGATTTGGACCAACTAGAAAAATGGGCTGAAAAATGGCAAATGGAATTTAACGCAGACAAGTGTGAGATATTGCACATTGGAAGGACAAACCAAAGTAGAACGTACAGGGTAAATGGTAGGACTCTGAAGAGTGCAGTTGAACAGAGGGATCTGGGAATACAGGTACAGAATTCCCTAAAAGTGATGTCACAGGTGGATAGAGTCGTAAAGAGTGCCTTTGGTACATTGGCCTTTATAAATCGGAGTATCGAGTATAAAAGTTGGAGTGTTATGGTAAGGTTATATAAGGCATTGGTGAGGCCGAATTTGGAGTATTGTGTACAGTTTTGGTCACCTAGTTACAGGAAGGATGTAAATAAGGTTGAAAGAGTGCAGAGAAGGTTCACAAGGATGTTGCCGGGACTTGAGAAGCTGAGTTACAGAGAGAGATTGAATAGGTTGGGACTTTATTCCCTGGAGCGTAGAAGATTGAGGGGAGATTTGATAGAGGTGTATAAGATTTTGATGGGTATAGATAGAGTGAATGCAAGCAGGCTTTTTCCGCTGAGGCTAGGGGAGAAAAAAACCAGAGGGCATGGGTTAAGGGTGAAAGGAGAAAAGTTTAAAGGGAATATTAGGGGGGGCTTCTTCACGCAGAGAGTGGTGGGAGTGTGGAATGAGCTGCCGGATAAAGTGGTAAATGCGGGGTCACTTTTAACATTTAAGAAAAACTTGGACGGGTTCATGGATGAGAGGGATGTGGAGGGATATGGTCCAAGTGCAGGTCAGTGAGACTAGGCAAAAAATGGTTCGGCACAGACAAGAAGGGCCAAAAGGCCTGTTTCTGAGCTGTAATTTTCTATGGTTCTATGGTGGAAACATCACATGCAACGTGTGCCATTTCCAGATTGTACTGTTGGCAGTGAGGTTTCACGCTGACTGATCGAGATTACAGAGTTACACCTTGAGTAATAGTAATAGTGGGGATAAGGTTGTAGTCTTATTTCTTGGAAGATTTTATCAAAACATTAGCCCCAGGTGAAAATTGGGAAAAGACATACTAATGTACGAAATAGGGGCAGAAGTAAGCCATCCTGCCCCTTGAGCCTGCTCTGCCATTCAATAAGATTCACTTACCTTCGAGGAGTGGAGAGCACCGGAACTGCGAGGGACACTCTTCTGGTAGTGGGGGATAAAGGGGACGCGAGGCTCGGGGATCTGCGAAGGATACTCTGGGAGTGGGGGATAAAGGGAGTGTGAGGCTCAGGGTCCTTGGGGAGCGAGAGGCTCGGGGAGTGTGAGGCCGCAGTTGCTGGGTCAAAATCCTGGAATTCCCTCCCTAACGGCATTGTGGGTCAACCCACAGCACATGGACTGCAGCGATTCAAGCAGGCAGCTCACCACCACCTTCTCAAGGGTAACTAAGGGTGGGCAATAAATGCTGGCCAGCCAGTGACACCCATGTCCCACGAATGAATAAAAAAAACCAATATCAACTAAGACTCTTATTCTCCACTCTTTGTTATTACAGAATATATTTGTTACAATCAATGAATCACAGAATGATACTTTAACAATTATAACCAATAATAGTAGTAAGTATCTACCCAACTGCAGTCACCCAAAGCTGTTTAAGTTTCCTTAGGAGATGTATTCTTGCACTCCGCTCTTTCTTACAATCTCTTAACCACTTAGTACTGCTCTTAAGTTCATTTTCCTTTACTCCTTTATCCTCTGAGCTTTGTTCCTTAACAGTTAACTTGTTTAGTTATTTAAATATCATGTGGAGTGAATCAAATTGGCCAAAGACTGGCACCTGAGATGCTGGGAACCACTGGAGGAGGCCAAAATGGATCATCCTCTCGGCACTTCTGGCTGAAGATAGTTGCGAATACTTCAGCCTTATCTTTTGCACTGATGTGCTAGGCCCCTCCATCATTGAGGATGGAGATATTTGTGGAGCCTCCCCCTCCAGTGAGTTGTTTAATTGTCCACCACCATTCACGACTGGATGTGGAAGGACTGCAGAGCTTAGATCTGATCCATTGGTTGTGGGATCGCTTAGCTCTGTCTATCACTTGCTGTTTTTGCTGTTTGGCATGCAAGTAACCCTGTTTTGTGGCTTCACCGGGTTGACGCCTCATTTTTAGGTATGCCTGGTGCTGCTCCTGGCATGCCATCCTGCACTCTCCATTGAACCTGGATTAATCCCCTGGCTTGATGGTAATGCTTGAGTGGGGGATATGTCGGGCCATTAGGTTGCAGATTGTGCTGGAGTACAATTCCGCTGCTGTCGATGGCCCATAGTGCCTTATGGATGCCCAGTGTTGAGTTGCTGGATCGGTTCGAAGTCTGTCCCATTTAGCACGGTGACAGTGCCACAGAGCACGATGGAAGTTATTCTCAATGTGAAGGCAGGACTTCGTCTCCACAAGAACTGTGCAGTGGTCACTCTTACCGATACTGTCATGGACAGATGCATTTGCAGCCGGTAGATTGGTAAGGATGAGGTCAAGTATGTTATTTCCTCTTATTGGTTCCTTCACCACCTGCTGCAGACCCAGTCTAGCAGTTATATCCTTTAAGACCCGACCAGGTCGATCAGTAGTGCTGCTGCCGAGCCACTCTTGGTGGTGGACATTGAAACCCACAGTACATTTTGCGCTCTTGCTATTCTCAATGCTTCCTCCAAGTGTTGTTCAACATGAAGGGGTACTGATTCATCAGCCGAAGGAGGATGGCATGTGGTAACCAGTAAGAGGTTTCCTTGCCCATGTTTAACCTGAAGCCATGAGACTTCATGGGATCCGGAGTCGATGTTAAGGACTCCCAGGGCAAATCCCCCTCGACTGTAGACCAGTGTGCTGCCACCTCTGCTGGGTCTGTCCTGCTGGTGGGACAGGACATATCCAGTGATGGTAATGGTGATGTTTGGGGTGTTATCTGTAAGGTATGATTCCGTGAGAATGACTGTCAGGCTGTTGCTTGACTAGTCTGTGAGACAGCTCTCCCAATTTTGGCACTCGCCCCCCGATGTTAGTAAGTAGGACTTTGCAGGGTCGACAGGGCTGTTTGTTTTGCCATTGTCTTTTCCGGTGCCTCAGTCGATGCCAGGTGGTCTGTCCGGTTTCATTGCTTTATTGAGACTTTGTAGCGATTGTTACAACTGAGTGGCTTGCTAGGCCATTTCAGAGGGCAGTTGAGAGTCAACCACATTGCTGTGGCTTTGGAGTCAAATGTAGGCCAGACTAGGTAAGGATGGCAGATTTCCTTCCCTAATGGACATTAGTGAACCAGATGGATTTTTCCGACAATCAACAATGCTTTCATGGTTATCAGTAGACTCCTAATTCCAGATGTTTTTTATTGAATTCAAATTCCACCAGCTGCCGTGGCGGGATTCGAACCCAGAACATTATCTAGGTTTCTGGATTAATAGTTGAATGATAATACCACGAGGCCATTCCCTCCCCTTAATATTAAAAGGATTAATTTAACTTAAAAGGGTTCGACATGGCTGGAGAGCTCCAAGTTGTGGTTTGCTCTTCTTACTCAATGTGGGAGACCAGGAATGTTTCCAATTCTCAGTTTCAGCATATGTGCAGGAAGTATCTCCAGCTGCAGCCCAAGCCCGAGCTGGAAGCCCGAGTTCTTTGGCCTTCATAGTGAAAGGATTTGAGTACAGGAATAGGGATGTTTTACTGCAATTGTATAGGGCATTGGTGAGGCCACACCTGGAGTATTGTGTGCAGTTTGGGTGTGCTTATGTGAGGAAGGATGTTCTTGCTATGGAGGGAGTGCAGCGGAGGTTTACTAGGCTGATTCCTGGGATGGCGGGACTGTCATATGAAGAGAGGTTAAGTCAGTTAGGATAGTATTCATTGGAGTTTTGAAGAGTGAGAGGGGATCTCAAAGAAACTCATAAAATTCTAACAGGATTAGACAGGATAGATTCAGAAAGAATATTCGTGATGGTGGGGTAGTCCAGAACTAGGGGTCACAGTTTGAGGATAAGGGGTAAATCTTTTAGGACTGAGGTGAAGAGAAATTCTTTCACCCAGAGAGTGGTGAAAGTGTGGAATTCACTGTCAGAGAAAGTAGTTGAGGCCAAAACCTTATGTAATTTCAAGAAAGAATTAGATATAGCTCTTGGGGTTAAATGGATCAAGCAATATGGGGGGGAAAGCAAGATCAGAGTATTGCATCTGATGATCAGCAATGATCATAATGAATGGTGGAGCAGGCTCGAAGGGCCGAATGGCCTATTGCACTCCAGCTTCTATTTTATGTATGTTTCTATGTAAGTCATGGTTAGTCTATTTGTGTTTCGGAATCCACATTGCCATCTACCCCAATGACCTTAAAAGATTCAATGACCCCGCATCACCATCTTCTGAGACAGAGGGTGGAATTTTCCCATCCTGCCCACCATAGGAATTGTAGCAGGCAGAGAAGTGGACCATGGAAAAGCCCATTTACCTTGGGCGGGATTATCCAGTCTTGGCCAGAAAATTCCACCTAGATAGTTCCAAGATCCCACAATAGTTTAAGACCAAAAAATTCTCATCTCTATCCTAATAAGATGATCCATGATTTTAAACAGTGCCCCCTAGTTCTGGCCTCACCCACAAGAGGAAATATTCTTTCCACATCCACCTTGTCAAGACTACTCATGATCTTGTATACTTCAATCAAGTCATTCCTCACCCTTCTAATCTCCAGTGGAAACAAGCCCAGTCTGTCTAACTTTCCTCATAAGCTAACTTACTCATTCCAAATATCAATCCAGTAAGTCTCCACTGAATTGCCTCCAACGCAAATAAGGAGACGAAAACTGCATGCAGTATTTGAAATGTGGTTTCATCAATGCCTGAATAACAGAGCATAGCATTCTTACTTATATGTTCAATTCCTCTCATAATAAATGAAAGCTTTTCATTAGCCTTCTTGATTACTTGCTGCACCTGTCTTCTCAGGTTTTGTGACTCAAGCAACAGAGTGCCCATTTCCCTCTGAATCTCAGAGTTCTGCAGCCATTCCCCATTTAAGTCATATTCTGCTTTTTTATTCTTCCTGCTAAAATGAACAACTTATTTTCTCCCATTATACTCCATCAGCCAGATTTTTGCCCACTTGTTCAACCTACCCATATCATAAAATCCCTACAGGCAGAAGGAGACCATTTGGCCCATCGAGTCTACACCAACTCTTACCCAGCCCGAACCCTGTAACCCTATGCTACACGTATTTTACCCACTAATCCCCCCAACCTATATATACCTTGGGAGACTAAGGGGCAATTTAGCATGGGCAATCCACCTAACCTGCAGATCTTTGGACATATCTGTCTGCAACTTCCTTATGTCCTCTTCACAACATATTTTCCTACCCTTCGTTGCGTCATCTGCAAATTTAGCCACCATGCCTCATCTAAGTCTTTGATATAATTTGTAAAACGTTGAGATTCCAGCACAGACCCCTGCGGAACCATGCTTGTCAACCATGACTGAATGGTGGAGCAGACTCGATGCGCCGGGTGGACTAATTCTGCTCCTATGTCTTATGGTTTTATGGGACCCCACTCGTCACATCCTGCAATCAAGAGAAGCTCCATTTATGCATACTTTCAGTTTTCTACCAATCAGCAAATTTTCTATTCATGCTAATATGCTACCTCCCACACCCGTGAACTGTTAATTTCTGCAATAAAATTTGATGTGGCATCTTATCAAATGCCTTCTGGAAATCCAAGTACAGCATGTCTACAGACTCCCTTTTATCCACAGCACATTTAACTCCTTCAAATACTTTATTCTGACAAGGGAGAACATTCCTTTAAAATCCCAATCATTCCAACTTCAGAAAACTTCCTTTAAATTTTCTCCTGACAACATCCTTTGAACATCAGCCCTGTGGTCATCGTGTCAAACTCACCTTGGAAGAGCTGTGCTGAGCCAGTTGAGCTGTTGCAAAAGGAATCTTATAAAATATCGGCAGCAAGCAGCAGTTGTGCACCAGCAAAAACGTGGAAAAAGCAGTTTGTCAAGTCAAATACACGAAAGTCACATTGCGAAAATCAGTTGATCCCATCTTTAAGAATAAATATTCTGCAACCATCAGCAGAATGGCATCAATTATCACATTTTACTGGCATGCCCGCCCCAGGCTCGCAGAACGGAATTCTCCGTTGGCCTCAGGCAGGATTTTACGAGCCTCGCCCGAACGAGGTCGTAAAATCCTGGCTGTAATTTACAATGGGATTTTTTCTTCATTCTTTCATGGAATGTGAGTGTTATAGACAAGGCTAATATTTAATGCCTCTTCCAGATTGCTCTTAGAAGGTGGTTGTGAGCTGCCTTCAACTGCTGCAGTCCATGTGGTGTAAGTAAACTCACAGTGCTGTTAGGGAGGGAGTTCCAAGATATTGACCCAGCGATAGTGAAGGAATAGCGATATATTTATAAGTCAGGATGATGGGTGGCTTGGAGGGGAACTTCCAGGTGGTGGGACTACCATGCGTTTGTTGCCCTTGTTCTTCAAGGTGGTAGAGATTGTGGGTTGTCAAAGGAGCCTTTGCAAGGTACCTTTGTTGGAGATGGTCATTGCCTGGCACTTGTGTAGCACAAATGTTACTTGTCACTTATCAGTCCTAACCTGAATAATGTGCAGGTCTTGCTGAAGATTGGCACAGATTACTTCAGTGTGTGAGGAGTTGTGAATGGGGCTGAACATTAGGCAATCATCAGTGAATATCCCTCTTCTGATCTTATGATGGAGGGGAAGGTCATTGATGAGGCAGCTGAAGATGATTGGGCTCAAGACACTACCCTGAGAAACTCCTGCACTGATGTCCTGGAGCTGAGATGATTGCACTTCAACCATTACCACCATCATCCTTTGCACCAGGTATGACTCCAACCAGCGGAGAGTTTTCCCTCTCATTCCCATTTACTCCAGTTTTGCTCAGGGTATTTGATGCCATACTTGGTCAAATTTTGATGTCAAGGGCAGTCATTCTCACCACATCTCTAGCATTCAGCTCTTTTGTCCATGTCTGGACCAAAGCTGTAATGAGGTCAGGAGCTGCTTGACCCAGGTGGAACCCACATTGAGCATCTGTGAGCAGGTTATTGCTGAGTAAATGCTGCCTGATAGTGCTGTCGACCATTTCCATCACTTTGCTGATAATCGAGAGAAGACTCGTGGGCCGGTAATTGGCCGTGTTGAATTTGTCCTGCATTTTGTTGACAGGAAATACCTGGGCAGTTTTCCACATTGGTGAAAAGATGCCAACGTTGTGGTTGCAACTTGTCTAGGGCCAGCCAGTTTATTTTACTGTTGCCGGAACCATGAAGCATCACTAGTCTGGAGCTGATGGTGAGGACTCCCAGGGCTATTCTCTCCCAACTATGTATCATAGTATTGCCACCTCTGCTCGGTCTGTTCTGCCAGTGAGGCAGGATATACCCAGGGATGGTGATGGTGGTGTCTGGGCATTGCAGGTTTTGATGTCAGCCTTTAAATTGATCACAACTCTACCCTTCAAGTAACCAGACCAAGTCACAGAGTTCTCTTAAACAGCTGTTTTAATGCAAGCTATGGCTCGTTCCCTGGAAAGTCATAGGTCAGTGCCAATAACTAGCAAAAGCCCAGAATTCGGGAATGCACGAGCAGTTTTAGGGGGCAATTTTTTTTTCTAAGTGTTGGGCGGACTTGAAACTGGGAGAGTTTCAGATCTGTCTTTTGGGCATGTTTTCAGGCCCCCCATACGCAGTCTGCCTGCAAAACTTTGAGCAAGTCTGTTACTCGCTGCAGAAGCCTGTGGGCAGGGCTTAATGTGCCCAAAAGCCTGCAGAGGGCAGTAGTGCGCATGTGCAGGCCTCTGATGTTGCACATGCCCATTAGCAGTAGCAGGGGTGTGACAGAAAAGGGGGAGGTGTCAGGCCCCTGCTAGTGCAGGCTGCCTGAAGCAGCTCCCCCTCCCCTCCCACAATCGCGGGGGCCCGCGGCCTGAGATGCAGCCCCCGCTGATGCCCCCCCCCCCCGCCACCCAGACCAATCGCAAACCCACCACACTCTCCCATCGATCAGCGTGGGGAGGGTGCCACCCTCCCCCCACTGATCGCGGACCCGCCGCCCCCTTCCACCAATTGATGCAGAGTAGCAACAGGTCCCCTCTCCCACCCTCCCCCCGACTACTCCCTGTAGATGGGCAGCCAGCCCCCTACTCCATTAGGCCCTCCTCCATTAGCCCCTCCCCCACATTAGCCCCTCCTCCCATTGGCACTGCCCCCACTGACTCCATCCCCAGTGGCCCTGTCCCCATCGGCCCCACCCCCCCACTTGCCTTACCCCCCCACAGGTCCAATCCCCCACTGAGCCCTCTCCCACTGGCCCCACCTCACTGACCCCCCCCTATTAGCCCCATCCCCTGGCACTGCCCCATGAGCATTGCCCAGGTGTTAGACTGGCATTGCCCAGGTGCCCGGTGGGGCATTGCCAGCCTGGCACTGTCCAAGGGGCACCCTCTTTGCCCTCAGCGTCCCTGCAAGGCCTCAATGGCCTCGGGTTCCACCGGCGAAGCCAAATCGACTGCTCCCCGTTCATGGGGAGCATGTCTATTCCTCGCCGGCGAGAATCTTCCCCGGAGAGGGGTAAGGGTGCGGGGGGAGGGGGGGAGGGGGGAGAGGGGAGGGGGCGGCGGGGGGGGTGGGGAGGGGGCTGGGTGATTGAGCACCGGGCTCACTAAGCAGATGTAAAACAACATTACAATAACCCTACATGCATTAACCTGCCTCTCGCCCATTTCCAGTGGGAGGCTGACTGCACAGGAAATCCAGCATTCGTAAAATGGCGGCTGTCGTGAAAACAGGTGCCAGTCGTGCGAAGTGCTTTGCACCTGACTTTACCACTGCGTCGCGCCCAGAAACGGGCAGAACACGATGGTAAAATCGCCCCCATAGTTTCAAATTTGATTACAAGTAATTAGCATATATCAATCAAGATATAGGAGTCATCTCTCACCACTCACAGTTATTGATTAAAGTACAGGTATTTAAATCACCATCACCCCACGCTTGCTTAATTATAATATCCAATCAGCGTGAAGATTTAATTATGTTATGATCCAATTCATCATTATTACAAGTTATCATTGTCCCACCTTGCGTCTGTGTATATCACTCCCTTTTTCCATTTTTAGATAGAACATAGAATAGAACATAGAACATTACAGCGCAGAACAGGCCCTTCGGCCCACGATGTTGCACCGACCAGTTAAAAAAAAAAACTGTGACCCTCCAACCTAAACCAATTTCTTTTCGTCCATGAACCTATCTACGGATCTCTTAAACGCCCCCAAACTAGGCGCATTTACTACTGATGCTGGCAGGGCATTCCAATCCCTCACCACCCTCTGGGTAAAGAACCTACCCCTGACATCGGTTCTATAACTACCCCCCCTCAATTTAAAGCCATGCCCCCTCGTGCTGGATTTCTCCATCAGAGGAAAAAGGCTATCACTATCCACCCTATCTAAACCTCTAATCATCTTATATGTTTCAATAAGATCCCCTCTTAGCCGCCGCCTTTCCAGCGAAAACAATCTCAAATCCCTCAGCCTCTCCTCATAGGATCTCCCCTCCATACCAGGCAACATCCTGGTAAACCTCCTCTGCACCCTCTCCAAAGCCTCCACATCCTTCCTGTAATGTGGGGACCAGAACTGCACACAGTACTCCAAGTGCGGCCGCACCAGAGTTGTGTACAGTTGCAACATAACGCTACGACTCCTAAATTCAATCCCCCTACCAATAAACGCCAAGACACCATATGCCTTCTTAACAACCTTATCTACTTGATTCCCAACTTTCAGGGATCTATGCACACATACACCTAGATCCCTCTGCTCCTCCACACTATTCAAAGTCCTCCCGTTAGCCCTATACTCAACACATCTGTTATTCCTACCAAAGTGAATTACCTCACACTTCTCCGCATTAAACTCCATCCGCCACCTCTCGGCCCAACTTTGCAACCTGTCTAAGTCTTCCTGCAGACTACGACACCCTTCCTCACTGTCTACCACACCACCGACTTTGGTGTCATCAGCAAATTTGCTAATCCACCCAACTATACCCTCATCCAGATCATTAATAAATATTACAAACAGCAGTGGCCCCAAAACAGATCCCTGAGGTACACCACTTGTAACCGCACTCCATGATGAATATTTACTATCAACCACCACCCTCTGTTTCCTATCCGCTAGCCAATTCCTGATCCAATTTCCTAGATCACCCCCAATCCCATACATCTGCATTTTCTGCAGAAGCCTACCATGGTGAACCTTATCAAACGCCTTACTAAAATCCATATATACCACGTCCACTGCCTTGCCCCCATCCACCTCCTTGGTCACTTTCTCAAAAAACTCAATAAGGTTAGTAAGGCACGACCTACCTGCCACAAAACCATGCTGACTATCACCTATCAATTCATTACTCTCCAAATAACTATAAATCCTATCCCTTATAATTTTTTCCAACATCTTGCCGACAACAGAAGTGAGACTCACCGGTCTATAATTCCCGGGGAAGTCTCTGTTCCCCTTCTTAAACAATGGGACAACATTCGCTAACCTCCAATCTTCTGGTACTATACCTGATGTCTGATTTAATAAATTCTCTTAGACTAATGGCCTTGGTGCTTATCTGTGAAGACTTTTTACTGGTAGCAGCTTATGTGATTTTTAAATTTATGTGATTATTAACCCTTTCACTGGGACATTAGCTGTAAAGTATGACTTGGTGAATATGACTATGTCAGGATGTTACTTGACTAGTCAGTGGGGTAGATCTTGCAATTTTGGCACAAGCCCCCAGAGGTTAGTGAGGAGGACTTTGGAAGGGTGACTGGATAAGGTGTGATTGTTTGTTGTTGACCCTGGGTGGTCTATTCGGTTTTCTTCTTTATCAACTTTCCTCCAGTGGTTTGATACAATTGAATGGTTTGCTCGGGCATTTCAGAGTGCAGTTAAAAGCCAACCACATTTCTGTGGGTCTGGAGTGACATGTAGGCCAGAACAGGTAAGGACAGCAGATTTCCTTCCCTAAAAGACATTAAGTGATCTGAGTGGGTTTTTACAACACTCTCATGTTTCATGATTGCTATTATTGAGATTAGCTTTTAATTCTCAGATTTATTCATGAATTAAGTTTACATTCCACGATGGAATTTTGAATAAGTGCCTCTTGAGTATTATAGAGTCATAGAGGTTTACAGCATGGAAACAGGCCCTTCGGCCCAACTTGTCCATGCCACCCTTTTTTATTAAACCCCTAAACTAATCCCAATTGCTCGCATTTGGCCCATATCCCTCCATAACCATCGTACCCATGAAACTATCTAAATGCTTTTTAAAAGACAAAATTGTACCCGCTTCTATTACTACCTCTGGCAGCTTGTTCTAAGAACATAAGAACATAAGAAATAGGAGCAGGAGTAGGCCATCTAACCCCTCGAGCCTGCCCCGCCATTCAATAAGATCATGGCTGATCTGAAGTGGATCAGTTCCACTTACCCGCCTGATCCCTATAACCCCTAATTCCCTTACCGATCAGGAATCCATCTATCCGTGATTTAAACATATTCAATGAGGTAGCCTCCACCACTTCAGTGGGCAGAGAATTCCAGAGATTCACCACCCTCTGAGAGAAGAAGTTCCTCCTCAACTCTGTCCTAAACTGACCCCCCTTTATTATGAGGCTGTGCCCTCTAGTTCTAGTTCCGTTCCAGACACTCACCACCCTCTGTGAAAAAATTGCCCCTCTGGACACTTTTGTATCTCTCCCCTCTCACCTTAAACCTACGCCCTCCAGTTTTAGACTCCCCTACCTTTGGGAAAAGATATTGACTATCTGACTGATCTGTGCCCCTCATTATTTTATAGACCTCTATAAGATCACCCCTCAGCCTCCTACGCTCCAGAGAAAAAAGTTCCAGTCTATCCAGCCTCTCCTTATAACTCAATCCACCAAGTCCCAGTAGCATCCTAGTAAATCTTTTCTGCACTCTTTCTAGTTTAATAATATCCTTTCTATAATAGGGTGACCAGAATTGCACACAGTATTCCAAGTGTGGCCTTACCAATGTCTTGTACAACTTCAACAAGACATTCCATCTCCTATATTCAATGTTCTAACCGATGAAACCAAGCATGCCGAATGCCTTCTTCACCACTCTGTCCATCTGTGACTCCACTTTCAAGGAGCTATGAACATGTACCCCTAGATCTCTTTATTCTGTAACTCTCCCCAACGCCCTACCATTAACTGAGTAAGTCCTGCCCTGGTTCAATCTACCAAAATGCATCACCTCGCATTTGTCTAAATTAAACTCCACCTGCCATTCATCAGCCCACTGGCCCAATTGATCAAGATCCCGTTGCAATTGGAGATAACTTTCTTCACTGTCCACTATGCCACCAATCTTAGTGTCATCTGCAAACTTACTAACCATGCCCCCTATATTCTCATCCAAATCATTAATATAAATGACAAGTAACAGTGGACCCAGCACTGATCCCTGAGGCACACCGCTGGTCACAGGCCTCCAGTTTGTATTAGTCTGAGTATTAGTCTGACCCTTTGGATTATTTTTCAGTTTTGTTACCTCTACATTTCCTAATTTGATCCAGAGTTTGCTGTTATTAATAATGGTGAAACCCATTACTCCGCTGAAATTAATAGCATCTTTTTCAAGTCCAAGCATGCCCCCAATATTGGGGAAATCCAGAAGCTGACGTCTGCAATTTACTTCTCCATCGGAACCCGAGAGTACAATCAGTGGAAAATTTAACAATTCCACTTTTACCCTCTTATCTTACTGCAGAAAGCAGAAGACTAATGCAACATGAAAATTGGATTTATTGGTCTGTAGACTGGGTGACTAGAGAGGGTGTCTGGAGATGAGATCAAATTCTTGAAGTCCTGGATAAGTATGTATGACTATTCCAGCAGATGTCCAAGGACTTCCAGATACAAGTAAGGAGCTATGTGATGCGCGATTAAATCACTCGGGAGGCTGGATCGTACCCGGGAAATAAAGGCTTTTATTACTAACAAGAATGGAGCACACTATATGCAATACAATCCCAGACTAAAGGGTCACCAGGCAGTGCAGTGACCTTTATACTCCTCCAGGTAGGCGGAGCCAACTGGAGTATACCACAGAACAATATCAACAGGTAGAACACCCCCAACCCTAACCCCAACAGTGACAACAGTAACATATCTACAAGTACCCATAGTGCTGACCATCTATGGTTCAGTACTCATAGTGGTAACCAACTATGGTTCACCACACTATGTGAGGGAAGGATGAAAGTTTTGAAGCCAATATTTGACTGCACTAATGATCGGCACTGAGCCCCTTAGTCTTCCTGATTGTCAATGATGTTCTAATTGAACAAGTGAGACAGGAAGTACCACGGTCAATGATGTTTGCAGATGACATTGAGTTATAGGTTGGGAATGATGAGAACATGACAGAGCATCTAGAGAACAGGAAAAAAGCCCGGGAAAACCAGGGTGTGAAGATCAGTAGACGAAAGACCCAAATTACGGACTGACAATTTGAGCCCAGGGAAGAAGATTAAACTGAAAATGTAAAGATTCGGGGTGAAGACCTGGAGAATATGAGTTGTTTCAAGTGCCTGGGGTCAGAGTGATGGAAGATGGAAGTTTAGAAATGGAAATTAAACAACAGATGAGCAGTGGAGTGTACTGTAATAGAAATGTATCACTGAAACCGAAAAGAAGAATCTGCAAGCCAGTAGGGGAGGCAGTGACATAGTGGTTTTGGCACAAGACTGGTAATCCAAAGACCCAGGTTTGAATCCACCATAGCAAATAGTGAAATTTAAATTCAATAAAAATATGGAATTAAAAGCCTAATGATGACAATGAAACCATTGTTGATTGTTGTAATAACCCATCTGGTTCACTAATGCCCTTTAGGAAGGAAATCTGCAGTCTTTACTGGGCTGGCCGACATGTGATTTCATGGCCAGCCAGCAATGCTCATGTCCCACGAATGAATTTTAAAAAACGGGGTCAATGAAAATTGTATTGAGCATTGGAGAAAGTAGCAGTGAAGAGATGGAACTGGTCTGGTCATTCATTGTGAAGAGAGAAAGAGAGGGCTAAAGGTGGTGAAGTGAGTGATGGAGATGGGACAACCAGGAAGAGAGGGAAGAGGAAGGCCGAAGACCAGAAGGAAAGATACGATGGTGAGCGATTTAAACACAGCAGGATTGGAAGAAGAATGGGTGACTGACAGAATGGAGATGGAGAAAGATGATGAACCTTTAGGGCGGCAGGGTGGCACAGTGGTTAGCACAGCTGCCTCACAGCGCCAGGGACCCAGATTCAATTCCGACCTCGGGTCACTGTCTGTGTGGAGTTTGCACCTTCTCCTTGTGTCTGCATGAGTTTCCTCCGGGTGCACCTGTTTTATCCTACTGTCCAAAGATTTGCAGACTAGGTTGATTGGCCATGCTCAATTGACCCTAGTGTCAGGGGATTAGCAGGGTAAATGTTTGGGGTTACAGAAATAGGGCCTGGATGGGATGTGGTCAGTACAGACTCAATGGGCCGAATGACCCCCTTCGATACTGTAGGGATTCTATGATTCTATGACGAGCCAGTATTGTGGCGACTCCGAGTAATATGAGAGAAGTCAAAAGAAGGGAAGAGACTTACTGTAGGAAACCTTGAAAAAAAATTACACAAGGTGTACTGGGTTTATTATACCATACTAACTGCATAATTATTGCTAAACATCCTCCTCAGAAGCTAATTTTATATTTATGGAATGTCAAGTTTCTTCATTAAGCCAAAAAAAATTGCACACTTTGTAAATTTTCTAATATGAAAATTGAAATTCAAAGTGAAGCTTATTAATTGGCTCTGATTCCTGGTTTGCTGTGTGTAGTTGGTTGCCTGCTGGACGGCATCATTTCCTCTTGACTTGACATCAGGTTTAACCCTTTGTAAGGAAAACCAAATCTCAGAGATCACTGGATCTTCGAGATCACTGGATCTTCGTGGCCAGGTTTCTTCATGGTCAGTGGTGAACACCATTATTTCATGGCTGACAGCAAAACCTAGCCCTTTGTGTTTCTCTCAGGGTTCACTCATCCTAGTAACAATGGCTAGCATTTTCTGGCCCCGCCGAGATGGGGCCCACTGGGGGGGAATCAGGCAAGTTAGCCAAAGGTGCATTGACTTTTGGCGGGTCTGAAAAATCCAGGCAGTGGGTGAATTTGGAAAATCCCAGCCAATGTCTCCAAGAAAGCGGTGGTGATGTGAAAAATCTGGAATGTGGTGTGATAGGTTACCTAGCCAATTTCATGCTGGGTTCTCCATCTCTTCGAGGGACTGAGTCCTGTGGGCTACATTGGGAAGTCATTAGTTTTCTTGACATTGAGCTTCAGCAAACTATTCAACTGTGGAGGGTGTCTCAGATGTTCCTAATTTTATTCTCATCTGTTACTCACTGCTTTGAACAAAGAACAAAGAACAAAGAAAATTACAGCACAGGAACAGGCCCTTTGACCCGCCAAGCCTGCACCGACCATACTGCCCGACTTAACTAAAACTCCCTACCCTTCCAGGGACCATATTCCTTTATTCCCATCCTATTCATGTACTTGTCAAGACGCCCCTTAAAAGTCACTACCATATCCGCTTCCACTACCTCCCCCGGCAGCGAGTTCCAGGCACCCACTACTCTCTGTGTAAAAAATCTGCCTCGTACATCTCCTTTAAACCTTGCCCCTTAAACCTATACCCCCTAGTAATTGACTCGACCACCCTGGGAAAAAGCTTCTGACTATCCACTCTGTCCATGCCTCTCATAATCTTGTAGACTTCTACCATGTCTCCCCTCAACCTCCGTTGCTTACTTGAAGCGTGACGATTATTAGAATCTGCTTTTCCTAATCAAATCATTCTCAGCTTTGAGTCCAGGCATCCGTTTCCAGTTATTCATGTCCTGAGACCTTTTCAGGCTTGAATCAGTGTGACCGTTGCAGTTTGACTGTAACAAGTGTAATGAATAAGTAGCCAGGATGTCCTTTGTATCATTGAATGGAATGTTGGCATTTATAGCTTAAGGAATAGAATATAAAGATAAGGAAGTATTGTTGCAACTATACAAGGCATTGGTGAGGCCACACCTGGAGTATTGTGCACAGTTTTGGTCCCCGTATTTGAGGAAAGATGTAGTGGCATTGGAGGCAGTTCAGAGGAGGTTCACGAGATTGATTCCAGAGATGAGGTGTTTGTCGTTTGAAAAGAGATTGAACAGTTTAGGCCTATATTCTCTGGAATTTAGAAGAATGAGGGGAGATCAAATTGAGGTAGTCAAGATGATGAAAGGTATGGATAAAGTAGACGTGGAGCAGATGCTTCCGCTGGTGGGGCATTCTAGGATGAGAGGTCATAGTCTTAGGTTAAGGGGTAGCAAATGTAAAACAGAGTTGAGGTGAAACTACTTCTCCCAAAGGGTTGTGAATCTGTGGAATTCGCTACCCCAAAGTGTGGTGGATGCTGGGACAGTGAGTAAATTTAAGGAGGAGTCAGACAGATTTTTAATTGGTAATGGGTTGAAAGGTTATGGGGAGAAGGCAGAAAAATGGGGATGAGAAGCCTATCAGCCATGATCGAATGGCGGAGCGGACTCGATGGGCTGAATGGCCTAATTCTGCTCCTATATCTTATGAACTGATGAAACAGCCATTGTAACAAAACACAGAGAGGAAACTACTTTTTTTTGCACATTACTGATACAAGGAGAAGGTTCTGGAATTTAGTGGATGGATTTTCCTCAAACACTGAGGGAACAGTCAGGGAAAGATCTCACAGGCAGTTGAGGAAAGCATCTCCAGAAACTGTACTATGAGGGGTCAATGCTAATTGTGTGATATGCTAATGAGACACGGTAGTCATTGTCACAGGAAGTGATGCAATGTCTCATGCGCACCCTCTGGCAAGCAAAGCCACTGGAAGGTCATTCTCAAATAGAAATGAAGGTTTTCCTTACCTCAGCACCTTTGATGATCAGAAACCAATTCTGATCATCAAAGGAGCCTGGTATGTGTAACCATAAGATTTATTGTTTCTTACATTTGGGCAACACACTCGGGCCTTAACCACGAGGAGTCATTTAACTAATTATAATTCCTTACAGTGATCAGCAGCTTAATGAGGTGTTGACCTTCTCCAGAAACCCGGAGTTAATGAGGATAATCTGACACCAATGTGGCTGAAATCAGTCAAGTCGGCACAGAATGGGGAGTGGCTTGGAAAACTTTCTTTTCCCAAGATAATAACTCAGTTAATACGTGTGTTCTAAGTACCATGGCAACAATAGAAAAAATTATACTGAACTATTCACTCTGTCCCTCCTGAAATTTAGGGCAATTTATTTTACTTCCGCAATCACTGAAGAAATGTCAAGGTAATTAGTGTTGAAATGGTGAGTGGAGAGAATGGCCAGGAAAAAATGCTTGTGATGTGGATTAATAGCTAATTAACGCTGAAGGTTTCACTTTGCGGTGTTACCAGAGGCTTCGAGTCAGCACTTCATGTGAAAGGTGTCCAGTTCCGAGGCTTGTCGGCATCAGGACAAAGAGAAGTGGGAGCAACCTCATTTCCCACAGGCTGCAGGTTGGGGGGATACCAATAGCCAATCTCAGATGCTTCCCACGCCACAGGCAATTGTGTGATTCGAACTTGACCCCAGCACTGTGAGGATAGTCAATAAACATAATGAACATATCTTAATGAGCCTGTTAATGAAGACATAAAGGAGTGACTTTAATTGATCTCTTACCCTTAAAGAATTACTGTTGCATTCAAAAATTGTCAATGTAAGATTTGCTGCACCATTGTTCGAGATTTCCCTCTTTTAAAATTCACTTATCTCCAGATTTCACCCATTTATCAGCTCAGTGGTACTCCTACTTTTGGGCCAAAAGGTGTGGGTTCAAGTCCTCCTGCAGAGATTTAAATATGTAATCCAGATTGACATTTCTCGCGCTGTCTTTTGGTGCTACGTTAAAATAAAACCCTGTCTGTCCTCTCGGGCAGATCACAAAGAACTCATGGCACAGCTTTGAAGTAAAGCAAGTGAGTTCTCTCCTACTGTCCCAGTCAATGTTTATCCCTCAAACAGCATCATAAGACCATAAAATGTAGGAGCAGAAACAGGCAATTTGGCCCATTAAGTCTGCTCTGCCATACAGTGGGATCATGACTGATCACTAATCCCATTGTTGTTTGTGGAGTCTTGCTGCACACAAATTAGTTAAATGCATCATTGGCTGTAAAAGCACCTTGGGACATCCGAAGGTGGTGGTGTGTTACAGTTCATTTCAAGAGTTGCTGTGGCAACATGCATCTTGCAGGATTTATGGATAGTGATGGTAACGGCTCCAGTTTTCTCCCTATCACACGGCTGACAGGTCAGTATCAGTGCTCTTATCACTTGCCATGTTGGAAGGATTGCACATTGCTACAAACACCCCTTTCTTGGTCATCAAGCCCTGGATGGAATTCAAACCCAGAGCTTCTGGCTCAAAAGCAAGAATTGAACCAATGTACCTTAATGAGGAGTGAAACACAAGTTATTTCGTTTGTTTTCCTTCTTCTCAAATTCACAGTTATCAACAGCTCTCCAGTTCCTTATGCAACCAATCAGTCCTGCCATTATCAACGGTGTTTTGCGTTGTTTGTTGGCCGTGCTGCCAGGGGATCTTCTGCACGGACTTGCCACTGGTGGAACTGGAAGATCTGGCTGGTGGGAAAGGCTGGAAAATTCAGTTGAACCCCCCACTTCAACCTCATCGACTCCCCCCTCCCCCCACAACTACACTGCTGACCATCCTCCGAAAAACTCACCTAATCCCTTCCCCAACCGTCCTGAGTCCCCAGCTACTCCCCCCAACTCACCCTGACTAGCCCAAGCCCCCACAACTTAACCACCAGACTGGTTCAAAAACTAGACCTTTAAATTTGCCACACAACAGATCTTACCATAAAAAGATGATTTGTCCTGTCTTTTCCCAAAACTATTCTGCTCCGGAGGAGTTCCTCAGGGGACTCGGCGCAGCTGAGATCAGAAGACTCAGAAAGAAATGTGCAGCACCATTGGTTCAGAAGAATCTTCCAGAATTTTTCACTGCTTGGAAGATTCAGGCCAATGTCTTTTGTTTTGTTTCTTGATAGCACCATCTGCAACAGCCCATTAGATTGTAAAATTAGCTCTTTTTTCCCACCATTAATGCTATCAACTTTCCAAATTCAGCTTTAAAATTTTAATCAGAAAAGATTGTCTTCCTTTCAGTGTCCAAAGCCCAAAAGACCATAGAGACTGACCAGTTCTCAACAGAGCCAAGCCTTGTGGCTAATCTTTCTCTTCTTTCATCAGACCTCTTGGCTGTAAAGCATTTCCTTTAAGAAATCAAATTTATTGCAAAGTTTAAAATGAAAAAAATCATAATCAGCCTGAAAGCAAAAAATGTTCGGATTTTTGTGCTTGGCAACCCACGACATTTTAGCCATTAACTTTACTGATTTATTTAAATGGCTGCTTGGCAGTGCCTGTTCCAAAAAAATATTCAGTAAAATGCCTCACAGGAGACAGATGGCTAAAGTGGCTCTTGAGATCCAAGATGAAGTTGCAAATTGGATTATTGACTGGATGCATAATGGAAAACCCAAAGTTATAGTTCCACTTGAACAGCAGTGACCTGTGCTCCCCGTATACCACTGCTGTTCATAATTAATATTTACAGACGATCGTGACAGATCTCTCTGTGGATGCATGTTGAAACCAATGAGTAATTATACAGGGGAGGGATATTTTTAATGAGATCTGGAGCCAGTAAGTAGTGGACAGAAAGAGCTGGAAACGCTCAGCAGAGCTGGCAGTAGCTGTGGAGAGAGAAACAGAGTTAACATTTCTGGACACAGATCTTTCATCAGAGCCACATGATGGTTTAAGTATCAGCTGTGGCTTAATTTGTAACACTCCTGCCTCTTGAGTCTGTCATGGTTAAGACCTAAAAGATAAAAAAAAATACATAGATTCATCAGCCGGGCTGTTTTATAAAGTCATTTTTTGTGCTTTTTAAAAATGGACAATAGCTGAGCGTACAAAATCATTCAGCCGGTCACCTGATGCCTTGCAGCAGTTTGAATGGTCATATGGACAGTGAGTCTGCTCCAGCCACGTTCAAATAAAGGCAAGCCTTCGCAGGCCTTAATCTCCCATAATGCTGCTAATGGACGAAGCATTAGTAATTCTGACACAATGGTTTACACAAGAGAGCCTGTTTACCAACCCGAAACCAGCGTCTCCTAGAACAAAGCAATCCTGGCTCCAATTAAACACTTCAAGATTCCGGCCGTGGGAATATACCACCAGTGTCAAACATTGAGGAAGTATGTCACATGACCTCTCCCAAGCTGCATCGTGATACCATCTAGTGGAACTGAATTCCAGCAGTTACTATTTTGAATTCCAATGTGAATAGATCTCTAGGCAATAGCCTTCGCTGTCTACCATCAAGCCGGTGGTAGCAGAAAGAACTCTGGCCTTCATCAAAGCTGCCAGCTGCTGGAACCTTGAATCTCACGCCTCCAGAATAACTCACTCGAGGTGACTTTTCCTGTTGTGAAAGTCTCACTCTGGAAAGTGGGAGGATTCTACGATCAAACAACTTCCCCTCAGAAGGAAGCTTTCCATTGACCCGTGATTCTGGACACATGTAAAATCCAGGTTTGTATTTTATTGAGGTCGTGCCCCAAACCCTTTTCCTTTTCCCTTATCCCCCATTTATTGTGTGAGTGGAAAAAAGGAGTGGATGTTGTGAAACCCGTCTCGCTTGTGTGTGCACACGCGTAAAAATAAACCCTTTTATTTACCTCTTACCTCAGGTTTGCTGTGCAAGTTATTAACAGAGGATTGAAACACTCCAAATTTAGGGGTTGGGCAAAATTTATAAAGGGGGAAATCAGAATAAAAAATCTTTATGTTTATGGATGGGTGGAGCGGAGAAATTAGGGCGGTTTAAATTGACACTCCCTCCTGTCTGCGACAAGTCACATGTTTCTGGGTTCTGAGCTCAAACCTCAAGGCTGACACTCCAATTCAGTATTGTGGGAGCACTGCACTGTTGGGAGTTTCAGGTTATTGGAATGGCTGTTATCCGAAGACCTATCTGGCTGCTTGGATGGTTTTAAAGGATTCCATGGCACTATTTTGAAGAAGGGCAGGGTGCCCCTTAACTCTGGTGTCCTGGCCAATATTTATCAACATCACACATGATTATATGATATTATATTATCACATTGTTGTTTGTGGGCATTTACTGTGCATAAAATTGGCTGCTGCATTTCCTCCATTACAACTGTGACTAGCCTTCAAAAGCTGTAAAATGCTTTGAGACAGCTGGTCGTTGTGAAAAGTGCTATAAAATGCAAATATTTTTGAGCTGGCACATTGGAAATGGTGATGAATTTTATCATCTATGACTGCCTTCATCGAGAAGGAGCTGCCAAATAGGGAAAATAGTCCACATTCTCCAGGATTTCACCGTTATCCTTCATCGATGGAGAGAGGGATTGCTCTGTAGGAGCTGGTATGCCTTATTTTCGGAGATGTTTTCTCATGACGATGTGATATGTGCATGTGGAATATTAAATTTTAATCTTGTCAAATATATATTGAACTTCTTAAAAAGAGCATTCAAAGCAAGCAAAGACTTAAGTTGCCTGTTAGAGATCACCTGACATGTTTGAATTTACAAGCTTCTCAGTGTAGTAGAAAACAGTACTGTTAACAAAGACTTCTTTGTAATTTTGACAAGATTGCCTCATGGTGTCTAAGCAGTAGGCAACATGGGTAGCAACAATGGAACAGATCATGATGGCAGTGGGGGATAAATATTTACAACCTCTCTAAAAGACTGAAAGATCTCAAGAAAAGCTCACCAGCAACAATTTTGCCCTCAATTGCGGCAACTTCACACAAGAAGCAAGATGCTGAGAAATCTTACCTGAGAAGCTCTGGAGACACAAAAACCTGGCAGCAGAGAAAAGGCAGAAGTTAAGCTCAAACAAAACCCTATGTTCGTGAGGAGCTAAAGGAAATCAGTATTAGTAGAGAAATGGTTTTGGGGAAATTAATGAGATTGAAGGCAAACAAATCTCCAGGGTCTGATAACCTTAATCCCAGAGTACTTAATGAATTGGCCCTAGAAATACTAGATCCATTGGTGGTCATTTTCCAAAATTCTTGGACTCTGGAATAGTTCCTACAGATTGGAGGGTAGCTAATGTAAGCCCGCTATTCAAAAAGGCAGGTAGAAAGAAAACAGGGAACTATAGACCAGTGAGCCTAATATCAGTTCTGGGGAAGTTGTTAGAGTCCATTATTCATAATTTTGTGGCACAACATTTGAAAAGCAGTTGTATAATCAGACAAAGTCAGCATGGATTTACAAAAGGGAAATCATGCTTGACAAATCTACTGGAATTCTTTGAGGATTTAACTCATAGAGTTGACCAGGAAGAATTGGTGGATGTAGTTTATTTAGATTTTCAGAAGGTTTTCGACAAGGTCTCACATGGCAGATTACTGTGCAAAGTTAAAGCACATGGGATTGCAGGTAGAGTCTTGAGATAGCTAGAAAACTGGAAGCAAAGAGTTGGAATAAATGGGTCACTTTCCAAATGGCAGAGACTAGTGGGGTACCGCAGGGATCTGTGCTAGGACCCCAACTGTTCACTTTATTTATTAATGATTTGGAAGAGGAAACTGAATGTATTATCCCCAAATTTGCAGATGATACAAAGTTGGGTGGAAGAGTGAACTGTGAGGAGCATGCAGAGGTGCTTTGGCATGATTTGGACAGGTTGAGTGAGTGGGCATCTGAATGGCAGATCCAGTATAATGTGGATAAATGTGAGGTTATCCACTTCGGGAGCAAAAATAAGAAGGCAGATTATTATTCGAATGGGCGTAAATTGAGAGAGGTGGATGCTCAGCGAGATCTTGGTGTCCTCATGCATCAGTTGTTGAAATTAAGCACACAGGTGCAGCAGGCAGCAAAGAAGTCAAATGGTATATTGGCCTACATAGTGAGAGGATTTGAGTATAGGGATAGGGATGTTTTACTGCAATTGTATGGGGTGTTGGTGAGGCTACACCAAGAGCATTATGGGCAGTTTTGTTGTCTTTATCTGAAGAAGGCAGAGTTCTTCCAGCGTACAGTTTCTGACATTTTACAGAATCTTCAAGGGGTCGTTTGCTACATAGACAACATTCTGGTCAATTGGGCCAGGGCTGAGAACGAAGAGTAGCTCACAGCAGTCCTGGAATAGTTGCAAAGGGTGGATCTAACCCCGAATGAAATATGTAAATTTTCAGAAACCTCCATCTGGTTTCTGGACCATGTTGTCAGCAGCAGCTGTTGTCAGTATCATGGCGGACCCCCAAAACCAAGCCGATCACTGGCTTCCTCACCCCTTTCTCCGTTTTGGATCTGGCAATACCTCCTAGGAATTGTGAACCAGCTGGCAAAGTTTTTTTTGCCTCATTTGGCACAGGTCACAAGGTCACTCAGACACCTACAAGAGGACAATATGACACAGAAACCAGGTGTGCTGTTATTGAGAAGTAAGTTTTGGCGGTCACATGAGCCTGTGAAAAGTTCTCAGAATACATCAGTATCATAATTGAGACAGACCACAAGCCACTGCGTTCTGTGCTAAAAAAGCTCGCAAAGATGCCCCCTCAGACTCAATGGTTTCATCCGTGCCTCATGCGTTTCGCATACATGATTGTCTACGTTCAGGGAAAGAATCAATCGATAGCCTTTCAAGGGCCACCACAGAATTTCTCACCGACCATGACATCACCTTTGTCAGTGAAATGGAGGCCTTTCCCCAGGCCATTATGAGCCTTTTTCCAGCATCCACCATCGGGTTTCAAAGCTCCACCAAGAACAGCTCCGTGACAAAGATTGTGCCCACACCAGTTCCCACTGCCTACGGGACTGGCCTCTTCAGCAACCAAGTAGTACTTTAGCTAAAGCATGGTTTGAGTGACAGAGCTACTTCACCGTGGTTCCTCAGGCTACTGGAGAAGCTGAGACGTCTAACTGTGAAGGCTACACTGAAAAAGAATGAGGATTTTCAATGCGTGTTCTTGCAGAATGGACTTGCCCTACGTGAGTTAGTCATGGGATGGAGGTTGCGGACACATGTTCCTACTCTTCCACATACATTAATGCCACAGGTCAAAGACACTGACTTGGAATATGAGATCGACAGGAAACTTACTGGAGTAAACAGATGAAACACTGTGACAGCTGTTACAGAATAAGAACATAATCAGATCTTCAACGAGGAGAACAGGTTTGGATCAGAGATCAGTTGGAAAATGTAGAAATAGTGGTGAAGCCACCATCTTAAATTGTCAAGATGGAATTGGAGACAGTAAGTAAAAACAGGAGAGCATTGATTACAAGTGAGCCGCAGTGTGAAAAACAAACAGCAGAGGTCATCTTACAAATAGAAGAAGACACCAAAGAGGATGATCCCTGTAATAGCACAAGATATAATACACCACCATTTATCAGACTCCTTGTAGTAAATTCTCCATCTTTTGTTGGAAAATTGTACATGCAGATGATATGTCAAAATTCTATCCTGGAAAAGTCCCTTGTGTGTGTTGATTGTTGCAAATTTTCTGGAATCTTCACCTAGCTCAAGTTGTAGGTAAGCATGGCTTAAATCGAGCTTTGTGTATATGAGGCCCCCTGCCAGCTTTGTTTAAAGATCTTTTATCTTAGGAATTGGATACCTGTCAAATTGGGCCGCTTGGTTTATGATGAGTTTGTAATTGCCATAGATCCTGACAGTACAGTCCGGTTTTAGCACGGGAACAATGGGGGCTGCCCATTCGGAGAATTGTACTGGTTCTATAACTCCTATTTCCTACAAAGGTCTTAATTCAGCCTCGACTTTCTGGTGTAGAGTGTATGGAATGTGCTGAGCTCTAAGAAATTTAGGTGTGGACTTGGGGTTTACATAGATTTTGGCCTTGACCCTCTATCTGACCCAGCTCATTTTGAAAATCGTTTTTGTACTTGCACAGAGTTTCTTGAAAGGTGACATTGGTAATTTTAAAAATCTGCAGCCAATTTAGCTTTACCTGTTGTAACCACACCCAGCCCATGAGGCTTGGCCTCTGGTCTTTCACAACAATCATGGGTAATTGAGCGGATTGGTGTTGATACGAAACCGGCACAGTTGTGATGTGATGCCTATTATCTTTAGGGACTCCCCTGTAAAAGTGACTAACTTGGCAGCCAAACTGCTTACCCTTAGGGGCTGGACTCCTTATTTTAAGTACTTGTAGGTCTGTTCACTCATCACTGTGACAGAAGTGGCTGTGTCTACCTTCATACTCAACTGTAACCTGTTCATAAGAATTATTTTAGCGGGAGCCGTCTTGGTCAACTTTACCATGTTTAACTCATAAATCTCAGATTCTTCCTCCGAATCTTCTTCTATTTTATTCACTGGAGTCACAATAGTTTTTTTTAAACTGGGTGCGCTCTGCTTGGCTCAGCAATGTGCTTGAATGTAGCCCTTCCTATCACAATTGAAGCAAATGAAATATTTGCAATTGCACTTGTCCTGGGAGTGACCTTCCCCACATCTGAGCACTCATCTAAATTTCTACGCTGTTGGCCCGTTTTCCCTTTGTTTCTATCCACGAATCAGCTCCTGGGATCTCTGCTCATCCTCCACTGTGCTTGCCACTCGAGGTGCTTGTCTAGCAGCTGTTTCCCTCCAAAGTTGATTCATTTTGCCTTCCTGTATGCACTGTAGCTCGAACCATAGCTCGAGCTGTAGCTTCCGGCCCTTTGGGGACTTGAGTTAATTCTATTGCTTTATCCAGGGATATTTTTATTTCTGCCCATAGTTTTCTTTGGATATTCAGGTTGTTAACACAGCAAGCCAAGCGATCGTGTAACATGTCATTTAGTGAAGAGCCAAATTCACAGTGCTCAGCCATTTGACAAAGTCTTACTACAAATGTAAAAATGTCTCCTCTGGGTCCCTGATGGCTGAGTTGAATTTATAACTTTGCAATATAATGAATGGTCTGGGGTGGTAATACTCTTTCACCAATGCCACCAATTTGTCAAATGATTTGGTATCTAAAGCCTCTGGAGAGGTTAAACTTCTAAAGAGGTTATAAGGCTGGGGTCTGCATACTGTAAGCAAGATCATTTTTTGTTAGTTTTCCCCAGTAATCTCATTAGCAGTGAAGAAGTACCTAAGCCTCTCAATATATTGCCTTCAATCCCCTGGTTGAAAGGATCAAGTTTTCCTCTTAGTGGCAATATTTTTCACTGACATTTACTGCAAAGACCTCTTCTCTTTCTTTCTCTGGGGATCTTTGCTGGCACACACTTCCCCCTCGAATTCTGAAGCTTACAATTGTAGTCCAACCTACTCTTTAGCCAATGTAATAGCAAGGTATCAATGATGAGTCACTCCTGGGCTCAAACTGAGTGTCCTTCACTCATCGGGACCCGTGTGCTTTCTCTCCATTGGCCAAGGTTCGCACACTTCCATGCAATAGGCCGCAAGGGGAACATGTAACCTGCAAGTGATCGCCTCTTAAAGGAGCCACACTACCACAATCCCGAATTGCTCACGAGTTTGAATTCTGTTTAATAGCTTTTAGAAGATGAACATCAGAATGAACGTTCTTTCTTCTATACAAATGACAGAAGTAGGTATGGCAGACTCATGAAAGCATCACAAAAACACATGAAGGAAGGAGAGGGAAGTGAGAACAAGAAGAGAACATGGAGAGAGAAAAAAAAGGAACATTTATCTGAAAGAGCAAAAAGAGGCTATACCTCCCATTGTAGTCCAGTGTTCAGAATGACCAGGAGGTTTCTAGGAAAGCCAGAAAAGATTGAAGTCTGAACAGAGACTTGTGGGGAGATGTAGTATATTGGAGTATGTTAGACTAAGTCCCATAAAGTGTTAACTGTAACAGTCTGTGATGTCAGGAAGGAAGTTATATATACTCGTGTGATCGGAGCCTTGTGGAGAGTAAGCATAGTCAGAAGCTAGTGTCGAGTGTTTTTATAACTGCAAATATGTTGCAATAAAATTAGTGCGCTATGAAGCCAACGATCTTCAAGTATTTATTGAAACTACTACAACCCAACAACACAAAAATACAGGTCGCTGCACATACTCCCATTACCATAGCATTTTGAGAATTCAAAATTAATTTGAACAAATCTGGAAATAAAAAACTGGTCTCAGTGAAAGTGACCATACAGCTTAAAACCTAACTTGTTCGGTAATACCCTATAGGGAAGGAAATATGTCACCTTTACCTGGTCTGGCCTATGTGTAACTCCAGACCGATATTAATTGACTGTTAACTGCCGTCTAGTCGTATCAATCCACAACCAGCAGGTCAACAAGACCTTCTTCTCAGGACAGCTAGCGATGGGTACCTAAATCTGAAGGTTTTGCATTTTTTTCATTAAGTTATGTGCCTCCGAGACTTGATCAACAAACAAAGAGACTAGTGATAAGCTGAATATATTCAAGATCCAGGCATACAGGAGTATCTTACACAGGCATAAAGACTAATGGAGAAAGTGCTGGAAATAGCTAGAGAAAGGAGGAAATTGGTGTATGACTTCAAAGAGAGAAAGAAACAATACTCTGGTCACATCATTAGAACAGGTAGTAGATAGAGACAGAGGAAAGATCAATGGAAAACATAGGAGAGGGAAGCAGAGGATGACATATAATAGATTGGATGCAGTTGACCTACCTATGTGAAATATATAAGGGCAATATAGAGGTGGAGATCCATGGGAAGAAGATGACACCAATGAAGGGATGGATGAGCAATGGATGATAAATGTAGCCTTAATAATGATGTCCACATCTTGAGAATGGAGTTTTAAACTTGCCACAAAGCCTGATGTCTAGACTGGATGGAAATGTAGCACTTTGTGCAGATGTGAATACAGGCTGCAGGGTTTTCAATGATTTTCGTGAGAATTGGAGAAGTGCCAAACCTCAAATTAAGGAAGCATGACCCAGAATTTCATTGGCAATGGTGTGGAGGTTGTGGATGGAGGTGAAACTATACAGTTTTGTGAATGTAAGTGAAAGGAAATAGAAAAGACAATTGCCACAGTGCAATATGTAGAGTTATACTTTCACGTGTAGAGATGGTGTTATCATAATGCTGAGCAAGACGGCAATGAGCTCATTTGTGCGACATGGCAACGGAATAATATTTAGCAAATGTTTTTCAGATTAGTTTTTGGAGAAGATCCATTGTTAAGGTGTTGGCGATACTAATTGCATATTTTCTGTTTGGATTGAATTAGAATTGTATTGGGAATACATGGCCTGTTCCACAATATGTTGACAAATGGCAAGGGCTCATTACAGGAATCTGATTGAAACCTCAGAACAAGATCATAGTCCAATTGAACCAGTAATTTGGCAAAGTAACAATATGAAATGCATTGGCTGTGAAACCTGTTCCATTTGTTGAAAAGTCAATATTAGTGTAACTGCAGGTAACGTAATGAAGACCATTTGGGATTGAGGATGGCGCCAAATTGATGTTGAATTTGGATATTCAAAGAGGGGGAAGGATCTAGTTTCTGGATCTAGTGGAAGGATCTTCTGTTCCTTGGGTACGGGCAGTGCTATATTTTTTATATCTCAGATCTGCACAAAGATGACACTAGTTTCTATGGACAGAACCTTCCATTTTGGAGTGTAAGTTGGGAGGCGGGAGCAGAAGTGAGAATGATTTAGACCTGGGAACAGGATGGCTGTCTCCCTTTCAGCTCATTAGATATGCATGTGGCAGGGTGGGCTGCTTTCAGCAGGACCTTGCCAGTGAAAGTGCCTAGAACCAGCATCATGTATACCTGAGATGATCTGTGAACAAATTGCAGTGAGCATATTCTTGAAGCTGCCTTTCTGGCTCTGAGCATTTCAGCTAATGGGAAGTGCTAGTATCAGTTTACCTTAGGCCTCTCCCCTACCCCACCATCTAGAGGACCGCAAATGAGCTCTCCTTTCATTCATACATCCATGTGCATGGAGACTGCATCTTTGACTAGAGTAATGAAAGCCATGTCTGTGAATCCTCCCTCCAGTACTATTGGGCTTCCCTCCATCACCCTTGAGATACCCTTGCATTGCCATCATAGACATACCACCCACCCATCATCAGCCATGACCAGCTATCTGGGAGCCTAGAGATTCCGAACTGACGTATTGTTGTCCCCACGGACCTACCCTACCCTGGGTCCCCGAGAGCTAACCCCTGTCTCCCTCCCCCCAACATTCTTCCCCTGCCCCGCCTTGATCAACTTGAGTGGCTCTTAGTGTAGACGCTACTGCAGCTCCTGACCTTGATGGGATCTCGATGTTATGAGATCCATGAGTTAGGGGGAAAAGCTAATGCCATGTGGGCAACACCATAGACAGGGGAACACACCTGAGCATGGTTCTCACCCGGTTGCTTCATGATTATTAGGTTGCCCCTTTAGTCAGCCAATTGTGCTCACCTTTAACTCCAACCACGTGAATTGTGCTCATCATTAACCCCTTCCGCTTCAAGCAATACTGAGCAACTGTGTTATGGAGAAGCATCCACTTGTCAACGATGGAATTGATTCGGTTCAAATGGCTGTTCCCTTTCCACACATTTGCAACTGTGACACCATGGATGGAGATATAGGGCAGGATTTTTATGACCTCGCTTGGGCGAGGCTTGTAAAATCGTGCTCGAGGCCAACAGAGAAATTCCGTTCTGCGAGCCTCGCCCGCCCCGGAATCGGGGCAGGCGAGGCGGTAAAATTCCAACCATAGAATTATTTGTTGCTTTGTAAATTTGCTTTACGCTCTAAGGTCCCTCAAATGCATTGTGCATTTATCAGTGAAAGATCAAAATGAGGTTTGTGGTAGAATGATTAATGTGCATATTCATTATCGCTTCCAGGATGCTAATCAGGGATTTCCCAATCTTTAGATAACCTATCCAGTATTTTTGCAAAAGACTCAACTGTTAAGTAAACTCAAACCTTTTGTAAAACATGCATTCAACCCACCAGTATCTACTGAAGTCAGTTAGTTTTAAACTAGAGCTTTTGTCAAGTTTGTGAGATCTTGCTTCAGTATAATTGCCTTCGAGAAATGTATTTCCCATGATATAATAGGCACTTCTATACTGTATCTAAGAAGTAATTTGCACTTCCTGATGTGATGAAAGGCAGAATGTAAAGGAACACGATAGTTAATTAGGACCAACAGTCCACTGGTGTGTCACTGTAAAGTCAAAGAAGGGTTTCAGTTTATAAACGTGGTAAGTGCCATATGTTGTGTGACAATTTTGTGCCTTTAAGAAATGCATTTGAGTCATGTTTTTGTTCCTGGAACTGTTGCAGTAGTTCTATTCACTCTGAGCCATTCTGTTTATAACTGCATCCCATATTTTTGCTGCAAAAGCATAATTGCTTAATCTAAACTCATGCTGTTCTTGGTGTTACCCTGGGATCTTGCAGAGTGGGGTATGATTGGGATGACTGACAGGTATGGTCACATGACTTAAGTAGAACCAGGCTTACACAGCAAACTAAAGTTCAGTCTGCTTTTTGGGAGAAGAAGTGCCTCTCTTTTCCTCCCTCTGAAGTCTGGAGACAGGAAGCCGCTAGAGTCTCAGTTTACTTCCCTGATGTTTTGCTGTTTTGAGGATATATCCTTCTCTGAAAACTGCTGTCGGGATCTCTGTCCAGAAGTGTTAAAAAGCTGGAAATCTAGTGTCACATAAGCATCTTTGGTTTCAGTGCAAACTGGTCCTACAGAAGGGATTTATGTCTGTGGGGATAATACTGAATTGGAACAATAGAGATAACTAGCTGTTAAGAATTATACTTCATCATGTTTAAGTGTTTGGTAAAGGTTAAGCTATTTCTTTTTGTTATATTGTAACTGTGTTCTTAAATAAAGTTTGTTTTGATAAGAGCTTCCTAGTGGGTCAATTGCATCTTACCTGGAGCGGAACACCTTATACTCACCCTACTGCCAAAATCAAATGCAAAAGGTGGGGTATAGTCTAATTGTATAATTTACCTTGAAGTTTCTGGTGTGGTCCTTAACAGTTGTAACTTCAACATCATAAAGTCAAAGACTGTCTGTACAGTATTCCTACTTCAGAAGTGCTCAAGATTCTGCCATAGCTTCTGTGCTGATCTCAGCTGAGGAGGGAAGAAGACTTTCAGCTGGGAGATCTATGGGTGGCAATTGTCCTTCATCCTGGGAAGGTGCCAGCTCTGTAGCAGTGTGATCCTCTTCTGGACCCTGACCTGGATGCAGGAAAGACATCCTCTTGAAAGATATTTCTTGGACAACAGGTAGTAACAATACATTGATTGCTTAAATAGAACTAAGATCTGAAAGCTGCTCAGCCACTAAAAACACAGCTGATTCTTCTAAAAAGACAACAGAAGCTTCACTTGATGCATTCATCAACTGGAAAGATGGATCATCCTGTAGGACATCACCTTCAAGAGATCACTCAGAGCTGCAAGGGATTCTTCCTCATCGGAGTTCCAGCAGGTCTTCATGGGGATGGTCATCATCTACTGCAGTGCCTTCTATATCCTCCACTTCTGGCCTTACTTCATGAAGAACTGAGAGGTTCATAACTTCACTCTTTGTCCAGGTTCTTGTGGATGGTTGGTGACTCTGTGAAAGAAAGGAACTTGCTGCTTCTGAAGACTAAACTTCCACTGCTTCCAAACTAAAGGTTGATGACTGCCTCATGACAGCATCATCTGTTTTTCCTACGATTCCTAGAGGTACGCCAACATCGCCGCTCAATTAGGATGTACATTTATTGTGAAGAACATAGAAAAAAATCAATGATCTCTCACCACTTGTAGCTAAGAGGAAAATAGTCTTGCCTTTAATTGGAGGGTCTATACTGCATTGACCTTGTAACTTAATGCCTGAAGGATGAAGGATTATTGGCAAAGGCTAGTCCATATCATCTGCTAATATGTTAACAGCAGCTCCAGTATCAATTTTAAAAGTAATATTGAAGACTTGAACTTGGACTGTGACTGACCAGTAGTTTGGATGAAGACTATTAACTTCCCCTGTGTAATTCTATCTTTTTCTTGACTTTCCATTTGTTGGGTGGAGTGTGTTTCATAAATTCTTGCTTGTATTTGACTTCAGTTGAAATTATTGGATTTGCAAAAACGCTTGTACAGTTTTGCCACACTCCACAGCCCTTGCTAGGAACTCCTGGCATTTATACTGGGTTTTTGTGCCACACTGCATCTCAAAATGGCTGCCAGCATGGAGTTTCCTGCCCCTTCACCTGGTTTGGTGGGCTTTCTGATAGATGCTGCTGCTGTTGGTGTGTGTACCCAGTCTTTGGAATCATGTGAAGTCTCAGAGATGTGTCAATTAATTGCTCTGAGCTTAGCCTGCCTCACACACTAGACCGCTTGATCCAAAATAAGGCCATCACTGATCGGAGGGTTTTTCATTCTGGATACTTCAGACAATGTGATCACAGATTAGCTCGTCTTTAGCGCCCCATATCTGCAAGAACTAGCTAGGCAATATAGGTTGATTAGAAATAATTCAGATGATTCTCCAAGTTATTCTGAGCACTGGATAAAACACGCTTGTTCGATTACTGAGTTTTGCTTCAAGGTAAAATTGGTGTAAAAGGAATGGAGTCAAAGCCCATAGTCGACTATTGCCTTCAGAAGCATGATCTGCTGTTGGATCAATTGCATAAAGAAAACAACTAACTTGAAGCTTTTGTTCCTTTTCATGAAGACCCATTGCTGCTCAATATCAGAGAAAATGGCATTTCCATAACTCCCACTGTTGGCCTCTCTGTGGCCCTCAATACAGCCAAATGGGTGGTGTAGGGCAGGGACTGCTCACCAGGTGCTGTCATTGTGTTGTTATCCAGTGTGCCTCCTCCTTCCGCTGATTCGTTATGAGCTGCTATCAAATTTTTCCTCACTCTATGGTTTCTTCAATAACACCAATGTGTTTTTTACATCAATGTCCCCAAACATGTTCTGAGATGTGTCCTTTTATCTGATGTGGGAATTGGTTCTTAGACAAGACTGTAGACATACTCTTGCATCTGCTCAATGCAGTGGAACCCCGATTTAACGTGCCCCGATTTAGCACGAATTCGGATATAACGCGATGGTGTCATTGGACCCTTTTTTTCCCGCTAATAATTGGCAAATTTAGTGTGACCCCGCTTTTTTTGCGACCCCGCTTTTATGGACCCCAACCATCGGGTTATAACGGGGCCGCACTGTACTTGTTTATTAATACAGTATCTAAGCAGGTTACAGGGCAGACATGTTGCTCCCAGGCATGATTCCAATTTCTTGAGAGTCTAACACATGATTGACTGATGTCAGCTGATTTTTGGTTTCGCACTTAACTAAGTTCTCCTGGCCACCTTGTTTCCTGCTCCTGATTCCACCCTATCTGCGTAACATCATCATCTACATCATACATTAGCATACCCCATCAGTCTAACCTTCATACTACACACCACACCCAATGTGCAAGGCTCTTCCCTCCCTCCTCCCTGCACCCTTGCCTTTCCTCCCAGACTCCATCCCTTTCCTGGACTCCCTCCCTCCCTCGCCCAGCCTCTTGCCCCATGCCTCTTGCACTGTCACTACCCAGTCATCACCTTGTCCAACAATCTTGTTCTCCAAAGACGAAAAAGAGCGTGGTTACTCGTTCCAATTCCAGCAAGTTAATTACCTCGCCTGCTACACGTCACTTATATGCGGTTGTAAATTTAAAGGCACCAGTTGCTGATAATTTAATTGGATAGGAAACTTCATTATGGTGGACTGGCTTTTTAATTAGCACATGTAACATACCGATGTGTTTCCCAATGCTCGCTGACGGGAAGCTCGCCACATCTTCAAACTTCCCTGAGTTTAATTGCAAAAGTTCAACCTGATGTTGGGAAGCTGATTTTTGGTTTCCCACTTAACCAAGTTCTCCTGGCCACCTTGTTTCCTGCTCCTGATTCCAACCTATGTGTGTAACAGTGATTTAAAATGTCTGCTCCATGCTCACAACTCTAGCTTCCAGCTACTATTATAGTTTTGTTTACTTTCCTCTACATCCATACTCGGGTAATTAATCAAACACAGTGAGCATCAACAGTAAACAGACTCAAATAAGCAAACATAGAACAATTGAATACTGCAGGCTGAAGGAGTTGGCCGAATTGTACATTAAATGCACTTCTGGCCTGGATTGAGTTTCCTTCTGAAAAGTTACGGCTGCAGGGAATCTTTTAAAGAATTTCAATAGCAAATTGAAGATACCCCGGTGTATTTCTGCAAGAGGCAGAGAATTTGTCCAACTGCTAAATAAAAGCATAAAGAATGCCTCCGTTCACTGTTTGAGCCTGAGAACACCTCCTTCAAGGGTTAGGCAAAAAGAACATAATTCTCATCAGAGAATCATGCCTCACAGGAGGAAAGAAACAGCATGAATGAATTGCTGCAAGATAGAGCACTTCATGCTTCAGACAGGGACCATCGATAAGGATCTCTGACTAATCCCCCAGTCTCTCTACCATTGAGGGAGCTGAGACCTGACATCTCCCATGTTACTGGAGCATGCCAACTGCAAGCGACCAAATGAAACCACAGAGATATGAAGATACTGTGCTGATTCCTGATGGTGTACTGACTAAAACATTCTGACTTGAGTCAGGAAAAGGACAGCAGTCTAATCCTTCCAGAGGTATCGAGTGTGCTGACGGAACCTTTAACCCTATCATGCTACAAATGATGGGTCTAGTCCAGATATCATTCCATAAGCTGATCACCAGGTGCATGATTCGAAGCTTACTTTTACAATCCAATATCTTGTCATATTATAACTAAAGGGGTAGTAACAGTGACACCCCTTTATGAACTAATTAAACTCACATATGTCTCTTCTCCAACCAAAAGTCAAAACTAATAGGATGCGGCTTATGAAATCTTACAAATAGAACATAGAACAAGGAACATTTCAGCGCAGTACAGGCCCTTCGGCCCTCGATGTTGCGCCGACCTGTGAAACCAATCTAAAGCCCATCTAACCTACACTATTCCAATATCATCCATATGTTTATTCAATGACCCTTTAAATGCCCTTAATGTTGACGAGTCCATTACTGTTGCAGGCAGGGCATTCCACACCCTTACTATTCTCTGAGTAAAGAACCTACCTCTGACATCTGTCCTATATCTATCACCCCTCAATTTAAAGCTATGTCCCCTCGTGCTAGCCATCACCATCCACGGAAAAAGGCTTACATAGTCCACCCTATCTAATCCTCTGATCATCTTGTATGCCTCTATTAAGTCACCTCTTAACTTTCTTCTCTCTAACGAAAACAGCCTCAAGTTACTCAGCCTTTCCTCATTAGACCTTCCCACCATACCAGGCAACATCCTGGTAAATCTCCTCTGCACCCTTTCCAATGCTTCCACATCCTTCCTATAATGTGGCGACCAGAACTGTACGCAATACTCCAAGTGCGGCCGCACCAGAGTTTTGTACAGCTGCAACATGACACCATGGCTCTGAAACTCAATCCCTCTACCAATAAAAGCTAACACACTGTATGCCTTCTTAACAACCCTATCAACCTGGGTGCCAACTTTCAGGGATCCATGCACATGGACACCGAGATCTCTCTGCTCATCCACACTACCAAGTATCTTACCTTTAGCCCAGTACTCTGTATTCTTGTTACTCCTTCCAAAGTGAATCACCTCACACCTTTCCGCATTAAACTCCATTTGCCACCTCTCAGCCCAGATCTGCAGCTTACCTATGTGCCTCTGTAACCTGCAACATCCTTCTGCACTGTCCACAACTCCACCAACTTTAGTGTCATCCGCAAATTTACTAACCCATCCTTCTACGCCCTCATCCAGGTCATTTATAAAAATGACAAACAGCGGTGGCCCCAAAACAGATCCTTGCGGTATGCCACTAGTAACTGAATTCCAGGATGAAATTTCCCATCAACCACCACCCTCTGTTTTCTTACGGCTAGCCAATTTCTGATCCAAACCGCAAAATCACCTTCAATCCCATGCATCTGTATTTTCTGCAATAGCCTACCGTGGGGAACCTTATCAAACGCTTTACTGAAATCCATATACACCATAACAACTGCTTTACCCTCACCCACCTCTTTGGTCACCTTCTCAAAGAACTCAATAAGGTTTGTGAGGCACGACCTACCCTTCACAAAACTGTATTGACTATCCCTAATCAAATTATTCCTTTCTAGGTGATTATAAATCCCATCTTTTATAATCCTTTCCAAAACTTTGCCCATAACAGAAGTAAGGCTCACTGGTCTATAATTACCAGGGTTGTCTCTACTCCCCTTCTTGAACAAGGGGACAACATTTGCTATCCTCCAGTCTCTGGCACTATTCCTGTAGGCAATGACGACATAAAGATCAAAGCCAAAGGCTCTGCAATCTCCTCCCTAGCTTCCCAAAGAATCCTAAGATAAATCCCATCTGGCCCAGGGGACTTATCTATTTTCACACTTTCCAGAATTGCTAACACTTCCTCCTTATGAACCCCAATCCCATCTAGTCTAATAGCCTGTATCTCAGTATTCTCTTCGACAACATTGTCTTTTTCCTGTGTGAATACTGATGAAAAATATTCATTTAGCGCCTCTCCTATCTCTTCAGACTTCGCGCACAACTTCCCACTACTGTCCTTGACTGGCCCTAATCTTACCCTAGTCATTCTTTTATTCCTGACATACCTATAGAAAGCTTTAGGGTTTTCCTTGATCCTACCTGCCAAAGACTTCTCATGTCCCCTCCTGGCCCTTCTTAGCTCTCTCTTCAGGTCCTTCCTGGCTAACTTGTAACTCTCAAGCGCCCTAACTGAGCCTTCACGTCTCATCTTAACATAAGTCTCCTTCTTCCTCTTCACAAGAGATTCAACTTCTTTAGTAAACCACGGTTCCCTCGCTCGACCACTTCCTCCCTGCCTGACAGGTACATACTTATCAAGGACACGCAGTAGCTGTTCCTTGAACAAGCTCCACATTTCAATTGTGCCCATCCCCTGCAGATTTCTTCCCCATCCTATGCATCCTAAATCTCGCCTAATCGCATCATAATTTCCTTTCCCCCAGCTATAACACTTGCCCTGTGGTATATACCTATGCCTTTCCATCGCTAAAGTAAACGTAACCGAATTGTGGTCACTATCACCAAAGTGCTCACCTACCTCCAAATCTAACACTTGGCCTGGTTCATTACCCAGTACCAAATCCAATGTGGCCTCGCCTCTTGTTGGCCTATCTACATACTGTGTCAGGAAACCGTCCTGCACACGTTGGACAAAAACTGACCCATCTAAAGTACTCAAACTATAGCTTTTTCAGTCAATATTTGTAAAGTTAAAGTCCCCCATAACAACTACCCTGTTACTTTTGCTCCTATCCAGAATCATCTTTACAATCCTTTCCTCTACATCTCTGGAACTTTTCGGAGAACTGTAGAAAACTCCCAACAGGGTGACCTCTCCTTTCCTGTTTCTAACCTCAGCCCATACTACCTCAGTAGACGAGTCCTCATCAAACGTCCTTTCTGCCACCGTAATACTGTCCTTGACTAACTATGCCACACCTCCCCCTCTTTTACCACCTTCCCTGCTCTTACTGAAACATCTAAACCCCGGAACCTGCAACAACCATTCCTGTCCCTGCTCTATCCATGCCTCCGAAATGGCCACAACATCGAAGTCCCAGGTACCAACCCATGCTGCAAGTTCACCCACCTTATTCCGGATGCTCCTGGCGTTGAAGTAGACACACTTCAAAACACCTTCCTGCCTGCCGGTACACTCCTGCGACCTTGAAACCTTATTCATGACCTCACCACTCACATCCTCCTGTACACTGCAGCAACAATTCAGGTTCCCATCCCCCTGCCGAATTAGTTTAAACCCTCCCGAAGAGCATTAGCAAATACCCCCCCCCCCCCCCCCCCCAACCAGGATATTGGTACCCCTCTGGTAAAATATGGCAATTCTTTACAATTGGTAAATGAACAAACAGAAAAATGATCATGTCCTGTGAGAAACACAATCCAGGCTGAGAGATGAATTGACCAAGGTATTCAGAGTTTAGTTGGGCCAAACAGAGAGAAACTTCCCACTGGAAAAGAATCATGAATTGAAAGGTCACTGGTAGAAAGTGACAGGCTAAGGAACAAATGGCGTCATGAGGCAAAACCTCTTTACAAAGCGAATGATTGGAAGGCACGACCTGAGACTGTGGTGGAGGCAGATTTAATCAAGGGCTTGAAAAGGAAATGGGTAGGAAATGAAAATAAATAATGTTCCAGGACTACAGAGAAGTAGATATGGAATGGGGCGAGCTGAGTTGCTCTTAGTGAGGGCTGTAATGCATGGGAGAGGCCAAATGGCCTTTTTCTGTGTTGTAACTATTCTATGAAACAATGAACATACCATGTTGGCCCTTTTAGTCAAACAAATTTCTCTAATTTTTGTATTTAATGTATGTTTGATCTGGGCTGCCCTATCCAAATATTTTAACATAATTTTTGTTTTCAAGTGTACTCAATGCTCCCAATTACAATTTGACATCAACAGTTCTGATTTGGAATGAATAATTTCACATCAAATTTGATAGCACGCTTGAAGTTATCCAATACACTCAAATCAATATCCAACATGCTGAAAACTATTCAAGCTGCTCAATGCTATCCTGCACACTCATCAGTGCCTTGGGACTCACTGACTTTCTGGCCCTCAGGACTCATTGACCTTCCAGGCCTCAGGACTCGCCAACCTCCAGGCCTCAAAAGGGGAGAGGAGATACGAAGGGGGGTGGGGGAAGCAGAGGAGTGGAGGGGGGGGGGGGTGGGGTGGGGGGACAGAGGGGAGGGGAAAGGATGGAAGGAGGATTGGAAAGGAGGGTGAAAGAGGGGAGAAGGAGGGAGGATGAGGGGAGGAGGATGGGAGATGTGAGAGAGCGGAGAGGGCAATGAGGAGGATGGAAGGAGGAGAGGGATGGGGTGAAGGAAGGGCAGAGGAGAGGGGGAAAAGGAGGAGGGACAAAGACAAAGGGGAGAATGGGGAGGAGAATAAGAGGGAACAAGGTGTGCGGTGGGAGGGATGGGGAGAGGAGGGAGAGAGAAAGGTTGAGTGGGGATATTAGGGGAATGTGACCCTACGCACTGCATACATCATCTACTGGGGCTTAGGGAAATTTTGGCTGTCGATATAATCACATTTTGTTATGATCACTGCAGGACAGCAATTAGTGACAACGATGTTCATTAATAGTTACTATTTGACATTGCAAGAATGGTTCTGAGTGAAAATGAAATAGAATACTAGCCAAATGGTTGCTATTGTGTGCAAGTGATATCAAGTGATGACAAAATGATTGCATTGGAGAACAATTTATATCCAATAATGGCAAAATGAATGCAATTGAATGTAGTCATCATCAAATGAAAGCTGTTGAAAGCAAATAATGTCAAATGATCTAAAAAAAACATTATAGACAGCTAATATCAGTTCTCTTCTTGAGTAAGATTTTCAATAATTGATATGCTGTGTGTTTGCTTGTTTTTTCATTTCCTACCATTTTTATTATCACAGGATTTGGGCATCACTGGCTCGGCCATCATTTATTGTTCATTCCTAATTGTCCTTGAGAAGGGAGTGGTGAGTCATCTTCCTGAAGAGCTGCAGTCCTTGTGGTGTAGATGCACCCACAGTGCTGTTAGGAAGGGGACGCCAGGATCTTGACCCAGCGGCAGTGAAGGAACCGCAATATAGTTACATGTCAGGATGCTGTGCGGGTTGGAGGTTGCAGGTGGTGGTTTTCCATTCATCTGTTGTCCTTGTCCTTCTGGGTGCTGAAAGTCATGGATTTAAAAATTGCTATTGAAGGAGGCTTGGCGAGTTGCTGTAATGCATCTTGTGGATAGCACACAATAGGAACATAGGAATTAGGAGCAGAATCAGGCAAAATCAGCCCTTCAAGCCTGCTCCGCCATTCAATCAGATCATGGCTGATCTCTCCCTGGACGCAAATCCACCTCCCCAACTGTTATCCATAATCCCCTTGGCCCTTTTTTATTAGAAATACATCTATCTCCTTCTTGAAACCATTCAATGATTCAGACTCCACCGTGTTATGGGGCAGCGAGTTTCACAAATTCACCACCATTTTGCGAAGTAGTTCCTCCTCATCTCAATGTTAAATATACCGCCTTTCAACCTCTATCTGTAACCTCTTGTTCTGGATTGTCCCATAAGAGGAAACATTTGGTCTACATTTATTTTATCAATCCCTTGTAAAATTTTATATACCCCGATAAAACCCCCCTTCATCCTTCTAAACTCCAGCGAGTACAAGCTCAAACTGATCTCTCCTCATACGCCAATCCTTTCATCCCTGGAATCAATCTGGTTAACATCCTCTGAACTGCCTCCAATGTCACCACATCCTTCCCCAAATAAGGAGACCAAAGCTGGACACAATACTCCAGATGTGGTCTCACCAACACCCTGTACAATTGCAACAACATTTCTCTATTTTTATACTCCAGTCCTTTTGCAATAAAGTTTATTTATTAGTCACAAGTAGGCTTACATTAACACTGCAATAAAGTTATTGTGAAAATCCCAATAAAAGCCAACATCCCATTTGCCTTTTTTATTACGTGCTGCACCTGCATACCGACTTTCTGCGATCGATGAACACAGACACCCAGATCCCTCTGCCTGGACACATTTTGAATCTGCTTTCCATTTAGGTAATAATTTGCCTTTCTATTTTTCCTGCCAAAATGGATAACCTCACACTTATCCACGTTAAACTCCACCTGCCAAATTTGGCCCATTTTCCTAGCCTATCTATGTCCGTCTGTAAAATCTTTATATGCCTCCCAGGGGGGTCCGATCGGGGGGGGGGGGGGGGGGGGGGGGGTGGGGAGGGCAGGGGAGCTGCCGGGGTGGTTCGTGGGGGGGGGGTTCGGCCCTGATTGCTGGCCCCAAAACACCCCCAACCCCAATCGCTGCCCCCCCCCGCCCCCCACCACCACCGACTGTGGCCCCGGCAAACCCTCCTCCCTGATTGCCGGCCCTGATATTCACCGCCTCCCCCCCTACTCCGATCGCCAGACCGGACCCCCTCCTCCCAGATCGCTGACACCAATCCTCCCACTCCCTGGCCCCCCTCCCCCATTTTCTGGCCCCAACCCCCCCCAAATGGCCAGCTGGATCCCCCCGATGGCCAGCCCTGATGATCCCCCACTCTCCGCACCTATCCCTCCCCCGGCCCCCCACCACCACCACCACCAATCGCTGTGCAGTGTGCACAGCGGACCCTCCTCCACCAACACAGATTGGCAAACCCTGTTCTGGCCCTATCTCCCTCAAGCCCTGCCCCGTCATGCCCCCTTGGCACTGCCCAGTGCCCGGTGGGCAGTACCAGGGTACCTGGTGGGCAGTGTCAGGCTGGCACTGTCCAAGGGCATGCCCCCTGCCCTCAAACCCCCGGGGAAGCCTCAATGGCCTCTGCCCCCACCAGGGAGGCCGTCGAGCCGAGTCCCCATTGCTGGGGATCGGCTTTAATCCCTGCTGGTGGGAACCTCTCCCGGCAGGGTCAGGAACATTAACAAACCCTGACGATACCCTCCCAGGCTCACTGATGAAATTCAAATCACTATTTGCATAGTTTAATCAGCCTTGCGCGAGGCTGACTACGCTATAAAGAATGGCCCAGAAAAGTCATGACCGTCAGATTCCTGTTCCACTCCTTCCACCAGTATTTCCCGGCCTGTTGCGCTACTTGAGCAGCTCAGTGGGCCAGGAAAATCACGCCCCATGTCTCCAGTTGTTCAGCTAAATAAACCACCCTGTTGTTTTATAGCTTTATTTCTCCTGTTCTTTTTAAGTGTAATAACCTCCCGACATATTTATGTTACATTTATCCCACTTTTACAATTAACATTTTAATTTTTAAATCTACAATTATGTTTTAAAACTAACTAAAACACATCAGCCATGAATTAATGTCTGCAACAAAGGTATTGAGTATAAAAGCAGTAAAATTATGATGAACCTTCATAAAGAGTGGGTTGGGCTGGATTGTTCTTCTGAGAGCTGCAATGACTCGATGGGCTGAATGGCCTCCTGTGCCTCAATGACTGTATGAGAAGGGAGTTAAAATGCTGTTCAACTGAAAATTAAGAATCCTCCAATTGATGCACTCAGAGTTTGTTTTCCAACTGGTTGTAGGAAGGTGGTGCAACATGGTGGGTGATAAATGGCTGGTCGGAGTGGTAGGATTGGGTAGAGGATGGGGGGGGGGCGGCGGGGGTGCGGGTGGCATGGTGCAGTGCGAAGATAGGTCACCATCTGATGAAATCTCCTGGAACATGGCCCACCAGTGTTGGCAGCCCAAGCCTGGCGTTGGATGCATAATGAAGCTGGGCGGGAAGGTAAATGGAGGGAAGGGGAAGATGGGGGTAAAGAGAGGTCATTTTTACTGCTGCCTTGGCTAAACCAATGCTGTGGCTCATTTAAAGGGCGAAGATTTTTAAAACTGTCAGCTACTGTGGAGCTTAACTAAAGATGAGAGCAAAAGATAATCTTGTCTGTGCTCAATTTGAAACCGTGCTGCTGGCACAGAGGCTGTAATGTTTCACAAGAGCATAAATTTACTCAGCACTTCAGCCTTGCCACTGTTTCATTTAGGTTCACTTGTCTAGTCTTCTGGCAATTTTTCTTTTCATTATCCATCATGTGTGGCCCCATCTTTACTGAGCACAGCAGGGATTTTTCTTTTCATTGTTTTCCTTATTGAAGTGTTGAGACAGAGCAACCTTTGGCCTTTTCTTGTTAAACCCAAGGTTACTAATGTGTGGCTCTGCGCTCAACCTGTGCTCTCCAAACAATTTCTTCGAAACCCTCCCTGGGAGTTTGCTCAACCTGATGCATTTTGTTTGTCTGGGCAGTGGAGCTGGACTTTGATGCCACCCTGGGCAGCAGTGCCCATATTGCCGGTTGTCCTCATACATTCTCAATCAGCACCTCAAATTTAAAAGGAAGTGATACTCCCAAGACACATGATGCGTTACCTTGTAACAAAACAGCATTGTAAGCTGTCCCGGTAGCTTGGCTGGTAAAAAACAGCGGGACCTGTAGACGGGAAAGTCCCAGGTTAGATCCCTGGTCTATCCCGAGTTAGCGAATGTCATCTGGAGACTGCTAGGTCAATTGATCCTGCTCCTGGTCATCGTCCAGTGAATCCTGTCAACTATGAATGTTGGGTAAGAAAAGGTTGACCTGGGTTGTGATTTCCTCCCTTCCCCCCACGAGTGAGGTGCAATATGAGGTGACACCTATTGAGAGGTAGATACCTCAGAGAGTCAGTACCTTTAGGTCAGTGGAGAAGTGAATAAAGATCAGCTCACAAATTCAAGATGGTGAAACAAAAACATGGGGATTTTGCCAACAAAAAAAAATCAGATTATGTATTTATGGGACTATGAAAGCAGTTATTATTTTATTAATGGCAGAATATAAAATTTATTCCTCACTGGAGAATAGTTTGACTGCAAGTACCTTTCAAGGAGTCAATCAGAATAACTGTAGCATCCTTTTGATCTCTGATCTTTCAGTTTTGTTGAAACTCTCTGAATCCCTTGAGTCCCTGCTGCCTTTCTTGGTCCTCTGCTGACTCCATCCCCTGTGCTCTCCTCCTTACGAGAGCCCAGACAGCCCAAATCCCTGAATAAATCCCAAGGCTGGAATCAAAAGATGCAAAAAGGTTAATGCATTGAATAATTCCTAAAGGTTAATGAATTGAATAATCCCACTTTGACCACTGACTGTGCATTTGGGATGTGGAAAGGACGTCAAGTAGCTGTCCATCATCAGCGACTTTTGTCAGTAAGCGTAGCAACAGAGAATATATTCAGTAAGCTTAGCAACCTGTACCTAGTAACTTCCCCATCCCATTCTTCCACCCTGGGTGAGACAGAAAGAATGGCATTGAGACAGAATCGCAACACAAAAGGAAGCTTCATTTAAAAGGTGTAGTAACATAAATGATCTTATTTAAATAAAATGCTGCTTTCTAAGAGGTGGTTGAACAGAATGTGTTGCTTCACTTAATGAGCAAAATTGCAAACATTTCCAATATCATTTTAACCTGTGAATTTGACCTCCTTTACTCCAGGAACTCCCCTGCACCTGAAATTTGCACAATTGAAATCACAGCAAAAAGCAATTTCTAAAAGGACATGATTAGAAAACAGGGTGGGATTCCGACATGCTACAGATGATCCTGTTTAGCACAGCATCAAAAATTGCATTGGAAACTGCAGCAGGCAGAAGAAGCAAATAGCCACAAAATGACACTTAAGAATGACTGGGCATACATCAGGAACTCAGTCATTTCCACCAGTTCTATACCTAAGTTTTGACTCAGGCCTGAATGAAGTTTGAGTGAGTGGCAGTGGATCGCTGTTCATACTGCTTCTGTGTGTTCCAATATGTTGCTAAAGGAAGACCTCAGATTCTAAGGAATCGTGGAGTCACTCAGGTTGTTTTCTTTTGTGACAGTACTCAAAGGCTTCTACAAGCTTCCTTTGTATAGTGTTTGGTTGAAAGTAGACTTCCTTTGAACTGAACTTGATTGTGGGTATTCCTTTGGGATTTCCTTGTGCACTCTCGAGATGTAAACTGAACAGGAGCAGGAATGAAGAGATTTAAGGGAGGCCATAACTTACCAAACTCTTATCAAAGAATCTTGTTGTTACCCCTCAACTATAACTACAACTCCCACCACTGCTCGAAGATAGATCTGACGGTTTGGCTTCTCGAAGATTTCCTCCACTAAAGAAACAGGCCCCAGGACAACACTGTTAATCCACATAACAGTCATCATCCCGCTAACTTCTGCAGTAAGGTCATTTCAGTAGGAACATTACTGGCATCCCCTAACTTAAGTCCATTACTAACAGGATGACTAACACTTTCTTTCACAGTGCAGCTGGTATGTCAACACAAGCAAAATCACATCATAGTTTAGCTATGCTGCAATTTCCCAAAGGGGCAAGGGTTATAGTTCACACCCATGTTTTTGTGTGGGCCCCACCTCTTCATTCTCTGAACTTCTTTGAATTGCTGAAGGTTTCCACTCTCTCACTATTGTGGTATCTTGTGACCGGTGCCAATCGATACCACAGCTGGGCAATGGAAAACTTTCCGGGCTACTCCCGTGGTTCAACAATCCCCAGAGACTTCAGTTCTTTTCCAGACCGAAGCTATTGAAACATAAGAGCAGGAGTCGACATCTTCGAACCTGCTCCACCATTCAATGTTATCGTGACTGATCCTTTATCTCAGTGCCATACTCCTGCATCCTCCCCATACGCCATGACACCTTTAGAGTCTGGAACAGCAGTGGGCAACCTGTGGGCAACCCGCATGCGTTCCATCATGATTCTGAGTGCAGCCCATGAAACATTATGTTAACTGGTGCCCATGTGAAGAGTTGTCACATCCTGCCAGTTTCCACTTGTATAGCATTGTTCCGAGGAGTATGACTGAAGCAAAGGCTAGTGAAGTGAGATGAGTACTGATTGCACACAGCATTGACTGTGAGGACCTTGTGCTCCCTCTGCACCCATTCAAGTGTTAATATTTCTCTTGTTTTTACCACTTGAAGTTGATAACAGTTCTATTAATATATGAATGATTAAGCATTTTCTATAACTTATTATGAAATATTTGGTGTGTATTAAATGTATTTAATCTGACTCAAAGGTCATAATTAATGCACAAGCCTGATTTCAATCTTGTGGCCCACTCATGTGGCCCACTCACTAGCCTAGGTTGCCATCACTAGTCTAGAAGTTTATCTATTTCCTTCTTAAATACATTCGGTGACTTGGCCTCCACAGCCTTCAATGGGAGAGAATTCCACAGTTTCACCACTCTCTGAGTGAAGAAGTCTGTCCTCATCTCAGTCCTAAATGGCCTACCCTGTATCCTGAGACAGTGACCCCTTGTTCTAGACCCTCTAGCCAGAGGAAACAACATCCCTGCATCTTGTCTATCCAGCCCTATCAAAATTGTAATCCTTTCTTTCCCCTCTCATTCTTCTAATTTCCATTGAATACAGACCCAGTTGGCCCAATCTCTCCTTCTCCGATATTCCTACCATCTCAGAAATCAGTCTGGTGAAACTTCACTACATTCCCTCTATGGCAAGAATATCCTTTCTTGGATAAGAAGAGCAAAATGACATACTCCAGGTGTGGTCTCACCAATATTCTGCAGTAAGACATCCTCGCTCCTGTATTCAAGGCCAATACACCATTTGCCTCCCTAACTGCTTGCTGTACCTGCATGCTTGCTCTCAGTGACTGGTCATTGCCGGGGGAGGCAGTGGAAGCAGATACGATAGTGATTTCTAAGGGGCATCTGGACAAATACGTGAATAGGATGGGAATAGCAGGATATGGTCCCCAGAAGGGTAGGGGGTTTTAACTCAGTCAGGCAGCATGGTTGGTGCAGGCTTGGAGGGCCGAAGGGCCTGTTCCTGTGCTGTAATTTCCTTTGTTTTTTATTTTTTGGTGTACCAGGATACCCAGGTCCTTTACTGCATCAGTGTTTCCTTATCTATCACCATTTACATAATACTCCACCATTCTGTTTCTCCATCTCCACTGCCCACCCACGCAATGTATTGAAGACCTTCACCACCTTCTGGGTGAAAACGTTTTTCCTTACATCCCCCCTAAATCTTTAGCCCCTCACCTTGAACTTGTGTCCCCTCATGACTGACCCTTCAACTAAGGGGAGCAGCTGCTCCTTACCCACTCTGTCCATGTCCCTCATAATCTTGTACACCTCGATCAAGTCGCCCCCTCAGTCTACTCCAACGAAAACAACCCAAGCCTATCCAACTTTCTTTATAACTTAAATGTTCCATCCCAGGCAGCATCCTGGTGAATCTTCACTGCATCCCCTTCAGTGCAATCACATCCTTCTATAATGTGGCGACCAGAACTGCACACAGTACTCTAGCTGTGGCCTCACCAAAGTTCTATACAACTCCAACATGACCTCCCTGTTTTTACAGTCTATGCCTCGATTGATAAAGGCAAATGTTCCATATGCCTTTCTCACCACCCCACTAATATGCCGTTCAGCCTTTTGAGATCTGTGGACCAAAATGCCAAGGCCCCTTTGTTCCTCAGAAATTCCTAATGTCCTGCCATTCATTAAATACTTCCTTGTCAAATTACTCCTTCCAAAGTGTATCATCTCACACTTTTCAGGGTTAAATTCCACCTGCCACTTATCTGCCTATTTGACCATCCTGTCTATATTTTCCCGTCGCACAAGATACTCAGCCTCACTGTTAACCACACAGCCAATCTTTGTGTCATCCATAAACTTACTAATCCTACCTCGTACATAGTCATTTATGTCATCTATATAAATGATGAACAACAGGGGACCCAGAACAAACCCCTGTGGTACACCACCAGACACTGGCTTCCAGTCACTAAAGCAGGCTTCTGTCATCACTCTCTGTCTCCTACAACAAGGCCAATTTTGAATCCATTTATCAAATTACCTTGTATCCCATGCGCATTTACCTTCTTTAAGAGTCTCCTATGTGGGATCGTGTCAAAAGCTTTGCAGCAACCCATATAGACTACTTCAACTGCTTGGGAAGGAGTGAAATAACTTCCCTCATCTCCTACTCCAGGTTTGACCTTCACAGGAGTTTTTGTGATTTTAGACAGGACGGGCTTTGTCAATTCTGTAGGAATCTCAGTATTTATGCTTTCAGATTGTAAAGAATTTCAGTCCTTAAAATTACCTTGCTGGCTTTATATTCTAGAGGAATTTAGCTTTATATTCCAAAGAAATTCTATTAGTTCATGCCTGCTGCAGTTATTGTCGCATGACTGGTAATTGTATGTTAATGTCTTATGTCAGAAACTCTTGAAAAGTCTCAGAATGGTGTTAAGCCAACGGGGGATGGAGTCTTTCATGCTCTCTGGGGATTGGAGTGAATATTTATTTAATCCCACTTGGTGGAATGCAAGATTGTGTGGATTGCCTCATTCTAGACAGTTTTCCATTGTCTATAGTTCCAGTGATTTTTTTTAAAGCCAGAAAAAGAAAAATTAGAAATTGTGGATGGAATTTTGCCACTCTTTGGCAAAGTGCCACCTTGGGCAGAAAAATCAGAGGGCCGCCCACCAGCTGCATTGTCAACTTTTCCTGCCGTATCTTTAGACACTCCGGCAAAAAAAGAATTAGGCGGACTCCACAACGTCATGCTGTGGCCTGTCAGCAACTTAAGGTTTGTAAATGATATAAATCAATACAAAATGGAACACGCACCCCCCCACCCCCTGCACTCAACTCCAAACCAACCCCCCAATCCCTCTCCACGGAGCTCCTCCCACTCCAAGGAGCTCCCCTGCTACTCCTTCAGAGCTCTGTCCTCCAAACCACCATGCAATGCAACACCCTCCCCCCGTCTCACACACCACACCCCCTAGCACTACTCCTAGAAGGGTACTGTCTGGGCATGACACTCTCCTTCCCAGGGCTGTACTGGCCCTGGTGGGTTTGACTCGCCAGGTGCACACTGTAGGGGACCTGTCGTGATTCACATTGGCATGTTCTCGCACCAACATGAATGGATAATATGATGTGCAGGGACTAAAAAAGCCTGATAATGCCACATTTAATTTGATGCAAATGACAGAATCATTCCAGAATTCTCCCTGGCTAGAATTACTCTGGCTTGATGAGTGATGCATAATTCTGATCTTGCGAAAGAGCTTCCAGTTGAAATTCCTGTTAAGGAAAGAGAGACATGGATGGAACTGGAGGATCCTGGAGGATCCTGGAGGATCCTGCTGCAGAATGAATTGTGACTGCAGATTCATGGGAACCCTCGTCTGGTCAGCCTCATGATACTGGGCATCTAAGGACCTTCATTTAATTTGATGTCAGGAATGAGGGAAACATCTTGAGGCCTGTCACGTCTCTTATACTTGCTGTGGATCTAACCACCTGTTAGTTGGTCAGGTGGAACACACACCTCATGCTGGCAGTTAAGTCTTATAAAACCTAACAGCCAACACCCAAACTCACTCAGTAATGACTCTCTATGCAGTCCCCGAGAACCTGAATGTCAATGGTTGATGGTCCACATTGAAGACACTGATGATCAGGAGAATGCTTTGTTTTGGGGATGAATGTAAGTGTTCCATGTGCTGCCATTTGCTCTTGGTAGGACTGTGCTGGGCTAAAACTATCTGAGATGCTGCACAAAAGATTTCGAGCACGATTTTCCCAAAATATCTGGTGGCTCCACCATCAACCCCCGCCCCCTTGGCACTGCTCAGTGACTTCTAGGCATGGCCAATGTGCCAGGCTGGCAGTGCCAGGGCACCCAGTGGACAGTGCCAAGCTGGCTCTGCTAGAGTGCCAGGCTGGCACTGCCCATGAGGCCAACCCCACCCCCAATGTCCCAGGGAAGTCTCAATGGCTTCCAGTCTTACCAGTGAAGCCATCGTGCCTGGTCCCCATTGCTGGGGATCATACATGATCCCTGCTGGTATGGCCCTTCATTGGCGGGCTCAGAAACATTAGTGTGCCTGGACGATTGCATTCCGGCTTGCTAAATAGATGCAAATCATGATTTGCATATTGTAAACAACCTTGCACTGTTTCCTGGTGCGAGGCTGATTACATTGAAGAAAATGGCCTGGGAAAATCGCAACCGGCCGGATGCCGGTCATGATTCCTGTTTTTGGCCATCCGCTGACATTCCCGGCCACTACATTACTTGACCAGCACAGCAGGCTGGGAAAATTGTGCCCTTCATTGCCACATCACTCAGATCCTGCAAGATTGTCCTCAGTTCCCCAAGGAGTGTGATACTTAACCAGCAACCTCTGATTCACAGCAGAAACTATATTTCGGGTGCTAGGAAAATTAAGGAACAATTTCTCAGGCCCCAAAAATAATACATTTTCCATGTTCTTAGAGCAAGATGCATCGGGCTTTTAAATTCCTAAATGAAAACATGTTTATTTTCTAATAAAACAATAGAATTGCGTGTAAAAAGAAAATGTTTAATAACCTCAGCAGGTCTGTAAGCACCTGTGGGGAGAGGAACGAGAGTTAATGTTTCGAACCTGTATGATTCTTCTTCATAGCTGAGTAGGGGTAGCAATGTGATGGATTATATAGTTGGAAAGAGGGTGGAGGAGGTGGAGCAGAATAGATAGTCAAGGATAGGTTGGAGATAAGGAGCGATTGGCAAAGATTTGATTTGATTTATTATTGTCACATGTATTAGCATACAGTAAAAGGTATTGTTTCTAGCGCACTATACAGACAACACAGCGTTCATAGAGAAGGAAACAAGAGAGAATGTAATGTTACAGTCATAGCTAGGGTGTAGAGAAAGATCAACTTAATGCAAGGTAGGTCCATTCAAAAGTCTGATGACAGCAGGAAAGAAGCTGTTCTTGAGTCGGTTGGTACATGACCTCAGACTTTTGTATCTTTTTCCCGATGGAAGAAGGTGGAAGAGAGAATGTCCGGGGTGCATGGGGTCCTTAATTATGCTGGCTGCTTTGCCGAGGCAGCGAGAAGTGTAGACAGAGTCAATGGATAGGAGACTGGTTTGCTTGATGGATTGGGCTACATTCACGACCTTTTGTAATTTCTTGCAGCCTTGGGCAGAGCAGAAGCCCATCCCAAGCTGTGATACAACCAGAAAGAATGCTTTCTATGGTGCATCTATAAAAGTTGGTGAGAGTCGTAGCTGACATGCCAAATTTCCTTTTGTTATGGATTCAAGACAAAGGGACTGTTAATGGTAGTATTAAGGACTAAATAAGTGCTAATAGTAGCAAAAGGTAATATAGCATAATGTGTTAATCGGAGAGCAAAGGTCAGTGCAATTTGAAAGCAAAACTACAGAACAAGTGACAGATGGCCCTGCGTTGGAGGGGTTGCACTGGGATAAACAAAGAAAACCAAAAACAAAATAGGGGTCAGGATGGAGGGAAACGTTCACAGTGTAGAAATGGGTGTTTGACTGTAACTTCATGGCATGGATGGATCTCTAAAGGAGGATTGTTGTGCTGTCACAGGTGCTGTTTTTAAGATGGTACATTGAACTGAGTTCCTTTCTCAGGTGGATGTAAAGATCCCATGGCACTACTTGAGGAACAGCAGTGGACTTCTTCCCTGATATTTAGCCCTCAGTCAACATCAATATGGTTTATCTGGTTGTTATCACATTGTTGGTTTTGGGAGCTTGCTGTGCACAATTTGGCTGCCCTGATTCCAACATTACAGCATTATACTTCAGAAATACTTCATTGGGTAAAGTCAAGGACGTTCTGAGACTCTGATAGGTGCTATATAAATGCAAATTATTTGTTCTTTTTTGGGTAAGCCAATTGATCCCGAATGACATAATGATTATTCCAGATTTAAACTAAAGACTTGCGACAGAACTTCATTGTATTGATGGACAATGATGAGAAGCATTTTTAGATGTAATTGTTTAGCACCAGCTACATACAGCACACTTAACAGTAAATTACTGTGTGCCATTAACACCTCTATAAATGCCAATCCAAATCGGTCAGTTTAACACCTCATTAGTCACTGACTAACAGAATCTAGCCAGTGGAAATGTCATATCACGTAAATTCTGACACGAGCTCCTCTCATTACAAGTACAAACAATGTTTTTTTTTAATGAATAAATTAACTTTTGTTTTGTCATGCACTTAATTTGTGTAATTATTATGACTAGGCCATTCTCCCAGTGGCAAAGGTTCCGTGGGCAAACTGAACCTCTTTGTGGCCGGGATAGAGAACTAGAGGACTGACAATAATCCATTAACCATGGTATAATGCACCAGAGCTCATCTGGGATGCAAATCACATCCTTCCACCTCTACTAAAAGTCAGTAAATATCATGCTGTCAGACTGTTACATTCAGACTAAAACTAATAATCAGATGTATTTACAAATAAGATAATCACACAGGAGCAGTAAAGCTCAGCAGGTTACTGATGGCACACATACCTCAAACTGTAATATAGCAATAGCCCGTAATAATTTTAAAATATATTTTTTGGAACGCATATTATCCACAGACTTACTGATAGAAGGCTTGTGCAGAGTGTACGGTCATTCTGGTATCAAATTGAATTAAGTTGAGATAAATTGGACTCTGAGCTCAAGGTATGTGAATTGTCTGGATTTTATTTGGAAACCCAAAAGAGCGCTGAATAAAGGAATGTCAATCCATCAAGGCCAACACACTCTGTACGAGAATCACTTAATGAGGAGAAAATCGTAACTGCTGCAAGCCTCACATATTTATGAGGACTATAACCAAGTTATGCTTAGATTAGCACCTCAAACAGTGCTTCCACTTTCTACCGATCTAAAGAAAACTGTTTGCATTCTAATCAAGCCCCAGGCTCCATTTTGTAGTTTAGTAAAGAAAGATAGCTTCCATCTTAACTCTTGTCAGGGCTGGAACACATTGCTGCTGTTTAACCGGAGTCAAATAGAGAAGGAAATGCAGAAATCTTTCTTTGACACAAAATGTGTGATCTGCTTTTATCACAATAATATCCACACAAGTACTTTCAAGCACATTTTCCTGGAGGGCAAGTGTGGTGCTATTCACTTTGAATCTGATGAAAATAAATCAGAATATTGTTTTAGAACTGAGAGTCTAGGAGCTGTGAGCATTCATGTGCACAGCTCACTAAGAAGCTCATTCATATGGTACAAAAATCAATCGAAATGATGGATTTAATGTTCAATTTCTATCAAAGGGATTGGAATACAAAGTGTGGAAAGAGGGGGAGTTATGCTTCAGCTGAAAAGGGTTAAATTAAATTAAAATATATATTTGCATAAAACAAGTCTGGATGATTGATGGGTGGTCTAACCAAAGAGTTTAAAACGATACAGGAATTTGATAAACTAAGTCGAAGAGTGAATATAGAGAGTTAGGAGAAGGCTAAAGTGCAGGACCTCGAAGGTAGTAATTTCTGGACTACTGCCGGTGCCATGTGCTAATGAGAGTAGGATTAGGACGATTAGGCAGATGAAAGCGTGGCTTGAGAGCTGGTGCAGGGGGCAGGAATTTGGATTTGTGGATCATTGGGATCTCTTCTCGGGAAGGGGTTACCTGCTCAAGAGGGACAGGTTACACCTGAACTGGAGGGGGACTAATATCCTGGTGGGGAGATTTGCTAGAGCCACTCGGGAGGGTTTAAACTAGTTTGGCAGGGGGTGGGACCCAAAGCAGTAGGGAGACAGAAGAGAAAGTTGAGGACAGCATATAAGTTAAAGAGAGCACATTAAATAGTAAAGGCAGTGTCAGTTATCCTAGTACTAGACAGATCAGGCAAAAGCAAGACAGAGAGCAAGGGAAGTCCAGATTAAACTGCATTTATTTCAATGCAAGAGGCCTGACCGACAAGGCAAATGAACTCAGGGCATGGATGGGTACATGGGACTGGGATATTATAGCAATTACTGAAACATGGCTAAGGGAAGGACAGGACTGGCAGCTCAATGTTCCAGGGTACAGATGTTATAGAAAAGATAGAACAGGAGGTAAGAGAGGAGGGGGAGTTGCACTTTTGATTAGGGAAAACATCAAGGCCGTACTGAGAGGGGATATATCCGAGGGTTCACCCACTGAGTCTATCGAGTAGAACTGAGAAATAAGAAGAGGGAAATCACTTTGATAGGGTTGCACTATAGGCCCCTAAATAGTCAGCGGGAAATTGAGGAGCAAATATGTAAGGAGATTACAGATAGCACCAAGAAAAATAGGGTGGTAATAGTCTGGGATTTTAACTTTCCCAACATTGACTGGGACAGCCATAGTATTAGAGGCTTGGATGGAGAGAAATTTGTTGAGTGTATTCAGGAGGAATTTCTCATTCAGTATGTGGATGGCCTGACTGGAGAGGGGGCAAAGCTTGACCTTCTCTTGGGAAATAAGGACGGGCAGGTGACAGAAGTGTTCGTGAGGGATCACTTTGGGACCAGTGATCATAATTCCATTAATTTTAAGATAGCTATGGAAAATGATAGGTCTGGCCCAAAAGTTAAAATTCTAAACTGGGGCAAGGCCAATTTTGATGGTATTAGACAGAAACTTTCAAAAGTTGATGGGGGGAGTCTGTTGGCAGGCAAAGGGATGTCTGGTAAGTGGGAGGCTTTCAAAAGTGTGTTAAGGTTCAGGGTAAGCACATTCCTCTTAGAGTGAAGGGCAAGGCTGGTAGAAATAGGGAACCCTGGATGATTTGGGATATTGAAGCCCTGGTCAAAAAGAAGAAGGAGGCACATGACATGCATAGGCAGCTGGGATCAAGTGGATCCTTTGAAAATTATAGAGGGGGTAGGAGTAGAGTTAAGAGAGAAATCAGGAGGGCAAAAAGTGGACATGAGATTGCTTTGGCAAATAAGGCAAAGGAGAATCCAAACAGCTTATACAAATACATAAAGGGCAAAAGAATAACTAGGGAGAGAGTAGGGCCTCTTAAGGATCACCAAGGTCATCTATGTGTGGATCCACAAGAGATGGATGAGATCCTAAATGAATATTTCTCATCAGTATTTATTGTTGAGGAAAGCATGGACATTAGGGAACTTGGGGAAATAAATAGTGATGTCTTGAGGAGTATAACATATAACAGAGAAGGAGGTGCTGGAAGTCTTAAAGCGCATCAAGGTAGATAAATCTCCAGGACCTGATGAAGTGTATCCCAGGACATTGTGGGAGGCTAGGGAGGAAATTGCGGGTCCCCTAGCAGAGATATTTGAATCATCGACATCCACAGATGAGGTGCTTGAAGATTGGAGGGTGGCAAATGTCATGCCTTTGTTTAAAAAGGCTGCAGGGAAAAGCCTGGGAACTACAGGCCGGTGAGCCTCACATCTGTAGTGGGTAAGTTATAGAACATAGAACATAGAACAGTACAGCACAGAACAGGCCCTTCAGCCCATGTTGTTGTGCCGAGCTTTGTCTGGAACCCAGATCAAGCTATTTCCTCCCTATCATCCCGAAGTACTCCATGTGCCTATCCAATAGCTTCTTAAATGTTCCTAAAGTTTCTGACTCCACTATCACTGCAGGCAGTCCATTCCACACCCCAACCACTCTCTGAGTAAAAAACCTACCTCGGACATCCTTCCTATATCTCCCACCATGAACCCTATAGTTATGCCCCCTAGTTACCACTCCATTCACCCGAGGAAATAGTCTTTGAACGTTCACTCTATCTATCCCCCTCACCATCTTATAAACCTCTATCAAGTCTCCTCTCAACCTCAACCCCAACACAAGGGAGCACTTCAGCGGTCACGGGCATTCGGCCTCTGATATTCGGGTAAGCATTCTCCAAGGCGGCCTTCGCGACACACGACAGCGCAGAGTCGCTGAGCAGAAACTGATAGCCAAGTTCCGCACACACGAGGACGGCCTCAACCGGGATATTGGGTTCATGGCACACTATTTGTAACTCCCACAGTTGCGTGGACCTGCAGAGTTTCACTGGCTGTCTTGTCTGGAGACAATACACATCTTTTTAGCCTGTCTTGATGCTCTCTCCACTCACGTTGTTTTGTTTCTTAAAGACTTGATTAGTTGTAAGTATTCGCATTCCAACCATTATTCATGTAAATTGAGTCTGTGTCTTTATAAGCTGTTTGTGAACAGAATTCCCACTCACCTGAAGAAGGGGCTTAGAGCTTCGAAAGCTTGTGTGGCTTTTGCTACCAAATAAACCTGTTGGACTTTAACCTGGTGTTGTTAAACTTCTTACTGTGTTTACCCCAGTCCAACGCCGGCATCTCCACATCATGACTACCACCCCCGTGGACAGTGAGGATGCAAAGATCAATGCCAAAGGCTCTGCTATCTCATCCCTTGCCTCCCAAAGACTCCTAGGATATATTTCATCAGGCCCAGGGGACTTATCAACTTTCAGTTTATTCAAAATTGCTAGTACATCTTCCCTCCGAACATCTACTTCCTCCAACCTATCAGCCTGTGATACAAGGTATTAGACAAGTTGTTAGAAGGTATTCTGAGAGACAGGATCAGCAGGCATTTAGAGAGGCAAGGACTGATTAGGGACAGTCAGCATGGCTTTATGAGTGGAAAATCATGTCTCACAAATTTGATTGAGTTTGTTGAAGGGGTAACCAAGAAGGTAGATGAGGACAATGCAGTTGATGTTGTCTACATGGTCTTTAGCAAGGCCTTTGACAAGGTACCACATGGTAGATTGTTGTATAAGGTTAAATCTCACAGGATCCAAGGTGAGGTAGCTAAATCAATACAAAATTGGTTTGATGACAGAAGCCAGAGGGTGGTTGTAGAGGGTTGTTTTTCAAACTGGAGGCCTGTGACCAGCGGTGTGCCTCAGGGATCGTTGCTGGGTCTGCTGTTATTTGTCATTTATATTAATGATTTGGATGAGAAATTCGAAGGCATGGTTAGTAAGTTTGTCGATCACACCAAGATTGGTGACATAGTGGACAGTGAAGAAGGTTATCAAGGATTGCAACGGGATCTTGATCAATTGGGCCAGTGGGCTGACGAATGGCAGATGGAGTTTAATTTATATAAATGCAAGGTGATGCATTTTGGTAGATCGAATCAGGGCAGGACTTACTCAGTTAATGGTAGGGCGTTGGGGAGAATTATAGAACAAAGAGATTTAAGGGTACAGGTTCATAGTGGAGTCACAGGTGTACAGAGTGGTGAAGAAGGCATTCAGCATGCTTGGTTTCATTGGTCAGAACATTGAATACAGGAGTTGGGACGTCTTGTTGAAGTTGGACAAGACATTGGTAAGGCCACACTTGGAATACTGTGTATAGTTCTGGTCACCCTATTATAGAAAGGATATTATTAAATTAGAAAGAGTGCAGAAAAGATTCACTAGGATGCTACCGGGACTTGATGGTTTGAGTTATGAGGAGAGGCTGGATAGACTGGGACTTTTTTCTCTGGAGCATAGGAAGCTTCGGGGTGATCTTATAGAGGTCTATAAAATAAAGAGGGGCAGAGATCAGCTAGATAGTCAACATCTTTTCCCAAAGGTAGGGGAGTCTGAAGCTAGAGGGCATAGGTTTAAGGTGGGAGGGGAGAGATGCAAAAGTGTCCAGAGGGGCAATTTTTTCACACAGAGGGTGGTGAGTGTTTGGAACCAAGTTGCCAGAGGTAGTAGTAGAGGTGGGTACAATTTTGTCTTTTAAAAAGCGTTTAGACAGTTACATGGGTAAGATGGATATAGAGGGATATGGGCCAAACGCGGGCAATTGGGACAAGGTTAGTGGTTAAAAAAGGAGGCAGCGTGGACAAGTTGGGCCGAAGGGCCTGTTTCCATGCTTTAACTTCTGTGCCTCTACCTATGACTCTAGGTGCAAATAAACTATTTCCTCATTTGCAAGAGGCATCAAAGATTTATTTTTGAGGGATAAAGGGGTCATGATGGTGAGAGTCTCCACACTTGGAGTGAAAACTGGCAAAACTACTCCTGTATTTTACCTTCAACTCTCAAGCAATGTCCCCTTTATTGAACCCTCACTTGGCACCAACTTTACATGGTATGTCTCCTTAATTTTCAACCTTCCTGTTCTGTCAGAGTAGCCCCATGAGCGGTGTGCACCCTCCAGTACCTTTCCAAATATTTGTTTTGCGCCATCCAGAAACCAACCTGCCATAATTAAATCATTCCAGATTTCACTCTAACCACAAGCATTTGAGATAGTTTAGGGTCCTTTTCATAGTTATATGAAAAGATCAGATGAATTAATTTCAATTTAAGAAAGGAGTTGCATTGCAATGGCACCTTTCAACCCAGAGTGATTCACAGCTGTGTTGACGTTGTTTTGAAGTGTAATCACTATTGTGATGTAGGAAACGCTGCAGCCAATTTGCAAATTTCATAAATGCTAATACAATGACGAGATAATTTGCTTCAATGAGCTTAGCTGAGGGATAAATATTGGCCAGGAAAGCTGTGAAAACGTTGCTGCTCTTCTCCAATCCTGCCTCGGGATCTATTCTGCCTAAGAGGGAAGATGAGGCCTTGGTTTTGTCTTTCAACCAAAGGACAGCACCCGTGACATTGCAGCACTCCCTCAGTCCTGTAACGGAGTGTTATGTTGCCGGGGCCAAATTAAAGCTGTTCATGGCACATCAATGCTTCACCAAAGGGTCATTCTTCACATGGGGCGGCACGGTAGCACAGTGGTTAGCACTGCTGCTTCACAGCTCCAGGGACCTGGGTTCGATTCCCGGCTTGGGTCACTGTCTGTGTGGAGTTTGCACATTCTCCTCGTGTCTGCGTGGGTTTCCTCCAGGTGCTCCGGTTTCCTCCCACAGTCCAAAGATGTGCGGGTTAGGTTGATTGGCCATGCTAAAATTGCCCCTTAGTGTCCTGGGATGCATAGATTAGAGGGATTAATGGGTAAAATATTTAGGGATATGGGGGTAGGGCCTGGGTGGAATTGTGGTCGGTGCAGACTTGATGGGCCGAATGGCCTCTTTCTGTACTGTAGGGTTTCTATGTCTAGACAGTGGATGGGAGCCCATGATTATCCCAGCAGCACAGCCTGTTCTCATTCCACACATCCATCTTTTCTGGTGGAGTCACTTGCTAATGTTTGGGATCAGGAACTGAGGTAGCGTGGCCCCTTTAAGGGGGTGTTCCCGAAGGGACACATGATTGGCTTGGACCCTGTGGATTGTTGAGGTGGTAAGTTGAGCCAATCAAGTGAAAGGACACGTCTACCGGGTAGGATTGAATCCTCAGTTGGAGCCAGGGAGGAGAGTTGTACAGTCGCATGGTTTATTCTGTCAGACCTTTTTATTGTAATTACTAATTTATCATTGGCAATAAAGCCTTTATCACTTTGAGCCACATCGAGTCGCCTTCAATTTATTACAAGACCTTGTCTTCTTTTTTCACTGGAGACCATTTGTCATGACCCAGCTACTCGAGGTTGCTGCACAAACCAAGGTCTAATTTGCTTCCCTCACCATATAACCGGGTGCTGAGTTTAGCCACTGGTTGCTTGGTGAGCTTGCTATGGAATTTCAATGAATTACTTTTTCAGCCTTTATTAATCATGACCCAGAACTTCAAAGGAATGTCAGATTGAGTCATAATCAAGCCGTAGCAACTCAAGCACAGAATAAAACAGGTGCAGAGCAAAAAATAAAGAGGTGAAGGCACTGGGCATGAAATGTGGCTAATTAGTGCTTATTTCTTGTCTGCTACAAGTGCCCTTAAAGCTCTAAAATGGTGTCTAAGTTGCATATACCTGTGGGGCGAATCAAGCCAGATGTCTTATAGGGTGGGCATTAGTGAGCATGCAGTTAAAATCAACCAGAATTACACGGAACCGGGAATTCATGATGTCAATCAGTGTGCAATGCTGATCTGGCAGCAGCACTAACATTTTATAAATCAACGTTTCAGTCAGTGCACTCTCTTAACTACACAAAGCTGAACACAAAACCAACGCTGAAGAAACTCCCACCAACGATATTTTAAAAAGATCAAGTATTTACAGGGTAGTTGATTATTGATTTCTTCTGGCTTTTGCTTCAATTCCACATCTCGTTGTTTCAAGTTGTGAAAGTGCACTGAGAGTGGGTGTGCAGGTGCTGAAGGACATTTTGTTGGCTTAAAGGCTTCTGCACAGATCGACTGCTCCCAGTTGGTACCATCTACAAGATGCACAACAACAATTTACTAATGGTCTTCCAATAGCACTTTCCAGTTTACATCCCGCCCCATGCGGACATGAAGATCGCGCTGGATGAAATATATACAACTACGAGTAGCCATGAGATGAAACATCCCGAGGCCTTGTTCATCATGGCCAGGGACTTCAATCAGGCCAAGCTCAAGAGCGTACTACCAAGTTACCACCAACACGTCTCCTGCTCCACCAGAGGCCAAAACATCCTAGACCACTGCTACACAAATATCAAACATGCCTACCGCTCTATCGCCCGCCCACACTTTGGCAAATCAGACCACAAGGCTGTGCTCCTGCTCCCGGCTTATCAGCAAAAAGCAGGAGAATCCATCAAAGAAAGACGTGCAATGTTGGCCTGAGGAATCGGATGATCTCCTACAGGACTGCTTGGAGTCAGTGGACTGGTCAGTATTTAGAAACTCTGTGACCAGTCTGAACGAGTACTGAACTACAGTAACTGACGTCATTAGTAAATATGTAGAAGACTTGTGCCAAAGAAGCAAATCCGTGTATTCCCTAACCAGAAACTATGGATGAACAGGGATATCCACTGCTTGAAGTCCAGATCTGAGGCGTTCAAGTCAGGTGACACTGATCTATACAAGAAAGCCAGATACAATCTAAGGTGGTCCATCAAAGATGCCAAAAGACAATACCGGACCAAGCTAGAGTTCCAGGCTAGCCACACCGACCCTCACCTACTATGGCAAGGTCTGCAAGACATAACAGGCTACAAGATGAAGGCATGTAAAATCGCCGGCTCCTACGCACCCCTGCATTCTACGTCCGTTTTGAGCAAGAGGTCAGCGAGAGCATGCCCTCTACCCTGGAAGCCTTGGATGAACCTGTATCTGGGGTCACCTTGCAGATGTCAGCAACTTTCTCGAAGGTCAACTCACTGAAAGCGACTGGCCTGGATGGGGTATCCGGGCGAGCACTCAGATCCTGCGTGGATCAGCTGGCGGGGGTATTCACAGACATCTTCAACGTCGCTTTACAACAATCTGAGGTCCCTATCTGCTTCAAGAAGACGACCATCATCCCGGTACCTAAGAAAAACCAAGCAGCGTGCCTTAATGACTATTGTCCGGTGGCTCTGAGATCCATCATTATGAAGTGCTTCGAAAGGTTAGTCATGGCACGAATCAATTCCAGCCTCCCAGACTACTTGCATCCACTATAGTTTGCCTACCGCCATAACAGGTCCACAGCAGACGCCATCTCCCTGGCCCTGCACTCAACCCTGGAACACCTAGGTAACAAAGACTCCTATGTCAGACTCCTATTTATTGACTACAGCTCAGCCTTTAACACCATTATTCCTACGAAACCCATCTCAAACTCTGTGGTCTGGGGCTCGGCATCTCCCTCTGCGACAGGATCCTGACCTTCCTAACTCACAGACTCATGATTCATTTCCTTCTCTATGAACGGTATGCTTTGTCTGTATAGTGCGCAAGAAACAATACTCTTCACTATTACTAATACATATGATAATAATAAGTCAAATCAAATCAAAACCTCTCTCCTCTACTACTAAGGAGTAAAAGGTAGCAGGCACTTGAAAACACAACTATGACCAGCAAGCTGGTACCAATTCTCTTTTTGTCTTTTGCCTGAGCTGCAATTCACTCATTTCGGTATGTCACTGTATGGAGAGCTCGGGCGGAATTTTACAAGATTTTTTCTAAGTGTACCGCTAGTCTGAAAATGGGAGAGTTTCAGATCTGTTTTTGAGTGAGTTTTCAAACCCAATCTTATGCACTGTCTCTGAAATTTTGGACTAGTCTGTTTCTGGCCAGAAAGGCTGTGGATGGGACTTAATTCATCAGACAGCCTATAGAGGGAGGTATTGCGCATGTGCAGACCTCTGATGCTGCACATGCGCATTAACAGTAGCAGGGGTCTGACAGACAGAGAGAGAGCTGTCAGGCTCCTGTTACTGTAGGCAGCCTCAAACAGCAAGTCTTCCACTACTACCACCACCACCCCCCCCCCCCCCCCCCCACCACCCCACTGCTGTCACGGGGGCCTATGGCCCAAGATGCTCCCCAAAGGTCCCGCTCCAATTGGCCCCACCCCTGGCACTGCCCAGATGCCAGGGTGGCACAGCCAGTCTGGCGCTGCCCAAAGGGCACCCTCACCTTGCACTAGGGGACCTCAATGGCCTCTGGTTCCACCAGCGAGTCCAACATGACTATTCCCAGTTCATGGGGAGCAGGTGTTTTCCTGGTCAGAGAGAACCTCTCCTGGCGAGGCCATAAAGGTAAGCGAGCCCGGACGATTGGGCGCTGGGCTCACTAAACACTATTTTAACACCACTTTAATAAATTTAAATAAATTAATCAACTTCTCGCCAATTTCCGGTGAGAGGCTAACCATTGCCAGAAATCCAGGTGTCCTAAAATCGGCCCGTCGTGAAAACCGGCGCCATTCGTGCTAAGTGCTTTACGCCAAATTTTACAGCATTTTCCCGTGGCAAAACGGATGTAAAGCGGCAGTAAAATCCCGCCCCTCATCTGTAATCTATCTATGGTAATTGCAGTGTCAGGAGGTGAAATCAAGTGACAATACTGTGTCTTCATCAATCAATCTCTTCTTGGTATCTCTTCACTTGTCTGGCCAGGTTACATCTCTGGGGTATCTGAAAGGGCAAAGGGCAAAGGTATAAGGTAATGTTGTGTTTAAGGAAGGGCTGGAGAAAGTAAGAGGTGCCTGTGTACATCACCTGCAGCTTGAAAACCAGAAGCAAGATGGCGCCAGAGTGAGGCGACTTCTGCAAGCTGTGCCCAGCATACCTTCAAATTCTATCTTTTACTCTTGTTCTATGTTTCTCAAACTTCATTCTCACTCTTTTAAAATCTGTTACAGTGCTTTAATTCAATATGTTACAGGATTGGCAATCCTTTAGGATCTTGGAGACACCCGATCTGACCGACCTGAATCGACCCGGACCAGCCGCCCATGTGTGAGCAGCTGCCAGCGCTGCAGTCCCAAAGCCGAGGATTACATCACATCACACCGGCTTCCAAAGACCAGGAAAACCCCGCTGGAGTCGGGACCTTCACTCTGCTCGTCTCCAACAACCAGACCTACATCCCTGAGGCTGGAGCCCTCTCCCCCCACCCTCCAGCCCCCAACACCTCTGACCCAGAGAGCTGTGACCTCCTGCAGGCTCTAAGCACTCCCTGAACTCCCGCCTTCTACAGTCACCCCAGACTCCTGAAAATTAACTCCTATAACCTAACAATCACTAACACTGCTCTTTTAAATTTACTTGCAGGTCTAGAGATCCTCCGACCTCCGAAGGAAGACCCCCGACCTGGCAGTGACCCAGTGGACCCCAACACACTGACCCAGCCACTGGCTCACCCGTGACGACGACCCCACACGTCATCCACTTACCGGCCTTTGACCCGTCCATGCCGGAGTGTGGTCTGGATATCCACCAACCGGCGAAGCCAAACTGCAGCCCGACAGCGACCTGGAACACTCAACCGCGCAGACCCATCTACCGATGCAGGAACCACAAGCAAGGCAACAAATCCTCCATCTACACACTGACCAGAGCGAAGAGCCTCATTGGACACTACACTACCCTTAACATCGCAAACCACTCTCACCGTCTCCCAGGCTCAAACAGAAGCAGACTCTCCAGGAAGGGTGGAAAACGTGCAGACCTGCAGGTGAGAGTGAAAAAACGCAGTCCCAAGATCCCCCCCCCCCCCCACCTCCCCCCCTCCCCGGCTTACTGCTTGCAACTGTCCGATCTCTGGAAAACAAGCTCGATGAACTTAGAGCCAGACCCACTTCCCAAAGAGAACTGAGAGGCTGCTGCGTACTCTGTTTCACAGAGACATGGCTCACTCTTGCTTCACCGGACTGTGCCCTACAACCAGAGGGTCTTCCCAATCCATCAAATGGACCGTACAGCAGCTTCAGGGGAGGTGGGGTCTGCTTCCTAATCAACACCTTGTCGTGCCTAGACGTAGCAACGCTGGCAACTTTCTGTTCCCCGGACCTAGAGTACCTGACGCTAAAATGCTGCCCCTACTACTTCCCATGGGAGTTCACCTCCGTTATCCCGACGACAGTTTACATCCTACCCCATGCGGATCTGAAGATCATGCTGGACGAAATATACACCACTACGAATAGCCTTGAGATGAAACATCCCGAGGCCTTGTTCATCGTGGCCGGGGACTTCAATCAGGCCAAGCTCAAGAGTGTACTCCCAAGTTACCACCAACACGTCTCCTGCTCCACCAGAGGCCCAAACATCCTAGACCACTGCAACACAAATATCAAACATGTCTCGTGCACTATCGCCTGCCCACAATTTGGCAAATCAGACCACAAGGCTGTACTCCTGCTCCCAGCTTACAAGCAAAAACTGAAGCAGGAGAGTCCATCAAAGAAAGTCTTGCAATGTTGGTCTGAGGAATCGGGTAATCTCCTATGGGGCTGCTTGGAGTCAATGGACTGGTCAGTATTGAAAAACTCTGCGACCAGCCTGAACGAGTACGCCAGTACAGTTACTGACTTCATTAGTAAGTGTGTAGACTGTGTGCCAAAGAAGCAAATCTGCGGGTTCCCCAACCAGAAACCACAGATATCCACTGCTTGCTGAAGTCCAGGTCTGAGTTGTTCAAGTCAGGCGACCCTGACCTATACAATAAATGATGTGGAGATGCCGTCTGATGGTGGGATGGAACTTGTTGATGTCATCATATAGTTGTTTCAGTGATTGTTCACCATGACTCCAAAGGAATAAGCTGATACGCTGCAGGAAAGGATGTCCCGAGGCATGGTACTTTGGGGAGGCCGTGCAGATGCTACGACAACGGATCAATGAACACCGCTCGACAATCACCAGGCAAGACTGTTCTCTTCCTGTGGGGGAACACTTCAGCAGTCACGGGCATTCAGCCTCTGATCTTCGGGTAAGCGTTCTCCAAGTCGGCCTTCACGACACACCACAGCGCAGCGTCGCTGAGCAGAAACTGATAGCCAAGTTCCACACACATGAGGACGGCCTAAACCGGAATGTTGGGTTTATGTCACATTATCAGTAACCCCCACAGCTTGCCTCCTGGACTTGCAGAATCTCACTGGCTGTCCTGTCTGGAGACAATACACATCTCTTTAACCTGTGCTTAATGCTCCCTCCACTCACATTGTCTGTATCTTTAAGACCTGGTTGGTTGTAGAGATTCGCATTCTAATCAGTATTCTGTAACTTGATTTTGTGTCTCTGTGCACTGTTTGAGAGCAGATTTCCACTCCATCTGATGAAGGAGCAGCGCTCCGAAAGCTAATGGCATTTGCTACCAAATAAACCTGTTGGACTTTAACCTGGTGTTGTTAAAACTCTTACTGTCTATACAAGAAAGCCAGATACGATCTAAGGAGATCCATCAAAGACGCCAAAAGACAGTACCGGACAAAGCTAGAGTCCCAGGCTAGCCACACAGACCCCCGCCAACTATGGGAAGTTCTGCAAGACATAACAGGCTACAAGATGAAGGCATCTAAAATCGCCGGCTCCAACGCACCCTTCCCTAATGAGCTCAATGCATTCTATGCCCATTTTGAGCAAGAGGTTAGCAGATCTTGCCCTCCACCCTGGAAGCCCTGGATGAATCTGTATCTGAGGTCACCATTGCAGATCTCAGAGCAGCTTTCTCAAAGGTCAACTCACAGAAAGCGACTGGCCCGGATGGGGTACCTGGACGAGCACTCAGATCCTGCGCGGATCAGCTGGCGGGGGTATTCGCAGGCATCTTCAACCTCTCTTTACAACAATCTGAGGTCCCGATCTGCTTCAAGAAGACGACCATCATCCCGGTACCTAAGAAAAGTTAAGCAGCGTGCCTTAATGACTATTGTCCGGTGGCTCTGACATCCATCATTATGAAGTGCTTCGAAAGGATAACCATGGCACGAATCAATTCCAGCCTCCCGGACTACCTGGATCCACTACAGTTTGCCTACCGCTGCAACAGGTCCACAGCAGACGCTATCTTCCTGGCCCTGCACTCAACCCTGAAACACCTAGATCACAAAGACATCTATGTCAGACTCCTATTTATTGACTACAGCTCAGCCTTCAATACTATTCTTCCCACAAATCTCCAAACTCTGTGGCCTGGGCCTCGGCACCTCCCTCTGTAACTGGATCCTGAACTTCCTAACTCACAGACTACAATCAATAAGGATAGGCAACAACACCTCCTCCATGATCATCCACAACACCGGTGCCCTACAAGGCTGTGTTCTCAGCCCCCGACTATACTCCTTATACACCTATGAATGTGTGGCCAAATTTTTGATTTTTAAAAAAATTTGTTTTATTATTGTCACATGTATTAACCTACAGTGAAAAATATTGTTTCTTGCGTGCTATACAGACAAAGCATACCGTTCATAGAGAAGGAAACGAGAGAGTGCAGAATGTAATGTTACAGTCATAGCTAGGATGTAGAGAAAGATCACCTGAATGCAAGGTAAGTCCATTCAAAAGTCTGACAGCAGCAGGGAAGAAGCTGTTCTTGAGTCGGTTGGTACGTGACCTCAAACTTTTGTATCTTTTTCCCGAAGGAAGAAGGTGGAAGAGAGAATGTCCGGGGTGCGTAGGGTCCTTAATTATGCTGGCTGCTTTGACGAGGCAGCGGGAAGTGTAGACAGAGTCAATGGGCTACATTCACGACCTCTTGTAGTTTCTTGCGGTCTTGGGCAGAGCAAGAGCGATACCAAGCTGTGATACAACCAGAAGGAATGCTTTCTATGGTGCATCTGTAAAAGTTGCTGAGAGTCATAGCTGACATGCCAAATTTCCTCAGTCTTCTGAGAAAGTAGAGCGTTGGTGGGCTTTCTTAACTATAGTGCCGGCATGGGGAAACCAGGACAGGTTGTTGGTGATCTGGACACCTAAAAACCTGAAGCTCTCGAACCTTTCTACTTCGTCCCCATTGATGTAGACAGGGGCATGTTCTTCTTTACGCTTCCTGAAGTCGATGACAATCTCCTTCGTTTTGACATTGAGGGAGAGATTATTGTTGCCGCACCAGTTCACCAGATTCTCTATCTCATTCCTGTACTCTGTCTCATCATTGTTTGAGATCTGACCCACTACGGTGGTGTCGTCAGCAAACTTGAAAATCGAATTGGAGGGGAAATTGGCCACAGAGTCATAGGTGTATAAGGAGTATAGTAGGGGGCTGAGAACACAGCCTTGTGGGGCACTGGTGTTGAAGATTATTGTGGAAGAGGTGTTGTTGCCTATCCTTACTGATTGTGGTCCCCTCCAATTTGATTTTCAAGTTTGCTAATGACACCGCCGTAACGGAAAAGATCTCAAACAATGACAAGACAGAGTAAATAATTAACACAGTAAATACAGGCCTACTCCTAACAACGACTTGACTCCACCTGAAGCCCTCCAGCCCCAGGACTGCTCGCCCTCACTTCCAATTGGCCCAGATTCACACACTCGTGCTCCATTGGCTCCGGCTCAGTCACATGGCCGACGAACGATCGTCCCTTAAAAGGACCATGCTACTACTAATTAAAAAAAACGATATTTTAAGAACTATATTAAAGGTGCTATATATATGCAAGCTGTTGCTTTACAAACAGGAGTTGCGATTCCAGTTTGTGAAGCTGTTAATCACAATTTAAATTCTCTCCTCACTGTCCTGGGCCATTAATGCAGGGTTTAATCATCGACTGTCTATCGGATGCGATCCTCTGCACCAAGAACCAAATCTGACACACAACTAAAAGTAATGAGAGCAGAAAAAAAAGTTCATAACCCTTTCACAGCCAGACCGTGTCTATCCCCGAGGATAGAGCGGGGGCAAGGACTCCTGGTAGGCTTTCTCCCTAATTTCTTGGACTACCTGTGATAAAAAAGAAAGGAAAACAGTTAACACAGAGGCAGAGAAACAACAAAGTTACAGAAAGGACACCAGGGAAAACAGTTCATAAGATCAGCCGGTCTGGAGATTACCGGATCCTTGTGGAACACAACAACTCTGTCAGGGGTTCTTCAGCAACTGACGACACAGGGTCCACAGATAGGGTGGACATGTTAACCACCTCTGGAGCTAAGCCCTGGCCAGCCCCTTCTTCTGCCTCAGCCACCGAAGCCAGAGGCTGCCTGAGTCCCACCAAGGACATGGTCTTGTTCAAAGACTGGTACATACGAACTTGATGCTGGGCACACTTGCTCATCACTGAAGTTGGCTCCACTCTTTGTGTAAAGTGGTTGAAATGCTTCTTAACTCGACGGCCTTGTGCTTCCACCACGTATTAGACTGGCTGTGTTCTCCATACTCTCCCTGGCACCCAGGCGGTTCCGCCACCAAAATTCCATACCAACATGAGGCCATCCACATTAAATGATCTGTCCCTTTTCTGAGAGTCATGATACTCTTTCTGTGAGGCCTACCTAGCCTCCATCCTCCAGAACAAATTTGGGAACAGCAAGTCCAAACAGGTACGCAGTCGCTGACCTATTAGCAAATTCTGCAGGCGTGAGTCCAGTTGTGGCATGCAGCGTAGTGATGTAGAACAGCCAAAACCTTGCCAATCGAAATGGCAATGGCCTATGAGCCTACTTCTTCATGGAAGCCTTGAACGTCCGCACAACTTGCTCTGCTGACCCATTCAATGGTAGGGGGCTGACCTGACATGATGAATGCCATTAGATTTGACGAAAGTCTGAAGTTCGTCAGCTGTGAATGCCATTCCGTTTTCTGAATCCAACACTTCGGGAAGACCATGGATTGCAAAAATTTGCCTCAGATTCTCAATAGTAGATGTGGCTGTGGTGGATTTCAAGAGGTGAATATCCAGCTACTTGTAATGGGCATCTACTAAGATCAGGAATATGTGCACCATAAAAGGCCCAGCAAAATCTACATGAAGCCATGACCACACGGCCCCGCCATTCCCAAGGGTGTATGTTCGCTGGTGGAGGTAACGTAAGCTGAATCTGACAACTTTCATACTACCCAACCACTTGTTCAATTTCTCTGTCAATGCCATGTGACCAGACGTAACTTCTGGCCAACACTTTCATTCTGCTCTGGCCAGGATGGGCATCATGTAACTCTTGGACCAGGGGCCATCGCCCTGGGGGTGGTATGATGACATGGGCCCCCTATAATAGCACTGCATCTTCACAGGTTATGTGCTGCAAATGCAACTTCATTTGTTCTGCCTTGTCAAAGTGCCACAGAGTGTCAGTATCATTTTCTTGACCTTTGATAACAATGGGTCCCTATCTGTCCACAACTTAATGTGGGCTGCTGAGACAGGCAGGGTGTCCAAGAAATGAAAAGCCAATACTATCTCCTGTGGAACAAGTGGTGACAGTATGGTCTGTGACAGTGCGAGATGGCGAAATACATCTGAATTGAGATCTGTGTTCCTGGCCTATGCTGTATGCTGCCAGCAGCAAGGCCTATCTCTGCAGCCTAAGAGGGGGATTGATGGCACTGCCTTATCCTCCCAGAAAAGGCACAACAATGCTTTATGATCTGATACAATAGTGAAGTGCCAACTATAGATGTATTGCTGAGATTTTTTTCACTGTGTGGATAACTGCTAGGCTTTCTTCGTTGATTTATGAGTACTTTTGCTTAATGTCTGACAAAGTCCTTGAAGCAAATGCAACTGGCCTCTCCACCCCATCTGCCATTCTATGGGACAGAGCTGCCCCAACTCCATATGGTGAGGCGTCACATGTGACTACTAAAGGCTTGCTCGGGTCAAAGTGCATGAGCAATGACGATAACTGTGAAGCTTGTTTGACTTTTACAAAAGCTTCTTTCTGCATGTCTCCCCACTTCCATCACTGATGCTTTTTTAAAAGCTGATGTAGGGGAGCCAGAAATGTTGATACGTTTGGCAGAAATCTTCCATAGTAATTGACCATTCCGAGGAAAGACTTCACATTCTGTCACATTCCTAGGCTCTGGCACTCCCTGAATAGCTTTCACCTTATCTTCAAGGAGATGCAACCTCTTTGCGTCCACTTTGAACCCGAGGTACTTAACCTCTTCAGCTTGGAAAACACATTTCTCCTGTTTCAACCTTATGTCGACTTCCTTAAACCTCTCAAGGATCTCCTCCAGGTTTGCGGCATGTTCTTCAGGAGACGCCTGTAATTAGGACAGCGTCCAAATATATCACCAGTTTGGGGATTTCCTGTAACAGGCTCTCCATGGTGTGCTGAAAAATAGCGCAGGCTAACAAGACACCGAATGGCAGTTAGGTGTACTAATATAATCCCTTTAGGTATTTATTGTAACTAACTTTCTGGAATCCTCTTCCAGATCCAGTTGGTGATAAGTGTGACTTAGGTCTAGCTTAATGTACTTGAGGCCCTCTGTTAAGGTTCTCTATCCTGGGAATGGGGTAACCATCCAGCTAAGCTCCTCAGTTCATCTTCAGTTTATAGTCCTCGCAGATCCTCATGGTATGGACCGGTTTCAGGATGGGGATGATGAAAACTGTACAGGCTTAATGATGTCCAAGTCTTCCAGCCTTTTCAGTCCAACCTCTATTTAATGATGTAAGGCATATGGGACTGGACGAGCTCAGAAGAACCTAGGAGTAGCCTTGGGGTTCAAGTACATTTTAGCCTTAACCCCTTTGATTTGACCAACATCCATCTGGAATACCTCCGGATATTTACACAGGAGTTCCTGGAAACCTCCATCCTGAACCTTAAATACTTCCAATTTATTTGTTTTAACAAGTCCTGCTGCATGAGACTGGGCCTCTCAATCACCATGATGGGCAACTGAGTAGACTGGCTCCTAAAGGATACCGGCACAAGATACCAGCACAGAGGTTGTTCCCACTATTATTGTGTCTCAAGTATACCTCACTGACTTGCCTCAGAATGGCTAAGACTAAAGGGTTGTAGTCCCTTCTGCAATGCTTGAATGTCTTTTTCTGATGATATTGGCCGCCGGTGTCAACCTCCATCTTCAGGGTGTGGCCATTTACCGTTAGACAATCTCTATAGATGGTACCTTGCTGAGTTGGACTTGATTGAGTGCATAAGCCTCCAAACTCTCCTTTGGTTCCTCCGCCAGCTTATTTACAGAGGTTGTACGAATCATTTACTTTTTGTTTGGAGTATTCTGTGCAGCCTGCTTCGGTCTGTACCTAGTTTGCAGGTGACCCTTCTTTTTACATCTGAAACAGACAAAATTCTTGCATTGGCACATCTCTTCCCCACACCTAAAACATGTCTCAAACCCTGATGCTGAGCGAGTGTTATTCGGCTCTGTTGCACCCTCGCTCGTGGCAGCATCTGTTTCTTGCCACATTCTGCCTTGTAGCTCACACACGCCTAGCTCAGCGCACTCAGATACTTAGGCATCTCTACTGCTTTCTCTCGTGAAATCTTGGTTTCAGCCAGCAGTTTCTTTTGAATGTTGTGACTGTTGCTGATAAACCAAATGATCCCTCAACATGTCTCCCAATGAAGGCCCAAACCCACAGTGTTCAGCTAGCTGTCAAAGTCTGGCCCTGAAGCCGGAAACCGTCTCTCCTGGCTCTCTAACCGCAGAATTGAATTTGTACCTTTGCATGATTATAGAATGTCAGAGGGTTATAGTGACCCTTATCTAAGTTGATGAACTGGTCAAAGGTCCGGAGCTTTGGGTGATGTTAAACTCCTAATTAGATTGCAAGTCTGTGGGCTGCAGACTGTGAGCAGAATCACCTGTTGCTTCTCCTCAGCTGCTATTTTGTTTGCCACAAAAACAACACAGCCTCTCAATGTACCGCCCCAACTCTCGATCTCGGGGTCAAATCGTTCTATCTTCCCAAATAATGACATCACAGTGCTCAGCAAAAGTATATACCAGTGATAAGGAAGGACTGTAGAAAAAGAGATAATCAGCCATGGATATCTAAGGAAATAAAGGAGGCTATCAAATTGGAAGAAAATGCATACAAAGCGGCAAAGATTATTGGGAAACTAGAGGATTGGGAAATCTTTATAGGTCAACTAAAATCCATGATAAAGCCTATAAAGAAAAGTAAGATAGATTATGAGAGAAACAGCTCAGAATGTAAAAACAGATAGAAAAAGTTTCTACAAATATATAATATTTCTCATCAGTATTTACTGTTGAGAAAAGCATGGATGTTAGGGACCTTGGGGAAATAAATAGTGATGTCTTGAGGAGTGTACATATTACAGAGAAGGAGGTGCTGAACGTCTTAAAGCGCATCAAGGTAGATAAATCCCCGGGACCTGATGAAGCGTATCCCAGGACATTGTGGGAAGCTAGGGAGGAAACTGCGGGTCCCCTAGTCGAGATATTTGAATCATCGATAGTCACGGGTGAGGTGCCTAAAGATTGGACAGAGGAAAATGTTGTGCCTTTGTTTAAAAAGGGCTGCAGGGAAAAGTCTGGGAACTACAGGCCAGTGAGCCTCACATCTGTGGTGGGTAAATTGCTGGAAGGTATTTTGAGAGAAAAGATCTACAGGCATTTAGAGACGCAAGTACTGATTAGGGACAGTCAGCGTGGCTTTGTGAGTGGAAAATCATGTCTCACAAATTTGATTGAGTTTTTTTAAGGGGTAACCAAGAAGGTAGATGAGGGCAGTGCAGTTGATGTTGTCTACATGGACTTTAGCAAGGCCTTTGACAAGTTACCGCATGGTAGGTTGTTGCATATGGTTAAATCTCATGGGATCCAGGGTGAGGTATCGAAATGGATACAAAATTGGCTTCTTGACAGAAGCCAGGGAGTGGTTGTAGAGAATTGTTTTTCAAACTGGAGGCCTGTGACCAGTGGTGTGCCGCAGGGATCAGTGCTGGGCCCACTGTTATTTGTCATTTATATTAATGATTTGGATGAGAATATAGGAGGCATGGTTAGTAATTTTGTAGATGACACTAAGATTGGTGACATAGTGAACAGTGAAGAAAGTTATCTCCAATTGCAATGGGATCTTGATCAATTGGGCCAGTGGGCTGACGAATGGCAGATGGAGTTTAATTTAGACAAATGCGAGGTGATACATTTTGGTAGATTGAACCAGGGCAGGACTTACTCAGTTAATGGTAGGGCGTTGGGGAGAGTTACGGAACAAAGAGATCTGGGGGTACATGTTCATAGCTCCTTGAAAGTGGAGTCACAGGTGGACAGAGTGGTGAAGAAGGCATTCGGCATGCTTGGTTTCATCGATCAGAACATTGAATACAGCAGTTGGAATGTCTTGTTGAAGTTGTACAAGACATTGGTAAGGCCACACTTGGAATACTGTGTGCAATTCTGGTCACCCTATTATAGAAAGGATATTATTAAACTAGAAAGAGTGCAGAAAAGATTAACTAGGATGCTACCAGGACTTGATGTATTGAGTTGTGAGAGGCTGGATAGACTGGGACATTTTTCTCTGGAGCGTAGGAGGCTGAGGGGTGATCTTATAGAGGTCTATAAAATAATGAGGGGCACAGATCAGTTAGATTGTCAATATCTTTTCCCAAAGGTAGGGGAGTCTAAAACTAGAGGGCATACGTTTAAGATGAGAGGGGAGAGATACAAAAGTGCCCAGAGGGGCAATTTTTTCACAGAGAGGGTGGTGAGTGTCTGGAACAAGCTGCCAGAGATAGTAGTAGAGGCAGGTACAATTTTGTCTTTTAAAAAGCATTTAGATAGTTACATGGGTATGATGGGTATAGAGGGATATGGGCCAAATTCGGACAATTGGGATTAGCTTAGGGGTTTAAAAAAAAGGGTGGCATGGACAAGTTGGGCCAAAGGGCCTGTTTCCATGCTGTAAACCCCTATGACTCTATGACTCTATAAAATGAAGAAGAGTGGCTAAGGTACACCTTTTGTATACATTGGTCCTTTAGAGGATGAGAAGGAGGATTTAATAACGGGAAATGTGGGAATGGCCGAGGCATTGAGCAGGTATTTTGTGTCGGTCTTCATAGTGGAAGACATAAATAACATGCCAAAAATTGATGACAAGGAGGAAATGGCAGGTGAGGACCTAGAAATGATCATTATCACTAAAGAAGTAGTGTTGGGCAAGCTAATGAGGTTAAAAGTAGACAAGTCTCCTGGCCCTGATGGAATGTATCCCAGGAGACTAAAAGAAATGGCGGGGGAAGTAACAAATGCACTCGTGCTAATTTACTAAAATTTGCTGGACTCTGGGGTGGTTCCGCAGATTGGTAAACAGCAAATGTGACGCCACTGTTTAAAAAGGTTGGTAACTATAGGCCGGTTCGCTTAATTTCTGTAGTGTAGAAAATACTTCAATCAATCATCAAGGAAGAAATAGCGAGACATCTGTCCCATTGGGAAGACACAGCATGGATTTGTGAAAGGCACGTCATGTTTAACTAATTTACTGGAATTCTTTGAGGACATTACAAGCGCAGTGGACAACGGGGAACCGTTGGATGTGGTGTATCTGGATTTCCAGAAGGCATATGACAAGGTGCCACACAAAAGGCTACTGCATAAGATAAACGTGCACGGTGTTACGGGTAATGTATCAGCATGGATAGAGGATTGGTTAACTAACAGAAAGCAAAGAGTGGGGATAAATAGGTGTTTTTCTGGTTCGCGATCAGTGACTAGTGGAACCGCAATTGTTTACATTTGATTCCGGAGTTGAGAGGGTTGGGCTTATGAGGAGAGATTGAGTAGACTGGGACTATACTCATTGGAATTTAGAAGAATGAGGGGGAGATCTTATAGAAACATATAAAATGATGAAGGGAATAGATAAGATAGAGGCAGGGAGGTTGTTTCCACTGGCAAGTGAAACTCGAACTAGGGGCCATAGACCCAAAATAAGGGGGAGCAGATTTAGGACTGAGTTGAGGAGGAACTTCACCAAAGGGTTGTGAATCTATGGAATTTCCTGCCCAGTGAAGCAGTTGAGGCTACCTCGTTCAATGTTTTTAAGGTAAAAATAGATAGATTTTTGAACAGTAAAGAAATTTAGAGTTATGGTGATTGGGGGGGGGAGGGGGTAAGTGGAGCTGAGTCCACAAAAAAATCAACCATGATCTTATTGAATGGCAGAGCAGACTCGAGGAGCCAAATGGCCCACTCCTTCTCTTAGTTCTTATGTTCTTAAGTTGGAGAACAGACAGGAAAGTGGATCTGAGGTAAAGATTAGATTAGCATGAGTTTTTTGAATAGTGCAGAACAGGCTTGAGAGAATGTTTGCTTCACTCTGCTGCCGTATCTTACCCAACTGCAGTGTAAGCTTTATCTCTGATGACACTACTTCGCTTGTCTACAGGCTTGTCCAACCATTAAGAAAGCGTATTGCAAATGGTGATCTGCAAAAAAGAAAATGTGTATACATATTGGGAACTAAACCCATTTGGGAATACCTTCTGCTCAGCAAGGTTTTGAAACATATGTTGAGCATAAGCTTGTGTTGCACAGAGCCGTGAGCAGACTCCAGCTGGAGCACTGTCATTAATTATGGGTACTGCACCTCAGGAGGGATAGAGTTGGCCTTGGAGGGGATGCAGTGCAAATTCACCAGACTTTTACTGACGCTTACATAGTTAAATTCTGAGGACAAGTGCATTGACATGGTTAATATTCCAGTGAGTTTAGGGAATTAATGTGATGTAATCAATAAATTTAGAGGGTGAATACAAAAGAAGGGTTTCCTAAAGAACGAGAGGACATAATCCTAAAACTAGAGATGGCCATTTAACAAGGAAATCAGGATGCTTTTTTTCCATGCAAACGATTAGTAGAAACCTGTATTCAAAGTGAATGCAGTGGGAAAAACTGGAGCTTTCCAACACTGAGCTAGATAGATTCTTGCTAGGTAAGGGTATCTTATACCACACCAAGATAAAACATATCATTTACCATACCAAGTTTTGCAATAAGAGATGAAAATAGAGTTAACATGTAGGCCAGTCATGGTCCAATTGAATGGCGGAACAGGTTTGAAGGCTGAGTGGCTTCCCCATTCCAATGTTTCCATTCTTTTCTCATTTGAACAGATCCAAAGGCACTAATACTCCTGCCTGTGTTTGCTGTCTAGGATTTCCAATTTATGTGTATTTGGTTTCTTGCAATTTGTGGACAATCTGGAAAAGATGCTTCAAGCGGTATTGAGTGCCTGAGGTGAGTGGGTCAGAAACATGCAAATGCAATTGTTTGTGCACTCTACAAAGACTGGAAACTTAACCCCAATGAGAGTTGAGTGAAAGGAACAAACTGCTCGAGTTATAATCAATAATGCTTTAGTAAATTAATTCCCAGGCTGTACTTTATAATTAGGCAAAAAATGTTATTACCTACTCGAACTCTTTTATGTATAAGAAAAACAATTGTATTTTGTTAATCTGTCCTGAAAGTTGCCAGCTCTACAGAATTACAGTCGACAGTTCGGGAGTCCCTACAGAGCTGTCAGCTATAGACAAACCCAGGGTGTGAAATATTCAGTCATGAAGCAGATAATACAGACAAAGCCTCAGGCCTAAATTATAAAGATGGTTTAAAACAGTGAAGTACATCTGTTAGATGATCCACAGGGGGTGGGCAAATGACATTAATGTATTCTTTTATTCTCTACTTTCTTGTTCTTTTCAAACAGTAGCAGCCTGCATTCATATAATCCCTTTAAAGCAAAAAAAATAGAAATTACAAATGCTTAACTGTGAACATAGACACGGCCAGAATTCTCCGGCCATTCGTGCCCTTCTGCCGCAACCAGCAAGAATGGAGACTTTGGTGCTCAGCCAAATCTCCGTTTCCTGCAGCGGGACTGGAGAATCCAGCTGTGGGCGAGGTCGGAGAATCTGGCCCATCAAGTTTGAAATTTGAATACAAGAGACATGGTTTTAGGTTTGGTTTGAAAGGTGAGTTTGTTCAGATTTTCAAAGGTGAAAGATAAGAGTTTTCGGGAGGGGCTTCTGAGAGAGGTCTTAAGCTGAAGTGGCTGAACGTTCCATCACTGGTAGTAGAAATATTTAGGTAGCGGAATATGCAAAATGCCAGAGACAATCAGTTATCAAAATGGAGTAGGATCGTGATTGAGCTATGTAGAGAATGGAGGAGGAGCATTTTAAATGTAATGCACCGAGGAAATGGAAAACTAATGAGGCAAATAAGTTTGGTATGGGACAGGATACAGATAGCAGAGAGTTGGACAAGGTGGAGTGTGTAGAGGCTGGAGGACAAGACTCCAGGAAGGAAAGCATTGGAATAAACAAAGTTGGAGTGGAAAAATATAATGGCAGACAGACTGCGGTAGTGGCTGAGGGTAACTATGCTGTAAAATGGAGAGATGGCACATCTTTGCTCAATCTAAGCATGCGAACAGTGCCAATGGTAAGGGAATGGAGCTTGTAATAGAGACAGAGAATGTTGGCTTGTCTTCCGAGCAATAGGCTGATGCAAGTTATGACTCATCTGTTCCTGAAAGTGCAATAGGAATTCTGACAAGCAAGGAAGGAATCATAATAATTGAGAGGGGGTGAAGAGGTAGAGCTGGGTGTTATTTGACCTTGCAACTGCAAATGCTATCATCAAGGGGTCAGCTGTCTTTGAGGGAATGCTGGAAAGATGCTGGGAAGAGAAGTTATTGCTGGAGATGTACTGATTCTGTTCAGAGAATAGGATTGAAGTGGAATCATCCAAGGTTGTCTCACAGAACTGGAGATTGGAGGAAAGACAATAAAGGAGGGTGGTGTGGTTGACCATATTAAACACTGTGGATGAGTCACGAAGGACAAGGGAAAATGATGCAGTAGGATTGCAAACACAGAGAACTAGTTTGTGACTACAGCCCAGGGAATCTTCATGTGGGAAGGGCTGAAATTATTCATGAATGAATCAAACAGAGAATTTTACAGTGAGGGAGGCACTGAGCTAGAAGCAATATCACTTTCGGTGTCCAATTGGAAAAGATCAGGACCTTATTGTAGAGCCCAGGTATTGAGAGTGAGCTTTTTGAGGCAGGGTTGCTGGTGGCAGTTTTGAAAGAGTAAATAATTGGTCTTGTTCCCTTTGGCACCCATTTTTTATTCTTTCTTACCACTTGCCAAATGACCATGGGATCTTCCTATACTTTCTCATTGAAGATTGAGGCAAAGCAAAATTATCTTAGCGTTCCCAATGTGAGGGAAGAGCTCTATTAAACAGTCGAAGCTGTGGTTTCAATACGGCTCTGAAAGGCCACATTTGCTCTGCCTCATAGCAGTGCCTTGAGAAAAAATAGGCTCAGAAAGCCAGCATATAACACGTGCAGGAGGGATCATGAACCTCAGGCAGGCAGGATCCTGGCAGGAATGTTCTTTTGAACACAGCAAGGTTGGTAAACCGGCTTTCTTGTTGTACGCATTTAGTATAGCAGATAATCCCTGAGTTTTTCAACATAAGGAGTTTGTGCCATCTAGAACACATGAATCTACAGCTTGTGTTTAGGTGCACCAAATGTGATTAAATGGAGGTTTCATTACATGACTTGCCCCACACTCCAGCCATTAGTAGGCGGACATATCCATCCTTGTGATATACTGCCTTCCTACACTGGAAAGTATAAAGACTCATTACCCAATTGAAGTGATGTTTGTCAGCTAAACAGCCTTTTTTCTTCCATTTTCAAGAAGAAATTTCAAGAAAATGAAACGACTTTTTTTTAATGTCACAATGAATTTCCTCCGGGATTGCATGCAGGAGTGTCCTGGAGATTGATCTTCAATTTCTGGAAACTCCAGGCCAATCCTGGAGGGTTGGCAACCGACCTGTGTTGGAAAATTGGCTGCATTTATTTATGCAACACAAGAGGGTACCGTTCCTTCACTTGCACAGGTGCATACAATGATAGGAGTTAACAGTGTTGCATGCTGCACCCTAAACACTGCCTGCAAATGAAAACCAGGGTGGCAAAGCTATGGCAGAGTGAAAGGGGAAGATGCCAATGAGAAAGTGGAGCAGTGCCAATGACAGTAACTGGTTCTCCAGGTGCTAAATCAAAATGTCTTCCAATGAATGTGTCAGTGGTGCTATTTAAAAATTGAGCAAGCCAGATCTGCCAAAGAACTGTGCCCAAACTACCTTGTCCAAAAGTTTTCTCGTTCAGTAGAGTACAAATTATTACTGTCTTAAATAAAATATTCAATAAAACTATCACCCAATATGAGTTTTGCGGATGACACTGGGATTAAGAGTACCTTTAACCATCAGCTGAGCTAGTCAGGCTGTGTAGGAGCTTAATCTGTGACTACTCCACAGCTCACTGCAGTGGAACTTCTCAAACCTCTGCCTTCTGCCGATATGAGCAAGGAATCTCTCTGCAAGATAGTTTTAGCAGTTCTTAAACATAGAAAATAGGAGCAAGAGGAGGCCATTTGGTCCTTCAAGCCTGTTCCGCCAGTCATTATGATCATGGCTAATCATCCAAATTAATAACCTGATCCCACCTTCCCCCATATCCTTTGATCCCCATCGCCTCAAGTGCCATATCTAATTGCTTCTTAAAAACATACAACCTTTTGGCTTCAATTACTTCTGGTGGTAGGCTGATCACTCTCTAGGTGAAGAAATTTCTCCTCACCTCTGTCCTAAACAGTCTACCCTGTATCCTCAGACTATAACCCCTGGTTCTGGACACCCCAACCATTGGGAACATCTGTCTTGCATCTACCCTGACTAGTCCTGTTAGAAATGTATAGGTTTCTATCAGATCCCCGTCATTCTTCTGAACTCCAGCAAATACAATCCTAACTGACTCAATCTCTCCTCATACATCAGGCCTGCCATTCCAGGAATCAGTCTGGTGAATCTTTCCTGCATTCCCTCTAGAGCAAGAGCATCCTTCCTCACTAAGGAGACTAAAACTGCACACAATATTCCAGTAGTGGCCTCACCAAAACCCCGTATAATTGCATCAAGACATCCCAACTCCTGTACTCGAATCCTCTCACTATGAAGGACAACATACCATTTGCCTTTTTCATTGCCTGTTGCACCTGCACGCTCACCTTAAGTGACTGGTGTACGAGCCCATCCAGGTCTCATGCATGTTCCCCTCTCCTAAACTGTGGCCAATCAGATAGTAATCTGCCTTCCCATTTTTGCTACTAAAGTGGATAACCTCACTTTTATCCACATTATATCACATCGACCAATCATTTGCTCACTTACTCAACTTGTCCAAATCACACTAAAGGATCTCTGCATCCTCCTCACAGCTCATTCCCCCACCCAGCTTGTGTCATCTTCAAATTTGGAAGTATTACATTTAGTTCCCTCATCTAAATCATTAATATATATAGTGAATAGCCGGGGCCCCAGCACTGATCCCTGCTGTACCCCACCAGTCACTCACTGCAATTTGGAAGAAGATCTGTTTATTTCTATTCTTTGTTTCCTGCCTGCCAACCAGTTTTCTACCCATCTCAAGACACTACCTGCACCCAATCCCATGTGCTTTAATTTTACACGCTAATTTATACTCTCCAATCTGTACGAACTGTTCCAGAGTCTATAGAATCTTGGAAGATGACCACCAATGCATCCACTATTTCTCGGGCCACACTGGGATGTAGATTATCGGGCTCTGGGGATTTATTGACCTTCAATCCAATCAGTTTCCCCAACACCATTTCTCCACTAATACCGATCTGCTTCAATTCACGAAAGAATGTGTTCCCCAACATTTCTGGTATATTACCTATGTCCTCCGTTGTGAAGACAGAACCAAAGTATGCTTTTAGTTGGTCAGCCATTTCTTTGTTCCCCATTATAAATTCCCCTGTTTCTGACTATAAGGGACCGACATTTTTCTTCATCAATCTTTTTCTCCTCTCATACTTTCTCATCACTATGTTGAACTTTCATTTATTTAGGGAGATACCTGGCATTGTTTTTGCTTGCACAAGTACTCAATATCTATAGCAACAGTCAGCTATTCAGCCCCTCAAGCCTGTTTATCATTCTATTCGATATTAGCTGTACTACGTCTTCCTTTCATTCCCTTGAATTCATATCCTATGATGCCCTTCCTTAATTAAAAAAAATGACAATCTCAGACTTCGATCATCTGAGTATCCACACACTGTTGAGGAAGTGAATTCCGCATTTCTACTACCCTGTGAGAAAAAAAGTGCTTCCTGATTTCATTCCTGATCAACCGAGGTCTAATTTTAAAATTGTACCCTCCCCCATTCTGGGTTCTCTCCCTCCCCCAACAGAGAAAATAGCCCATCAAGCCTTTAATTATCAAAATCTCCGCAGTTATATATTTACATCCGACAGTATCCAATCAATTGTTGCCAGTCTCATTCAACAGTCCTCCATAAATCAGAATAAACTGTTTCCACTGAAGGTTTTTTAAACTGCAATTCATCAGAGCAGCTACATACCCCAAGATGTTATGCATGGGAGATAATACAGTCAAAACTACTGAATGAAATATTCGATTTGCAATTGAAGAAGATTGTTTAACTGGCAAAGCCACAAGTTGGCCAAACAGCTTTCCTTTATTTTTCAGCTTGATGTGTTTATTTTTCTCCCCTCCTGCGATCTCCTCCAACAGCATTTACCATCCATTTATCTGATGTCAGTTTATTCCTTGTGCTCCACAACCAAATCTTTCAGATGTTTTTCTGTCTGTATCCTGTGTTCCCCACTCCAACCAAATTCCTGATAGTGTTGCTCTGAAGCTACTTCCGAGGGGGTGCTTGAGCAGAGTCTGGGAATAGTCTTTCAATTTCTGTGGCATTCTCTCTCTAAACCACTTGGGATGGCAGTGATTGGTACAGCCCTGTGCCCCATCCAGACACTGAAAGTGATTTCAGCTCACACCCGGAGCCCATCACGTGCGTTCCTTTCCATGTTGTTCAGTGATGAAAAGATCAGAGAGAAATGTAGTGAGGATACTGTCCATTACTTGTCCTGCCGGCGTCACATTGTCAGACTCCTTGTCATCATTGGCGTTCTGTCTGTGAATGTGGCATTACCATAAACCTCTCGGGAGATCTGCTTAGTGAGCCTTGCTGCTCAGAGATACTGAATATTGACAGCGGACACCTGCCCCCTTTCAGCCTCTCTCACCTCATAGCATCTCTTACTGCCGCCACTCCTTGCTCAGGCCTCAGGCCTAGTATCACCACTTACCTTCCCATTGATGCTGCCCCTTCAATCACAATCCATTCCCCTGCCACTTTTGAATGCTGATAGACTAAGACCATAAGACCATAAGACATAGGAGCGGAAGTAAGGCCATTCGGCCCATCGAGTCCACTCCACCATTCAATCATGGTTGATTTCAACTCCATTTACCCACTCTCTCCCCATAGCCCTTAATTCCTCGAGAAACTAACTAGCGGGCAGGAGAGAAATAGCCTGTTAATGGAAGATCAGCCCCTCACTATAGAATCTTTTGATCTTCAAGCCAGTCAAGGGTAATGAGGGGCAGGTGGAAAAGTGGAGTTAAAGCCACAGTCACATCAGCCAGGGTGAAATTAAGTTTTATTTAATGTTCTCTGGTGAAGGATTTTGGGATGTTTTACTCGGGAGGACAATGGAATAATTAAGTCTGGTAAAAGTATTACATAAGTGCAATTTGCGTATTACGATTGTTTCTAGTGTTTCTCCTGCGATATTATGTGTGTAATGCCTGGAACAAACTGCGAGAATTCCCATTCCTGTAATTCGTATTCTGCTTGTATTTCCTGTCTCTGTGTATAAAATAGAAAGTGCCGGAAATGGACAGCGGAGATGTCACAAGTTACAAAAAAAAGGAAAGGCAGATCAACTTGTTGTGACATTTACTGGACCACCACTCAATGTATCATCACTCTCTATGTCATCGGTTCCGCTGAGTGCCTTCACTCAAAACGTTCCAGGAGGCAGCTCTGACTAATTTTCAGAAGCTGGAATCCAGGCAGATTTCTAACCACTCCCCCTCTCCCAACCAAGACATTGAAACCAATGGTGACTTCTCAACCATTGCCCCATCTTAATTCAGTGCAGACGTATTGGGAAGAATATTAAACCATCTGTAGATGTGGAAGAGGAGCAGAGGAGATGGATATAAATTCTTTAAAATCTGAAACTTGACCTTAACGCATTCCCTGAGGCAGGTCATTTAATAAAATATCTTCCTGAGGTTGCCTGCCTCAGATTTAAGCAGTTTTATGTATGTAGCAGCTGTAGGCCAGGCTTCTCGTAACTTAAGAGAAGCGGCACTGTCAGATTAGGCTGTTAAGTACTTTTTTAGCACTGCTTGTGGGCTGGGAGAAGCAGGATTGCTCCATCCAGTACCTCCCCACCCAAAAACACAGGACGCAATTAACCTCCCTAACTTGCATCTGCTATCTACATCCCATTCCAACCCTCCTAATATGATACCCTCTAATTTCCAGAATTTGGTGACCCATGCCAGATGCCCTTCCTCCACCGTGGCTTCTCCCTCCCTCCTCTCTGGATCCAAGGTGTGGCCTTCAAGTGTAGTATTCTTTCCACTTGGGCAGCCTTTCAAACTGCTCCAGCGAACAAAGACTAAAGATCCATTGTGGTCCAATTATTAAATTAGGCAGGACCTCTGGCTTTTCCACATTCAGAAGTCTCACACACCAGGTTTCCACATTCCCCAGGCTGTTACATCCCTACACAGCCTTTCCATAAAGATCAGGGCCATTGCTTTTCAAATGCATCTATATGACTTAATAATACCCATGGCACTGCCATTCGGTGCAGAAATTCACATTGTCCATAAGCTCAGACTTATTTTGTACTCAAATATTTTTATGATATCCAAAATCCCCAGCGAGCGGATCAGTTCCCAGTTACCTAGCAGTAATGTCTTTGTGGCAGAGATGAGGAATTCTGCCAGGACTTCAGGAAAGGAAAGAAATTGGCTAAGAGGTCAAAAAGAGGTTATGGGCCGGAATTCTCCGACCTCGTCCATGGCTGGGATTCTCTCGACCCCAGTGAATGGAGATTTCGCTGAGCTCCAAATTCTCCGTTTTCGCTGAAAGCGCCGTGAACAGGCCAGAGAATTCCAGCCCATAGCTTTAGATTTTTCAAAAGGTGAAGATTTCTTACTTTTGTGGGAATCTTAAGTTGTCTTACTTATTGCAAGAGGATCCCTCATTAACAATTGCTCCCTCTTCCCAGCTTCCTGTTGTCAGAACCTCCTGAAAACAGGATTACGTTGACAGCCACTCACTTAATGGTATGGCCATTGACTAAGTGTGTGCCAAGGAAGCTTTAGCTAATTCCTGAAGTCTATTGGCATATCCCCAGATGAATGTAACCCATGTGGCTGATAGGGTCAAGATGGTCGCCAAGACATAATCATATCCTTTGAAGATGAAATTCAAATGGATGCAGAGATGGGATCTGCCAAGAACTCTTGCAAATACATAGCATCCTTGGGGACATTAATATGGTTTGCTCTGTGCTGAACATATGCTTTCAGTTACTGACTGTAATTTTATATTACGTGCGTAAGCATGGTTTGGCTGAGGGACAGAGAGTTTGAGTTCATTTGACAAGTAGCTGCTGTGAAGCGACATCTGGCCAATCCGTTCTGTGCTTCTTAAGTTTTCCAGTAGAACCACATCACCTACAATTGTCAAGGGAACTGAAATGAAGAGCTTCCCTTCTGCAGATTTTCCACTGTAGAATGTGTAAAATTCTTGCTCCAAGTTCTTGCACTGCTTACAGATGTGTGAAGCCTGTAATAACAAAGCTAATGGACTGTCGGAGGTACCATCTTTCAGATGAGATGATAAACCGAGGCCTTGTCTCTCAGGTGGATGTAAAAGGTCCCATGGCATTCCTTTAAGGAAATGTGGGAGAGTTTTCCTCCAGTATCCTGGTCAATATTTATTACGCTGAGAGACTTTGCCGTCGCACCTCTCTCACCCTCCTCAAACACCTCATACACCAACTCTACAGCAAACGCCGCAGCCTGGAAACCAAGATCGAATCCATATTCTCAACTTGCGCTCAGAACGCAGACCAGCTGCGAAACTCTGCCAAGCAGACGAGACAAAGGAACTACTTTTTTTTTAAAACAGGAAGTGGGCCCAGCAGGAGTCTGGGAAGGTTTTTGGAGGGTTTAAAAGTGCTTAACTTGCAGTTTTCAGCCTCATTGTTTAAAAGTAGGCCGCACTTTTGAGCGGGCAGCGTCGTTAGCGGGCAGCAGAGTGAGCAGGAGGCAGAGTGAAAGCTGTAGGGCTTTGGCTCACAGGGCTTAGGCAGAAAGGGCGAGCAGGGGTGAGTTAATTCATTTTTTGCTGTTTCTACCTGGTACTGGCAAGGTATCTAGAGGGGATGGGTGTGAAGGCAGTGCAATGTTCCTCTTGCACTATGTTCGAGGTGAGGGACGACGTCAGTGTCCCTGCTGATTATACCTGTGAGAAGTGCATCCATCTGCAGCTCCTCCAAAACCGTGTAAGGGAACTGGAGCTGGAGTTGGAGGAACTTAGGATCATTAGGGATGCAGAGATGGCCATAGACAGAAGCTTCAGGGATACAGTTACTCCGCGGAATGAAAATAGATGGGTGACGGTGAGAGGGGCTGGGAAGAAGCAGTCGGTGCAGGGATCCCCTGTGGTCGTTCCCCTTAGCAATAAGTATTCCGCTTTGGATACGGTTGAGGGGGACGACATACCAGTGGTGAGCCGCAGTGAGAGGATCTCCAGCACTGAGTCCGTCCCTGTGGCTCAGGAGGGTAAGGAGGAGAGCGGGAGGGCAATAGTTATTGGGGACTCGTTAGTTAGAGGGATAGATAGGAGGTTCTGTGGCAGCAAAAGAGACTCGAGGGTGGTTTGTTGCCTACCGGATGCCAGGGTCCGTGACGTCTCGGACCGTGTTTTCCGGATTCTTAAGGGGGAGGGGAAACAGTCACAAGTCGTGGTACACATTGGTACCAACGACATAGGTAAGAGAAGGGACGGGGATTTAAAACAGGAATTTCGGGAGCTCGGCTGGAAGCTGAGAGCAAAGACAAAACATGTGGTCATCTCTGGTACGCTACCGGTGCCACGTGATAGCGAGTTGAGGAACAGGGAGAGAGTGCACTTAAACATGTGGTTGCAGGGATGGTGCAGGAGGGAGGGTTTCAGATACGTGGATAATTGGAACACGTTCTGGGGAAGGTGGGACCTCTACAAATAGGACGGGGTGCACCTGAACCAGAGGGGCACCAATATCCTGGGAGGGAAATTTGCTACGGCTCTTCAGGGGGATTTAAACTAATTTGTCAGGGGAGTGGGAAAAGGAGTTGTAGTCCAGAAGTCAGTGTTGAGGGTGGTGAGGTATTGGGGAAGGTATCAAGGTCAAGGGTGGGTACCGGTAGACAGGAAGATGGGTTGAAGTGTGTCTACTTCAATGCAAGGAGCATCCGGAACAAGGTGGATGAACTTGGGGCGTGGATTGCTACTTGGGACTACGATGTTGTGGCCATTACGGAGACGTGGGTAGAACAAGGACAGGAATGGTTGTTGGACGTTCCGGGGTATAGATGTTTCAGTAAGTGTAGGGAAGCTGGTAAAAGAGGTGGAGGAGTAGCATTGTTAATCAAGGATAGTTTAACGGCTGCGGAAAAGCACTTTGAGGGGGATATGCACACTGAGGTAATATGGGCTGCAGTTAGAAACAGGAAAGGAGCGGTCACGTTGCTAGGAGTTTACTATAGGCCCCCAAATAGTAATAGAGATGTGGAGGAAGAAATTGCTAAGCAGATTATGGATACGTGTGGGGGTCACAGGGTAGTTGTCATGGGGGACTTTAACTTTCCAAATATTGATTGGAACCTTTGTAGGTCAAATAGTTTGGATGGGGCACTTTTTGTGCAGTGTGTGCAGGAGGGTTTCCTGACACAATATGTGGATAGGCCGACAAGGGGTGAGGCCACATTGGATTTGGTACTGGGAAATGAACCGGGCCAAGTGTTAGATTTGGTTGTGGGAGAGAACTTTGGAGATAGTGACCACAATTCGGTGTCTTTTGTTATTGCAATGGAGAGGGATAGGGCCGGACGGCAGGGCAAGGCTTACAATTGGGGGAGAGGTAATTATGATGCGATTAGGCAAGAATTAGGGGGCATAAGATGGGAACAGAAACTGTCAGGGAAAGGCACTGATGAAAAGTGGAACTTTTTCAAGGAACAAATACTGGGTGTCCTTGACAGGCAGGGAGGAAATGGCCGAGTGAGGGAACCGTGGTTCACAAAAGAGGTGGAATGTCTTGTGAAAAGGAAGAGGGAAGCTTATGTAGGGATGAGGAAACAAGGTTCAGATGGCTCGACTGAGGGTTACAAGTTAGCAAGGAACGAGCTGAAAAAGGGGCTGAGGAGAGCTAGGAGGGGACATGAGAAGTCCTTGGCGGGTCGGATCAAGGAAAACCCCAAGGCTTTTTACTCTTATGTGAGGAATAAAAGAATGACCAGGGTGTGGTTAGGGCCGGTCAAGGTCAGTGGTGGGAACTTGTGTATGGAATCAGTAGAGATAGGCGAGGTGATGAATGAATACTTTTCTTCAGTGTTCACCAAGGAGAGGGGCCATGTTTTTCAGGAAGAGAAGGTGTTACAGGCTAATAGGCTGGAGGAAATAGATGTTCGGAGGGAGGATGTATTGGCAGTTTTGAATAAACTGAAGGTCGATAAGTCCCCTGGGCCTGATTAAATGTATCCTAGGATTCTTTGGGAGGCGAGGGATGAGATTGCAGAGCCTTTGGCTTTGATCTTTGGGTCCTCGCTGTCCACGGGGATGGTGCCAGAGGACTGAAGAGTGGCAAATGTTGTTCCTCTGTTTAAGAAAGGGAATAAAATGACCCTGGTAATTATAGACCGGTTAGTCTTACTTCGGTGGTTGGTAAATTGATGGAAAAGGTCCTTAGGGATGGGATTTACGACCATTTAGAAAGATGCGGATTAATCCGGGATAGTCAGCACGGATTTGTGAAGGGCAAATCGTGCCTCACAAATTTGATAGAATTTTTTGAGGAGGTAACTAAGTGTGTTGATGAAGGTAGGGCGGTTGATGTCATATACATGGATTTTAGTAAGGCGTTTGATAAGGTCCCCCATGGTCTGCTTATGATGAAAGTAAGGAGGTGTGGGATAGAGGGAAAGTTGGCCGATTGGATAGGTAACTGGCTGTCTGATCGAAGACAGAGGGTGGTGGTGGATGGAAAATTTTCGGACTGGAGGCAGGTTGCTAGCGGAGTGCCGCAGGGATCGGTGCTTGGTCCTCTGCTCTTTGTGATTTTTATTAATGACTTAGAGGAGGGGGCTGAAGGGTGGATCAGTAAATTTGCTGATGACACCAAGATTGGTGGAGTAGTGGATGAGGTGGAGGGGTGTTGTAGGCTGCAAAGAGACATAGATAGGATGCAAAGCTGGGCTGAAAAATGGCAAATGGAGTTTAACCCTGATAAATGTGAGGTGATTCATTTTGGAAGGACTAATTTAAATGTGGATTACAGGGTCAAAGGTAGGGTTCTGAAGACTGTGGAGGAACAGAGAGATCTTGGGGTCCATATCCACAGATCTCTAAAGGTTGCCACTCAAGTGGATAGAGCTGTGAAGAAGGCATATAGTGTGTTAGCTTTTATTAACAGGGGGTTGGAGTTTAAGAGCCGTGGGGTTATGCTGCAACTGTACAGGACCTTGGTGAGACCGCATTTGGAATATTGCGTGCAGTTCTGGTCACCTCACTATAAGAAGGATGTGGAAGCGCTGGAAAGAGTGCAGAGGAGATTTACCAGGATGCTGCCTGGTTTGGAGTGTCGGTCTTATGAGGAAAGGTTGAGGGAGCTGGGGCTGTTCTCTCTGGAGCGGAGGAGATTGAGGGGAGACTTAATAGAGGTTTATAAAATGATGAAGGGGATAGATCGAGTGAACGTTCAAAGACTATTTCCTCGGGTGGATGGAGCTATTACGAGGGGGCATAACTATAGGGTTCATGGTGGGAGATATAGGAAGGATATCAGAGGTAGGTTCTTCACGCAGAGAGTGGTTGGGGTGTGGAATGGACTGCCTGCAGTGATAGTGGAGTCAGACACTTTAGGAACATTTAAGCGGTTATTGGATAGGCACATGGAGCACACCAGGATGGTAGGGAGTGGGATAGCTTGATCTTGGTTTCAGATGAAGGTCGGCACAACATCGTGGGCCGAAGGGCCTGTTCTGTGCTGTACTGTTCTATGTTCTATATTCTATGTTCTACACCATCTACAAGGATCTCCAATATTTATCACTCAATCATGATCACCAAAACAAGTTATCATCACAGAATTGTTACAGTGCCATTTGGTCCACTGCACCAGATGTCTGAATGCCATTCTCCCACCTTTTCCCCATAACCCTGCATATTCTTCCTTTTCAGATAACAGTCTCATTCCCTTTTAAATGCCTCAATTTTCCCTGCCTCCACAACACTCTCAGACAGTGTATTCCACTCCCTAACCACTCAGTGCGGGAAAAGGTTTCTCCTCATATCACTCTTCTTCTTTTACTGATTACTTTAAATACATGCCTTCTTGTTCTCAATCCTTCCACGAGTGGGAACTATTTCTCCTTCTCTACTTTGTCCAGACCCTCTTCTTGATGTTGAATATCTCATTCAAATCTCATCTCAACCTTCTTTCTGTGAAGGAAAGGAGTCCTAACTTATTGCTCTTTGTGGAAGCTTGCTATGTACAAATTGGCTGCCATTTCTCCTACATAACAACATTTTGACGACAGTTCAAACTTACCTCATCGTCTGTAAAGCACTTTGGGACATCATGAGGTTACGGGAGGCATGACATAGCTGCAAACTCTTTCTTTAAGACATTTCTCATGTCTTAGCCCACAAGCTAGTTAGTGATTTCTCACTTTTCCGTTCAGCCTCCAATCTTTCTTTCCTCATTTCATTCAGTTAATCCCACTGTGGTCATAGACTGGTTTATCACTGGAGAAATAGAGTACAATTTCAAAATTTTCTTTTCCCCACCCAGCAGGTTACTAGAACATAGAAATTATTATCACAACAGGCATCTAAAAAGACAGGGGTTGTTAAATAACTTGAAAGGCAATTGGATATAGATTTCAAGAAAAAATATATAAAAGGAACATAGCAAAGGGTAAGAGATGGGATGAGAACAGACAGTTACCATTGAAGAAGTCAAGGTGATTGCCTTCTGCTACTCTGTCAGTTCAATTATTCCATTTAACCATGGTCAGTCTTCTAAACTTTACTTTCTGGTTCTTCTAACCTCTAAATATCATTTCATACTTTCTTCCCTTTATCGAATCCCTACAGTGCAGAAAGAGGCCATTCGGCCCATCAAGCCTGCACCGACAACAATCCCACCCAGGCCCTAGCCCTGTAACCCCACATATTTACCCTACTAATCCACCTGACATCCCCCTAACACTAAGGAGCAATTTAGTATGGCCAATCAACCTAACCCACACATTTTTGGACTGTGGGAGGAAACCCAGACACGGGGAGGATGTGCAACTTCACACAGTCACCCAAGCCAGGAATCGAACCCGGGTCCCTGGCGCTGTGAGGCAGCAGTGCTAACCACTGTGCCACCATGCTGTCCCCAGAAGGAGGCCATTTGGCCCATTGAGCCTGCACTGACAACAATACCACCCAGGCTCTATCCCCATAAACCCCACGTATTTACCCTATGTGTCCCCATGACATTAATGGTCAATTTAGCATGGCCAATCCAACTAACCTGCACATCTTTGGAGTGTGGGAGGAAACCGGAGCACCCGGAGGAAACCCACGCAGACATAGGGGGAACGTGCAAACACCACACAGACAGTCACCCGAGGCCAGAATTGAACCCGGGTCCCTGGCGCTGTGAGGCAATAGTGCTAACCACTGCGCCACTGTGCTGCCCCCGAGCAATTGTTGCCTGGCTTTTAACCAGTCATCTTCTGTTAGAATCATAGAATCCCTACAGTGCAGAAGGAGGCCATTCAGCTCATCGAGCCTGCACCGATAACGATCCCACCCAGGACCTATCCCTGTAACCCCATATATTTACCCTGCTAATCGCCTTGACACTAATGGATAATTTATCACAGCCAATCCACCGAACTCGCACATTTTTGGACAGTGAGAGGAAACTGGAGCACCCGGAGGAAACCCACGCAGACACATGGAGAACATGCAAACTCCACACAGACAGTAACCCAAGCCGGGAATTGAACCTGGGTCCCTTGCACTGTAAGGCAGCAGTGCTAACCATTGTGCCACTGTGTCACCCTCTCATTAAAGGGCTCATCTGGCATTTGAACCTGGGACCTCTCGCATGCTCATCAACTGCAAGAGGTCCCGGGTTCAAATCCCAGACGAGCCCTTTAATTAGAGGGAGATTTAGATTTATACATTCTCACCAAACTCAAATAAATAAAAGCCTATTGATGACCATGAAACCATTGTCGATTGTCCTAAAAATACGTCAGGTTCACTAATGCCCTTTAGGGAAGGAAATCTGCCGTCCTTACCTGGTCTGGCCTATGTGTGATTCCAGACCCAGTAAGAGCTTTAACACCACCAGGTTAAAGTCCAACAGGTTTATTTGGTATCAAATACCATTAGCTTTCGGAGCGCTGCTCCTTCGCAGATTTCCACTCCATCTGACGAAGGAGCAGCGGTCCGAAAGCTAATGGTATTTGCTACCAAATAAACCTGTTGGACTTTAACCTGGTGTTGTTAAAACTCTTACTGTGTTTACCCCAGTCCAACGCCGGCATCTCCACATCATGACTCCAGACCCACAGTGATGTGATTGACTCAACAAATTGCCCTCTGAAATGGTCTAGCATTAGTTGAAAGGCAGTAGGGATGGGCAATATATGCTAGCCCAGGCCAGGCAGCAATGCCACATCCCCTGAACAAGTAGAAAAAAAAATATTGTAACTTTTACCAAGGCTCATTCAGTCACATGTCCTGTCCTCACTGGCCTTAAGTGGTTACCCGTCCACTACCATCACAGATTTAAATTCTTGTCCTCATATTCAATTCCCTCCAGGACTTCATGTTTGCTATCTCTGAAACCTCCTCCAGTCCTCCAAGATCTCTGCGCTCCTACAATTTTGCTCCTGTACGTCTCTAACTTGCTTTGTTTCACCATTGGTGGCTATACCCTGAAGCTTCCTAGATCTTTACCTCTAGAATTCCCTCCCTAAGCATCTCCGTACCTCTCTCCTCCTTCAAGATGTATCATACAGGATAAGAAAAAAACATTTCTTTAGATGATATTTCACCATATGTTTGGCCAAATTACTTGTCATGCCTTGCCACAAACTGAACTAGCCTGGGAGCAGCTAAAATAAACCTGCTGATCTTGCTGAACAGTGAACAAATCACTATCAGGAAAAGCAACAAACATTACGCAAGCAAGGGACACCAGTGTTTGAATTTCTGAAGATATGGGAAGAAGATATAGGCCGTGATTCTCCCATCCCAACCTACTAATTTTTTGGTGGGTCAGGCCGGGAGAATCGTGTGTGCGCCAATTCATAGGATTCGTGCATGAGTTCCCAACGTGCGGGCATCTCCCAGCAACAGATAACTGGCACAGTCGTGACCACACTGGAAATAGGCGGGAACAGCAGGAAAGTTAATTTAATCTTATTTAATGTCATTTAATTCTGATTACTGGGTCCAGGACTGAAATCTCCGGGCCCGATAGCAACTCCCTCCCTGCCAGTACAATTTCACTCCGTCGGGGTTTAGATTAGCTCTCCATTTTCGGGGAACTAGTGGGAGACCCCACTGGAGTGAAGGGGGGAGCAGTTGGGGCCCCCCAGGGGGTCGGGTGGTAGATGGTAGTGCTCCCTGGGCATGGGCACCTTGGCAGTGCCAGCCTGTGCCCCCAGCACTGCCAAGGGCAAAATGCTCATGCCCAGGGGGCACCTTGGCACTGGGCATGGGGCAGTACCAAGAGGGCAGGGCCGAGGGGTGGTGCCAAGGGGATAGGCCTAGGGTGGGGCTAGGGGCAAGGTTTAGGGCAATTGTGGTGTGGGGGGGGAGTCCCGCTGCCACTCTGCATGGGGATCGTTCGGGATTGGAGGGAAACCAGCGATCGGGCAGGCTGCGGGTGGGGGGGCCTGCCGAGGGGCGATCTAGAACATAGAACATAGAACATTACAGCGCAGTACAGGCCCTTCGGCCCTCGATGTTGCGCCGACCAGTGGTACCAATCTAAAGCCCCTCTAATCTACACTATTCCAATATCATCCATGTGTTTATCCAATAACCACTTGAACGCTCTCAACGTTGACGAGTCCACCACTGCTGCAGGCAGGGCATTCCACGCCCTAACTACTCTCTGAGTAAAGAACCTACCTCTAACATCTGTCCTATATCTCTCACCCCTCAATTTAAAGCTATGTCCCCTCGTGCTAGCTAACACCATCCGAGGAAAAAGGCTCTCACTATCCACCCTATCTAATCCTCTGATCATCTTGTATGCCTCTATTAAGTCACCTCTTAACCTTCTTCTCTCTAACAAAAACAACCTCAAGCCCCTCAGCCTTTCCTCATACGATTTTCCCACCATACCAGGCAACATCCTGGTAAATCTTCTCTGCACCCTTTCCAACACTTCCACATCTTTCCTATAATACGGCGACCAGAACTGTACGCAATACTCCAAATGCGGCCGCACCAGAGTTTTGTACAGTTGCAGCATGACCTCCTGGCTCCGAAACTCAATCCCTCTACCAATAAAAGCTAACACACCGTACGCCTTCTTAACAACCCTATCAACCTGGGTGCCAACTTTCAGGGATCTATGCACATGGACACCCAGATCCCTCTGTTCATCCACACTACCAAGTATCTTACCATTAGCCCAGTACTCTGTATTCCTGTTACTCCTTCCAAAGTGAATCACCTCACACTTTTCCGCATTAAACTCCATTTGCCACCTCTCAGCCCAGCTCTGCAGCTTATCTATGTCCCTCTGTAACCTGCCACTTCCCTCCACACTGTCTACAACTCCACCAACTTTAGTGTCATCTGCAAATTTACTAATCCATCCTTCCACGCCCTCATCCAAGTCATTAATAAAAATGACAAACAGCAGTGGCCCCAAAACAGATCCTTGCGGTACACCACTAGTAACTGAACTCCAGGATGAATATTTCCCATCAACCACCACCCTTTGTTTTCTTACAGCTAGCCAATTCCTGATCCAAACCACTAAATCACCCTCAATCCCATGTGTCCGTATTTTCTGTAAAAGCTTACCATGCTGAAATCCATATACACCACATCAACCGCTTTACCCTCATCCACCTCTTTGGTCACCTTCTCAAAGAACTCAATAAGGTTTGTGAGGCACGACCTACCCTTCACAAAATCGTGCTGACTATCCCTAATCAAATTATTTCTTTCTAGGTGATTATAAATCCTATCTCTTATAATCCTTTCCAATACTTTGCCCATAACAGAAGTAAGGCTCACCAGTCTATAATTACCAGTGTTGTCCCTACTCCCCTTCTTGAACAAGGGGACAACATTTGCTATCCTCCAGTCATCTGGCACTGTTCCTGTAGACAATGATGACGCAAAGATCAAAGCCAAAGGCTCTGCAATCTCCTCTCTAGCCTCCCAGAGAATCCTAGGATAAATCCCATCCGGCCCAGGGGACTTATCTATTTTTACCCTTTCCAGAATTGCTAACACCTCCTCCTTATGAACATCAATCCCATCCAGTCCAACAGCCTGCATCTCAGTACTCCCCTCAACAACACTGTCCCTCTCCAGTGTGAATACCAACGAAAAATATTCATTTAGTGCCTCTCCTAACTCTTCAGACTCCACGCACAACTTCCCACTCCTGTCCTTGACTGGCCCTAATCTTACGCTAGCCATTCTTTTACTCCTGACATACCTATAGAAAGCTTTAGGGTTTTCCTTGATCCTACCCGCCAAAGACTTCTCATGTCCCCTCCTGGCTCTTCTTAACTCTTTCTTTAGGTCCTTCCTGGCTAACTTGTAACTCTCAAGCGCCCTAACTGAGCCTTCACGTCTCATCTTAACATAAGTCTCCTTCTTCCTCTTCACAAGAGATTCAACCTCCTTCGTAAACCACGGTTCCCTCACACGTCTGCTTCCTCCCTGCCTGACAGGTACATATTTATCAAGGACGCGTAGTAGCTGTTCCTTGAACAAGTTCCACATTACAATTGTGCCCATCCCCTGCAGTTTCCTTCCCCAACCTATGCCAGCTAAATCTCGCCGAATCGCATCATAATTTCCTTTCCCCCAGCTATAACTCTTCCCCTTTGGTATATACCTATCCTTTTCCATTGCTAAAGTAAACGTAATCGAATTGTGGTCACTGTCACCAAAGTGCTCACCTACCTCCAAATCTAACACCTGGCCTGGTTCATTACCCAGTACCAAATCCAATGTGGCCTCTCCTCTTGTTGGTCTATCTACATACTGTGTCAGGAAGCCTTCCTGCACACACTGGACAAAAACCGACCCCTCTAAAGTACTCAAACTATAGCTTTTCCAATCAATATTTGTAAAGTTAAAGTCCCCCAGTACAACTACCCTGTTACTTTCGCTCCTATCCAGAATCATCTTTGCAATCTTTTCCTCTACATCTCTGGAACTTTTCGGAGGTCTATAAAAAACTCCCAACAGGGTGACCTCTCCTTTCCTGTTTCTAACCTCAGCCCAAACTACCTCAGTAGACGAGTCCTCACCAAATGTCCTTTCTGCCACCGTAATACTGTCCTTGACTAACAATGCCTCCTGTGGGAGGGGGATCTGCTGGGGTGGAGGGGTCTGCCTCCCGGGTGGGAGTTGGGGGGGTTGGTGGGGGGGATCATCACTGTTGAGGGGGTGCTGGAGATTGGGGTGCTCCTGGATGGGGGCGTCGGGGCTGGCCCGGAAATGCTTGTGGGGACTGCGATCGGGCTTTGTGGGGGGGGGGTTGGGGGGGGCAGCACTGCAAGGGTCCCGGGCTGGCCAGCAATCGAGCTGACAGCTCAGGGCACTGTGCATGCACAGAGGCCCAGAACTGTCAGACTCTGGCATGAATAGGTTCCGGCCCCCGATCTTTTAATTATATTCACAATTGTGACTTCTGCATTGCAGAGTGGAAGATTCGAGTCTGAACTCCCACTGAAAAAACAAACGTGATTTACACCAGTTTTCCCGTGAATTCAGCGCTTAGAAGTTTTTTGGGAGAACTGTCCCCGTCGTGTAGATAAAATGAAACATATGTTCCAGCAAAATGTTCATTTCAGGCTCTTTCACATGATGGCAAATTACTGGAGAAAGCGCTTTCTGGGCAGGTTCACACCCTATAGTTTAAACAAAGGCTGTGGAATATATTTGGATACTATTCTTTGAAAAGAAGCTTGATAGGATAGTGTAGCCTGTCGATATAGGAGCAGAGGCACAGCCCTTGAAAAGATCTATAAAAGGTTGAACACATCGAAGATCTTTATTGCAGCCATGAGTGACCAGCACTGTAGTCAAGGGAAAATGAAACTCAATAGTGTTGAACGTCCAACCAAGGATCAGAAGTAAAGTTTGCAATCAACAGGAGCTGACTACTTTGTTTGATATATGACTAGTTGGTAACATATTTGAACATTTTTATGCTAGATTTTGTTGAGGAAGTTGAGAGTAAAGTAACTAAGCAGTTTTGTTATTTTTCTTTATTATTATTTTATTGCTGAAAAAAGAGACATGAAACTTTTTATCTTACACCCATCAGGACAGTTTTGCAAGAATATCAAATTTCAAAGCAAACAACAATTTATACTGGGTGAGAAGAGGGTGCTGATCGGTTGCCAAGTTGACTATGATTGGTGAAGGCATTGCCATGGGGAATGAACCAGGGAACAGCTGGACCCAAAGCTTTTTTTTAGTTGAAAAAGGTGCAATGCGTAGACAGCTATTTCTGTTTGCAAAGGGCCAAGCAGTGCTCCTTGAGCATTTCCAGCCTGACACTGTCAGCCTGGCACCCTGACATTGCCCACTGGGCACCCTACAATTATTATTATTTTCTTTCTCTCTCTCCTTTCTCAACCAAATGTGTAATTACACTGGTCATTATTTTATTTTTTCTGTAATAATTTTAAATCTATGCCCATTTTAATTTTGTAATTGTGGGTACAAATAAACAACCTCATTACACATAACAAATTTTTGAATGAGTCATCAATTTGTTCTCGTGTAATTTGTAGATCAAAATGAACTAAAACCAGAAAAAAAGGTTTTCCTATCTCTTTGAACAAGTCTTGATTGTCTGACTATCCACTTTTTTTAGTTCAGTGTCAGTTTTTGTCTGATTATGCTTAGGAACATGGAACTGGACGAGGCATTCATTTGAATCATGACTGATTGTCTATCTCAATGCCACTTCTCTGGTATGCTTCAGGATTGCTATAGAAAGATGCTATGTAAATGCATGTTGTGTTTGTTGAGTTGAGACCAAAGGGAAAATTCAGCAGTCCTAAGCTCCCAGTAGCGAGACATGGTTGAAAGAAATCTAGATTGGAAAATCTGGACTACAGTATTTTAGCTCAATCTTGCAGTTGTGCATCTTTCAAGTGCAGATGCACTGCTAGAAACACGGGATCTTTGAATTTACTCACATTGCTCTTCGTATCTTCATTCTTTTTCCAGAATGCCTAAACTGTGAAACTCCTTTCTCCTCAAATTTTCCTCCCAACGTTAGCTTGGTTTAACTGGTTGATGTGATGTGAGCCAGCCTCACATAATGCTGACTAATAATTCAGTATCATACTGTGAGCCAGCTGTTCAGTCGGAGGCGCTGTCTTTCAGATGAAAGGTTCAATTCCAGGTTTTTAAAAAATCCATAGCACTATCCAAAGAGGGGAACATGCCCAAGGTGTACTGATCAATTATCCCATGCCCAATCTCACTAAGACAGAAGAAATGTTAGTTAATCTCATTTACTGTTTCTGAGATTTTGTTTTGCCTAAATTGGCCACTACATTGTCTTACACTTTAAAAACAAAACATTGCCTATGAAATGCACCACAGAGCTTTGAAGATAAAAGACACTATATGAATGCAAGTTCTTTTTCTCTCTGCAACGGTTTTAAAACACGAGTTCTCTACTACATAACCACCACACTTTCCTGACATATCCCATGTCAGCTTGGCTGAATTGGCAGCACTTCCATCTATTTATCAGCAGATGGTGGGTGTGAAAACTAAACCTTGTTTAGACACCTTTCTCACAGTGATGGAGAAGCTTCCCATTATAATTAATGCTGCCTCAATAAGTTTTCACATTTCCTGCATCTGATTGCTGAATTGCAAATTCCCTTACATAGTGGCAGCAAGCTGGATAAAGTGAGATGTTTCATCAAATGCAACCATGTCCAAAATGTTTCTCAGTGCACGTAGAACATCTTGCACTATTATGACATGGACCCTATATAACCGTCTGGTTGGCAGATACATTAAAATCCTCACATGAAAAAGCTCAGAACTAATTGCCAATGATTAAAGTGCCATTTGTTCAGACGAAGTGCTTCCCTTCCCCGGCAGACCAGCATAATCATTGAACTCACTTGTGATCGTTGGCATTGTCAACTCATGATCATTTCTATTGTTCATTCTTTAAGTTGCATTATAGATTAAGGAACCTGTACAAATGAAGGATATTGAGACTTGCAGAGGTGATCCAACCATGTTGGTATAAATACATAAAAAGGTGAAGGTATCTATAAACTCCATCATACATTGAGACACTGGGAGAGGGGCTGGTGGGAAACAGCTTTGCTCAAGCTTGTTGGAATGTGGGATGCCTCATGAATTTATTTTCCGCGTGGGAAGCCGTGACTGCCTTATCAGGAGATGGTATTAAAAGAGGCTAAACAGATCTTCAAGGCCTGAAAAAAAAAGTAAAGTTTATTCATTACTCACAAGTAAGGCTTGCATTAACACTCCAATTAAGTTACTGTGAAATTTCCCTAGACACCACAGCCCAGTGCCTGTTTGGATCAATGCACCCTAACCAGCATGTCTTTCAGACTGTGGGAGGAAACCAGAGCACCCGGAGGAAACCCACAGAGACACAGGGAGAACATGTAAATTCCACACAGAACGTGACCCAAGCTGGGAATTGAACCTGGGTCCCTGGCGCTGTAAGGCAGCAATGCTAACCACTGCGCCACAGTGCCACCCAGATCCGTGTTGGTCACTCTCCCCAAGACTTGGTAAGCACAATTAATTATTGGCCAAACCCAAAGGATTAAGACTTAATATCTAGAAATTTCCCCACTCCATCAGCCTAAACTGAGTTCAACCGAAGAGTATCGGAAAATGACGATCCACCCCCAACGTAGCACATGTTGATGGAACTTTAACTGAATTTCAGTAGAACAGTCAACAAAGACAGGTGATAAAAGCAAAATACTGCAGATGCTGGAATCTGAAACAAAACAGAAAATGCTGGAAAATCTCAATAGGTCTGACAGCATCTGTGGGGAGAGAATAGAGCCAATGTTTTGAGTTTGGATGATTTTTTTGTCAGAGCTAAAGGGAACTAGAAATAGGATGAGGTTTATACTGTTGTGGTGAAGGTTGGTGGGGAGGAGCAGTAAGGGTTGGATAGAGGGCCAGCGATAGGTGGAGTTGTGACACCTTGACAAAAATGTCATGGGCAGAAAGACAAAGGGAATGTAAATGATGGCGATCGTGACTACGGAGGGAGCTGATAATGGCCATTAAGAGATATGTTAATGTGTTAATGTTTCAGTTTACTTATTAGTGTGTCACAAGTAGGCTTACATTAACACTGCAATGAAGTCACAGTGAAAATCCTCTAGTCGCCACACTCTGGCACCTGTTCGGGTACACTGAGGGAGAATTTAGCATGGCCAATGCACCTAACCAAAACGTCTTTCTGACTGTGGGAGGAAACTGGAGCACCCAGAGGAAACCCATGCAGACACGGGGAGAACGTGCAGACTCCACACAGACAGCGATCCAAGCCAGGAATCGAGCCCGGGCCCCTGGCATTATGAGGCAGCAGTACTTATCACTGTGCCAGTGTTCAAACACCGGCAGAACAAAGGTAAGTTGTGTGACAAAGGACAACCTGGAAAAGGTAACAAATGACCCGAATGGGGTGGGATGTTGTGGGGTGAGGGAGGGAGGAGGGTGGTAAGGGAAGAAAAGAGGCAATCCTGCAAATCACTGAAGATTGCAACCAATGTGTATTGACCAGCCTTGTATGATTTGTAGATAAGCTGCTTGTAATTCCATATCTGTGCGTGCTCCATCGTTCATTAACAGTGTGTTGAATGTTTTGCATTGCTAAAGAGTAGTGAAGAATTTTAATGGTTATCTGAAGCTTTTGCGTGTGATCTCATCATTTGTGTGGCTCTTGGGTCAGAACTCTTAAACCTGTTCAAATTGAGAAAAATCTTATATCATTAGGGGAATTCCCACCTCTCCATAGGGAGTAGGTTTTCCCAGTGTGGTAAGATAACAGGGATTTGATTTGATGTGATTTATTATTGTCACAGGTTCAGTATACAGTGAAAATAATTATTTCTTGCGCACTATACAGACAAAACATATCGTACATTTGGAAGGAAAGGAGAGAGTGCAGAATGTAGTGTTACAGTCATAGCTAGGGTGTTGAGAAAGATCAGCTTAATGCAATTTAAAAGTCTGATGGCAGCAAGGAAGAAGCTGTTCTTGAGTGGGTTGGTACATGATCTCAGACTTTTGTATCTTTTTCCCAATGAAAGAAGGTGGAAGAGAGAATGTCCAGGATGTATGGGTTCTTGATTATGCTGGCTACTTTTCCAAGACAGCGGGAAGTGTGGACAGTGTCAATGGATGGGAGGCTAGTTTGAGTGATGGACTGGGCTTCATTCACAACCCTTTGAAGTTTCTTGCGGTCTTGGACAGAGCAGGAGCCATACCGAGCTGTGATACAACCAGAAAGAGTATGGTGCATCTGTAGAAGCTGGTGAGAGTTGTAGCAGACATGCCAAATTTCCTTAGTCTCCTGAGAAAGTAGAGGCATTGGTGCGCTTTCTTAACCTCCTTAGAAGAACAACTTCTTCCCTGCTGCCATCAGACTTTTGAATTGACCTACCTTGCATTAAGCTGATCTTTCTCTACACCCTAGCTATGACTGTAACACTACATTCTGCACTCTCTCCTTTCCTTCCGAATGTACGAAATGTTTTGTCTGTATAGTGCGCAAGAAATAATTATTTGAACTCAATTAATAAATCTGGAATATAAAACTAGTCTTAGTAGTTGTGACATTGATAACTATCATCAGTTGTAAATCTGCTGTCTGGTCTACATGTGACTCCACAGTAATGTGGTTGACTCTTAGCTGCCCTCTGAAATGGCTTAGCAAGAGGGACAGGCAAGAAATGTCAGCAGCGCCCATTAAAGAATGAAGAAAAATAATCTTGCCTCTGTTTTAGAAAGGTCCATAGTGATTTTTTTTAAAAGAGAAAATGTATTTCTTTATGTATTGCCATAAGCAAACCAGGATGAGGTTTGTCAGTAAATACAACAGCACTTTGTAAGTGGGTTTATTTTCCCTGGTCACAGAGTCTGATGTGATCCCTGACTGAATCTTGTCTCACTGAAAGGAGACAGCAGTATGCCCAAGCTGAATTCACTTTGCTTCCAGCGGAATTTCACAGTATTAAAAAAAAGAATGCCTCACAATATCCTCCCAGTCCAAAGATTTCAGGGCCAGTTTAGTGAATCATCACCCAGCTCCATTTTAACAATGGAGAGCTAACACTGAGGGAGAAACAAAGCCTATTTGATGACATTGTTGGAGGAATTTCCCAGATTTTTTTTTCCCCATATTGGCCCTGGGGTTTTCACTCTGGGTTTTTGCCTCTCCCTGGAGATCACATGGTCTGGAATGGGGGGGTGGGGGTGAGTTAATAGGTTGTGATGAACAAAGCATCGTAGCTGTGAGGGACAGCTCGGTGGATAGGATATTAGGATGTAGATAGGCTGGAAAATTGGGTGGGGATCCTGGATTCAGGATTCAATCCTGGACCGGGGAGCGGCGCGGGCTTGGAGGGCCGAAGGGCCTGTTCCTGTGCTGTATTGTTCTTTGTTCTTTGTTTGTTCTTGAGTATAATGAAACTAGATATGGGGCGGGGGGTGGGGGTGGGGGCGTTTCTCACGTTCCGCCCGCCACGGAAATTGTAGTGGGCGATGAGGGGGGGTGGGGGGGGGGGGTGGGAAACTATGCCTCGGGTGGGATTCTCCGGTTTTAGGGTGAGCGCAGCCAGAGAATCTCACCCAGGGATTCAGCTTTCCATATTGTCAGTCTCGCTTGATGCTGCCTCCTCTTGAAGAGATGAACACAACTAAACCAGTGCTTATACCCATCCCCCACCATCTACATCTACTTCATACTCCATTACAAAGACCTCAGCCCTAGACCTATTAGGTCTATGGCCCTCTTTACAAAAAGGAGGGGGCTTGCATGAAGTTAAAGTGTGAATGGGGAAGCTTGAGCCACTTGCTATAAAATAGATGGTGATGTTATAACTTTCAGGGTCTCTTGTGTATCTGGCATTAACATTAACTTCATTAACAGGATGACTGCATGCTGATTTGTACGTCATAGTAACAGGTGAATTCAGACTACTGTATAATTATATTCATTCTTCAGGATGGAGTGTCAATGGAAAGGCGACAATGGCACTTCCAATAATGACCTGCATTCAGATGTTGACTCTTCTCCTTGTGTCCATTCCTGCTACTTCTGATCTCCTGCAAGGAAGAGGGAAGATTGTCGGTAAGCGTGGTACAAACGTTTGGATGATGTGGCTTTCAGGGTTGAATGGCTGATAGATGTGAGGTTTCCTGCAGTGCTAAGTATGTGAAGATGCGATAAAGCATATGATTGTTCGATCTGAGTCCTAATTGAGATAAATTGTTAGTTCGTGAATTGTGGTATGCTGAATTGAATGGCGACTGAGGTTACCGGATTCAGTTGATCAGGACAGGGCATCTGAACATGTATCCAGTCATCTTCACTACTCGAATAAGATCATTAAATTTATTTAGGCACCCTCTACAGATCCTGGCAGCTGTGTTCCTGTCATTGACCTTCACTATTATCTCTTGTCACAGCTGTGTGTGTATGTCTCTCGAGGACCACCAGCATCTGAACATGTCAGTATACCCACTGGTCCATGATCAGCCATTGCTAATTCTTCCAAAGCAGCAGATTCAGAATGATCTCGGCACCTTCAGCAGCCACAAAGCCCTCCCTTTAAGAGGTACAAGCTAAGTATTTTAAGTATTGCTAGAAATGGGTCCCTGCTGATGCATGGAACCAATAAAATGGGAAGTGGGGGTTTCATGAAGAAACCATGGAAATGAGCAGGCAGCATTGAGTGGACCATGCATTAACGTCTCTGAGACGGATGCAGGAAGATCATCCTGACTTGGAAATATATCACCGTTCCTTCACTGTCGCTGGAGGATTTACAATCCTGGAACTCCCTCCCTAACAGCACTGTGGGTGTACCTACACCACATAGACTGCAGCAGTTCAAGAAGGCAGCTCATCATCAACTTCTCAAGGGCAATTAGGGATGGGCAACAAATGCTGGTCTAACCAGCGATACCCATATCCTGGTTCCAAAAAAGGCTGATGCAGAAATGACCGAAAGCTGCCCTTTCCACTGGCAGGATCTCCTGGTCACCCCTAATGACATGTTCCCTGGTGGTGGAGAATGCAGGACATGTAAATGCTTAGACATCGGCAGGACTGGAAGATTTCACCACTAGCCAATGGCAGGCCGACTCTGCTGGAAAATGCAGTGGAGGGTGTGGGGGAGGCTGGAAAATCCTGCTCATTAGCTCTCTTTCTCTCTCTACAGCTACTGCCTGACCTGTTTTCCAGATTTCCAGCATCCACAGTAATTTGCCTTGATGTGAGAATTTTAAAATTGTGTTACTGCCAGATTGAAAGGTAGTGCAGCTTAGGGAGTATAGAGGTGATGGTTGAACAGGATGCAGTGCTTGTAGTGTTCAGTTGTCTGATGTTTGATTATGGAATCTGTTCACTGTTGTCACTCACAGTGCTTGATTGCTGAAGCCTGATACTGAGTCAGAGAAAAGTAAATGGACACACATACGTTCCTAAATAGAAGCATGAATCATGATTAGCTATTTGGAAGAATTATACAAAACTCTGTAAACAAAGTTCCCACACTGAAACTAGTGTCTTCCCTGCGTAGTGTTGTGATATAAAATGAGGTAGGATACAGGTGGCTGAGGTTTAGTTGAGCTCAAGCTTGAATCATTAAATCTAGGAGGAAGACTGGAAAATCAAATTCAATGCTGTCTACATAGCTGAGAATCACCAGTAGAAGTCATACAATTAACCACATTCAGAGCTGTGAGTAAAACACAGAGGATTGAATATTTTCCTCTGAAACAAAATCGAACATCTTAGGCAACAGATAGCTTTGGGTTTATGGACAATCAATTGGGATCACTCTGAGGTTATTCAGGACACTCAATGCTTCTCTTGGTGACTCATGACAGCTAATTCTTTCAACAATTAACATAGAACATAGAACATTACAGCGCAGAACAGGCCCTTCGGCCCACGATGTTGCACCGACCAGTTAAAAAAAAAACTGTGACCCTCCAACCTAAACCAATTTCTTTTCGTCCATGAACCTATCTACGGATCTCTTAAACGCCCCCAAACTAGGCGCATTTACTACTGATGCTGGCAGGGCATTCCAATCCCTCACCACCCTCTGGGTAAAGAACCTACCCCTGACATCGGTTCTATAACTACCCCCCCTCAATTTAAAGCCATGCCCCCTCGTGCTGGATTTCTCCATCAGAGGAAAAAGGCTATCACTATCCACCCTATCTAAACCTCTAATCATCTTATATGTTTCAATAAGATCCCCTCTTAGCCGCCGCCTTTCCAGCGAAAACAATCCCAAATCCCTCAGCCTCTCCTCATAGGATCTCCCCTCCATACCAGGCAACATCCTGGTAAACCTCCTCTGCACCCTCTCCAAAGCCTCCACATCCTTCCTGTAATGTGGGGACCAGAACTGCACACAGTACTCCAAGTGCGGCCGCACCAGAGTTGTGTACAGTTGCAACATAACGCTACGACTCCTAAATTCAATCCCCCTACCAATAAACGCCAAGACACCATATGCCTTCTTAACAACCTTATCTACTTGATTCCCAACTTTCAGGGATCTATGCACACATACACCTAGATCCCTCTGCTCCTCCACACTATTCAAAGTCCTCCCGTTAGCCCTATACTCAACACATCTGTTATTCCTACCAAAGTGAATTACCTCACACTTCTCCGCATTAAACTCCATCCGCCACCTCTCGGCCCAACTTTGCAACCTGTCTAAGTCTTCCTGCAAACTACGACACCCTTCCTCACTGTCTACCACACCACCGACTTTGGTGTCATCAGCAAATTTGCTAATCCACCCAACTATACCCTCATCCAGATCATTAATAAATATTACAAACAGCAGTGGCCCCAAAACAGATCCCTGAGGTACACCACTTGTAACCGCACTCCATGATGAATATTTACTATCAACCACCACCCTCTGTTTCCTATCCGCTAGCCAATTCCTGATCCAATTTCCTAGATCACCCCCAATCCCATACATCTGCATTTTCTGCAGAAGCCTACCATGGTGAACCTTATCAAACGCCTTACTAAAATCCATATATACCACGTCCACTGCCTTGCCCCCATCCACCTCCTTGGTCACTTTCTCAAAAAACTCAATAAGGTTAGTAAGGCACGACCTACCTGCCACAAAACCATGCTGACTATCACCTATCAATTCATTACTCTCCAAATAACTATAAATCCTATCCCTTATAATTTTTTCCAACATCTTGCCGACAACAGAAGTGAGACTCACCGGTCTATAATTCCCGGGGAAGTCTCTGTTCCCCTTCTTAAACAATGGGACAACATTCGCTAACCTCCAATCTTCTGGTACTATACCAGAGGCCAACGACGACCTGAAGATCAGAGCCAGAGGCTCTGCAATCACTTCTCTTGCCTCCCAGAGAATCCTTGGATAAATCCCATCCGGACCAGGGGATTTATCTATTTTCAGACCCTCCAGAATATCCTGCACATCCTCCTTATCAACTGTAATACTGTCTATTCTACTCCCTTGCAACCCAGAGAATTACTTCTCTTTAATTGCTTTTTGCAATTTCTTTCTTACTTTTTGTGCTGGAGTTGAGAGCAATACAATTTGGTGTTAGTGAAGGCAGTTCAACAAGTGCGCTTAAAATGCTCGGAGTATTTCTGGATCGCAGTGCATATAATGGTGCCGATGGAGTCACATGGACAAAGATAAAAGTGGGAATGAGTGAGCACTGCACATACGTGGACTGAAGAGTGCATTCCTCACTGTCCCTCTCTCACCACCTAAAACTGTAATCTTTCTGCTTTTGCCAACCTGGTAATTACAAGCCAGAATCATAGCCTTGTTCGACTGGTATGCATCACTGTTAACTCTGTCCTCATTGTTGTGGGTCTTCGATGAGCTTGTTCTTAGTCAGGATTGATAGAGACTACTGGAGGCAAGGCTGTTGATAAACTTTATCTTTTACTGAACATTCTTCTATGTACAGTATAAGTGTAGGCTAACTCCCTACATCTGATTCAGAAGTTTAGTATGAGCAGCTCAAGATCACCAAATTATGGTTTGCGCACAGTACGTTTATTCAGCATTCCAAAATCTGACACTCAATAAGAATTATACTTGTGCATCCACATGGGCAAGGCTGCTTGAGATTGTCCGAGAGCCGGAATGGAGGGAATGATCTGTTCTCTCCTTCTAGTCTCCAAGTAGTTGATCATCGAACCAGTTCACCCTGAGCTAACTATTACCTCAGAGTACAATTTCTCATTCCTCGCTGTGTGCATGGTGCCTGAGTGAACGGCTCTGGATAGCACTGGTGCCTCACAGTGCGAGGGACCTGGGTTCAATTCCGGCCTTGGGTGACATTTTCCCTCTGTCTGCGTGGGTTTCCTCTGGGTGCTCTGTTTTCCTCCCACAGTCCAAAGATGTGCAGGTTAGATGGATTGGCTGGACTAAATTGTTCCCTTTATGTCCAAAGATGTGCAGGTTAGGTGGATTGGCCATGGTAAATACATCGGGCTACAGGAATAGGGAGCAGAGGGGCGGTTTCATGAGCTTAGGGTAGATGCTCTTTCGGAGAGTCAGTGCAGACTCAATGGGCCGAATGGCTTTTTTCTGCACTGTATGGATTCTATGTTTCTATGGACAGGCTGATCCTACCTCCTTGAGGCTCAGTGATTGGCTAATTGTTTGTTGACAAATGCCATGAGTGTGTAACATCCAACAAAGACCTCCCACTGGTTTTTGTCATCTATTTGGTTATTGGTGGCTTTGTCAAGTTTTGACCAGTTGGCATAGCTGGTTCCTCACTTACATAACAAGACATGAACTCATCTCCTCAACTTCTTGGTCTCCAAGCAACCAACCCATTTAATGTACCAGTTACACATTCAATGATAATTTTAGCAATATTTTGGTGTTCATTCCCTTTCTGGTACTATTTCACTATCTTCCAGACTTGGCACATTCCCTTCTTCCAACTTCCAGACACTTGCTCACCACATTCAGTTATTTATGTACATTGTTTCCTCTTCACCAAGTTACATATAGTTTATGAGTTGAATGGGGAGGGTTACTTCCACAAGGCTTAACATGAGGCTTCGCACAGAAGTGTCTCTCAGCATACTCTGCTGTCATGTGATCTTACATCACTGATGACATAGACTCAGGGTTGCGCCCCCCCCCCCCCCCCCCCAACACCCCCATGCTGAAGCCATTGTTTGGCCAACACATCCGTCCTTGTGACATACTGCCTTCCTACTCCAATTGGAAAGCAAAAAGATTCATTATCCAATTGGATGATGCTTTTCCATCAATATTTTTATAAGAAAATGACCAAACAAACAAGAAATAATGTTTTTAAATCCTCCATAATTTTTCTCCAGCGTTACACACAGCAGGATCCCAGAGATTGATCTTCAATTCCTGGAGACTCCAGACCCATCCTAAATAGTTGGCAAACTTATGTAGACTGTCTATTTACATAATTAACATTAACACTTTATACTACTTAAGTAACTTGTTTCTTCGTAGGCTATCAATCCCAAATAAGTCTGGCTGTAATTCTGTTTTGATTGCATGGGCCACACACAAGTGATTCTTGCCTTGGCTGTTCATATATGTCATCAATTTCTGCAATTTCACCCTTAATTGAACCCTGCTAACCCAGGGCTTCAGATCTCGTTATCTTATCCACCTCATGGTTCCTGGGTTCCTGCTCCATTATTGGCTTTATGTGGTCCTCCTTAAAAACAGACACCAGGAGGTTCAGAGCAAAAAGTTCAATATTCTTCCATAGTGCCAACTATACATTGCAATACTGCATCAAATAAGAGTTGGAAGGACTGTGTTTACACAGAGAATTACAAAGCCTGAGCAATCCACTATGGAGGAGCTGTAAGGGCTAACAATTGATAGCCCAATAAATATCATGCTTATTCATTTACTGTCTTGGTCTCGTGCCACATGAGTTGCAACGAATGTACATGGCTGGGTTGGGCTGAAATCAGGATTGTTTTTTGATCACTGCCATGCTAAAGAGCCACACAGTTCCCAGAGGCAATGCAATTGGTATCAGCGGGAATTCAGAACTCTGAGGAATGACTAGATAAGCCAGGCTCTTTAGGCATGAAAACAGAGGTTAATAAGAACTTGTTTTTGTATGGTATCTTTCAGAGCCCTCAGGACATCCCAACATACAGGACAGCCAATGGGCTGAATATTACACTCTGTGGTAGTCAGATTCGACTCTCCTAACCACACCACCATCCCCCCTCCTCGCCCCCCAGTTCCCATCATCGTTCCAATATACCGTGTGATGCAGCAAGCCTCCAATTACCATCCACTGGGGAGTTTCCAGCCTGCAACTTTTCAGGCCTCTCTGCAAAGAGGCAAAGAGGATGGAGTCCAAGCTCTGAGCTGGCAGATCATGACCCTCTGTGAGGTCATAACCACTCCTGTGCCAGGTGTAAGAGTGGCTGGAGAGTTCTGATAGGCTGAAGATTTTGGTGATGTCTATAAACATATGCGAGCATTAACACAGGTGTGTCTGAAATTTCACTGGGTTTTGACTAAAATTCACAGAGGAGCAGAATGAAAGACGTTTGGCAGGGAAGACACAGCTATGGCATGCATTCTAAACATAACCATGATGAAAATAGCGAAATATGGAGCAACAACCATGGAATAAAAGGAGTTCCCACCTGACATTTTTCTCACAATCTGAACGTATTATTGAATTCAGCACATATTATTGCACTCAATTGGATTGCTAATTATCCCAGCTACAAAATATTTGAATATGGTGGGAGGATTTCCGATTCCTAGGGCCACCTGCAAACCATACTGTAGCTTTCCAGAGTGGTGTGTGTCAAGAAAACAACCCAACATCATCATACAGACATTACGCCACCATGGGGGTGCAAAAGTTCCATTATTAGTCAGCCCAATGGAATACTTAGTGATGTGTAGCTGCTGTTACAGGAAAATGCCACAACCAGTTTGTAAAATGCAAGTTCCCGCAGACAACACTTAATTAAATGATCAGGTCATAGAAACATAGAAACATAGAAAACTACAGCACAAAACAGGCCCTTCGGCCCCACAAGTTGTGCCGAAACATATCCCTACCTTTTAGGCCTACCTATAACCCTCCATCCTATTAAGTCCCATGTACTCATCCAAGAGTCTCTTAAAAAACCCTATTGAGTTTGCCTCCACCACTACTGACGGCAGCCGATTCCACTCGCAAACAGTCATCTGCTTTAGTGACCTTAGTTGAGAGGTAAGTATTGTCCATGACAGGTTTCCTTCCAAGCCACATACCATCCTGACTTGGAAATATATCACCATTCCTTCACTGTCGCTGGATCAACTCACACCACCCAAAACAGATTGAATGGTTAGATATCGCGTTACTGGTTATGGAATTCCCCTCCCTAACAGCACTGTGGGTGTACTAACACCACTCGGATGCAGCAATTCAAGAAGGCAGCTCAACACCACCTTCACTGGGGCAATTAGAGATGGGCAACAAATGCTGCCCTAGCCAGCAACCCCCACATCCCATGAAAGAATAAATAAAAGAAAAAGATGTTGTGGAGCATTTTTTCTTTAGACAATGCCAGGCGATCTTTTATATTTACTTGAGAGGGGGGAATGACCTTCCACCCCCTCAGTGCTGAACTGGGAATGTCAGTCTGGGTTATATTCTTGGGTTATCATTCACAACCTTTGGACTGAAAGGCTAAAGTTCTACAAGTGAGACATAGCAGTCACTCTATACATTTATGAGAGCAGTACTTTCAGATACACGACACAGGATCCGAGGGTGAAAGACAATTCAAGGTCAGAACAAAAATGGTTAAGGGATAGTCTGGATTGACACTCCAGTGCTGTATTGTCAGAAGTGCCTTCTTTTGGTTAAGGTATTAACCTGTGGCTCAGCCTGCCTTTTCAGGTGAGTGTAAAAGGTCTCATGAACACTCTTGAAGAGGGAAGGAAGAGGTGTCCTGATGTACTGGCCAACATTAATCCCCAACTCACACCATCCAACATATAACATATCAGATTACTGGTTTTGGGACTGTGCTATCCATAAGCTGGCTGATGCATTTGCCTGTGTCACTGCAATGACTACATTTCAAATGTTATCCATCTGTAACTCATTGGCTGTGATGTACTTGGTGACATCTTGAGGATGTGAATGGTGCAATAGATTCCTTCTTTCCTTCTTCCCTGCTCCTCCCTCACTCCCTTCCTTCTCTCCTGCCTCTCTCTGTCCTTCCTTCTTCCCTCATTCTCTTCTGAAGAATCCTGCCTCAGACATCATGAAGTAGGTTTCATAGTCCAAAGTGTGTTTACAGCAAGTCTTTATTAACCACTCTTAAGGATGTAGATATTTATAGTAGAGGACATGAATATGGAGCGGACTCCAGTCTAGGTCTTTATCAATCTCTATCAAACTTGAGATTGACACTAACTCTGGGTCATGTGCCTTTTTACATCACTGTACCACATTAACACTTTTTGTACCAGACCCTCTGCTACACCTTCCTTATTCAGTGTATTCAAGGCTGAGGTCAATAGAGTTTTGGACTTTCAAGGGAATCAAGGGAGATGGGGGTGGGGGGGGGGGGGGGGGGTGGATGTATGTTGAGATTGGTGAGTAGCCGTGATCCTATGGAATGGTGGGTCAGGCTCAAGGAGCCAGAGAGCATACTGCTATTCTAATTTTTTATATTCTTTCCAGTTATTACAAGTTTCCAGTGTTTTCTGGTGTCTTTGATCTTTTCTCTACATCTTTCTCTCTACATTCTCTGGAGGAACATGCTTTTGAGAAATTTGGCCTCCTTTTAGTTGCCTGCAGCTGTACTCTGCTGGTTATATCATCTAATTTGTCTTGACTTCACCAGGGATATCACTTCTAACGATGATGCCAGGACACGTGAACTAATGCATTCAAAATAACCTAAATACCTGTTGTAATGGAAAATACCTCCAGGGATGTTGCATCATTTCCATTAGTCAACAGTCATCTCCTTCTACTGATGCATTTCTAGACAATATCAATCGACCTGGATAGCAATCTGTTCTACAGCTTGTACCCTGTATTAAACCTCTGAAGCAACCCCTTTATTTTGTATCATTTCAATGAATGTTCACTGCTGGTTCTTAGTTGATGGAAGATGTTTGGGCTGTCTCGAAGATTCAGCTTAGAAACTCAGTTGCTTGAAAAGAATTACATAGCATGGAAGAAAGCCATTTGTCCCATTGTGTTTGTGCCAACTCTTTGAAAGATTGATCCAATTAGTCCCACATCCCACCCCACTCTTTCCCCCAAAGCCCTGAAAATTGATTCTTCTCGAGCATACATTCAAATCCCTTTACTACTGAATCTTAGATCTTCCACTCCCTCTGGCAATGCCTTACAGATCATTACAACTCAAGTCAAAACAAGAACAAAAATACTGAGGTGAATAAAGAAAGGGCCAAATCCATGTAAATTTTAGATTACGAGTTTGACAAGCTGGGCCATTTACACCAGAAGCTTTTAGAATGTATCTGTTTAAAATCAAAGTGCTGGCATAGCTTTTGAATTAATAATAGATTTTTGTATAAGCAGCAGAATCTTATATGTTGAAATTAGTTTGTCACTGCAAAGACCAAACATTTGGTTGTTGATTGCGGTTTTGCATTTTTGGAGTGTACGCACACCTCCTGACTCCCCAAAACCTGTCCACCAACTACAGGTCAGGAGTGTACAGGAATACTCTCCACTTGCCTGATGGGTGCAGCTCCATCAACACTCAAGCAAGCTCGACAGTATCCAGGGCAAAGTAGCCCTGCTCAATTATCATCCTATCCACTACCTTTAACATTCACTCCTCCATCATAGTGGCGGTTGTGTATACCATCTACAAGATGCAATGCTCTCAAAAGGCTCTTTCAACAACAGCTTCCAAACCACTACCCCTTGGATTGTCAGAAAGCCACTGCACTCAAAGATTCCCCCAACTCAACGCTGCTGCACATTTCCAAGTCTGCTTGCCACAGAAATTCATATTTTTGGAGAATCTGGTCAGAGTGGATGAGAATTGAGGAAAGACAGAGCATGGCCCAATTTACAGTACAGGCTGGTGTGTTTTTTTAATTCATTTGTGGGACCTGGGCATCGCTGGCTGGCCAGCATTTATTGCCCTTCCCTAGTTGCCCTTGAGAAGGTGGTGGTGAATTGTCTTCTTGAATCACTGCAGTCCATGTTCTGTGGGTTGACCCACAATGCCGTTAGGCAGGGAATTCCAGGATTTTGACCCAGTGACTGTGAAGGAACAGCGATGTATTTCCAAGTCATGATGGTGAGTGGCTTGGAGGGAATTTGCAGGTGGTGGTGTTCCCATGTGTCTGCTGTCCTTGTCCTTCACAATGGGAGTGGTCATGAGTTTGGAAGATGCTATCTAAGGATCTTTGGTGAATTGCTGCAGTGCATCTTGTAGATAATACACACTGCTGTCGATGGTGGAGGGAATGGATGTTTGTAGATGTGCTGCCAATCAAGCTTTGTCCTGAATGGTGTCAAGCTTCTTGAGTGTTGTTGGAGCTGCACCCATCCAGGCAAGTGGAAAGTATCCCATCAAACTCCTGACTTATGCCTTGCAGATAGTGGATAGGTTTTGGGGAGTCAGGAGGAGAGTTACTTGCCACACTATTCCTAGTCTCTGACCTGCTCTTGTAGCCACTGTGTTTATGTGGTGAATCCAGTTGAGTTTCTTGACAATGGTAACCCCAAGGATGTTGACAGTGGGGGATTCAGTGATAGTAACACCATTGAATGTCATGGGGCAGTGGTTAGAGTGTCTCTTGTTGGTGATGGTCATTGCTTGGCATTTGTGTGGCGCTAATATTACTTGCCACTTGTCAGCCCAAGCCTGGATATTGCTACATTTGAACATGGACTGCTTCAGTATCTGAGGAGTGGCGAATGGTGCTGAACATTGTGCAATCATCAGCAATCATCTGACCTCATGATGGAGGGAAGGTTATTGATGAAGCAGCTAAAGATGGTTGGGCCTAGGACACTACCCTGAGGGACTCCTGGATAGATGTCCTGGAGCTGAGATGACTGACCCTCCACAACCACCTTCCTATGTGCCAGGTATAACTCCAACCACCAGAGTGTTTGCCTTCTGATACCCATTGATTCCAGTTTGGCTAGGGCTCCTTGATGCCACACTCAGTCGAATGCAGCCTTGATGTCAAGGGCTGTCACTCTCACCTTACTTCTGGAATTCAGCTCTTTCATACATGTTTGAACCAAGGCTGTAATGAGGTCAGGAGCTGAGTGACCCTGGCGAAACCCAAACTGGGCATCACTGAGCAGGTTATTACGGAGTGGTGCTGCTTGACAGCACTGTTGATAACCCCTTCCATCACTTTACTGATGATCAAGAGTAGACTGATCAGGTGGTAATTGGCCGGGTTGGATTTACCCTGCTTTTTGTGTACAGGATATACCTGGGCAATCATCCACTTTGTTGGGTAGATGCCAGTGCTGTAACTGTACTGGAACAGCTTGGCTAGGGACGGGGCAAGCTCTGGAGCACAAGTCTTCAGTACTATCGCCGGAATGTTATCAGGGCTCATTGCCTTTGCCTCCAGCTGTTTCTTGATATCGAATTGGCTGGAGACTGGCATCTGAGATGCTGGAAGCACGGAGGAGGCCGAGGTGGATCATCCACTCGGCACTTCTGGCTGAAGATTGCTGCGAATACTTCAGCCTTATCTTTTGCACTGATGTGCTGGGCTCCTCCATCATTGAGGATGGGGATATTTGAGGAGCCTCCTCCTCCAGTGAGTTGTTTAATTGTCCACCACCATTCATGACTGGATGTGGAAGGACTGCAGAGCTTAGATCTGATCCGTTGGTTGTGGGATTGCTTAGCTCTGTCTATCACTTACTGTTTTTGCCGTTTGGCATGCAAGTTTGGTAGCTTCACCAAGTTGATACCTCATTTTTAGGTATGCCTGTTGCTGCTCCTGGCATGTCCTCCTGCACTCTCCATTGAACCAGGGTTGATCCCCTGGCTTGATGGTAATGGTTGAGTGGGGGATATGCCGGGCCATGAGGTTGCAGCTTGTCCTGGAGTACAATTCCGCTGCTGTTGATGGCCCACAGCACCTCATGGATGCCCAGTCTTGAGTTGCTGGATCGGTTCGAAGTCTGTCCCATTCAGCACGGTGATAGTGCCACACAACACGATGGAGGTTATTATCAATGTGAAGGCGGGACTTCGTCTCTACAAGGACTGTGCAATGGTCACTCTTACCGATACTGTCATGGACAGATGCACACCTAGTTTTACAGTTATATCCTTTAGAACCCGAACAACTCAATCAGTAGCGCTGCTGTCAAGCCACTCTTGGTGGTAGACATTGAAATTCCCTACCCAGAGTACACTTTGCACCCTTACCACTCTCAATGCTTCCTCCAAGTAGTGTTCAACATGAAGGGGTACTGATTCATCAGCCGAAGGAGGACGGCATGTGGTAACCAGTAAGAGGTTTCCTTGCCCATGTTTAACCTGAAGCCATGAGATTACGTGCAGTCCGGGGTCAATGTTAAGGACTCCCAACTGTATACCAGTGTGCTGCCACCTCTGCTGGGTCTGTCCTGCCGGTGGATCAAGACATATCCAGGGATGGTAATGGTGGTGTTTGGGGTGTTATCTGTAAGGTATGATTCCGTGAGAATGACTATGTCAGGCTGTTGCTTGACTAGTCTGTGAGACAGCTCTCCCAAATTTGGCACTAGCTTCCAGATGTTAGTAAGGAGGACTTTGCATCGTTGATAGGGCTGTTTGTTTTGCCGTTGTCTTTTCCGGTGCCTAGGTCGATGCCAGGTGGTCCGTCCAGTTTCATTTCTTTGTTGAGACTTTGTTGTGATTGATACAACTGAGTGGCTTGCTGGGCCATTTCAGAGGGCAGTTGAGAGTCAACCACATTGGTGTGGCTCTGAAGTAACACATAGGCCAGACCAGGTAAGGATGGCAGATTTCCCTTCCCTAAAGGACATTAGTGCGGTAAGTTTAAAGGTCTAGTTTGAATATCAGTCAATAGGTGAGTGGGTGAGCAAGTTAATGAGTAGATGGGTGAGCTTGGTCGGTAGGTGAGATGGGTAGGTGGTTAGGTGCAAAAGTGGGTCAAGGTAGGTGGGCGCATGGGTCATCAGATTGGGGATGTCATCAGATCAGAGGCTAGTCAGGTCAAGTCCAGGGGGTATTTGGGTGGTTGGGGATTAGTTGGGTGGTTGAGAGTGAGTCGGGTAGTTGGCAGATTGGGGGGGTAGGTAATCAGGTTAGGCCAAGGGGATAATTAGGCTCAGGATCTGCCCGATGAGGGTGGATGGGGAAGGGTAGTCAGGTGGTTGGGGAAGATTGTGGCAGGTAGACAGGTGGTCAGTGGGGGTTATTTGGGTTGGGGGCTATTTAGCACGGATCAGGGAACTAGTTGGGTAGTCGATGGCGTAATTGGCTCTGAGCATTGTTGCATCAGGTCACAGAGATGGTGAGTGGTTTGAGGGGTACTCGGGTTGGGGAGTAGTCAAATCACAGTAGGGGGCTGTCAGGGCTGGTGTGGGGGCGGGGGGCCAATTGTGTAATTTCTCAGGTGTTGGATGAGGTTTTAATCTGTGCAACACAGGCTTGTCCAGCCGATAGCCTGGGGGCCGGACTGTGGCCTCCAAATTCACTGTTCAAAATGATGCTCAGACAGGCAAGTGAAGCTGAAGATTCAGAAAGAGGCTGCTCCACCAATTACAGGCAATTAGTCTCCCACGTCCGCTGTTGATAGGCTTTGAATATTGTGTGTGTGAGAGAGAGAGAGAGCCTCTGATTGGACGAGCTGCAATCACCGATGGTGGTAAGTATTCTGGGGAGAGAGAGATGGTGCTTTAGAACCTGGAGAGCGAAGGTGTTGTGGGGCCTGGGGGAGGAGGTGGAGAGTGAGTGCATGTGTGTGAGTGGGGGAAGGGGGAGGTGACGTATGTGAATGGGGACGGAGGGGGAGGAATGGGAGTGAGTGAGCGAGTGGAGTGTGTGATAGAGAGGGAGAGAACAGGAGAGTGTGTGTGTGTGTGAGAGGGCAGGATTTAGTGTTGTGTACTTGAGAAAGGGAGTGAATGAGTGCCTGTGTGAGAGATGAAGAGTGTAAGTGTGTGTGAGAGGAGAGTATATGTAAGTATGAGAGAGACATGGAGGGCTTTATTTTACCATTTTGATTCTAAGTGCTGGGTGGAATTGAAACTGGGAGTGTTTCAGATCCAACTTTTAGACCCCTTCTCAGGTGCCCCCCATACGCACTCTGCCTGCAAAAATATCAGGGAGTCCGAATCGCGCTGCACAAGCCTGTGATCGGGGCTTAACGCGCCCGAAATCCTGCAGCTCCGATCGGCGCCTCAAACTGCACATGCGTGAAAAAAAGACAGAATGCTGCTCCCCTGCCACATCCCTCCCGGGCCAGCTAATGCCTCCCCCTGGCCCCCCACAGACATTGCCCCACCCCCACAACATTACTGACCCCCTTAAACCCCCACACCCCCGCCACCCAGACCGATTGTGGGCCCCTCCCCCCTTACTGATCACAGGCAGAGTGACAGCGGACCCCCCTTTCTCCCCCACTGATATCAGGCTGAGTAGCAGCGGACCCTCCCCCCGCCCCACCGATCTCATGTAGAAAGCTGTCAGACGCTCGGCACTTACCTCCTCACTAACTGGAGCGCCCGAATTGGACTTATATGGAGCAGGTCTGTTTCGTGCTGATTCTGGATGGGAGAAGTGGGGGTAAAGTTGGGCGTGCAGCCCATTACGTCAATTTAAATGCACGCAAACGCATTTAAATGGCCATTGTGCTCGTTTCAGGTGCGGTCCCAATCATGGCCATTTTCGGGCCTTGGTAAAGGGAGAACTGGCGTGGAGGCGGGCGCGGATCGCACTACTCGCCTCACGCCCAGCTTTACCAAGTTTTCGTGCCCGAAAACGGGCACAACGCGATGGTAAAATTGGGCCCAGAGAGTGTATGTGTGTGTGTATGTGTGTGTGTGTGAGGGAAAGAGTGTGAGAGAGGGAGAAGTGGGTATGTTTGTGAGAGAGAGTGAGTGAATAAGTGTGTGTTTGTATGAGGGAAATGGAAATGAGTGTGTGAGAGAGAAATATTGAGTGTGTATGAAAGAGAGGAAGAGTGTATGTGTGTGAGAGACAATGAGTGAGTGATTCTGTGTGTGAGAGAGACAGGAGGATGAATGTGCGTACATGTGCTGCCAGCAAGGGAAGCAGATTCAAATTACTGGTTCGAAGGGAAGTAACAACGGCAAAGGCCCAGGTGAAATGAACACCCAACTACCTCTGACCCAACTACGCTCCCTACAACTCCCCCCCCCCCCCCCCCCCCCCCGCCCCACCAAATCCAATCCAATCTGACTCGCCCCCTGATTCAATTGCCCCCTCCAACCACTCAAATAACATCCCTCCAACCTGATAAGATAACCCGAGTTGACTCCAAGGGTAGCGCAGGAGAAAGGGAAGAGTCTAACAGCCCTGGGGCACATCCAACCAATCTTCCTGGATGCTCATGTGAGGGAGGAATGGCACAGGAGGATGGAGGTAGGTACTGGCAGCACCACTGCAGTAGCAGCAGGAGCAGCAAGAGAGACAGCCTCTGGCTTGGAAAACTGCAGAAGGATACATCAGGAAGTTTCCTCAGGAAGCTGCACCAAGACGGGCTTAACCAGGTCCGAGAGGGTACTCGGCTCAGCTACCTGCAGATGGCTGAGCAACAGTGTCAGTGAAGATTGTGGTTCTCATGGGAGGCCATCGTCTGCCTGCGCACTATGGTACAGGCTGAGCTGCGGCCCATGGGCCTCAGTGAACACCCAGTGACTGTGCCCCCGATAATCACTTAACATTTACACACCAGCTCTTTCTTGGAGTCCACTAGGGGCATATGCGTGGTCTCCAAAGCAGCAGAACATCGCTGTATAAAGGAGGTGACCAAGTTTTGTTAAAGAGGACTGGTGACTATGCCCACGAGTGAACTGACAGCCAGGGAGAAAGAGTCTTCGATTTTGTGTCCCTTACTGGATTCCCACCAGTGCAAAGCTGCACACTTGTGGCCATCAAGGCACCCAGGAACCAGACAGCAGCCTTCATCAACAGGGAGAGGCTTCCACTCCACCAATGTACAACTGGTTTGCCACCACCCCAAGCGAGTCCTGCAAGTGCGTACCCACGTGCCTGGGAGCAGTCATGATGTATATTTACTTTCGATATTCACAGGTATGACAGCTATTCCAGCTTCCTGGGTACCTTCAGGAATAAGGGTTGCCCATTGAAGACTTACAGCAGTGAAGAACCCTGAACCCAATTGAAGAGCAGTGCCTTCCGTGAGTCACTCAGACTCACCACAGATCACTGGCCTGCTAAAGATGAGATTCCAGTGCCTCGAGCAATCTGGCGGAGCCTTGCACTGAAGGCCTGTCAAATTATTTGCTGTGCTCTTCTCTGATGCCCTTTCAATGCCTAGGTAATAAAGGCTCACTCTCACATTGCCACAATGTCACCTCCTTCGCATCACTCTCCTGGGCCTCGCATCCAGATTCATCATGCACATGGACACAGTTGAGGAGCTGACCAACCTTAGCCTCTCCCGACACTGGGAGCCCATTGAGGGAAGAAGGATGCGGGTGACATCTGGATAAATGCATAAACAATCAGCACTGGTAACCGTGAAGCACAATTATTGGAAATATTCTATCAGATTTTAACATATGCCACATGTAAACACCCATGAGACCCCAGTGTATCGAGATGCTCTTCTTCACGATCTTACGGGTACTCTCTGCATTTGCAGCTGAGGTAGAGGCTGGCTGCTGATCAGACTGCCCTATGGCCCTGGATGTCTTTAGTTGTCGCCCCTGAGCCTTAAGGGCCTCGATGTGAGGGTGTTCTGCTTAAGTGCAGGATCACTTTCTTTCACCACTGCTGCTGGAGCTATTGGGGTCAGTGGCAGTGGGGCTGAAACCTGGTCAGCCTCTGGTCTTCCTGCAATCAGAGCCAGTCAGATTCAGGTTGGAAGGGTCCGTTCTGGAACAAGTGTCCTACCTGAATTATTGCTCTTGGTAACATTCGAGGCTGGACAGAATACTTGGCTGACGGGTCTTTATTAAAAAAAAGGTGCCAGCACCTGCCCCTGCGTCAGGTGATGTTGAGTATGGTGCCTTGTTACCTGCCTCTGCAGCATTATTGAATGGACTCCATACCTCCAAGCCGTTAATTGGCTAGTCAGTTCATGACGGCATTTGGCCGGCTGAGTTTCCCTTGTGTGTCCCAAGGCCAAAGCCAAGACCTACTCCACTTGTTAAATTCAAGCTGACAGCTTTGCAACCTGAGCATATGCAGTTTGCTCAATTTCTCAAATTTGCTGTCAAGTTAACCAAGTTGCAGGATATATTTTCTTCAGTTGTGGACAAAAGTTATTTGGTTGTTTTTCATTATTACCTACAAAATACCTAGATGTCAAATTTCAAAATACTTGTTCAGATAAAACCTGTTCGTCTTTCTTTGTTAAAAAATGATCTGTGTCTGTGAGTGTGATGGTCTAAAATAAGAGACATGCATTTTCACGTTCATTGCTGACTGAAAAATGAAGAGCAAATTGGCCACCATTTAACAACAGACTTGATTTTCTTTCTTATTGACTTCAACAGAAAGAAAACCGTATCAACATGAAATAGGTTGCTGATTGGTCCAGTGATAAAAATGAAAATTGGGTCAGAGAGAGGAAGCAAGACAGACAGTGCTGATTGTTTGAAAGCTTCTCTTGGTTCCCAATTAGAAATAAACCATAAACTAGAGAGTGGATTTTAAAAGCAAACAAACCAAATTATTATTATTACAGCTTTATTGATAGGAAATAGGTAAAGACGCCATAGTCTCAGATGGGCAGCATGGTGGCCAGGGGTTAGCACAGCTGCATCACAGCACTAGGACCCAGATTCAATTCTCACCACGGGTGACTGTGTGGGGTTTGCACACTTTTCCCATTTTGCATGAGTTTCCTCTGGGTGCTCCGGTTTCCTCCTACAGTCCAAAGATGTGCAGATAAGGTGGATTGGCCATGGTAAATGTGTGGGGTTACTGGATAGGATGGAGGGGAGGACCTGGGTAAAATACTCTGTCAGAGAGTCAGTGAGACTTGATGGACTGAATGGCCTCTTTCTGCACTGTAGGGATTCTATGACCATAGGCTGCTCTCCCCTTTGAGGTGACTGGTGGTGATTTAACCTAAGGATCCACACCTCAGGCAAGGGGCAAGGTTGAGAAAATGGGCCTTTATGAATAACCTCAGCTGGTATGAGAATTGAACCATCACCGGTGGCATTGCTCTGCATCACTAACTAACTATCCAGCCAACTGAGCTAAACAAAGTATAGACCTTCTCATTATCAACACCTATCTGACAAAAGAGAAACAGGTTTAGACAGAGCAGCAGTTACAAGAGAAAGAGATAGACAGACAAGCACCAAATGTACCATTTTTGGAGACCTCATTGTAAGTTACACAGCTGACTCAATTCCTGAAATACTCCATTACTATCCAATACTATTGACAGACACTAGTTATCCACCACTGAGCCAAACCCTACTCAGTACACTTAACTAACAAATATTCAGCTCCAGTTATTATATCTCACAGTATTCTCTGCTTTAAAAACAGGAAGGAATAATAACTAAACGCAGATGCAAAGATGTAATTTTTGAAGAATATTAACCAGTGCATTGGAATTCAATCCCCAGAGCAAAGATTTAAAAATCTCACACTATATTCTAATAAATTCAAACAGATTTTGATGCATTTAGTCATTGTAAATCAAATGTCTTGATTTTATTCCGTGAAAGGAACAAACACCCTCTAGTTATAAAGAAGTGCATTCTCTGAGTCACCGTGAGAACTGTCACAAGACATCAGTTTTTACCTTTCAAATATTTAGAGTCCCAGTGAGTCATGGAGATATTAGCTTGCACTGTAGTGAATTATTAAATAACATCAGCTCATTGAAAGGCGAGTTCTGGGGACAAAGAAGGAATTGGAAAGGAGAACCAATCTTAGCTTAATAAATTATGAACAAACTTGCATTTCACAACCTCAGAACATCCCAAATCACTTCACAGTCAATAGAACAATGTTGAAATGTAGTCACTGTTGTAATCTAGAGAAATGCAGCAATTAGTGTGCACAAATAGCATAATCATACAATCAGCCTTCAGATAAGTTTCCAATTCGACTGATTTCTGGGAGTTTGTTGAAGGTTGAAGCCCAGGTTGCAATGACAACTCCTTTATCCTTGTTTGAATAGTCCACGGGATATATTACCTCCACCTGAGAGAGCTAATGAGGCCACACTTCTCTGTCGCGTCTGAAAGGTGGCAGCTTCTGCAAGTGCAGTGCTCCCTTAGTGCTGCACTGGGATTGTCGGCCTCAAGCAAAATCAAAATGCTGCAGACGATAGTAATCTGAAATAAAAACAGTGATGCGCGATATAACTCACGAGGCTAGAGATGCTCGAGGAAATAAAGGCTTTTATTGACTACTACAATATAGCTACCATATATAATACACGATCCCAGACTGAAGGGTCCCAGACAGAGCAGTGACCTTTATACCTCTCCCAGGAGGCGGAGCCCGACTGGGATGTACCATAATAACTATATTACAGGTAGAACAGCCCAACCCTAACCCCAACAGTAACATGTAGAACAGCCCAACCCTAACCCCAACAGTAACATATATACAGACTCATAGTACTGGCCAGATCCTGGCTCAGCACTACCTGGTGGGAACCAACGATGGTTCACCACATTCACCCCTCCTTTGAAGACAAAGGCCGGCGGGGTACAAAACAAAACACAGAACAATTGGTCATCAGTCTATAAGTTCAGACGGTCAGGGGGACCGCACCGTCGTTATGACCTCCTCAACACCGGTGATGACACCGGTGTAGGCACTCGCGGTGGCGTTCTCCCCAAGGCGGTGTCCAACGGCTCCTCCAATGTCTCACGGGCTGGTTGACCCCAAGGTGGTGACAATCCGCTGAACTCGGACACGCCTTGAAGTGGCGACCATCTCCTGGACTCAGGCAAGCTGTACACGGGAGTAAGAGGGTTAAGTGATGGTCCCGATGCTGCCCGCGCCGTGTCAGGAGGGGAAACAATAGTTGGGGGGTCTCGAACAGGAGGTATGGGAGCGACAGGGGTTTCCAAGCCCCCTGCTGGCGCCAGGTCTCGAATCGAGACCGTGTCCTCTCGCCCGTCAGGGTATGCCACATAGGCATACTGAGAGTTGGCGTGGAGGAGATGGACCTGTTCAACCAAAGGGTCGGACTTGCGGGTCCTAACATGTCGCCGCAGGAGGACAGGTCCTGAGTACGTCAACCAAGACGGTAATGAGGTCCCAGAGGAAGACTTCCGAGGGAATGAAAACAGTCTCTCATGGGGAGTAGCGTTGGTTGCCGTACACAGGAGTGAGCGTATGGAGTGGAGCGCATCAGGGAGCACCTCTTGCCAACGGGAGACTGGAAGGCCTTTTGACTTCAATGCCAGTAAGACAGCCTTCCAGACTGTAGCATTCTCACGTTCAACCTGTCCGTTACCCCTTGGGTTGTAGCTCGTGGTTCTACCAGAGGCAATCCCGTATGAGAGCAGGTATTGCCTCAAGTCATCGCTCATGAACGACGAGCCCCTATCGCTGTGGATGTAACAGGGGTAACCGAACAGGGTGAAAAGATCACGAAATGCCTTGATAACCGTGGCAGCGGTCGTATCAGAACAGGGAATGACAAAAGGGAATCGTGAGTACTCATCAACCACATTGAGGAAGTACACATTCCGATCTGTCGAGGGAAGGGGGCCCTTAAAATCCACACTCAGTCTTTCGAAGGGACGAGTGGCCTTAACGAGTTGTGCCCTGTCAGGTCGGTAAAAGTGCGGTTTGCATTCTGCGCATACCCGGCAGCTTCTGGTTATGGACCTGACATCCTCCACCGAGTAGGGTAGATTCCGGGCTTTTATGAAGTGGTACAGCCGAGTGACCCCCGGATGGCAGAGGTCATTGTGGAGAGCCTGCAATCGATTCTCCTGCATACTGGCGCATCCGAGGGCTTGTTGAGTTTCCCTGGACGATACATGATGTCGTAATTATAGGTGGAGAGTTCGATTCTCCACCTCAAGATCTTATCGTTCTTGATCTTGCCCCGTAACGTGTTATTGAACATGAACGCCACGGACCGCTGGTCCGTGAGCAGGGTGAACCGTTTTCCCGCCAAGTAATGGCGCCAATGCCGGACGGCCTCCACAATGGCCTGGGCCTCCTTTTCCACCGCCGAATGTCGAATTTCGGGGCCTTGGAGGGTGCGAGAGAAAAAGGCGACGGGCCTGCCCGCCTGGTTAAGTGTGGCGGCCAGGGCGAAATCAGATGCATCGCACTCCACCTGGAAGGGGATGGACTCATCGATAGCGTGCATCGTGGCTTTCGCGATGTCGGCTTTTAGTTTTTCAAAGGCCAAACGAGCCTCTGGTGCTAGGGGAAAAGAGGTAGACTTGATGAGCGGACGGGCTTTGTCCGCGTAATTGGGAACCCACTGTGCGTAGTAAGAGAAGAAGCCTAAGCATCTTCTCAGTGCTTTTACGCTAGTGGTCAGGGGAAGTTCGAGGAGGGGACGCATACGGTCTGGATCAGGGCCAATGACCCCGTTTTCCACCACGTATCCGAGGATAGCTAGGCGGCGCGTGCGAAATATACACTTCTCCCTGTTGTAGGTCAGATTCAGGCGAGATGCAGTGCGTAGGAATATAAGAAGGTTGGTATCGTGGTCCTGCTGGTCATGGCCGCAGATGGTGACGTTATCCAGGTACGGGAAGGTAGCCCGCAGTCCGTTATGGTCCACCATTCAGTCCATAGCACGCTGGAAGACCGAGACCCCATTGGTGACACCAAAAGGAACCCTTAGAAAATGGTACAAGTGACCATCCGCCTCAAAAGCCAAGTATTGTCGGTCCTCTGGGCGAATGGGAAGCTGGTGGTAGGCAGACTTTAGGTCGATGGTGGAGAACACCCGGTACTGCGCAATCTGGTTGACCATGTCAGAAATGCGCGGGAGGGGATACGTATCCAGCTGCGTGTCTCTGTTAATGGTCTGACTATAGTCTATGACCATCCGGGGTTTGTTCCCACTCTTGACCACCACGACCTGCGCTCTCCAAGGACTAGCGCTAGGTTGTATGATCCCTTCCTTGAGGAGCCGCTGAACCTCAGATCGAATGAAGATCCAATCCTCAGCGCTGTAACGCCTACTCTTAGTCGCGATGGGCTTGCAGACTGGCACGAGATTCTGGAATAAGGAGGGTGTGGTAATCTTAAGCGTCGAGAGGCTACAGGTGGAGCGCATTGGGCAATTTGGAGGCTGCTGTTCTCCCACTGAAAGCGGAGGGAGTGGCCCACCGTACTGTCGGGTTACACTCTTCAAGTGGACCATGAAATTTAGTCCGAGGAGTATTGGCGCGCAAAGGTGCGGTAACACCAGGAGCTTGAAGCTCTCGTAAACCGCGCCCTGCACCGTTAGATTTACCACGCAACTCCCTAGCACGGTGACAGACCAGGACCTTGACGCCATCGAAATTGTCTCCTTGACAGGCTGGATCTGGAGGCCACACCGCTTCACGGCGTCTGGGTGAATAAAGCTCTCCATGCTCCTGCTGTCAAACAGACAATAAATCGTGTGTTTGTTTACCTGTATGTCCATCATGGACTTGTCGAGTCTGTGAGGCTTTGCCTGGTCCAGGATGATCGACGCCACCATTGGTTCGTGAGCGCCACTGCAGGCAGCTGAGATGGATGATGGCGACCCCTGCTGGTCATTCGCGGTCGGTGCCGACCAAAATGGCTGCTCCCATAGGTCGCACGTGGGCGATGGCGCCAAAATCAGCGACCCCTGGTGGTCGCGCGTCTCTTGCGACTCCGTCGTCTGGAATGGCGACGTCCTGGCCTCGCACGTGGAAGAAACCCTTGACGATGCCGACGACGAGGAAACCGGCTCCGGGGAGTCACACGCCGCACTGCTGTTCCTGGAAGTAAGTTTGGATCGACATACCTTCGAATAATGCCCCTTCTTGCCGGAGGCGGAGCACAACACCGCTTTAGCGGGACATCGCTGCCGAGTGTGCTTCACTCCCCCACAGAAGTAACACTGCGGGCCGCCTGGAGCTGCTGCCGTCGTCAGGCCCGAGGGTGGGAACGCAATCACGCCGCTTTTCGGACCCGCTGGATGAAGTGGGGTCTGTGACTGCCCCTGCCACGCTGTCTCCACGTGGTCGTCGGGATACATCGCTAGGCTTTTGGAGGCCGTTTCTAGCGTATCCGCTAGCTCTATAGACTTAGTGAGATCGAGATTACCTTGCTCCAACAGCCGAAGTCGGATATAAGACGATCCGATTCCCGCCACAAACGCATCTCGAGCGAGGTCGTTCATGTTCTGGTCTGCCGACACTGCTTTGCAGTTACAGCCCCTGGCTAGCTGTAGGAGCTCGCACGCGTACTGTTCCGTCGTTTCGCCGGGCTGCCGTCGTCGAGTGGCTAAGAGATATCGAGCATGCATCTCGTTTGGCGGTTTAATGTAGCGCTTCTTAAGAAGCTCGAGGGCCCCTTTGTAGTCGGTGGCCACACGGATCGCTAAATATACAACGTCGCTTACCCTCGCGTGGAGGACCCGGAGTCTGTCGTCGTCTGTGGTGACCGCTGCGGAGGCTTCGAGGTAATCCTGAAAACATTTCAACCAGTGGTCGAAGGTGTTAGAGGCGCCCGCCGCACGTGGGTCCAGCGTAAGCCGTTCGGGTTTAAGCATTTGCTCCATGCTCTCTGTATCGTTTTCTTTTTTTTCAACGAAGAGAGTTCAATTGTAGTCAATAAAATTGATGCGCGATATAACTCACGAGGCTAGAGATGCTCGAGGAAATAAAGGCTTTTATTGACTACTACAATATAGCTACCATATATAATACACGATCCCAGACTGATGGGTCCCAGACAGAGCAGTGACCTTTATACCTCTCCCAGGAGGCGGAGCCCGACTGGGATGTACCATAATAACTATATTACAGGTAGAACAGCCCAACCCTAACCCCAACAGTAACATGTAGAACAGCCCAACCCTAACCCCAACAGTAACATATATACAGACTGACCCTGGCTCAGTACTACCTGGTGGGAACCAACGATGGTTCACCACAAACAGTAAATTACAGAAACATTCAGCATCTACAGAGAGAGACAAGCAGTTAACGGGCCTGAATCTTCATGGAAAATAGCACAGAGCTTAACTGGGACAGCTTCCCTGGTACACTTCCATCATCAGAGATGTTCCAAGAGGAGGGACTGGCTGGTGAATCTGCTTCCCTCTTAACTGAGCTGGGCAGCCTATTTAAATAATTAAGCCCCTAATTACGGGTGACCTTTTGCATTTGTCTGCTGGGTGTGGAAGGCTCCTGTCCTTCCTGGGCATGAACCTGATAGCGTCATCAGAATGTACCTGGGAAGATCACATTCCAAAATCTCGCCAGTGCAAATCCTGTTTTTGGCCTCTATGAAATTTAGCTGGGATGAGTGTTGCTGTAGCTGCTTCCGTGCACTTTTTCCAACCTCGACCCATTATAATCACATTTTCCTCTAACTTGATATTATGATAGTTTTGTCAAGTTTTTTTTTGTTTGACCTTCCCTCACTCACTATCCATCCAGCCACATGAGGGTCACTCAACCTTCTCAACTGAGCTAAACCAGTGCTGGTCCTCTTGATTCACTGTCCCACTCACAGAAGTGACAGGCTATGAGCTGCAATCTCACCATGAGGGATCTGTCTGCTTACCAACTCTTGAACAGTGCCCTGGCACTGTGTCTTCAAAGGTTTTTTGTGCAGTCACCACACTACATTTTCAACACTCTCCAACACCAAGGCTTGTTTGCGAACTGACCAAAATGTCATGGGTCATCTTATGCCATGTAGCACAATCTAAAGCTGTTCATCATGCCGTACCTGTACTTAATCTTGCTGCCAGGCTATTTGCCCATATCAAAGCACCATGTTGTGTGTTATAATGACATAAAAGCACCAATCATTCGTAAGGGATTGTGAAAGAGAGAATGTCCAGGGTGTGTGGGGTCCTTAATTATGCTGGCTGCTTGGCCGAGGCAGCAGGTAGTGTAGACAGGGCCAATGGATGGGAGGCTGGTTTGCGTGATGGATTGGGCTACATTCACAACCTTTTGTAGTTTCTTGTGATCTTGGATAGAGCAGGAGCCATATCAAGCTGTGATACAACCAGAAAGAATGCTTTCTACGGTGCGCCTGTAAACGTTGGTGAGAGTCGTAGCTGACATGCCAAATTTCCTTAGTCTTCTGAGAAAGCAGAGGCATTGGTGGGCCTTCTTAACTATAGTGTCAGCATGGGGGTGGGGGGGTGGGGGGGAGACCAGGACAGGTTGTTGGTGATTTGGACACCTAAAATCTTGAAGCTCTTGATCCTTTCTACTTCGTCCCTGCTGATGTAGACGGGCATGTTTTCCACTACGCTTCCTGAAGTCGATGACAATCTGCTTTGTTTTGTTGACATTGAGGGAGAGATTATTGTTGCCACACCAGTTCACCAGATTCTCTATCTCATTCCTGTACTCTGTCTCGTCATTGTTTGAGATCCAACCCACTATGGTGTTGTTGTCAGCAAACTTGAAAATTGAGTTGAAGGGAATAGGGCCACATAGTCATAGGTGTCTAAGGAGTATAGTAAGGGGCTGAGAACACAGCCATGTGGGGCACTGGTGTTGAGGATGATCGTGGAGGAGGTGTTGTTGCCTATCCTTACTGATTGTGGGTCGTACTGTGGATGGTGAAATTTGAATTCAATAAAAGTCTGGAATTAAAGAAAGGAGTCTAACGATGACCATGAAATCATTGTCAGTTGTAAATACAAAGCAATCCGGTTCATTAATGTCCTTTAAGGAAAGAAGGAAATCCTCACCTGATCTGGGCCTACGTGTGATTCCAGATTGGCAACAATGTGGTTGACTCTTAACTGCCTTCTGAAATGGCCTAGCAAGCCACTCAGTTGAAGGGTAATAAGGGATCAGCAACACTGTTCTGTGATGCCCATATCCAGTGACATTTATCTAGTTAACTGGTGCATTCTCCACATCTCCACCAATCAGAGTCCACAATTAGCACTCTTGTTTCATGCAGTATAAATTGTTGTTTCCTTTACACATTGGTATTCTTGCAAAATGTCCTGATGAGTGCAAGGTGAATAACTTCAACAACGTGCCTTCTTTCAGCAATACTCAGAATAAAAAAACACAATTTCAGTCTCTTCCTATTGATAGGGGTGAAAGTGAATCACCAGTTAATGCCCCATGTGTGAAATACAATAACTGTGAAATACAATAAGATACAGTTAACACCATCTATCCTCTGGTGGCTCTGACATCATAGTGGTTCTGACATTCATCATTATGAAGTGCTTCGAAAGGTTAGTCATGGCACAAATCAATTCCAGCCTCCCGGACTACCTGGATCCACTACAGTACCGCCGCAACAGGTCCACAGCAGACGCTATTTCCCTGGCCCTACACTCAACCGTGGAACACCAACATAACAAGGCCACCTATATCAGACTCCTATTTATTGACTACAGCTCAGCCTTCAACACTATTATTCCCACTCAACAAACTCATCTCCAAACTCCGTGGCCTGGGCCTCGGCATCTCCCTCTGCGACTGGATCCTGAACTTCCTAACTCACAGATCACAATCAGTAAGGATAGGCAACAACACCTCCTCCACGATCATCTTCAACTATGCCCCACAAGGCTGTGTTCTCAGCCCCCTACTATATACTCCTTATACACCTATGACTGTTTGGCCAAATTTCCCTCCAACTCGATTTTCAAGTTTGCTGACGACACCACTGTAGCGGGCCGGATCTCAAACAATGAGACAGAGTACAGGAATGAGATAGAGAGTCTGGTGAACTGGTGCGGCAACAATAATCTCTTCCTCAATGTCAACAAAGCTAAGGAGATTGTCATCGACTTCAGGAAGTGTAAAGGAGAACATGCCCCTGTCTACATCAATGGGGACGAAGTAGAAAGGGTCGAGAGCTTCAAGTTTTAGGTGTCCAGATCACCAACAACCTGTCCTAGTCCCCCCATGCCGACACTATAGTTAAGAAAGCCCACCAACACCTCTACTTTCTCAGAAGACTAAGGAAATTTGGCATGTCAGCAACGACCCTCACCAACTTTTACAAATGCACCATAGAAAGTATTCTTTCTGGTTGAATCACAGCTTGGTATGGCTCCTGCCCTGCCCAAGACTGCAAGAAACTACAAAAGGTCATGAATGTAGCTCAATCCATCATGCAAACCAGCCTCCCATCCATTGACTCTGTCTACACTGCCTGCTGCCTCGGCAAAGCAGCCAGCATAATTAAGGATCCCATGCACCACGGACATTCTCTCTTTCACCTTCTTCCTTCAGGAAAAAGATACAAAAGTCTGAGGTCACGTACCAACCGACTCAAGAACAGCTTCTTCCTGCTGTTGTCAGACTTTTGAATGGACTTGCCTTGCATTAAGTTGATCTTTCTCTACACCCTAGCTAAGACTGTAACACTCGATTCTGCACTCTCTCGTTTCCTCCTCTATGAACGGTATGCTCTGTCTGTATAGTGTGCAAGAAACAATACTTTTCACTGTATGCTAATACATGTGACAATAATAAATTAAATCAAATCAAATCAAATCAAATCCTCTCAGGGGATATAAAAGATTTCATGGCACTATTTTGAAGAAGAGCAACTCGTTTTTCCTGAAGTCTTGGCCAATATTTATCCCTCAGCCAGCATCAACCAGCTCGTGATAATGCGGCCATTATCAAACTGCTGTTAATGCGAAGTTGCTGAGCACAAATTGGTGTCTGGTTTACTACATTACAACAATAACTATTAAAAAAGTTATTAATTTAGGAAGCTGTTGAGTCAAGGGAGAATGTTATTTCCCTCGTGAACAAGACAATTTCTATAAAATTTGGACGATATATGAAGTGAAATGTTCAAAACCATGTACAATATGGTAAGACAAGATAGATTAAATAGCAACATCGTCTCCTTGTTTCAGAGATTTCCCATTTCACTCACGCTAGTTAGACGATCTGCTGTCATGGGAATGATTTCTTGCATGTGTCGGAGGAGGACTGCCAGCTCTCCAAGCCTATCCTTACTGAAAGCTGTGATCTGCTTTAGTTCCGTCCCCGAAGAGGGTTTTCAGTACAGAATTCAGTACCGTGATCAAAATGGACTTGAATTTGCCTCGTGGCAATTCCCTTAAAGGTGTAACAGATCTGGTAAAAGCTGAAGGAGTTCTTGGCTGACTGACAGGGAATTGAATGAGATAATAGTTTGATAGGAAAAGAGATAAGCTTGACATCTGGCTTAGGCTCACTAAACCTTTTCCAGTACTGTATTGGCAATGTTTTGTTTTTGTGAAATACTTTTAAGTCCTTGGCTTCATTTTATAACTGAATTTTGGTATTCCTCCTCATAAACGGTCCTTTCTCTTTGCCAACTATTTTCAGTCTAGGCTGTATTGCTAACACTGAGGAAGAATGCAACATAAGGTGTTAGAAAGCTCAAAGACTGGGCAGTTCAGTAGCAATCAATAATGACATTGATTATAAGATAATAACATTGAATATACACAAGAACACAAGAACATGAAGCAGGAGTAAGCCACCAGGCCCTTCAAGCCTGCCCCACCATTCAATATGATCATGGCTGATCTACGCCAGCCTCAACTCCTTTTCTGTACCATTTTCCCATAGCCTTTTATTCCTCAATTTATCAAATGCTTATCCACCTCCACTTTGAATATTTCTAATGATCCAGCCTCCACCACCCTTTGGAGCAGAGAATTCCAGAGATTCATCACCCTCTGTGAGAAGAGATTTCTTTGCACCTCAGTTTTAAATGACTGGCCCTTTGTCTTGTAGCTATGTCCCCTTGATCGGGACTCTCCCACTAGTGAAAACATCTCACCATCAATCACGTCAACTCTTCTCACGATTCTATATGTTTGCAAAGGTCACCCTTCACTCTTCTAAACTCCAAGAAATACAGACCCAGACTATTTAGTCCCTCTCATCCCAGCAATTAGACTCGTGAATCTCTTTTGGACTGCCTCTAATGTTACTCTATTCTTTTGTAGGTAAGGGGATCAAAACTGTGTGCAGTATTCCAGGTGAGGCCTCACCAAATTGCAACAAAATCTCCCTATTTTTAAACTCCAACCCTTTTGCAACAAATGCCATTTGCCTTCTTAACTACTTATTGGATCTGCTTGCTCGCTTTTTGTGATTCATGCACTAGGACACCTCGACCCCTCTGTATTTCACTCATCTGCAGTCTCTCTCCATTTAGATAATAATCTGCCTTTTTATTCCTCCTACTGAAGTGCACAGCCTCACACTTTCCACATTAAACTCCATTTTCCAGGTTTTTGCCCAGTCACCCAATCTATCTATATCTCACTGCAGAATCACAATATCCTCATCACAACCTGCCCTTCCACTTATCTTCCAATCACTGGCAAATTTGGAAACCTTACATTCTGTTCCTTCACTTCCAAGAACTGATCTCTGCAATACTCCACTAGTTACATCTTTCCACTCTGAAATGGATCCATTTCCTCCAACTCTCTGTTTTTTAGCCAGTTTTTCTCCAATTCCATGGCTTTTTACTTTATGTACCAGCGTCTTTTGTGGCACCTTGTCAAATGCCTTTTGGAAATCTAAATACACTAATCTACAGGTTCCCCTCTATCTACTCATCCTGGTACATCTTCAAAGAATTCAATCAAATTTGCCAAACATGATTTCCCTTCCTTAAAAGCCATGTTGACTCGCTTTGCTTATATTCAGCTTTCCTAAATGAATAGCTATTTGCTCTTTGATTAGTGACTCCAGCATCTTGCCAATACTAGATGTTAAACTAGTTGGCCCATAGTTCCCAACCTTCTGCCTTTGTCCCATTTTGAACAAGGGCATCATATTGGCTGTTTTCCAATCTCCTGGTACCCTCCTGATATTTAGCGAGTTACAAAAAATTTCAACCAATGGGTCCACTATCTCTGCAGCTGCTTCCATTAAAACCCTAGCATGTAGTTCATTGGATCCTGGCAACTTTAGCCCCTTGAGTTTCTCTAATACTCTATCCCTTGTGATTGGGAATTTTGTAAGTTCTACCATGTTATTTGAAATCAGCCCATCTGATATCTTAGAGCTTGGGTGGCACAGTAGCACAGTGGTTAGCACTGCTGCTTCACAGCGCCAGGGAGCCGGGTTCAATTTCCAGCTTGGGTCACTGTCTGTGTGGAGTTTGCCCGTTCTCCCTGTGTCTACGTGGGTTTCCTCCGGGTGCTCTGGTTTCCTCCCACATTCTGAAAGATGTGCTGATTAGGTGCATTGACCTGAACAGGCGCCAGACTGTGGTGACTGGGGGAATTTCACAGTAACTTCATTGCAGTGTTAATGTAAGCCTGACTTATGACTAATAAATAAACTTTAAATTTGCAATGTCTTCCATGATGATACTGTACAGCTCAGACTCAGAGCATTCAACCTAATAGCTCCATCTCCATATTTATACTCTGTACCAGCCTCTGCACCCTGTTCCTGTATGCTTTCCTTCTCCCTTGTGTAAGCATCAGGCCCTTAAATGTATGTTAAATTATGTATCATTATTTAAGCTGTGAGTCTACCCAACATGTTGTTGTTTGTATTGGAGGGAACAAACAAAGAGCATGAAAAGTTAAAGAGAGCCAGAAAATCTGAGTTTTGACATTAATTTTAAGCATTCTGGTTAATGTTGAGAATGTCTATATTTTGAAAACGAAACATTTTCCATCTAGAAAATATAAAAACAAAACTAACTATTCTTCCAGCTTTCTTCAATCATAGCTCGTGGCTTCTCTTCTCCACCCAATCACAGCTTGCAGCTTCCTCTCTTCATAGTTCCCAATGTCTCTTCTTCATCCAATCATAACTCCTGTCTTCTCCTTGTTACAGACAGACGGAGGATCAATTTAAACTGCCCCATTTCCCTGCTTTCTACCCATCCGTAAACAGAAAGTTGTTTTTTTTAATTTTGATTACCCCAATCCTTAAATGGATTCTAAAATCCATAAAGGAGTGTTCCAATCCTTTATGAATAACTTGAACTGCAAACTCGAGGTAAGATTAAATAAAAACGGGTGGTTTATATTTTACATTCACACATATGCGAGAGGGGCTTGCCAATATCCACCCTTTTTGCACAAACAATAAATGGGGGGTAAGGAAAGAGAAAGAGAATTCAAGGCACAATCACAAAACAACAGTGGTTAGCACTGCTGCCTCACAGCACCAGGATCCCAGGTTCAATTCCGGGTTTGGGTCACTGTCTGTGTGGAGTTTGCACATTCTCCCCGTGTCTGCGTGGGTTTCCTCCGGGTGCTCCAATTTCTTCCCACAGTCCAAAGATGTGTGGGTTACGTTGATTGGCCATGCTAAGTTGTCCGTTAGCATCAGGGGAATTAGCAGAGTAAAATGAGTGGGGTTGCGGGAATAGGGCCTGGGTGGGATTGTGGGTTGGTGCAGACTTGATGGGCCGAATGGCCTCCTTCTGTACTGTCGGGATTCTATAATGCAAGTTAGGTGAATCCAGAATCCAGAATCAGAAGCCTAATGGAATACTCCTATGGAAGAGCAGTTGGCTGATGTTGGGTGATCCTGTCTTTCCAGAAGCAAGACATCCACAATGGGAGAAGACACATGGAGTGAGTTCGTCTTGGAGGCACAAGTTCCAATGGTCCTGTACTTCGCAGCTTTGATGAGGACCAGAGTTCTTTCTGCTGCCACCTGCTTGATGGTAGACAGCATAGGTGGTTTGCCGGAGTCTGGTTCTCATCAGAGTAACTGACAATAAGGACCAAAGACTGTATAATTAAAGGAGTGCTGACAGCCCAAATGTTGGCCAAGTGATACTGTTTCCAGGTTGTTAAGCGAGGTCCCTTTGTTGAAACCTTTGTGTTAGAACCATTAACACTTTGGCCATTAGTACCATTATCAGAGATTAGGATTTGCGAGCGTCTGTGTTTGCTTGTAACTGGCTGGAGTAGACATACCATCTGTTGGGGCATTGTGTTAGCTTGGTTGGAATGTCAATACAATGCAATGTGTTACACTCCAGATGTTGGAGGTATTAGCCTTTGTTCACTTTGAAATGGCTCCGAAAGTTCCGGAAGGCAACATGTGGCAAACTGGAGCCAGCAATTGTCCATTTTGAAAAGCATTTTTAAAAATGGCTTTATAAAGTAATCAGGCTGACAAGGATGGATAGATGTTTTTTCACCATGTCTCGACACTCCTTTTCATTCAAGCTGATCCCAGCTTCTGCACCCAATCATGTTTCCAGTTACTTCTTTTTATCCAATCATATCTCCCAGCCTCTCATTCTATCACTGTTTCTGGCTCCTTCACCCAATCACAGCTCCCATCTCCTTCACCCAATCACAGCTCCCATCTCCTTCACCCCATCACAGCTCCCATCTCCTTCACCCAATCACAGCTCCCATCTCCTTCACCCAATCATAGCTCCCATCTCCTTCACTCAATCACTACTTCCACAAATTTTGCTTCATTCCTTGTCATCTTTATTTCAATGCTGGTTCATTGCTCTTCCACTTCATTGCTCTTCATTTCCCTCTTCTCTTCATTACTCCGCATAGGAAGGTGGTGGTGTAGTATTATTGTCACTGGAAAAGTGACCCAAAGACCTAGGGTAATGCTCTGGGGACCTAGGTTCAAATCCCACCACAGCAGCTGGTAGAATTTGAATTCAATGAAAAAATTCTGGAATGAAAAGTCTAATGATGATTGTCGTAAAAACCTATCTAGTTCACTCATGTCCTTTGGGGATGGAAACTTGCTGTCCTTACCTGGCCTGGCCTACATGTGACTCCAGACCCACAGCAATGTGGTTAACTCCTAAATTCCCTCTGAAATGGCCCCAAGTCACTCAGTTATATCCACCCGCTACAAAGTCTACAAAAAGTGAAACCGGACAGACCACCTGGCATCAATCTTGGCACCAGAAACAACAAACACAAAACCAACCCTGTGAACCCTGCAAAGTCCTCCTTACTAACACCTGGGGGCTTGTGTCAAAATTGGCAGAGTTGTCTCAGACTTGTCAAGCAACAGCCTGACATAGTCATTCTCATATCTCACGATAATGTTCCAGACAGCGCCATTACCATTCCTGTCAATCTGGCAGGACAGGTCCAGCAGAGGTGGAGTCACAGTGGTATATCGTCAAGAGGGTCTTGATCTGGGAGTCCTCAACATTGATTCTGGACCCCATGAACTCTGATGGCATCAGATCAAACATGGTCAAGGAAACCTGCTGCTGATTCCCACATACCGCCCCCACACCTCAGCTGATGACTCCGTACTCCTCCATGTTAAACACCATTTGGAGGAAGCAAAGGTGCAGAATGTACTCTGGGCAATGGACTTCAATGTTCATTACCAAGACTAATACAGCTACTGGAATAGTTTTCAAATAGATATATCAGCTTAAGATTGGACATCCATGGGCTGCATCAGCAGAAGAATCATACTCAAGCACAATCTGCAACCTCATGGCCCGGCACATCCCCCACATTACCATTACCACCATGCTAGGGATCAACCTGGTTCAATGAAGAGTGGGCATGCCAGGAGCAACACCAGTTATAGCTAAAAATGAAGTGTCAATCTCGTGAAACTACAACGCAGGAATATTTGTGTGTCAAACAGCATGACCAGTAAATAATAGACAGAGCTAAGTGATCCCACAACCAATCAGATCTAAGCTCTATAGTCCTGTCATATTTAACTGTGAATTGTAGTGGACAATTAAACGATTAAAAGATCTCCGTCTTCAATGATGGGGGTGCCCAGCAAATCAGTGCAAAAGATAAGGCTGAGGAATTTACAACAATTCATCCAACAGTGCCAAGTGGATGATCCATCTTGGCCTATGTCAGAGATCACAATATCTCAGATGCCAGTTTTCTGCCAATTTGATTCACTCCACATGCTATCAAGAAATGGCTGAAGGCACTGGATACTGCAAAGGTTATGGGTCCTGACAATATTCTGGCAATAGTACTGAAGAATTGTGCTCAAGAACTTGCTGCGCCCCTAGCCAAGCTCATCCAGTACAGTTACAACACTGGTATCTACCTGGCAATGTGGAAAGTTGTCCAGGTATGAACTGTATACAAAAAAAGGACAAATCCAACCCGGCCAATCAAAACTGCCCCATTAGTTTATTGTCGATCATCAATAAAATGATGGAAGGGGTTGACAACTGTGCTATTAACTCAGCATTTACTCAGCAATAGCCTACTCACAGATGCTAAGTTTGGGTTCTCGAAGAAGTGACCTCATTACAGCCTTGATTCAAAAATGGACAAAAGAGCTGAAGTCCAGAGATGAGATAATAGTGACAGCCTTTGTCATCAAGAAGACAGCTCACCACCACCTTCTCAGGGATAATTAGGGATGGTAAATGGATGCTGGCCTAACCAGCGAAGAGCACATTCCATGACTGAATGATTAAAAATTCCTCCTTCTCTTCATTGCTATCCATTTAACCATTCTCTCTGCCCTACTTCTGATCTGAGTGCTGTGCGACTAAACTGAACTGAACTCCTTTGGAAGAATTCATTTTTTTTCTTGCTGAGAAAGCGAAAGTGCAGGGATCAGGCAAGGCACTGTAATTACTTTCTAGTTTTGAAGAATTTAATTTGACATACAGACACAATCATTTTGCCAGCAAGAACAGCATTTAACCTTTTACAACTCAAGAAACAAATGTTGGTGAAGTTACTTGTTCTTGGCAGCACCTACCCTCTACCTTTGTCAAGACAGCATTCTGATGGATTTGTGCAAAGCAAACTTCCAACTATCTCAAAATTTTCTTCCATCTAATTCACCTGAGACATCATTTTCATGAAGGGGACATTTATGAACAATTGACATACTGTCATATAAATCTCCTTGCATTCATGAATCCTCCATTTTTGGATTTCCGCTTGAATCCTGACATCAATCCCTCTTTTGGGAGACTTCAGTTGTGTTTTGACTTTCCATGATGGGCTGGTGATATCTGAGGGAGCTGGAACATACTGAGAGACTTTCCAAGGGATGCCACAAAACCTCTGGTACCTGGTCCAAGCAGATAATCCACATCTATTAGCCTGCAGAGCCGGTACCAGATCATAGTTATCATAGATCAAAACTGAACTAATTTTTTCTGACACCAGTGAAAGGAGCCTTGAATAAGCTCTAGAATTTAAAACAAGTTGCTCATGCCCACCTTTCCATCAGAAAGGTTGGTGCAAAGACTTCCGGTGCCTATCTTGCCTATCTCTGTTATAACTCCTGCTCATCTGTTGCTAAAACCTTCATCGATGCCCGGGCTGTACCAGACCACTGCTGTCCTGCCCAACTCCCACCTATCACCTTCTGTAAAGTGGAACACTTCCAAAACTATCACCCTCAGATCCTAACTTCTGAGTTAGGCACCATGTGAGACAGCAATTTTCTTGCACTTCTTTCAATTTAGTCAGCTGTGTTCACTGCTCATGATGCGGTCTCCTCTGGGGAGATCAAACACAGATTGGGTGACCACTTTGTGGAACACATCTGCCAGGTCTGCAGGAATTACCCTGAGCTTCCAGTAGCACGCCATTTTAATTCTCCACCATGCTCTCAGCTGTCCTGCTGCAGTGACCCAGTGAAGCTCAACATAAGTTGGAGGAACAGTACCTCATCTTTCAATTAGGCAGCTTGTAGCCTTCAGGTCTTAACATCGAGTTCAACAATTTTGGACTGTCAACTGTGTGCCCCCATTTTTTTTTTCTTTTCTTTGCATGTGTGCCAGCCTGAATCTTTTTTATCATTTGACTTTTGGGTAACAGCTGTTCATTATTCTGCCATTTACACCTCCTCTGGACCCATCTTTTTGTTCCCTGTTGAGTGTTTCCTGCACTTTCTGATTTTTATTTCAGATTTCTAGCATCTGTAATATTTTGCTTGAGCAGCAAGTCCTGTTCACTCATGAACCCTGTGCTTACTGACTTACATTGGCTTTTGCTCAGGCAAGGTATCAAATTAAAATGTTCATCCTCATTTTCAAATGACCCCCATGGCCTCACTCCTCCCTAGCTCTGTAATCTCCTTCAGCCTCATGATCCTCTGAGATATCTTCGCTCCTCTAATCTGGACTTTTCCACATTCATGATGCCCATTACCTGAAGGCCTTTAAACTCCGAAATATCCTCCTTAAACTTCCCACCGCATCTCCACCTCTGTCAGCTCCTTTACGATGCTCCTTAAAATCTCCCTCTTTCACCAAACCTTTTGGTTATTTGTCCTAATACCTCCTTATGCAGAGGGCAAAACACCTGTAGATGCTGGAGATCTGAAATAAAAGCTAAAGATTTTGGAAATGAGTCAGTAGAGCAGGCAACATCTTATGGGACAGAAACAGAGTTAGCAGCTCTTATAGAAAGTGTGTGGGAGGGGAGTTTAAAAAGTTAGAAATTTCAAAAGTAGGCATTTGCTGCATGTTTTTTTTATTAATTCACGGGATATGGGCATCGCTGGCTAGAACAGTATTTACTGCTCATCATTAATTTTCCCTGAGAAGGTAATGGTGCGCTGCCTTCTTGAACAACTGCAGTCAATGTGATATAGGTACACTGACTGTGCTGATAGGAAGGGAGTTTCAGAATTTTGACCCAGAGACAGTGAAGGAACGGTGATATATTTCCAAGTGAGAATGCTGAACTTTAAAAGCAGGTCCAGAGATTTTTATTTAAATTCTCAGTTTTCTGGCTGTCAAACCTGAACGCCTGCGGTTCCAGACTACAGCTAAGAATCGGGCATTGGGATTGGCTCAATGATCTTGAGAGAGCTAAATAGATCATTGGGACAGACCTGTCAGGGGAGATCAGATAGATCGCTGAGAGAGGTTGGAGGGCAGGATCAATTTGGTTTCCAGGTTTGCTTTTTCAGCACTCCTGATTTTCTTTGCCCTCAGGCAGTGCTGTAAAGGCACTATCCAGTTCCTTCCAGTCCTTCATGTCTCTATCCAACTGTCAGATTTCCCAAGATCCAGGAAAACTTTAAGATAAAGTTTAAGTTCAAATGCAAGATGAGTTGCTTCCCAGTGCAATTGGGAGCTGAATTGGCCACTCTTCTGTATTTATAACCCTCCCTCCCCCATCTGTCCGGGGGGACTAAAATAACCCCAACACTTCAGGTTGATAATCTTTCACCAGACCTTGATGACGTTAGAGATGAATAGTTTCAAGCCAATAGAAGGTCCTAATCACTTGCAAATTCCATGTGTTTTTAACTATTAGAATTATGCAATGATACAATTCTCATTTTTTAGGATGCACAAAATCAGAGAGGTATAATACCAAATTTCTGAAGCCAACAGGCTCAGAAGCAGCTTGACAATGGGACAGATTAGAATACAGGATGCAGATTTTCCTCTCTAGTTACAAGGTGCACTCTGACTGAAGCATCACTCAAATCCTTGCACAAACTCTCTACAAGGTTTTAAAAGTGCTGGGTTGATTGTGAAATGCTTTGGCGGTCTGGTAGTCATGAATGGTGCATTATGAATGCAAAATGTTCTATTCTTTTTGTTCCTTGTTATCTCCAGGGTGTAATTTGCCATTGATCTGGGCATTTCTCAGTTTTATTTTCCAAAGGGCCCTCACCGGACTGCTTAAAGGATATAAACTTCTGCTTGAGGAGCCCAGTGACCCGCTCAGATATATTCCTGATGGGTGAGTAGCTGTCACATTATGAGGTCTCAGCTGGTGTTTGGGAGCTTTTCACTGGAAGTCATAAGCCATGGAATTAGAGGTTAACTCGTGTCACTTAGCCAGCCACGCACCGTCTGTTACTGTTCGAAGATGTGTGGGGTAGAAGATATACTGGGCGGAATTTAATGGCCCCTCCTCCCGCCAGCTAGATTTTCCTGCTGCAATCAATGGACATTTGAACGGCTTGCTGCATTTTCCGCCCGCAGCAACAGGGGCCATAAAATTCTTCTCACCGCATTCTTGCATGAATGTACATTGTGGCAGCTCCCTGGATGGCAGGACTATACCTACATGATGAGCTGCTGATGGTCGCAGATGAGCTGCACTTTGAGGGAATGTCCATCCTGTGGCAGCTGGAAGGCTATGCTAATCTAAACCTTCGGTGCTATATTGGCCACGGGCAATGTCGTGCTGCCTGTGCGATCAACTCTGAGTCTTCATTCCACATGGCAACACACAGATCTCAAGTACTGATCCTGGTCAAGTTAACCCTGGCTGGTTAAGGCTTTCTGCTGCGACTCCCCTGTCCCTCTTGTCTCTGCGGCAGTAACTGGTGCTATACTGCCTGGTCTCATCTCCTGTGCTTATTCATGGAGAGCAAAGGGGAACTCCCTGACAGGATCCCCTTGACCAAGCATTCTCTTGTCCTGGTCTCTCCGATAGGGCCTCCAATAAGTTTGCGGACAGAGCCACTCATTCTTTTCACGTGTAGCCCTGAGAGTATTTATGAGAAATTTGCTGCTCGGGTGTAGGTGAAAACTTGACAAAGTGTCCCAGAAAATCTCCCAATCTGCTTTGTTGTGGCTGTTATGGCTTTGTCAAGAGATTTCAAACTTTGTTAAGAACAAACGGTATTTATTGATAACAGAAATGTAGGTACAGGAGCTTTATGGAGCATGGAGGCTGCCCTGGGGCAGAGCCCAATTCAACATGCTTACAACATGGTCCCAGAAGTAAAATGCCTGAGAGAGGACTCTCTCTCTCTAGTGTGATCACTCATTCGCGATTCCCACTGGTCCCTCAAGCCAGGTGACTCACTTCTGCTGTACTGATAGAGAATCTGGTGAACTGGTGCGGCGACAATAATCTCTCCCTCAATGTCAATAAGACGAAGGAGATTGTCATCGACTTCAGGAAGCGTAGAGGAGAACATGTCCCTGTCTACATCAATGGGGACAAAGTAGAAAGGGTCGAGAGCTTCAAGTTTTTCGGTGTCCAGATCACCACCAACCTGTCCTGGTCCCCCCATGCCGACACTATAGTTAAGAAAGCCCACCAAAGCCTCTACTTTCTCAGAAGACTAAGGAAATTTGGCATGTCAGCTACGACTCTCACCAACTTTTACAGATGCAGCATAGAAAGCATTCTTTCTGGTTGTATCACAGCTTGGTATGGCTCCTGCTCTGCCCAAGACCGCAAGGAACTACAAAAGGTCGTGAATGTAGCCCAATCCATCATGCAAACCAGCCTCCCATCCATCGACTCTCTCTACACTTCCCGCTGCCTCGGCAAGGCAGCCAGCATAATTAAGGACCTCACACACACTGGAAATTCTCTCTTCCACCTTCTCCCGTCGGGAAAAAGATACAAATGTCTGAGGTCACGTACCAACTGACTCAAGTACAGCTTCTTCCCTGCTGCTGTCAGACTTTTGAATGGACCTACCTTGCATTAAGTTGATCTTTCTCTACACCCTAGCTATGACTGTAACACTACATTCTGCACTCTCTCATTTCCTTCACTATGAACGGTATGCTCTGTCTGTATAGCGCGCAAGAAACAATACTTTTCACTGTATGCTAATACATGTGACAATAATAAATCAAATCAAATCAACTGTCTTACAGACACCACATACACAGTAGTCTCAAAAGGCTTCTTCAAATGCAGTGTAGTCAGTCTATCTCCAGCAGCAAATGAACATTTAAAGTTTGTGAGTAACAGTCACAATTGTCAGCAATGACTACTTTATTCCTGTCATTAGTTCAGACCTTTTGTGACAGTGTTTCAACCGCTGGGCCAGAAGCTCCAAGTTTAAGTCTCACTTCTGGGCTTGGTGGCCATGGAATGTGCGTTCATAATATGGCCAGACAGGTTGATTATCACCTGTAATCCTTCCAATGCACCTAATGGCAGCTGGTAAGGAGAGAGGGAGGAGGGGGGTGGGGGGGGGGAGTAGCTTCCTGATCAGCCAGACTACAGAAGGAAACAGCAAGCCAGTTCAGTACTTTGCCAAGCGTAACCATGGACAAATCCAATGGAAGTCCATGGTTGCCATGGGCATCATCCTGAACGAGGTGGAGTCATTAATTGAAGCACTAGCCAGCAACATGGTATTCCAGCTCTATTAATGAAGAATAGCAGCTATCTTAATTAATCATTGATCCTCCAGGGATGAAGTAGCATGCACTAAGCTCCTTTACCAGCATGGCGTCCTGCATTAAATATTAGCTGAAAACAAAATGAAGCCTGAAATCCCACCTTGGCCAACTCAGAGGATCTTTAGTATTTAAAATACTCCGTAAAATCGTCCCTAGAATTTCTGCTCACAGCTGAATTTATCTTTATGAACTGAAACCCTTAAAATATACAGCTGTTCAACATAGTGTTTTTGTGAGATGTTGTTGGACAAATAATGTTTATTGCATTGGTCTATGCAAGAGTATCACTATTTATTAGACACCAACTTTGAAGCAATTGAATTAGCATTAAATGAGTCTCTGCTTTACATAAATAATAAATTAGCAGAGTAATTAGTTACTAATTAATTTTAAATCAAACTAATCCACCAACTAATTAATAATAGGCCTCAAGTGATTCTATTAGATTTGGACATAAATTATTGCAAACTAATAAATAAGTGAAGAGGAGAGAAGGCAGAACAGCCTATGTTTCGGGACTATGGCATGTGGGAGATTGTGGACACTGTTACAATCCCAATTTCAGAAAATGTCTCTGCCCTGAAACCCTGCATCTCAAAGTCCTTGAGCTGGAGTGAGAGTTCAGGGAGCTCCAACATTCAAGAGAACATCTGGATCTTTTTCTCCGGAACACAGCTGTCTTCGCCGTGGGTTATCCCTCGATTCGGGGATGAAGTCTACTCAGGGTCATGGGTTTCTGCCATGGGTCTTCATGTGACTGGACAGGTCAATTCTCAATCTACAGATCTTAGAGCACACTGAGGCAGGATGTCCCACGAGGTAGTGAGAATGGAGTGCAGGAGTTGCTTCCTTTTCTTTCCTTCTCTGACATCGCTCTGCCTTAAGATGTTGTGACCCAAAGTATGCTGCAGCTCGATGGACAAGGAGTCGCCATTTTGAACGATCAGTAGTGAGCTCTTCCCAATCATTAATGTTAGTGCTGCCGTACTTCAAGTAGAGTTTCAGGTGGTCTGTGTAGTGTTTTCTTGGTCCTCCTCTGGAACACTGGAACACATGTGAGAGCTGAGAAAACAAGGCCTGGCGGGAGAGATGCCTTGTGGGCATCTGGACAGTGTCCAATCCAATGATTTTGCACAGTGTTGCTTGGATATTTGTGGATTTGTGGTTTCAAAAAGGACACTAGTGGAGGAATACAGTCACATCTCAGAGAAAAGCACAGACACACAGCAAGGGGCATGTGTGCCATTCAGCAGGGTAGAGGGAATGCAGGACAGGTGCAAACAGGTCCTATCTAACAAGTACAATATATTTTCTACCAATCGAGATGAGAATAAAAGTTGCAAAAGCAATATTGGAAATGTTAACCTTGGTACTATGGAGTAAGAGGCAGTCCAAGAGGAGGACAGCTAGCAAGTGGGTAAAGGGGTGTGGAATCAGAAGGATACATAGCAGAATAGAAAGTTTGTAGTCATAGGAATATAGAATTCTTACAGCAAAGAAGGAGGCATTCAACCTATCATGTCTGTGATGCTCCTCTAAAACACTCAGCTGAAGAAGGGGCTTGGAGCTCCGAAAGCTTGTGTGGCTTTTGCTACCAAATAAACCTGTTGGACTTTAACCTGGTGTTGTTAAACTTCTTACACCTTAATCAGAAGGGGACCAATATCCTGGGGGGTAAATTTGCTAAGGCCATGCAGGGAGGTTTAAACTGATTCGGGGGGGGGGAGGGATCCTGAGTAGTGGGGCTGAAAGTGAGGGATGCATGGATGGGGACTGCAATGCACGGCATTGCAGAGGTGGGGTGGAGCAGGGTTTGAAATGTGTATACTTCAATGCCAGGAGTATTCGCAATAAAGTGGGTGAACTTGCAGCGTGGATCAGTACCTGGGACTTCGATGTTGTGGCTATTTCAGAGACATGGATAGAGCAGGGGCAGGAATGGATGCTGCAGGTCCCGGGGTTCAAATGTTTTAGTCGAAGTAGGGAAGGAGGTAGAAGAGGGGGAGGGGTAGCATTATTGGTCAGAGATTGTATCACAGTGTCAGAGAGGAGGTTTGATGAGGATTTATCTGTTGAGGTAGTATGGGCGGAGATTAGAAATAGGAGAGGAGAGGTCACCCTGTTGGGAGTCTTTTATAGACCTCCTAAAAGTTCTAGAGAGGTTGAGGAAAGGATTGCGGAGTCAATCCTGCTTAGGAGTGAAAGTAATAGGGCAATTGTTATGGGGGATTTTAACTTGACTAATATTGACTGGAATTGTTATAGCTCTAGCTCGTTAGAGGGGTCAGTTTTTGTTCAAAGCGTGCAGGAAGGTTTTTTGACTCAGTATGTAGACAGGCCAACTAGAGGTGAGGCTATATTGGATCTGGTGCTGGGAAATGAGCCAGACCAGGTGCTAGACTTGGAAGTTGGTGTGCATTTTGGTGATAGTGACCACAATTCGGTTACGTTCACCTTAGTGATGGAAAGGGATAGGCATGAACCTCGGGCCAGTGGTTTTAGCTGGGGGAAGGGTAATTATGAGGCTATTAGGAGAGAATTAGGAAACATAGGTTGGACTAGGAGATTACAGGGACTGGGAACGTCCGACATGTGGAGTTTTTTCAAGGAGCAGCTACTGCGAGTCTGTGATAGGTATGTCCCTGTCAGGCAAGGAGGAATTGGTAGGGCTAGGGAACCGTGGTGCACCAAAAAAGTTTCTTTGTTGGTTAAAAAGAAAAAGGAGGCTTATGTTCGGATGAGACGTGAGCACTCGGGTAGTGCACTAGAAAGCTTTAGATTGGCTAAGAGGGAGTTGAAGAGCGAGCTTAGAAGGGCTAAAAGGGGACATGAGAAGACTTTGGCGGATAGGGTTAAAGAGAATCCTAAGGCGTTCTATAGGTATGTCAAGAACAGAAGGTTGGTTAGGGCAAGTTTAGGGCCAGTTATAGATGGCAGAGGGAAGTTATGTGTGGAACCGGAGGAGATTGGTGAAGCATTGAACCAATATTTCTCTTCGGTGTTCACGCAAGGGGACATGAATATAGCTGAGGAGGACACTGGGTTGCAGGGGAGTAGAATAGACAGTATTACAGTTGATAAGGAGGATGTGCAGGATATTCTGGAGGGTCTGAAAATAGATAAATCCCCTGGTCCGGATGGGATTTATCCAAGGATTCTCTGGGAGGCAAGAGAAGTGATTGCAGAGCCTCTGGCTCTGATCTTCAGGTCGTCGTTGGCCTCTGGTATAGTACCAGAAGATTGGAGGTTAGCGAATGTTGTCCCATTGTTTAAGAAGGGGAACAGAGACTTCCCCGGGAATTATAGACCGGTGAGTCTCACTTCTGTTGTCGGCAAGATGTTGGAAAAAATTATAAGGGATAGGATTTATAGTTATTTGGAGAGTAATGAATTGATAGGTGATAGTCAGCATGGTTTTGTGGCAGGTAGGTCGTGCCTTACTAACCTTATTGAGTTTTTTGAGAAAGTGACCAAGGAGGTGGATGGGGGCAAGGCAGTGGACGTGGTATATATGGATTTTAGTAAGGCGTTTGATAAGGTTCACCATGGTAGGCTTCTGCAGAAAATGCAGATGTATGGGATTGGGGGTGATCTAGGAAATTGGATCAGGAATTGGCTAGCGGATAGGAAACAGAGGGTGGTGGTTGATAGTAAATATTCATCATGGAGTGCGGTTACAAGTGGTGTACCTCAGGGATCTGTTTTGGGGCCACTGCTGTTTGTAATATTTATTAATGATCTGGATGAGGGTATAGTTGGGTGGATTAGCAAATTTGCTGATGACACCAAAGTCGGTGGTGTGGTAGACAGTGAGGAAGGGTGTCGTAGTTTGCAGGAAGACTTAGACAGGTTGCAAAGTTGGGCCGAGAGGTGGCGGATGGAGTTTAATGCGGAGAAGTGTGAGGTAATTCACTTTGGTAGGAATAACAGATGTGTTGAGTATAGGGCTAACGGGAGGACTTTGAATAGTGTGGAGGAGCAGAGGGATCTAGGTGTATGTGTGCATAGATCCCTGAAAGTTGGGAATCAAGTAGATAAGGTTGTTAAGAAGGCATATGGTGTCTTGGCGTTTATTGGTAGGGGGATTGAATTTAGGAGTCGTAGCGTTATGTTGCAACTGTACACAACTCTGGTGCGGCCGCACTTGGAGTACTGTGTGCAGTTCTGGTCCCCACATTACAGGAAGGATGTGGAGGCTTTGGAGAGGGTGCAGAGGAGGTTTACCAGGATGTTGCCTGGTATGGAGGGGAGATCCTATGAGGAGAGGCTGAGGGATTTGGGATTGTTTTCGCTGGAAAGGCGGCGGCTAAGAGGGGATCTTATTGAAACATATAAGATGATTAGAGGTTTAGATAGGGTGGATAGTGATAGCCTTTTTCCTCTGATGGAGAAATCCAGCACGAGGGGGCATGGCTTTAAATTGAGGGGGGGTAGTTATAGAACCGATGTCAGGGGTAGGTTCTTTACCCAGAGGGTGGTGAGGGATTGGAATGCCCTGCCAGCATCAGTTGTAAATGCGCCTAGTTTGGGGGCGTTTAAGAGATCCGTAGATAGGTTCATGGACGAAAAGAAATTGGTTTAGGTTGGAGGGTCACAGTTTTTTTTTTAACTGGTCGGTGCAACATCGTGGGCCGAAGGGCCTGTTCTGCGCTGTAATGTTCTATGTTCTATGTTCTATGTTCTACTGTGCTCCTCTAAGGCAGCAATTCACCTAGTGCCACTCCCCTGCCTTTTCCTGATAGCCCTGCAACTCTTTCCTTTTAAGATAATGATCCAATTCCCTTTTGAAAGCCAGAATTCACCCTGCCTCCACCACACTCTCAGGTGATGCACTCCAGATCCTAACCACTCACTGTGTGAAACAATCTCTCCTCATCACCATTGCTTCTTTTACCAATGATCTTAAATGTGTGCCTTTTCATTCTTGATCCTTCCACCAACGAGAACAGTTTCTCTCTAATTACTCTTCCCAGAACCCTCATGATTTTGAATTTCTCCATCAAATCTCCTCTCAGTCTTCTCTTCCCAAAGGGAAAACTGTCCCAACTTTTCCAATCATTCACGTGAATCTTCTCAGCATCCATTCGAATGCCTTCATATCCTTCCTCATCCTGGGAATTCAATAATTAAGGATAGATAGGGTCCTTTGCAGTTGCAACTGTGACTCCGGAAACATGTGTTGTTCATCTGACACAAAGGTGAAGAATATCTTGGAGAAAATGGAGAGGAACTTAGAAAGGGAGGGGGAGGGCCTAGGGTGGTTGTGCCTTATGTTAGGACCAATCAGACTGGCGTGAGAAAAAGGAAGGGAGGGGTCTTGCGGAGGGAATATCAGAAGTTAGGAACTTAATTAAAAATCAGAACTTTACGACTCGAGATTACACCTAAACCATGTGCTGATAGGATGACTGATCAGGAAGGGAAATGTGTGGCTGGTGTAAGAAGGAGTGGTCCCATTCATGGTACCCTGGCAGCAATACTGGGACAGGAAGATGCTGTACCACAGAAATAGACTCCACCAAAAGAGGAATGTGGCCAGAGTTCTCTTGGAAATAGAATAACTAGAATGTGGCTAGGACTTTAAATTAGTAAAATTGTAGCGATGGAACAAGCTGAAGGAAATAATGGAAATAATCACCAATGAGTTGCCACTCTGGAGGGACTTGCCCTCATTGAAATTCCAAAGCCTTACTCCCGGTTTTCTGTAATGTAGCCAACTTGTCATCAATTGAGCTACCTGTTTCTTGACTCCATCTGTTCTGACCTTAGTCATGTACACCATTTGATTTTGTGGCCAAACGGGCCACTTAAAATGGTGATTTATAAAGCACTCTGGGACAATTGGGCAAGAACTAAAACAGCAGACTGCAGCCTAAAAGACAGATAAACAGGCTGCAGCTCAGATGACTGAATACACAGGAAATAGGCCATCCCAAAGACAATGAACACTTTCTGGTCAAACATACTTGTTTACCAGACAAAGGGAAGTCTTAACCCCTTATTTGGGAGGGAGGTATGTGACTTATGTGCCTCCAGCACCTACGGACATGGCCGTTGGGTACACACCCAGAGATTGGTGTGGCAGCACCTAATTGGACTCTTATCGATCAGGGTGATCAAGCCCTGATCGATTGATTGACAAGAATCAGGAGACCACCCAAAAGGACACAAAACCAGGGAGGGATAAAAGGTGCTGCACAACAGAAGAAGCTCTTTCTCTCTCTCTGACCCCACGAACGAGCTACAACAACGATGACCATCTCCACCAACAACCAGCATGAGAAGAGCCACCACACTCGAGAAGGAAGGAAGACCAGAGCCAGAGTTCCAGACCAGACCAAAGGACCAGACTACGCAGAGGACTACAGAGACCAGCGCACAGATAAAGGCCAATATCTGCTTGGGTACTTGCCAGTCACGCAAAGTTAAGTCAAGGTCTAGTATTGGACTTGAACTTTAGTATTTCTGTAAGATAATTTATTGTTGGTTGGGTGGGTGGATTATTGATTGTGTATTTAAATAAATATTGTTGTACTAACAAGAAGTCTACTCGCGATTCTTTGTCCACCTTATAAGGGTTAAAACAGACTGTGCGGCAGGCACAACAAATTGGCGATTCTGGTGGGACATCGACAAGAAGTAACTTTGTGGCTCCGATATCAAATCCCACAGAATCTAATACTCCTGGAGATTTCGCCTAAGCCCGAATTAAGACGGCAAATGCCCCACGTGATGGCCAGGATTTCAAATTAATTGAAGGGAGTGGAGGGTCTATATTGAACAATTATTTAAAACTCAGAGCCAACAGGTATGCACTCCTTATTGGACAAATAACTACTTTTCGGAAATTGTTTATTGTGTATGCTTTTTTACTAACAAGGAGGATAGGGTAAACTCCCTAGGTTTAAATTAGAATCTGGAGGGATTAGGACCGGAACAGCCCAAAGCCGTACCCACAGTCCGATCAACTCTCTACCCCTTGTCGTTGAATATAGAATGGCAGGAAACAGCACAGAGACAGAGAAGTGTCCCATATGGGAAACAAAAATCAGGGAATTTATTAAGAAGAAAGGGTGGCCCCTATGGGTAGAATCTTGTGCCAATACTGAGACGGGACCGGGATCCCGAGGGCAGAAGTATTGGGACAATTTAAGAAAAGTTCAGAGAAAACGGGCAGGCAAATGTGAGAAAGCGAATGCCATTGTGAGCTGCTTAGGACAGCTGCTAGGAACAGAAAAGGAATTAAACACAGTTCATAAGGAACTGGAGGAATCGAAGCGAGCACAGGAGGAAAAGGAGGAGGAGATTAAGAAACTAAAGGAACAGCAGCAGGAGAGGATAGAGCAGATAAGAGCCGAAAAGGACAGAGAGGGAGATGAATTAAAGAGAACCAACCAGGCAAATTTATTACATCTGGGCAATTTTCAAACCCAGTACGAGAGAGCCTACCAAGACGCCCAGTGCACTGTCTTGGCTAAAGGTGAAGCTGAGCGGGCTGTAGCACGATTGGAAGCCAAGTGCACTGATCTGCAGGCGGCAATAAAAGCGCTACATCAAGCCAGTAAAGAACAGAGACAGGCAACCGCTGACCACTCCAAATGCCAGCGAGAAATTTCACGGCTGGAATCCCTATTATCGGTTCAGAACGGATTTATGTGAACCTTCGGGACAGTAGAGGAAGAGGAGATAGAGAATGCGGATTGGGGAGAGTTAAAGGAGAATGCTAAGCTGTACGTTGCACAAACCAAGGATTGGGGTCCACCACCATCTTTCCCAGCGGAATTCATACCCACCGCCCCCCCAGATTCACCTCCAGTACCGATGCAACCAGTGGCGACTGAAAGTCGGGTAGGACAGTCTCAGGGCCCAGCTGTTACATATACAACCCCATTTACAGTGGCACAATTGGCCGAAATCACAAATAAAATCACAACCTTTGAGCCATCGGCTGACCCACACAGTTTCTTTGAGGATGTTAGGCAGCAGAAGATAATGCATGGGCTAGATGAAAGGGAAGAGGTGAAGCTGATAGTCATGTGCTTAAGCAAGTCTGTACGGTCTGCCCTGCCAGCCCCTCAAAATGTCGGGGAAAGAACCTTAAATGAAATTAAGGAAGCGATATTGACCGCGGTGGGGTTTAATAAAGGGGATCCTGTAGACGGGTTAAATAAATGTAGACAGAGGAAAGGGGAACATCCGACTGCCTTTGCCGGTCGTTTATGGATCCACTTCATGGGAGTTTTTGGGGAATTAGATCGGGCTAGATTAAATGAAGCTGATTCATCCAAATGGGCTAGGACATTAGTCACGCACACCACAGAGGAAGGCAAGAAAGCCTGTGCCAATTTTGACCCCGCAGAAACCACACACAACGAGGCATGGGTTCTCCGATGGTTAGCTCAAGTCTAGGAACAGGTAGTTCAGGGAGCCCCAATGTCACGGTCAGAAAGGGAGGCGAGAATGCTTCCGATGAGGGCTAGCCAGGGTCCAGTATGGAGAAATGAGGGTAGAGGGGATCCCCAACACCAGAGAGGGACAGCTCCACCTTACACAGCAGCCCCGGGGAGAGATAGAGGGACATGTTTTAATTGAGGGCAGCCAGGACACTTCGCCCGAGATTGTAGGAGATCTCTACCACCATATACACAGTCCCTGAGACCACCAGGACCACCGGCTCCACCAGTTAGGCCAGCTCCTAGAGCTTCACACACTCACGTGCGCAGCAATCCCGCCACCATGACTGAAGCAGGAAAGTTGTTTGTCGGCGGCCTGAACTTCGACACAGACGAGCAGTCCCTGGAAGAGGTTTTCTCCAAGTACGGGCAGATCTCTGAGGTGAAAGTGATTAAAGACAAAGACACCATGGCATCCCGCGGTTTCAGCTTCATCACCTTCAAAAACCCAGAGAACGCCAGGGACGCGCTGCAGGCGATGAATGGAAAATCCCTCGATGGGCGCCAGATCCGGGTAGGCCATGCCAAAAATAGGTCTGGAGGCGGCTGCGGGTATGGTCGAGGCGGCTATAGCAGCGGCTACAGTAACAGTGGCCGCAGGAGAGGAGCAGGAGGTGGCTATTGGGATAGTGACAGGAGCGGCGGCTATAGCGGCGGAGGCCGGTATGATACAGGAGACTGGGGTAGCTATTCGGGTAGGTACAAGGGCCAAGGTGGATACTACTACGGTGGTGGTGGTGGTTACGGAGGCCGCTCATACCAGGGACTATGACTGATCAAAGCAAGAGAAGCATTTCTGCCAGATTCAGGATCAACCTCCCATCTTGTTCCTGAAAAGGCTGCAGAAAGCAGTATCTGAATTTGATTTGCCTGTTATGTTAAAATGCTATAAAACCATTTTCACCATGATTATTCTTGTTACCCAGCTGTTGACTCGGTTAACTTGTTATGTGGATTGAACATTTCATTAAAAAGTAAGCCATGTGGCTTTTAATGAATTTAAATGTCTTCACTTGGAAAATCGGCATGGAGCGTCTGTCGCGGGATTGAGACCGCAAGTTGAATATTACCAGCAATGTACCCAGTTACTTTTGAGTCATTTTCCTTGCCACTGAAGAACAATGAAAGATCTCTCTCCACAGCAGCCTTTTCATGTAACTTATTGCAAGACTCTTTGAAAGCAAACTGATGGTCTTTTGTTTTAAAACTCATTTTTTGAAAGCTATATACTGATTTTTAAAAATCAAATGTCATTTGTTGCACTTTCATCAGATGGCATGGTCCTTTGAACAGAACATGGCCATTTGGGAGTTGCCAGTGGATTATCTGAGTAAAATGCAGCTTCAGAAGAAAAAACAGGGGGCATGGACAGTTTAAATACATGTATATACATCAAATATTAGATGCAATAACAACAGAAATTACATTGATCTCCTCAGGACAATGACGGATGACGACAAAGATGCAACCTACGATCTACCTCGTCGGACTCATCATCAGGATAAGCACGCAGGACACTCCAAGCAAGATGAACTTTTTGTATCCCGACTATTTGTGGTTTGACACAACGACAAGACGTGGGGTCCGCCTTCGAATCACGGTCCGCTCTAATTGATTAACAGAATGTTTGCAGAGAAGCCTCCGGATTGCACTTTGCATTGATGGACAACAATGGACAGTTGAAAATCTTAATATCGGGACGTACCTTGGACTCGCAATTGTAATGTATTTTGGTTGCTTGTAATTGGCTTATTGTAATGATTTTGTTTTAGAATGTGTGGTTATATGTAATTCATGGTTAACAGCAGAATGTTTGTTGTCTGTAGCTTCTGGAATGTAAATATGTTGTAGGGATGTATCATTACTGTACTTGCTTGACTGTTGAATGACTGGGGAATTCCTGACAGATATTGGTCTGGAGTTTGTGATCCATCACGCTTTGCATTCAGGATCAAAGAGGGGACTGCGGCCAAACGAGGCCACCTAAAATGGCGATTTGTAAAGCACTCTGGGACAATTGGGCAAGAACTAAAACGACAGACTGCAGCCTAAAAGACAGAGATAAACAGGCTGCAACTCAGACGACTGAATACACAGGAAATAGGCCATCCCAAAGACAATGAACACTTTCTGGTCAAACATACTTGTTTACCAGACAAAGAGGAACCTTAACCCCTTGTTTGGGAGGGAGGTATGTGACCTACGTGCCTCCAGCACCTACAGACATGGCCGTTGGGGACACACCCAGAGATTGATGTGGCAGCATCTGATTGGACTCTTGTTGATCAGGGTGATCAAGCCCTGATCGATTGATTGACAAGAATCAGGAGACCACCCAAAAGGACACAAAACCAGGGAGGGATAAAAGGTGCTGCACAACAGAAGAAGCTCCCTCTCTCTCTCTGACCCCACGAACAAGCTATAACAATGGTGACCATCGCTATCAATGACCAGCACAAGGAGAGCCACCACACCCGAGAAGGAAGGAAGACCAGAGCCAGAGTGTCAAACCAGACCAAAGGGCCAGACTATGCAGAGGACTGCAGAGACCAGCGCACAGATAAAGGCAATATCTGCTTGGGTACTTGCCAGTCACGCAAAGTTAAGTCAAGGTCTGGTATTGGACTTGAACTTTTGTATTTCTGTAAGATAACTTATTGTTGGTTGGGTGGGTGATTAATGATTGTGTATTTAAATGAATATTGTTGTACTAACAAGAAGTCTACTTGCGATTCTTTGTCCACTGTCTAAGGGTTAAAAATTGTGGCAGGCACAATGATTTATTGATCAAAGGCCTTTCGAAAATCTAGATACATCTAAAACCTTATCTCTTTTTGTTACATCCAGACATATGAATTACGAGCAGGTATAGTCCATTTAGTCCCTCAAGCTTGCATCACCATTCAATAAGATCATGGCTGATCTGATTGTGGCTTCAACTCCATATCACCTGACCCATTGAGTTCCCTTGTAGTCAAGAATCTATCTACCTCTGCCATAAAAATATTCAATGACTACTCCCACCACTCCAATACTCCCAAGGGAAGCGAGTTTCAAAAATTCATGACCTTCTGAGAGAAGAAAATTCTTTTTTTTCCATAAAAACCCTACAATGCAGAAAGAGGCCATCTGGCCCATCGAGTCTGCACCGACCACAATCCCACCCAGGCCCTACCCCCATATCCCTACACATTTACCCGCTAATCCCTCTCACCTACGCATCTCAGGACACTAAGGGGCGATTTTAGCATGGCCATTCAACCTAACCCGCACATCTTTGGACTGTGGGAGGAAACCGGAGCGCCCGGAGGAAACCCACGCAGACACGAGGAGAGTGTGCAAACTCCACACAGACAGTGACCCAAGCCGGGAATCAAAGCCAGGTCCGTGGAGCTGTGAAGCAGCAGTGCTAACCACTGTGCTACTGTGCCGCCCTTCTCATCTCATCTCTTCTCATCCCCATCTTAAATGGGAGACTCCCTGATTTTTAAACTGTGTTCCCTAGATCTCGTTTCTCCCACAAGGGGAAACATCCTCTCCACATCCACCCTGTCAAGTCCCCTCAGGATGGTAAATGTTCCAATGGATTCCAATGGATATAGGCCCTGTCCCATCCAACCTTTCCTTCTATGATAAACACTTCCCCACCATCAAGTATCAATTGAGTTAACCTTGCCAGGATAAACTGGCATTGGTGGGCGGGGTGGGGGGGGAGGGGCAGTGGGATGCAGAGGAGATTCATTAGGTTGATTCTGGAGTTGAGAAGGTTGGCTTATGAGGAGAGACTGAGTAGACTGGGACAATGCTCATTGGAATTCAGAAGAATGAGGGGAGATTTTATAGAAATATATAAGATTGTGAAGGGAATAGATAAGTTAGAAGCAGGGAGTTGTTTCCAGTGGCAGGTGAAATTAGAACTAGGGGCATGATCTTAAAATAAGGGGGAGCAGATTTAGGGCTGAGTTAAGGAGGAACTTCTTCACCCAAAGGGTTGTGAATCTGTGGAACTCCCTGCCCAGTGAAGCAGTTGAGGCTACCTCATTGAATGTTTTTAAGGCAAGGATAGATAAATTTTTGAACAGTAAAGGAATTAAGGGTTATGGTGAGCGGGCGGGTAAATGGAGCTGAGCCTATGAAAAGATCAGCCATGATCTTATTGAATGGCGGAGCAGGCTCGAGGGGCCAGGTGGCCTACTCCTGTTCCTGGTTCTTATGTTCTTATGTTCTAACCTTCTCTGAACTGCCTCTGACATATTTATATCCTTTCTTAAATAAGGAGACCAATACTGTACTCTAGATGTGGTCTCACCAACTGTAGCAAGCCACCCCTACTTTTATATTCCATCCCTATGCAATAAGCGACAACATTCCATTTGCTTTCTAAAAATCGCTTGCTGTGCCTGTGTACCAACTTTCCCTAATTCATATACCAGGACATCCAAATTCTTCTGTACCTCAGAGTTCTGTAAACTCACTCTTTTTAAATAATATGTTGCTTTTTTATTCTTCCTGCCGAAGTCAACAAATGCATATTTCCCCACACTATTTACTGTAAAACATTCAGTGAGGTTGGTCAAACCAAACCTTTCCTTTTAAAAATTATGCTAATTGAAGTTTATCATACTTTCTGTTTGTAGATTAATTACATCTTTGCATAAAGATAGCACTACATTTCCTGCGACTGACCTGTAACTGCTCCATAAATCCCTGGACATGTTCTACATTCCATCTTAATGTCGGATTAACTAATTGCCGGTCCTCTCACATGATTGCCTTTCCTAATGAATGTTTATATCTATGGAAGAGAACCTCTGCTATCTTTTCCCTAACTTCTTTTGATAAGCATGGGGCAATCCGTGAGGACCAAGAGTTTTCTCTTGTTTAGATTTGGTCAGTTTTATCAATTATTTCCTTCTTTTGATCTTGAATGTTATTATATGATTTTTGTTCTCTTCTAAGGTTATGTTCACCTTGTTGATGCCCTTGGTAAATACAGTGACAAAGTATGTATTTAACCTTTCGGACCTTATCCCAAGCCAGAGTTTTATTTTTATTATTTCTATGTCTGCAGGAAACTTTATTATTTCTTTTTACTCAAGAATGTGGCCCACACATGCCCATCGAGCCTGCTCTGCCATTCAATACAATCATGACTTGTCCAAAGATGTGCGAGGTAGGTTGATTGGCCATGCTAAAATTGCCCCTTAGTGTCCTGAGATGCGTCGGTTAAAGGGATTAGTGGGTAAATATGTAGGGATATGGGGGGGTAGGGCCTGGGTGGGATTGTGGTTGATACAGACTCGATGGGCCGAATGGCCTCTTTCTGCACTGTAGGGTTTCTATGATTTCTATGATGACTGATCTTGGCGTTCAACTTCACTTTCCTGTCCGCTCCCCATATCTCTTAATTCTCCGAGAGACCAAGGGGGCGATTCTCCCCAAAACATTCTAAGCACCAAATTGGCAGGAAAAATGGTGTAATTCACAATTGTTTTTTCAATGGGAGTTCAGACTCTAATCTCCCACACTCAGTGCGATGCAGAGGTTACAATTGTGGGGGAGTCTATTCACGGCAGAGTCTGACAGCTCCGGAACTCTGCACATCACCGTGGCCCCGATCTGTCAGCCTCATGTTTGCTGGCCGCTGAAAACCCTCCCACGGGAGGCAGGCCGCCCCCCACCCCCCCCCCCCCCCCCCCGCAGCAGGCCCCCCACCCCCAGCCCGCCCCGATCGCTGGCCTCCTCCAGCCTCAACCGATCCTATCTGCAGAGTGGCAGCCACCCCCACGGATTGCCCCTAGGTCCCACCCACATTAGGCCCAGCCCATTTGGCACTGCCCGGGCAGTGCCAAGGTACCCCTGGGAATGGGCACTTTGCCCCTTGGGCAGTGCCAGGGCACACAGCTGGCATTGTCAGTGTGCCCATGCCTAGGGGGCACGACCCCCCCACCACCCGACCCCCTGGGGGATCCGATTGCCCCCCTTCACTCAAGCGGGGTCTCCCACCAGTTCCCTGAAAGTGGGGAGTTACTCTAAACCCCGCTGAAGTGAAATACTCCTGGAGGGGTGGGAGATTCTATCGGACCCGGAGAATTCAGTCCCGGGCACGATAATCACATTAAAATAACATGAAAAACAGACCTACCTGGTCTTCCAGTCAGCGTAGTCCCGACTGCACCTGCTTTCCGGCGGTGGGAGATGTGCACGCATCGGGAACGCATGCGCGAATCTAGCGAATCAGTCGACAAACACCACTCCCATTCCGACCCACCAAAAAATTAGCAGTTTGGATAGGGAGAATCGCCCCCCCCAAAAGTCTGCCTATCCCAGCCTTAAATGGGATAATGATGAAGAATCCACAACCCCCTCTTGAGTGGAGAATTCCAAAGATTCACAGCTCTTTGAGTGAAGATGGTCCTGATTTGATTTATTATTGTCACATGTATTAACATACAGTGAAAAGTATTGTTTCTTGTGCGCTGTACAGACAAAACATACTGTTCATAGAGAAGGAAACAAAAGAGTGCAGAATGCAGTGTTACAGCCATAGCTAGGATGTAGAGAAAGATCAACTTAATGCAAGGTAAGTCCATTCAAAAGTCTGACAGAAGCAGGGAAGAAGCTGTTCTTAGGTCGGTTGGTAGGTGACCTCAGGCTTTTACATATTTTTCCCGAAGGAAGAAGGTGGAAGAGAGGATGTCCGGGGTGCATGGGGTGCTTAATTATGCTGGCTGCTTTGCTGAGGCAGCGGGAAGTGTAGATAGAGTCAATGGATAGGAGGTTAGTTTGCGTGATGGATTGGGCTACATTCACGACCTTTTGTAGTTCCTTGCGGTCTTGGGCAGATCTCAGTCCTAAATGATCAGCCCTTTATTTATTTTTATTAATTTACAGTATGTGGGTATCATTGGCTAGGCCAGCATTTATTGCTCATCCCTAATTGCTTTTGAGAAGGTGGTGAGTTGCCTTCTTGAATCACTAGTCCCTGTGGAGTAGTGACACACACAATGCTGTTAGGGAGGGAGTACCAGGATTTGATCTAGCAACAGTGAAGGAATGGAAATATATTCCCAAATCTGGATTTTGAGTGGTCTGGAGGGGAACTTCTAATTGGTGGTATTCCCATGTGTCTGCTGCCCTTGTCCTTCTAGATCAGTGCTTCCCAAACTTTTTTCACTGGGCCGCACTTTCGGAATAAAAATTTGCTCGCGCCTCACTGAATTTTTTATTGATAAGAAATACATTCAAAAACAAAAAAAAAACAACTCCTAGCAGTGCTTGATTCATAACATAGAACACAACTACTTTATAATATGATCATGGGACATCCAGAAAGTATAAAACAATGCTTGTTTAAACCATGTTTAAATGTTTCTTTGATTGTCCTTGAATCTTCCCGCCACACTTGCCATCCTCTCTCGCCGCACCAGTGTGGCACGCTGCACCCTTTGGGAACCACTGTTCTAGGTGGTAGTGGTAGTAGGTTTGGAAGGTGCTGCCTAAAAATCCTTAGTGAGTTCCTGCAGTGTATCTAGTAGATGGTACACATTGATGCAAGTGTATTTCAGCGGCGGAGGGAGTGAATGCTTGTGGATGGAGTGCCAATCAAGCGGGCTACTTTGTCCTAGATGGCTCTTGAATGTTGCTGGAGCTGCGCTCATCTAGGCAAGTGTATATTTTTCTATTACACTCTTAGCCTGTACCTTGTAAATGGTGGATAGGGTTTGGGGAGTCAGGAGGTGAGTTATTTGCTGCGGGATTCCTAGCCTCTGACCTGCTCTTATAGCCACAGCATTTATGTGCTCCCCATGTTCTAGATTCCCCAACTAGAGAGCAACATCTCAACGTCTACTCTGCCAATTCACTTCAGAATCAGTTTTTTCAATGAGATCATTTTTCTTCTAACCTCCAGAGAATAGAAACCCAATTTACTCAACTCTCACCATAGGACAAACCCTTCATCCCAGAGACAAATGAACCTTCCCTGTAATGCCTCCAATGTAAATATATCCCTCCTTAAATGTGAAGACAGAAACTGCACACGGTATCCCAGGTGTCTCAGCGAAACCCAGTACAATTGTCGCAAGACTTCCTTTATTTTTGTACTCCAATCCCCTTGCAATAAAGGCCAACATTCCATTTGCCTTCCTATCTGCATGGTAAGCTTCTACATTCTTTGTACAAGCACATTCAAGTCTCTTTGAACATCAATCTTTTCACACCTTTTAAAAAAAATTCTGCTTTTTTATTCTTATGAATAAAGTGGATAACTTCAAATTTCCCTACACTAAATCCATCTGCCATCATGTTGCCCACTCACTTAACCTCTGCATCTCTCTTTACAGCCTTTCTGTATCTTCCCCACAGCTTACTGCTCCACCTCGCTTTGTATCATCAGCAAACATAGATACATTACTCTCTGTTTCTTCATCTAACTTGTTACAGTAGACGAGTATTCTCTGGCCATTCACACCAACGAGATTCTCTGGTCCCATCGCAGTACACCGCCGCACGTGGGTTTCCCGGCAGTATGGGATGGCTTCAAAGGGAAATCCCATTGACAGTGGCAGAACCAGAGAATCCCGCCACCAGCGAATAGTGTGCCACCACCCGTCACCAAGAATCACACGGCTGAGAGGTTGAAGAATCCTGCCCAGAGATTGCAAATAACTGAGGCCCCAGCACCGACCCTTGTGGAACTCCAATAGTCACAGCCTTCCAACTTGAAAATACCCTGCTTATGTCTAATCTTCGCTTCCTGTATATTAACCAATCCTTGATCCATGCCAATTTATTAGCCTCAATTCCATGAGTCCTTATCTTGCCCATTAACCATTTGTGTGGCACCTTATCGAATGCCTCTTGGAAATGCGGGAATATTGCATTTCTTTATGATTTTATTTCACACGTTCTCCTTTCTTTCCAAATAGTATTTTTTGTCTAACCTTTGTTTCCTTTTATCATTTTTAATTGTATATGTGCCTATAAATTATATTTAGTCTCTTTTAGCTCTTCCTTATTCATTTGTGGTATTTCATTATTGGCTTTGCTTTTAGCAGTATGCATTTTTCTATTGATCACTAAATTCTTTTCTATTGCTGTTCCATTTCTTGATTTTTTTCCCCAGTTTACCTTCACTTGTTTCTTTATTACCTGCACAAAATTATTTTTTACAACGTGTTGCTTTATCTTACATATATAACAATGACCATGGTAAATAATACCTGTTGAATGGTGACGGAGGAGAGCTACACACAAGATCAGCAAAGCACAAAGCCCCGATTAGATTACTGCATTCCTACAGAGAATACTCGTTCCAATAAGGAACTGACCCCGAGCTGTTACAGTATTCAATGTAATGAGAAAAAATCAGCTCTCTCACTAGTTAAGGCAATGATTAGTCTGACAGGTATCAAGTTTGCACTTGAATTGTGCTTGTACGATGAGCTTCAGATGGGTGAGCTACTAAAATGAGCCTCATCATCCCTGGATTGAGAAGGGATTTACCAGCCAGAATTCACCCAGCCATCCCTGTTGGAATTAAAGGAAATAGAAAGCATTTCAATAGCACATTTCATAACGTCAGGCTGTGGAGGCTCAGTCACTGAGCATGTTCGAATCAGTGATCGATAGATTTCTAGATATTAAAGCCATCGAGAGATATGGAGGAAATGGGGGAAAACAGCATTGAGGTAGAGGATCAGCCATGATCTAGTTGACTGGCAGAGCAGGCTTGAGGGGCGGAACAGTCTACTCCTGCTCCTAATTCCTATGTTCCTGTAGCTAATGAAGCATTGTTCCTCACTGTTGTAATGTAGGAAAAGAATATATTAGTGAATGTTGGTTAAGAACAGGATGGGATAGAGTTCCCTGTCAAAAACCTTTGTTCCTGAAGAATATCCCTTGGCCAGGCACTCAACATTCAACAGCTCCTAGAATTGTGTTCAGGTCTGGCGTGTGCGTATGGAAGAGACAACAATTTGGATGGCAGGTGGAAGCTTTGGGTCACGCTTGCCTTGCATAGGGTTAAAACTGCTGACGATCTGCTACTGCCTTGAGAAGGTACCCTCAAACGCCACAGAGCTTCAACCCTGATGTCATCCTCATTTAGCTATCTGTCAAAAGGGGCCAGCTGCACTGTTCATGCACTTGCCCAATGAACCTGGCTTTACAGTTGGCTGTCTTTTCTCTTTATCTATATGCTTGTTAATTCTCTTTCCACCATCAACACTGTGGCCAAGGCTGACCAATATTGGAGATTGATTATGAAGCTTGGTGGAAGCAAATATTTGAATCTGTCAGTCAGATTTGTCACTTCCTTCACTGGGATTGCTTCCTGCACAAGGCTGAATCCTTACACACTAATGCTTTAAATGGACTGGATTGGGGGTGGTGGATGTGGGGTGGGTGAATCTGAGGCAATGTCTTCACTGCTCCTCTGACTTGCTTTGCTTCTCCATTAAGTAGAAATACTTTAAATGGCAGCAGCAATTAGGACTACTGCAGCAAAGCAATGCTCCAGAGCCTCTGGTCTCTGGATATTCAAAGATATGCTGTGGAGATGCCGGCGTTGGACTGGGGTAAACACAGTAAGGAGTCTAACAACACCAGGTTAAAGTCCAACAAGTTTATTTGGTAGCAAATGCCACTAGCTTTCGGAGCGCTGCTCCTTCGTCAGGTGGAGTGGGAGATGGTGGAGGTGGAGTGGGATCTCCCACTCCACCTGACGAAGGGGCAGCGCTCCGAAAGCTAGTGGCATTGGTTACCAAAAAAACCTGTTGGACTTTAACCTGGTGTTGTTAGACTTCTTACTGTATTCAAAGATACCCAGAGAGACACACACAGAGCCATCGGAAGCCCCACCATGTGCATATTCTTGGGATTTATGCTGGAAGTTTAAAAATCCAATTGCTGCTTTTACCCTGCCTGGATTATTGCAGGATCCCAATGACAGTGAGACCAGTGGTCAGAACCACTCTGACTTCCCAGAACAGTGAAACTCCAAATAAATCAGCTGGAGTGTCAAAGCATTCAGAATCCACAGCAATCTTCACCAACCCTCCCACCTTCAATCCCAGACAATGTTCACCCCCACCTCTTGACTCCACGCTAATCACTCAGCAACCCCGACTGCTCATCAACAACCCTCCAACCACCCCTGACCATCCAAACCAATGCAGCATCCCTAACCACCTTACCCCCCCCCCCCACCCCGCTACCACCCCTTCCCCCCACCCCAGACCACCTAACCCCCCAACAACAAAGATGTCATGGTCACAAAAAGAAGGCAGTGGTAATGGTAGTGTTAAAGCCTAAGGCATGTGTTAACAGTGGCATGAAGGTCAGATAGCAGAATGTGTTAACAGCAGAACAAGGGTCAGCACCCCTTGAAAGTAAAACATGAGAACGAGATACAAACTGGCGCTTGGGGGATGGGGGCGGTGAAAAACATCAAAATGGAGGGGAGAGTTTGTGGTCTGAAGTTGTTGAATTCACTTCTGAGTCCGGAAGGTGTAAAGCGCCTAATCGGAAGATGAGGTGCTGCTCCTCCAGTTTGCATTGGGCTTCACTGGAACAATATAGCAGGCCCAGGACAGGAAAGTGACTATGAGAGCAAGACAATGAATTGAAATGGCAAGTGACCAGAAGGTAGGGATCACCCTTGCAGACTGAGCAAAGGAGATGGCACTGTGTCGGCATCTCATCCTCATTCATATAAATTGAACGACATGGGCAAATGTCTCTGCAAGTTAAACCAGATGTCTTTCCAAGTCATAAGCAGAGGGATGAGGGATCAGGGTATACATTGGGTACATGTACCTTGATAACTGGACAACTGCAGTGATTCAAGAAGGCAACTCACCACCATCTTCTTAAGGGCAACTAGGGATGGGCGATAAATGATGTCCAGCCAGTGATGCCCATGTCCCACGAATGAATTTTTTAAAAATTGGAGCAGAAGATGTAATTGAATGAGTGATTGACATGAAATACCCACCAAGAAAATACGCAAATGCATGATCTTCCATTCCCCACCGACTAACCGTCTGCCTGCACCCCCATGGCCACTCAAACCCCCATTTCCCAATTGACCACTCGACCATTCAAAGACCCCGACCATCAGATCCATTCCCCCTAATGACCGGACCCCCCACCCTTGACTGACCACTCAATCTGCTCTCACTCCCATGACTACCTAGCACTCCCACACCCAACACCTGAGCACCTGACTCCCCAGCCCTGGTTGACCACACAACCCCTCCGCAGCCTACTTTACCGACATACTGTATGCACTTACCTTCTCCATGGCTTCTCAAAGTGGCACAGGGACATTTAAACCTGCTTTACAGCAGCTATTGCCATAAAAAGATGGCATGGCTTCCATCCCCAGACACTACTGCCACGCATAGAAGGAGCTGCTGCGCTGCACATTTCTCACCTGGCCCAGGTCGAAAGATCAAGTGAGAAATGGGCAGCTCCTGCCTAATGCAGTAAAAAGTGGAGAGGCAATCTGACTGTGACTGCCACTCTGCGGAAACCCTGAGCAAGTGGCTGCAAATAAAGAACAGCAGGTTTTTGAGCCGAACGATATATACTGTATAGTACAAAATATAGGATGAGTGGTTTGCTAGCTGATATTTGTGGGAATCTCGACATCAACATGAATTCCTGGTCTCCATCTGAACACGTCATTGTTTTGGCAGCCTTCCTGTCCCAGGATCGGTCGGAGCTCTGATGGTTCTGGAAATGGAGTCAAAGAGGTCAGAAACATTTGAGGATATTTCTTTTGCTTCTTCATTTTATGCCTTTCTGTTTCCATTTAGTTGGTGAAGAGACTTGGTGCCAGTTGTTATGGCACAGTTATTTTCCTGACATCCACAATGATGGCACATGGGAATCACCCTTTGTTTGAGTGCTTTGGAGGAAAACCAATGGAGCCTTGTTGGTGAGGAGGGCTGAGTGAGCCTCCACCTGTGACCACCTGCTTCTACGCATCTACAGGTATGGAAAACATACACCTTACTGTACCAGTGGGTTCTGATTCACAAGGAAAGTCTTTGTTCTGTGATGATCCAGGTGCAATCATATATATATTGGGTTTTATTGTTTAAGGAAGTGTTTTAAAATGCAGCTTTATTCTGCAGGTAGCTGGGGTGTCTGGAAAACATTTTTCCCAGATCCTGGGAGGGCAGGATAGTTACTAATTTTAGCCATTAAATGTTTATTTTAATTAGAGCTAATGGACTTTTGTTTACTTAAAGTTCCTTGGGATTTATGATTAGAGTGATTGACAGAGTCAAGCGATGTTGTGATTCTGGATCTGTGGCAGACAGAAAAAGCTTTTGCAGAAAGCAATAGGTTGCAGCCGAAGCCTGCTTGAAGTTAGAAGAATTTTGCAGGCTTATGAAACACTATCTCTCTCTGAAAGCTTCAAGACTATCTACACACATTATAACAAGTACATTTATGATTTCTAACTGTATTTAAAGTGGCATTTAAGTATCTCAGGGGAATGTTGCTCATTTGGAAATGAAATAGTGATAAGAAATTAAAGTTGTTTCTTTTTCATTTTTAAATATTGTTCAACTGTTAAGTTGTTTCATTTGTTAGTTATATTTGAACTATATTATTGAGTAAAGCTACAATAAAGGATCTCTAATTTGTCAGCTGAATCATTCCTGGAAGGAAATATCTATCCTTTCCTCACATTCATGCCAAAATAGAAACATTATTGGGCTCTAGTCTGGCTTCTTAATGTAAATTGGGGTTTTGGTCCAGTACTCTAACAGTTGCTTCAAACTCTACCTCTATAGGAACTACAATGGTCAGAGACTCTTATCCCCAGTTTCATTCCATGCTTGCTGTTGTCTGTGTGGAGGATAGAGTACAATTTCATCGTGGTCAACCCCACAACACTGGAATATCAACTTCACTGAAAGGGATCAAATGTTTGGCTGTCCATTTGGATTTTCTGCCCACCCCGAACTCTCAATGGTCCGTCAAATTATCCGTCCCACCCTGATGATTCCTGCGGCAGGCGGGACCGGAAAAATTATAATGTTTCCACTTTGGAATATTTTCATCCCTTTTTTGCCCCATACTTCCTTCCCTTCTGTCCCTTTCGCCCTCCGTTACAAACTGCTGATGGGTCGAAAGACTCCTCCGAATCTTTCTCGGCGTTGTTCTGCTTTGCGATCACTTAGCTGTAAGTGGCCGTGTCACTCTCAATTTGCATTTGACTTGCGCAAAGCACACGACCATAGCTCCACTGGGAGCTATGAATAATTATGCAAATGACAAGACCATGGAAATATCAACTGACTGCACTGCTAGCCAGCTACACACTAATTTCTAGCCATTGGAGACCTGTCAACAACACTAATGTAAAAACACTCTCATGTTACATCTCTAACCCATACTTATCTGACCTGGGAGTGCTTGATTACGACAATGGCTGACTGAAGTGGGATGTGTTCTACTGCCTGGGCACTATCATCCCTCACCTTGAGGACCATAAAAATTAATTGCACAAAATCACAGTCATTAAAGAAAAAAACTGTCTTTATTATTTCGGTGAGGCAAATGTAAAAGCTGTTCATTCACTCGGTGGGAAAAAAAACAGCATGTCATTTGCTTGCTCATTAAGGCTTAGATTATTGCCAATCATAAATCCTTTCCCAATGTCAAAATAAACTTGTGCCTCAGTTTATTTCTCGAGCATGGACCATGTGACACAGTCTCCTCGATTTCTGGGAAAGTGCTGCCCAAGTTCTATCGTTAAGACCAAGCACAATATTTGCAAAGGAGGGAATCTGCTGATGCTGCACAAGTTTGTGTGAAATATTCAAAAGTCTATGAGTGGGATTTCATTACTCAAATGTTAGCTAACATTTTCATTTGGAGATGCGTAATATTAATTGTAAAATGGTTTAATTCCCTGGTGCACATTACTTTAATCCATTTTAATTACTTCAAAAAGGAAAGGCTTGTGGTAGGAATGGAGGTTAATTCTTGAAGTGTTTTCAAATCATAGAAATCATAGAAACCCTACAGTGCAGAAGGAGGCCATTCGGCCCATCGAGTCTGCACCGACCACAATCCCACCCAGGCCCTACCCCCACATATTTACCTGCTAATCCCTCTAACCTACGCATCCCAGGACTCTAAGGGGCAATTTTTAACCTGGCCAATCAACCTAACCTGCACATCTTTGGACTGTGGGAGGAAACCGGAGCACCCGGAGGAAACCCACGCAGACACGAGGAGAATGTGCAAACTCCACAGAGTTTTCTCTTTCCAAAGTTCTTGTTCCTCCTCTGAAACACACTTGTTCATGCTGAGTTGTGTTTCTGTAGCGTCCCAGTAGTTCTCTCACGAGCGCCATTTGTCATGTGTGAGCCCTCATGTTGGGTGCTGGCAAGCCATTTGGGTGGGATGTTGGTACAGTGGTTAGTACTGCTGCCTCACAACTCCAGGGACCCGGGTTCAATTCTGGCCTTGGGTGGCTGTCCGTGTGGAGTTTGCACTTTCTCCATGTCTGCGTGGGTTTCCTCCGGGTGCTTTGGTTTCCTCCAAAGATGTGCAGGTTAGGTGGATTGGCCATGGTAAAATGTGTGAGGTTACGGGGTAGGATGGGGGAGTGGGCCTGGGTAAAATATTCTGTCAGAGAGTTGGTGCAGACTCAATGGACTGAATGGCCTCTTCTGCACTGTTGATATTCTACGATTCTATGACTGTGACACAGTGTGGCACCCACATACATTTTCCATTTGGGGTCCTGAAGCTAGGGGGTAATCAGGAGCAGGAAGCCAAGGTGATTTCCGTTCTCTGCACTCCCTTGTTCCCCCACTGCACCCACATCACCAGGCCCTGCCACAAATCTGGCAGGCGGGGACTGTAAGCAGTGATAGAGGAAAGGAGGGAACAGGAAATAAACATGGGAAAGGGTGGCAGTAAACTCATAACAACTGTAAATTGCATTTCTACAACTCCTTTAAAGTCCAATAGGTGGCCAGAGCCCTGCTTGCCCGCTTGTCTATGAGTCCCACCAAACATTGTCCAAGATACATGGAAGCTAAGGGAGGCACAGTGGCACAGTGGTTAGCACCGCTGCCTCATAGCACCAGGGACCTGGGTTCAATTCCAGCCTCAGGTCACTGTCTGTGAGGAGTTTGCACTTTCTCCCCATGTCTGTGTGGGTTTCCTCCAGGTGCTCCGGTTTCCTCCCACAGTCCAAAGATGTGCAGGCTAGGTTGATTGGCCATGTTAAATTGACCCGAGTGTCAGGGATATTGGCAGGGTAAATATGTGGGGTTACGGGAATAGGGCCTGGGTGGGATTGTGGTCGGTGCAAACTCGATGGACCAAATGGCCTCCTTCGGCACTGTAGGGATTCTATTCTATTCTAAGTGGATTTGATAGATATTATAGAGCTGTTCGTCCAATCACAGTCTGTTTTCTCCCACATTTGCTACCGATAGGCTCACTAGTGGATAATTTGAAATGTGATCCCTCATGTGGAAAGGATGGACAAAATCAAGTTCACTCCTGACAGGCAGACATCTGACTGGAGTACATTAAATAGGAAGTACAGGTAATACAGAACTTTACAAAGTACTAGTTGAAAGAGATTGAACGGTTTTAGTGGATTGTTTCGTGCAGTATGAACAAATAACTAGGCTGCTGGATTATGTAGGAACAATAACTGAGTTCAGATCTATGGGAAACCTGCACTAGTCCCAAATACAAGCAGAAAATTCTAGAAATACTCCTCAGGCCAGCAGCATCGGTGGAGCTAGAAACAGTTTCAGACGGATGACCATCTGATCAAAGGCCATCAAATTGAAAAGTTGGGCAGAATTTAATATCCAGCCTGTCACCACCATACCAGCTGGATATTAAGAGCAGGTTGGGTGGTGAGGGAACCGTTCAATTGGGATTGAGAACCTATCACCTTCCTGACTCCTCCCCACCCCCGATTCAGTCAGATGTTGAGGTTGGCCTTCCCCCCCCTTTAGCAAATTGGGACCCTTTGGCTGCCAACTAGGGGTCACGAGTCTCTTCCCATGGCCGCCACTGATATTCTACCAGCAGCTGGAAGGGTGAGGGGCAGAGAGGAGTGGGGATGGGTGGGAGGCATACCACCTGGGCAGACTGCTAGATATGCTATGATAGGCTTGCCTGCAGACTGAAAGAGGGGCCGGGGGGTGGGCTCCTGTTCGGTCATCCTACAGCCAACCGAGAGTCCCACCAGCAGCAAGAACCATGGAAAGACACCTTCTCCCTGCTCGCTACACGGACAGCCCAACCACCCAATACCCACTTTGCCAGCGCTTGCCTAAATGGCCGTCATGGTAAATGGTAAAGCCATCATCCCGGGCCTTCTGCAGTTCCAGAATTGGCCATTGCTCCCACGATGCCGCTGAAATTGAGGACTGCTGACTTTTTGATTGGTCGGCAGATCTTGGAGGCAGTCTCCTCATTTGGAAAGCCCCTAGAGAGCTGACATCTGGCAGCTAAGTGCCGGATTCAGATTTAATCTCCTCGTACTTTCCTGGCAATGGCAGCAATGAGTTTACCGCCAGCTCTCCAGCAAGTGGAAGGGCCCCCATGGCAACCATTAAATATTTGCCCTGAGAACTCTGTTCCACTACTGCCAGACCTTGTTATAGTTGCAGCATTTTCTGTTTTTACTTCAGATTTCTGTATCCGTGCAGTGTGTTGTTTCTACAGAAGTCAGCTGGAATATTGCTTGTCATTCTGGTTACTGTAATCTAAATGGGTCATTCAGGTTCATGAGCCAGGAATCAATGAGGCTGATTCCTGCTATCTGAAAGAAGAATCATGAGTAATAGTTTGACCTCAGTCTTAAACCTCAAACAGAAATGACTCAGAGGGGTCTTTGCAAAGGTAATAAAGACACTTAATGGATCAAATACTGAATCCGATAGCTTAAGGACTTGAGCCATGACAATGCTTGATTTAAAAGATAACAGCAAGAGATAATAGGAGGGTGCTGTTGTTGACATTCTGGAAAGGTCAGATCGAATGTGTTGAAAGGTCAGCTGTGTCTTGTGATCTTACCCTAACTGTACTGAGTGGAGCTGCTGTGAGTCTCTCCACCCTAATGTATGAGCCGTGTGGAGAGTTCCTAACCTCGCAGGTCTTGTACAAGTCAAGATCTCTCTTAAAGAAGGTCAAGGGTCATTAATTGAAAAAAACATTTCTGGACACCATCAGCTCTGGTTGTTACCTGACGAAGGAGCAGCGCTCCGAAAGCTCATGGCTTTTGCTACAAAATGAACCTGTTGGACTTTAAGCTGGTGTTGTGAGACTTCTTACTGTGTTTACCCCAGTCCAACGCCGGCATCTCCACTTCGTGCCCAGATTCGCCACGCTAGGATCGTCAGGAGGTCAAAGGTCATGCCCCTCTATCCAATAAATTATTTCTTAAAAACCTTTTCTCCTGCGCCCTCTGCCTCACTTGTAACAAGGACTGCATAGCAGCTCATGATTTTGTTTCATCAGCAAGATACAAATCAAATCTTGTTTCTTAAAGCACACCTCCTCCCCATTCCCACGTGACCCTCACACAGCAACTTATCCCAACTCTCTCTGTAGTTTATCTCCCTTGCCCCCCATCCTTCGGCAAGCTCACCTTGTCATTTTTGGCCTCCTGCCAAATTCTCTCCCCCTGCACCCCCCCCCACTCTCCGTTGAACCCCCTGGCGGGAGTGTGGCAGAAGTCTGCCCCATGTTGCTACAGTCCCTTTTTATTCCATGAGCGATAACTTTGCTCACAAGTCTGTTGTTCAGCATTTAATTGCTATTTTCAATATTTTCATGGATGCTGTCATGACTAATTGATCACAATTAAATCTCACCTGGAAAGCTGCTGATCAATGTTCTTTGTACAGCAGCGCAAGAGGTAGGAGTCAGCTTGGGTGGGAGCGTAAACAGTTCCTGCCACTTCACCTATTGGACACTGGGACAGATAATCAGCTCCATTCATATCAATATTACTGAATAAACAGTGAGCTTGTAACATCATGATAACAACCAAGTCCAAGACAAGGTACCATATTTAAGTTTCATTGCATATCTCATCTTTTTAGTATTGCAATTATGTAAAGCCAGTTTGTTCTTGGCAAGGAGAAATTTGAATCATTAAAGCTCTGATCAATTGGTGATTTAAAGGTGAATTTATTTCTGCTGAATTGTCAGATTAATGTGTGGGATGGGAACAGGGGGATGTGATAGTTACTTAGATCCAGTGTGAATGTTGCCGATATTAGGGCCATCCCTGGCATCTTAAGCAGCAATGTAAGCAGTGGTGCGGCCTTGGGTCTGCTATCTTTCTCCTGCCCGTTCACTTCATTGCAGTTGCCTGGAGATAATATGGCCTCTGTGCTTTCCTCCTCAAGTTCCAGCCTTCAGTGTTGTGCAAGGTTGTGCAGATCATAGAACACCACGACTTTCCTCGAGACTCTCGTCATGAATAGCCAGCACCTTATGTCTACATGCAGGTATGATAAGGTCAAGGACCTTGACCTGACACAGAATGAAAGCATCATGGCAGCTTCCTAGAAATCTGACATGAAAGGGCGTGGACCTTTTCTCGTGGTTGCACACTAGCGGCATATTGACAGAATTAAATCCTTTATTGTGGGTGACAAATACCCCCAGTTGATCTGGGGATACTTGGGTTGCCAGGCGAGTGCACTATACCTCTGGGAAGCCAGCCAAGGAGGTGAATCCCGGTGCCCACTAAATATGATTATTGGCACAGACTAAGTTGACGTAATTCCCAGCCCTGGCAAACAATCCATTCACTACCTGTCTTATGCTTTTATGCGTAGGAAACTGTGAGATCCTCACCTTGGGAGGGTTTTTTCTTTTTTTGACAGTGTGTCAACTCAGCGGTAAACACCATATTTTTTGATGCATTTAGAAAAGGTTTTGGAGGTGGGGCCCACAACATCACACTGGCAGTGTGGGCACTGAATGATCCTGTCCCACCAGCAACATCAGCTCCTGACAGATTGGGGTATCCCGGTCTGAAAGCAACAAAAATAAAACACAAAATCCCCACCCCACTCCCCCACTATGAAGCAGGACCCATCCCCTCCCCCCCCCCCCCCCCCACCCCACACCATGGACTTGGGACACCGCCACCCAGGCACCCACCAACTCCCTCGAACCCAGGAATTCCTCCTCCCCCAGAGAACCCCCACCCTGAACTTCCTCAATGAAAGCCCCCTTGGCATAACCCCTTAGGGTCTGTGTGCCCTCAGCAGGGACGTTCATCAGCTCCCCATTTGTCAGGACCTGCTGTAAACCCTTGAGTCATACAGACTCGAGGTGTCAACTCTGTTTCTTTCTCCACAAATACTGCCAGACTTGCCAAGCTTTTCCAGCACTGTCTGTTTTTATTTCAGATCTCCAGCATCTGCAGTATTTGTTTTTTATTTTAATGATCTGGGGACATGGGTTCAAATCCCATCATGGCAGCTGGTGGAATTTTAATTCAGTTAATAAATCTGGGGTTGGAAGCTAGTCTCAGTGATGATGACCATGAAACTATCATTGATTGTTGCAAAAACATGTCTGGTTCATTGCTATTTTTTAGGGAATGAAATGGGTGGCACAGTAGCACAGTGGGTAGCACTGCTGCTTCACAGCTCCATGGGACCTGGGTTCGATTCCCGGTTTGGGTCAATGTCTCCTCGTGTCTGCGTGGGTTTCCTCCGGGTGCTCCAGTTTCCTCCCATAGTCCAAAGATGTGTGGGTTAGGTTGATTGGCCATGCTAAAATTGCCCCTTAGAGTCCTGAGATGCGTAGGTTAGAGGGATTAGCGGGTAAATATGTAGGGATATGGGGGTAGGGCCTGGGTGGGATTGTGGTCGGTGCAGACTCGATGGGTCAAATGGCCTCTTTCTGCACTGTAGGGTTTCTATGATTTCTATGAAATCTGCCATGCTTGCCTGGCCTGGCCTATATGTGACTCCAGACTCACAGGAATAAGGTTGACTATTAAATGCCACTCAGTTCAAGGGCAATTAAGGATAGCTATAACAAATGCTGGCCTTGTCAGTGATGTCCACAACCCATAAATGAATAAACAAAAACAATTGGATCTTTCAGACACATCAGCATCTCCATGTGAACGACCTTTCTTTTCAGAGCTCTCATTCCTCAAGGTTATCTTACTTGAAAATAAACCCTTGGGAGATGTATTCATATTTTTCCATGTGTCATTTTTCTTCTTGACTGGTACCGACTTATGCTTCACATCCAGTAACAAGTTGCTTCAACTCAAACATGCTCCCACTAGCAGACAATGCAAGTTTACATCGCATGAAGCATTCTTTTCCCCTTTCCAAATGTTTTGCCTGATTTTTTTTTAACACTAATTCCTCTGTCAGGATTGTTGCATCGGACTGTCACTGTGTCTGTAATGGAATAACAGCCGGGCTCTCATGCTTAGCACTGAGCAGTTTTACAATTAAATAAAGAAAATAGGAGCTTGAATTCCACAAATTTGAACCAGTGTGCAAAAGAAAGAGTGAAATATTAAAAGTTCCGTCATTAATTCGCATTGATTTGCTCACTACAGAACAGAGAAACCAGAAGGTAGAATCAAATAGTTAAAGGACTTTGACAATGATTCAAGTGTGAATAAGGAAAGGCAAGGCTCCAAATTTGTTCAGCATTGAATTTGTATTCATTGAAGGGAAGGTGATTGAGAGGAAACATACTAAAGTTAAGGGGAGGCAGTGACAAAGGTTATTGTCAGTGAATCCAGAGACCTAGGGTAATGCTCTGGGGACCTGGGTTCGAATCCCACCATGACAGATGGTGAAGCTTGCATTCAATAAAACTCTGGAATTAAAAATCTAATGATGATCATGGAACCATTGTCGTAAAAACCCATCTGGTTCATTAATGTCCTTCAGGGAAGCAAATTTAACCTGCTGGCCTACATGTGACTCCAGATCCACAACAATGTGGTTGACTCTTGAATACCCTCTGAAAATGGCCCAGCAAACCACTCATTTTATGGGCAATTAGGGATGGACAATCAATGCTGGCCCAGCCAGCGACACCCACATCTCCTAAAGGAATTTAGAACATTTTTAAATGCTACACAAAACCAAAGCAGCGCTATCATTTAATCTCTCCTAGCTCCCTCACATCACAGACATCTACTTTGTTTTTTTTATTCCCACCCTCTCCTGTTACGTTTCTAATTTTTCTCAGTTACCTGAAGCACCGTTCAGAATCTGATCAGCCCTTTGGAGGTAGGAGAGACAGGAATGTTTGTTGTAGAGCGGCATGGTGGCACAGTGGTTAGTCTCCTCACAGCACCAGGGACCCAGGTTCGATTCCAGCCTCAGGTCGCTGTCTGTGTGGAGTCTGCATGTTCTCCTCATATCTTGTGGGTTTCTTCCGGGAGCTCCGGTTTCCTCCCACAGTCTAAAGATGTGCGAGTTAGGTTGATTGACCATGCTAAATTGTCCCTTAGTGTCAGGGGGATTAGCAGGGTAAATGTCTGGGGTTACGGGAATACGACCTGGATGGGATTGTGGTCAGTACAGGCTCGATAGGCCAAATGGCCTCCTTCTGTACTGTAGGGATTGTATGAAACCCTGTTGGGTGGGTGATTTTCTCCTAAGGGACTGCTGCAGGAATTGGCAGCCAGCCTTAGGAAACGGGAAGGCAATCAGCATGACTGAGGCCACAATCTGGAGCCATTTTCTGACATTAACACCAGCAGCTCCCCCTTCAAAGCCATCCCAGCTACCTCCCCTGGTTGCCTGGCAACATTTCAGTGGAGTCCTCTCACTGGGTTGTCAAAGGAGCAGAAGAAGCTGAATGAAATGGCAGCCTCAGGGAGTTGCAAGTCTCAAAGGGATCCAACTGTGGCCAAACACCACCTTGTGGAGGCATACTCCCTCCGCTCTGAGGGCTCTCACAGTCCTGGGCCTTCATTTTTAAACTGACTGTGGATCCTTTCATGTGTTGCCTCCATTTTGAGGCGTACCCCTAAGTCTCCCTCTACTTCAGCACTGCTCACCTTTCCCAAGTGGAGTTGCTGGATGGACATTCCTGTGGATTCTGCCAATGGTATTGCCTCCCTGTTCAGCCTGCTTTTTTTAATTGGACAGTGAGCACGGAGGTGGCCTGTTAATTGGTCACTGTGCAGAAGATCTCCACTGAGAGGCTGGGACCCACAAATGCTCCTGACACCCAAACATTTCAGAAATGCAGAGGATTCTGCTCGCTAACCCTGTTTCTCAAACCACAGGTGCCGTTTGGCATGCCGAGTATTTCTGGCAGTTTTTGGGATCTTACTTTAAAATTGCAAAATAGAGACATTGAGTGGGATTTTCACACACTCACCTCCCCCCCCCCCCCGCCCCCCCCTCACCCCAGCGGCATGTTTCGTCAGTGGAGGCATATTGCCATTGGCCAGGTGTTCTTCATCGGCGGGACCAGAAGGTCCTGTCAATGGGAACAGCCAGAAAATGTCAGCCATAGACCATACAGAACAAAAAATGGTCATTTGGCCTAAATGGTGCTTATTATCCACATTCGCCTCCTCTCACCCTACTTCATCCTATCCTTTCAACATATGCTTCTATTCCTTCCCCCTTCATGTGTTTATCTAATTCCCTATTCCATACATTTATGCTGTTGAACTCCATGTAGCAGTGAGTATTCCACATTCTTGTCATCACTGGATACAGAAATTCCTCTTGAATTCCCTGGCAGATTTTTTCATGGCTATCTTATATTTATGGCTCCTGGTTTTGAACTTCCCCGTAAGTGGAACCATTTTCTCTATGAACCCATTCATAATTTATCAGGTGACCTCCCCCCACCTCCTCCCAAGCCTTCTCTTTTCTAGAGAAACGATTCCCAGCCTGTGCAGCCAGACCTGACAGAGGGTATAACCTGCAGTCAGATTATTTGTACTGTGAGAGCTCAAGGATACAAATAAAAAATGAACCAAACTTGAGCAAGTCTGGAGATTTATAGGAAACATCCCCACCTCATTAAGCCCTGGATGTGTGGAATGAATCTCCAGTTAAAACAATTAATGCTGCGCTGATTGTTTCCCTTAAATTAAAAGATGAATGAATACCTGCTTAGAAACAGAATTAAGATCTTGAGGTTAAGTAGAAATGGAGGGAAGTGAATGTTGTGTCAAGCACGATGGTGCTGAACTGATAGCAGCTGATAAACAATGTGCCCTGGAATCACAGTAAGAAGTTTAACAACACCAGGTTAAAGTGTGGAGATGCCGGCGTTGGACTGGGGTAAACACAGTAAGAAGTTTAACAAGACCAGGTTAAAGACCCTTTAACCTCATGTTGTTAAACTTCTTACTGTGTTTACCCCTGTCCAATGCCGGCATCTCCACACTCTGGAAATCAGCCAGTTCAAAATGGCTAAAGTATGAAGTAGAGTCTGATGAGAATGTTGTGGTTTGTTTTGTCTTTGACATTGGAAGGAGGAGGAATATTATAATATAGACTGGACTCCGAGAAAAGAGTAGATTGCATGGTCTTTGGAATAAATGTGTTGATGGGATATTTGCTGCCCAGTGACAGCTTTTTAAAAATGCACTATTTCGCGGCAAGGCCAGTATTAGTTGCCCATCCCTAATTGCCCTTGAACTGAACGGCTAGCTCGACTATTTCCGAGTCAACCACATTCTGGAGTCACGTGTAGGCCAGATCAAGTAAGGAAGGCAGAGCTCCTTCTCTAAAGGACATTGAGTGAACCAGATAGGTTTTTAATAACAATTACTGATAGTTTCATGGGTGCCATTAATGAGACTAACTTCTCAATTCCAGATTTAATCAAATTTAAATTCCATCAGCTGCCGCCGTGAGATTTGAACCCATGTCTCCAGAGCATGAGCCTGGGCTGTATAGAAGTCTGAGCAGGAAAGGGGGCTGAGTGTGTGTGTGTGTGTGTGGGGGGGGGGGGTCCGCTAATTATATTTCAAGTAGTTCATTTGAATATTTATTGGGTTCCCACCCACTATGGGTGGAGTCCCAATCGGGTCTGACGGGGCAGGCCGTTAGCATCCCTACAGATTTGGCAGCTTGGCCAACGCCCGATTCTCCAGGCCATCGGGATACTCGCCAGGAGCTAACGGGCCCTCAATCCAGACTTCTTGATTTTGTTCTATTGTGAAACTGGCTGCAATTGGTGTTGAGGGTTGATCCCAATTTGGGATGATCAGCTTATATTGACATAGAATTGTGAAAATGAAGGTTAGAACAGTTTCCCCTTTATCGCCCCTCCACCCCCACCCACCCCTGCCACTTGCCCTGCTCATGTCAGCTTGAATTGAAATTGTCACTAATTCTTATTACAAGGGCATATGACGTGTTACCTCAAGTGACTCTTCATTCTTGCTGGCTAGTGAAGTTTAGAGGAGATTGTATCTGCTTGTGAAGGAACTGAGCTGTAATAAGGACTCATGCGATTCAATTGAATGACCCTATGAAGTCAAAATTGGAACTTATAAGCAGAATTGACCTGATGAAGAAGGGTTTTCAAATTTGTAAACTTGCCCAAACATAACCAAGGAGGACATCAGCATTTTGTATGGCACATCCTTTAACACGAAGCACTTCCTGACAAACAGGATGGGACCTTTGCAAATGGAAGATATGTCACTTCAGTTAAGCAGTAATAAATTGTAAACTTCCACAATCTAACAATGAACTACTTTAAATTTTAATTCAGTTGTCAAGTAAATTCAGGAAAACATGTTTTTAAACTTAAAGGACAGTTGTGTAGTTAGAAAGTTACCAGCAGCTGTGTCTCTCAGTATCTGTCTCAAAGGACATGACATAGAACGTAAGGTGTTGTCCAGCACGTGTGCTCAACATGCTTCCTGCTGGTTCAGATATTCTATGATATAAATATTGGAACCTCAATGTATGATTTTTAGATTTGTTTGATTTATACCAGCATCTCTCAAGGTAAAGGTAGCTGCTGCAGTGTCGTGATGATAGTCCTCTTCTTAATCAGGATAGAATTAACTCGCTAGGTTCTGTAGCTTTCTACTGAGGGATTTAAAATAAATACTACTTTAAATATTGATGTGTGTCTTATATTTCTGTAACATTAATAAGACTTTAAAAAACTTGGATTCTCCCATCCTGACCCGCAACTTTTCTGGTGGGTTGGGCTGGGAGATGCACGTCGCGGCTTTTTTCCAGGATTTGTGCATGCGCTGGGAACGCATGTGCACCTCCCAGAGACGGCAAACAGTCAGAGTCCAGACCACGCTGGAAACCGGCGGGAAGAGAGGTAAGTCATTTGAATTTTTTTTTAATGTAGTTTAAATATGTTTAGCTTTCATTATCGGAAACCTGCGATCCCGATTGAATCTCCCACCCCACCAGGAGTACTTCATTCCGGCGGGGTTTAGAGTAGCTCCCCATGTTCGGGGAACTAGCAGGAGACCCCGCTGGGATGAAGGGGGGGGGGCAATCAGGGCCCCCCAAGGGGGTCGGGTGGTGGGGGGAGTGGTGCCCTCTCGGCATGGGCACCCTGGCAGTGCCAGCCTGTGCCCCTGGCACTGCCCAAGGGGCAAAGTGCCCATGCCCAGGGGGCACCTTGGCACTGCCCACCAGGCATTGGGCAGTGCCAATGGGGTGGGGTCTATTGTGGGTGTGGCCTAAGGGCTATCGGTGAGGGTGGGGAGGTCCCACTGCCACTCTGCCTGGCGGTCGGTCTGGGCTGGAGAGAGGCCAGCGATCGGGATGGTCTGGTCTACCTCCCGGGATGGGTGGGGGGTGGGTTCTGCCTCCTGGGTGTCCCGGGCTGGCCAGCAAACAGGGAGACTGACAGATCGGGGCCACTGCGCATGCGCAGAGTTCCAGAGCTGTCAGCCTCTGGTGTGAATAGATCCCACCCCTCTTTGGTTTTCAATAAGATTCACGATTGAGACCTCTGCAGTGCAGAGTGGGGAGTTTCAAGTGTGAAGTTGAACCGAGAAAACAGTCGTGATCTAGAACAGTTTTCTCACCAATTCAGCACTTTTGGGAGAATCGCCCCCAATATTACTTTCTTTTCCTGACACTATCAATGTTGCATTAACATGCTATCAAATATGAAATTGCATGTTCAATTCTTTAATAAACTTTAATTTAGTTTAGAAAATATGTTGGGTGGGATTTTATGGCCTAGCTCAGCCCAAAACCTCCTGTCTGATATCAATGGACTTTCCCATGCTCCATCCCTTGCCCGCTCCGATTCCCATGGCAGACAGGGTGATAGAATTCCGGCCATTATCTCATATATCTTATATCCAAACATGAAACCCCATCTCTAGACACTTTTTAATGGAGAGGTACATTTTTGAGGAGTGATGCCTGGACCCTTATATTATCAGGGTAGTTATAATCTGCTAAAACTTGTTAAAAGAGCTATGTGAAGGACAGTAATATTCTCTGATGGTTCCTTTTCTTCAAGAAGAGTTAGATCTGTTCTTCAGACCCATTTAAGTGCCTGTGAGATCTATCTTTCTCGACTTTAAGTGAGAGCAATCATTTGAGGAATAATCTGGATTAATCTCAAAAGGGATTTGGCTTCATTCTGACAACTTCCATTCCATTGTGTGTGATGTTCTTAGAATCCCTACAAACCCATAGAATTCCTACAGTGCAGAAGGAGGCCATTCAGCCCATCAAGCCTGCACCAACAACAATCCCATGCAGATCCTATCCCTGTAACCCCATATATTTATCCTGCTAATTCTCCTGACACTAATGGATAATGGCCAATTCACCCAACTCAGACATCTTTGGACTGTGGGAGGAAACCCACGCAGATACAGGGAGAACGTGCAAACTCTCCCCGTGATCCAGGCTGGGAATTGAACCTGGGTCCCTGACGCTGTGAGGCAGCAGTGCCGCTATACTGCCCTTAGTTCTTAGTTGTTTGCAACTGATCCACTCATAAAAATTATATTTTCCTCGTAGTTGCTACCAGTACCTGATCATCTAATTTGTGAAGAACTTAGGGTTCGTCAAAGCTGAGAAAAGTTGAGTTTGCTTCTAATTGGGTAAAGAAGCAAAAGAAAAGCGTAAGGAAAAATATTTTTATGCTGCGAGTGGTTAGGGTCTGGAATGCACTGCCTGAGTGTGAGGTGAAGACTGGCTCAGCATTCCAAAGGAAATTCGACTATTACCTGAACAAGAAGAATGTGAAGGGTTATGGGGAAAAGGTGGGAGAATGAAATGCTCAGTTGGAGAGCTGCTACAGACTTGATGGGCCAAATGGTCTTCTTCTTCACTGTAGCAAACCCATGATTCTTTGTCCAAGGACTGGATTTTCAGCCCTTGCCAGGACCAGGACCAGGACCAGGACCAGATGTGTGCAGGAGCTAAAATTAGAGCCATTTTCCTGCATCCTGCTTCCATCTTACCTCCAGAGCTAGGGTTGGGACTCAACAGGAATTTTCCAGTCGACTTTGAGGTTTAGGTAGCTAACAGTTCAGGTCAGGTCCTGGAGATAGGCTACAGGACCACACTCCAGGCGAGCCAAGAGGCCTTCCTGCCTGCCTTGACATGGAACAGCAAGGGGCTGTAGCGGGGATTTACCCCCTTCCTCCCCACCAACACCCTTCAAAATTGGCGGCCTGGCTATAAAAACATTTTTTTATTAAAGTCAAATTAAATTAATTGTATTCTTCCTTCTGTTACAGCTGGCTGCTCTTTTCAAGCTAGAAACCTCTGATTGGTCCTCCGGCTTCGAGAATCCGCCCGCCATCTTTAATTGGACAACATACGTGTCTCCAGGTCAATTCAGAGTTAGAACCCCCTGGGAAAATCCAGATCCCAATGAAGGACTTGCTGTATTCCCTGTCTGCAGGTTTGGCAGAACAGGGAAAGCAGCGAGTCACTCATTGGGATTTGGATCAGCTGCAAACAACTGGAACAGTCTCCACCCCCTGCCCCCTCTGTTTGCCCCTCTTGGTGGCAAAGCCAGCCCCTGACGTCAGCCTCTAGTCTGGCTTCGTATTATTGAAAAAATAAATACCAGACAGTGAAACCATGGCTATAACTGCAGTGACAGTGTTCTGCCACTACAGGGCGGCCTTGTGCTTCTAGCATCTGCCCTATAGTTGACTAAGGTTAGTGCCTGGACTTATTACAAAACATTTCCTGTCTGAACGGGTCTTCATGGATTGTCTCTGATATTTATTTACACTTTTACAAAACACCCAGAAAAGTAATCGCGTGCTTTTTAGCTGATGCTCAATTGAGTCAACGTGTTGAAGCGCTAATGGAAATTTTAGTCAATGTATTTGTACATTGTTAGATTGAGATTGCTCTTCCATATCAATGGATTGACTCCCCATCATCTACATTCACCATTATTAGATGGAATTTGCATATGACAATACCTTGCTTGAAATGCAGCTTAATTTCACAGCTCATTATTTGTGTTTTCTATTCTCCACATCTCTTGTCTATTCATTCGCAAACCACGTCCCTCTGACAACAACACCAAGTCTCACCCTGTTTTCTCTTCGTATTCCTCTGGCACCATCTGGAGACCCTTACCTTGTCCCACTCCACTTCCCTCCCCTTTAAAGTCTTTGTTCTTTACTATCCATCAAAACCCATCCCATGCTTCTGACTGTGATACCCACACTCTACCCTCCCTCAGACCCAGCAAGTTCTCATATGCGGTCATTTCAATCTCCATCTCAAATCACCAACCTTTGTCTTCTGTTCACTTCTCCCCTGCCTTCCCATGTTCATTCTGTCCATTTACATTCTCATATCCATGTCATTGGCCACCCATTCACCTTTCCTCCTTACGTTGTTTCTCTATTCCAACCCTCTCAATTTCAAGGGCACTTATAAACTCCCAACTATCAACCCTTTGGTTCTCCTTTTGCCATGATAATTCTGCTGTTGAACTATTTAATCACTGCTTACTCTGCCTTTTGATTCCCTTTTTTCAAGGCACACCCTTATTCTTTCCCACTCATTCCAGTTTTGACAGCATTTTTGCTTCAGTCCAATAGGCAGAATTTTCCAAAAAAAACTAAGGGCATGATCTTATGACCTCATCCCACCCGTCGTTCGGTGAGGCAAGGTGGTAATATTGCACGTGCAGTGATATTCCAGAAAGGCGCCGGTTTTCACGCCAGTGAACAGCTTTGTGCCCAAAGTAGGCAAGATGTTGAGTTGCATGCATTTGAATACATTTGAATATCATTAGTGAGTGCAGCACGCAATCGCTTTCCCCCCCCCCCCCCCCCCTCCTCGTCAGTCAGAGGTCACACCAGTAAGAATTACAACTGCTCTGTACAGGTGAGTTTCAGGCGCAGTGGTGACGAAGGCGAGCAAAGAGGTGAGGACCACTGAGCACCAACCGCTGGGGTGCCCGCTGGAGGCTGGGTGGTGTTAGCTGTGGCCATGGTGTGGGGTGGGTGGGGTTTGCATGGGTGCAGTGGTTTGTCGGGACTCGTGCCGGTCTGGGGTTTCCAACGGTTGGGGGTCGGTGTTGGCTTGTGGCACGTGTTGCACGCATTCCACCTGCCCATTGAACGACTCCTGAGGGGTTGCATATAAGGTGGCCTCCCCGTCCCCACCCAACCCCCCCCAAGCCCCACTGACGTAGCCACGGTTACACTGCCATCTCTCTGCTGGACAGGCTCTGTGGTTCATTGCTGACATTCCATCCCAATAACAAACAGCAGCTCTGTCGGCTGCTGCTCCAAGCAAGGGAGCTCAGCAGGAGTTAACACAGCTCCTCACACTGCATGGAGTCTGCAGTGCTGCCCTCGATAGGAACCCATCCTGTGATAGTCACGTGGGTGCTCCTCCACCATCTGAAGGAGATGGAGACCTTGGCAGTTCAGGACATGCATGTCCTTCAATGTGCCGGCTCAGTAAGGTGCAGCCCCTGTGCCTGGTGCTTCAGGGGACAGGGGCCACCTGCTCCTGGTGGCAGTGAAGGTTACAGCAGCCCTAAACGTTTACGGAACTGGGTCCTTCCAGGCTGCCAGCGCGGGTCTCTGTAGCATCTCCCATTCCTCGGTCCACAAGTGTGTCCACAAGGTGATGGATGCCCATCTTCGCCTAGGCAGGCCAGTACACCCATTTCGACGTGGGCCAAGCCCAGCAGGAAGCCCGGGCTACAGGGTTTGCCGCCATCATTGGCATGCTGAACGTCAGGCACTGCACTTCATAAACAGAAAGGGATTCCAGTCTCTGAATGTGCAGATAGTCTGCAACCACAAGATGGACGTCATGCCTGTGTGTGCGTGCCACCCGGGGTACATGCAAGATAACTTAATCTTACAGAGCTCTGACATCTCCAGGGCTTTGAAGACCAGCCCAGGCTGCTGGGATGACTTGTGGGTGACAAGGGCTACCCGCTAAGGACTTGGCTGATGATGCCAGTGCAGAGGCCTGATGCCAAGGCAGAGACCTGTTATAGTGAGGGCAATGCTGAAACCCAGTCCATCGTGGAGCAGTGCATCGGGCTCCTAAAGATGTGGTTCTGTTGACTGGACCGCTCTGGTGATATCACCACTTTAAGTGGTGATATTTAACAGTTAAATGTAATAGGTGTGCGTGATTGTTAGCAGTGCCTATTTCCCTAAACCTAATTAGCGCAGCTTTTCACCTGTGCCCTCTTAGTGACCCTACAGCTTCTTATGTAGCCTACTGTCGTGTCGAGGTATTTCCTCAGGGTGTACATCGGAGGTGGAGGTGGTCAGCTACATCCTGTGTCCCATGGCCTGTGATGCCCATGGCAGGCGTCCTCTGGAGGGCTGTGACTTGGAGGCACCTGGCCGACTTTCTGGTGTCACAGACATATCAGTGCCACCCTCTTCATTCTGCTGCCCATGAGATGCACTGGTGACAGGAAGGGGGGATTCGGAAGGCCTCATGACGGCTGGAGTCCCCCAGGTCAAAGGCCCCGGCACAGGCTCCTCCTCCCTTGGAATGCCAATGGACCCCGAGAACACTCCATAGGGTGGCGGAACAGCTGCACTGAGCTCCAAAAGCTCCGGCGTCACCAAGCCCTGCCAATCCTGGAGGCCCAACTACGTTTGCCCCATGGTGTGTGAGCCCTCAGCAATGGCCCTGAGTGGGCCAAGCTCTACAGCCTCTCGGCGATGGCCAGCTGTGACTGCGCCATGCTCTCGAAGCACACAGCCATTACCCGCTGTGTCTCGGCCATGCCGCGCATGCCAACCATTTCTTGACTCAGGCTTTCCACTGCAAATGCTACCCTTGCAGTGTTGGCCTGGTTACCACACAATGCTGGTAATATCTCCTGCACCTGCAGTCTGTGGGACTCCTCCCAGCAGACTCATCTGCAGTGTTGCTGACAGCCCCTTCTGCACCCCTCGGCTCTGCTGCTGCACCTCCAGCAGCTGAGGGAGAACCAATCACAACAACCCGGCACCTGGCTTGGGACCAGCTGATTCCTTGTCTCCGGCAGGCCTCCGCATAGCCTGAGGCCTCAGACGTTCCCAGCTCCACCTGATGTATGTCAATGGCTGTGTTGCTGCACCAGGGAGTGACCCAGATGCTTCACGACCAATTTGCCAACCGAGGTTGGTTGTATCTGCACTGGTGGATTGTGTGGTGGAAGCCTGTGTCGATTGACTGGTACTGGCCTCAAACGCTTCCTCGGGGCCTTCCTCCGAGGTTTCCTCTGAACTGTTGTGGGGCACTTCAGCGGGAGCAGCCGGGAGGGTGTTGGGGGGTGGGTGGGGGGGGGGGGGGGGGAGGGGCAGCAGGATGGGTCGCCTGCATTGGTTATTTTCTGTCACAAAGGACACAAGGTTCAGTGTAAGGGAGGGACAGGTATCTGGGCAGCATGCCATTTACTAGTGATATGCCTCCCAGGCCTCATTACCAGCACATCTCCGACTCATCACTCATCCAGGGGGAAGAAAATGTGCCTCCTCTCCTTGACTGTGTCTAACAGATGGTCCAGCACACCCTCCGTGAGTCTTGGGGCTGAGGTCGAGGAGCCATCTTCCTGGCGTGACTGCCTGTGTGTCCATCATTGGTGCTTACACGCAGTTCTCTGTTGTTAACAGCCTACAGCTGCAGCCACTTTGGCCAAGGCACGGTCCAGAGGGTCCACAGTGGCGAGAATTGCATCGAGATTCTTATTGCACTGAGTACCATAAGATTATAACTTGCAGCTCACCGAAAAAGCAACGCCCTTAACATTAATTTTTGCCCAAACATGCCATTGAGCCCATCATAACCCCCTGGCATAGCCCCCCTCTCATGGCCCCCACTCAGGCCCCACCCCATTGGCACTACCCCAGCACATTGATGGTGCCCGAGGTGTTCTGTGGGCACTGCTAGTGCGCCCAATGGGCACCACCTGGCCATAGATGATTTGGAGTTGGGGACCAAGTGTAGTGTGTCAAAATTCACAGATGACACTAAGACGGGTAGCAGGGCAAAGTGTGCAGAGGACGCTGAAAGTCTGCAAAGGGATATAGATAGTCTAAATGATAGGCGAGGCTCTGGCAAATGGAGTACAATGTTGGTAAATGTGAGGTCATCCATTTTGGTAGGAATAACAGCAAAATGGACTATTATTTAAATGGTAAAAAATTGCAGCATGCTGCTGAGCAGAGGGACCTGGCTGTCCTTGTGCAGGAATCTCAAGGAGTTAGTTTGCAGGTGCAGCAGGTAATTAAGAAGGCAAATGGAATTTTGTCCTTCATTGCTAGAGGGATGTAGTTTAAAAACAGCTAGGTTATGTTGCAGCTGTATAAGGTGCTGGGAAGGCCACACCTGGAGTACTATGTGCAGTTTTGGTCTCCTTACTTGAGAAAGGATATACTGGCACTGGAGGGGGTGCAGAGGAGATTCACTAGGTTGATTCTGGAGTTGAGAGGGTTGGCTTATGAGGAGAGACTGAGTAGACTGGGGCTATATTCATTGGAATTCAGAAGAATGAGGGGAGATCTTATAGAAACATAAGATTATGAAGGGAATAGATAAGATAGAAGCAGGGAAGTTGTTTCCTCTGGCGGGTGAAACTAGAACTAGGGGGCATAGCCTCAAAATAAGGGGGAGCAGATTTAGGACTGAGTTGAGGAGGAACTCCTTCACACAAAGGGTTGTGAATCTGTGGAATTCCCTGCCCAATGGAGCAGTTGAGGCTACCTCATTGAATGTTTTTAAGGCAAGGATAGATAAATTTTTGAACAGTAAAGGAATTAAGGGTTATGGTGAGCGGGCGGGTAAGTGGAGCTGAGTCCACGAAAAGATCAGCCATGATTTTATTGAATGGCGGAGCAGGCTCGAGGAGCCAGATGGCCTACTCCTGCTCCCAGTTCTTATGTTCTTATGCCCCCAACCACCCAGGGGCTTCAATGGTCTTTGAGGAGCACCCCCCCACCGTGTGGCCATCACGCCAGGTCTCTGCTACTGGAGACTAGTTGTGATTCGCGCCAACATTGGTGAACCAGATAGGCTTTTACAATAATCGCCGATAGTTTCATGGTCACCATGTCTGAGAATGGGATTTTATTTCAGATTTATTAACGGAATTTAAATTCCACCATGGTGGGATTTGAACCAGTGTCTTCAGAACATTAGCCTGGATCTCTGGATTACTAGTCCAGTGACATTAGCACTGGAGCATTGACTCCCCCCTTATATATGTGAGCATAAAATGTACATAATATGACAATTTTGTGAAGCATTCCTGTCAGATAATGCTCCATTCCAGGAGTGCTGAATCAAAATAACAGCCTAATATCTCTTTTGTTATTAGTACCATGCTTTTTATTCTTCTTACATCTCGCCATGAGGTGGTCATTGTGGGGCAGTGGGTAGCATCCCTTGCCTCTGAGCCAGTAACTCGGGGTTCAAGTCCCACCCCAGGACTTGATGGCCAAGGAAGCTGCATTCATAACATGGCCAAATAGGTTAAGTATCAACCTGCAAATCCTTTCAAACACGCCAATAGCCATGCCTGATGTGGGGTGGCACCCCTCAAGTTATAGGCCCCTATGATTGACTAGCGACCTGGGACTTACTAGCTATGGAAACAAATGAAAGTCTGCCTGAGTGAATTGGAATTACTTCTAGCCATTGCTGTGGAGGACAGATACAGACTTACTTTCTTAGTAGTTCCCATGTCTAGAGATGCATGAGGCAGACAAAGCCCTTGATCTCTCCTCTCCACAGCCCATGTTCTCACACTATTCCAGCACCTATTGCCATACAGAGGCACGACTTAAATTGGGGAATCTTCATGACCTTTCCATTCTTCAACGAGAAGCGTGAGAACAGGAGGAATACACCCAGTATTCAGCCCCTTCCACCATTCAGTAACGTCATGGCAGATTCGTGACCCAACTCCAAAGACCCATCATATCCATTAATATCTTTGGTTAATAAGCAAATGCATTATCTGTGTTTATGTAATCCTTCCTGGTAGTTTTACCTTTAAAGTCTAGATATCATTCTGGTAAATCTACACTGCATAGCCTTCCAAAATCAATTGACTCTTTTAAAGACACTCAGAATTGAACAAGTTATTGAGGCCCCAACACTGATCCCTCAGGGAAACCTCACGCCATGTGTGGCCAATTAGAGTTAACAGCTCTTAGAGTTAGAGCTGACAGTCATCTGGACTCGAAATGTTAACTCTGTTTCTCTCTCCTCAGATGTTGCCAGGCCTGCTGAGTTTTTCCAGCATTTTACGTTTTTATTTCAGATTTCCAGCACCAACAATATTTTGCTTTTGTTCAACTAGAGCATAAGCTTAATTCCATCTGGCTTCAACCTGCCATGCCAATATTGGGCACTCCTCAACTGTTTTCAAACTGGCAAAGGTCTTTGTTTAAAGTTTTAAAGTTTACTTATTAATGTCACAAGGAGGCTTACATTAACACTGCAATGAAGTTACTGTGAAAATCCCCTAATTGCCACATTCTGGCGCCTGTTCGGCTACATTAAGGAGAATTTAGCATGGCCAATGCACCTAACCAGCACGTCTTTCAGACTGTGGGAGGAAACCGGAACACCAGGAGGAAACCCACGCAGACACAGGGAGAACGTGCAGACTCCACACAGACAGTGACCCAGGCCGTGAATTAAATCCAGGTCCCTGCCGCTGCGAGGCAGCAGTGCTAACCAGTGTGCCACCGTGCTGCCCTTATGAGCCCTTCAATTCTGAGTGCCTTTAAAAGAGTCAATTGATTTTGGAAGGCTATGCGGTGTAGATTTACCAGAATGATATCTAGACTTTAAAGGTCCCACCCCATTGGCACTACCCCAGCACACTGATGGTGCCCATCTAGCCCTGCCGAGGTGTTCTGTGGGCACTGCTAGTGTGCCCAATGGGCACCACCTGGCCATAGATGATTTGGAGTTGGGGACCAAGTGTAGTGTGTCAAAATTCACAGATGACACTAAGACGGGTAGCAGGGCAAAGTGTGCAGAGGACGCTGAAAGTCTGCAAAGGGATATAGATAGTCTAAATGATAGGCGAGGCTCTGGCAAATGGAGTACAATGTTGGTAAATGTGAGGTCATCCATTTTGGTAAGAATAACAGCAAAATGGGGTACTACAAAATCCCCTAATTGCCACATTCTGGCGCCTGTTCGGCTACATTGAGGAGAATTTAGCATGGCCAATGCACCTAACCAGCACGTCTTTCGGACTGTGGGAGGAAACCGGAACACCAGGAGGAAACCCACACAGACACAGGGAGAATGTGCAGACTCCGCACAGACAGTGACCCAGGCCGTGAATTAAATCCAGGTCCCTGCCGCTGCGAGGCAGCAGTGCTAACCAGTGTGCCACCATGCTGCCCTTATGAGCCCTTCAATTCTGAGTGCCTTTAAAAGAGTCAATTGATTTTGGAAGGCTATGCGGTGTAGATTTACCAGAATGATATCTAGACTTTAAAGGTAAAACTACCTTTCACATGAGATGATGGACAGGCAGTAGGTCCAATGGTGATGAGATGTGAAACGAGAACGTGTTAAAATTCATTAAATGGTTATAGGGCAAAAGCAATTGTGTAAATTGGCCAAAGATCAGAGATTGGCCAATTTTCATAGCCCAGAGATGTCTGGATTTTTAACAACTTTTAAAACAAGCTGGAAGCTGAAAGCAAATTGATCACACAGATATAGGCAGATTGGATTGACTTTGTGAATATGGTAACCAGGGAAATAATTGGCGAAATCAGGCCACACAATCGTATGTGTTGGTTCAAATTTAAGTGGCTGCTCTGAACATTGAACTCCTGCGGACAACTCGTTAACAGGACTTACAAAATAACTACCACTGTTCCTGGATTGGCCCCCACATTCTGGAGAATTTCCTCAAAACGGTTCATTGGGATCCTCCTCCCATCCAGATGAGATGATGAACAGGCCACAGGCCCAATGGCGATGGGATAGTTTTGCACGGTGCTGACAGCTGAAGAGGCCAATCAAGGAGAGGCAGATTGTACCACTCTATTACTGAGGGTAAAGCCCATTCACCTGACGATGAGGCTGACAGCTGAATCTTTCACGAGGCACGATGCATTGAACTTGTTAAAGATCAAAGGCTTCAAGTGTAATCTGCAAGTGACATCTCCTCTCTGTCAGGGGACTTCAAGGGGATCTGCTCTTCCCCGCAGTTTCTGACAGGGAGAAAGGAAAGTCTCTGCTGCAGAATGGAGTGCTGCAATGATTAAAAATCCTGCCAGGTGACTGGGGGGCACTGAGATTAAAGCGACCTGGCCACTTCAGAATTTGCACAGCTGGCAGGCAGGAATGCAGATGTTGATCTCAGAGCTGCCTGAAATCACCATGCCAGGGGCAGTCCAGCCATGACGCCCCCATCCCGGTGGAGAGTGGCGAGATCAACCCCTTGCCCCCAGCCCAAGCCCAGCTAACCCTTGCCCGGCAGCAGCAGAGGAGCAAATGGCCACTGGGTCTAGCTCCTCAAGTCCCACGGGGTCCAAGGTGCCAGGCCAGAGTGTCAGTGCCAGGGTGCCAGCAGACAGTGCACTCTTGGCACTGCCAAGGTCCGTTGCTTGAAGAGGCCTGAGTGAAGGGTTTCTGAGGAGGAAGGGGGCTTGATTAGAGTCTGAGAGGGGAGGGGGGCCTGAGTAGGGGGCTCTGAGGATGGAGTGGGTCTGGTTAGGGGTCAGGTCTGATAAATTTCATGCCTCCATGGTGCGGGGGGGGGAGGATACCTCTCTCTGCTGTGGGGTTGGGGCCCCTTCAGCTGTCAGCACCATGCAAAACTATCCCATCACCATTGGACCTGTTACCTGTCCATCATCTCATGTGGATGGGAGGAGGATCCCACAACCCTTGGGATCCAACACACCTGGTCCTTGCCTGTGAGGATCTGAATGAAAACCTGCCCAGTGCAGATCCCTCTGGGGAGTTGGGTGAATAGCCAGAGATATTTGACTTAGGTTGCAAGCCCGTTAATTACATTGAAATGTGTAGTTTTGAATATGCATCGGCTCCCCCCCGCCGCTCTGGCAGGGAACCTGATCAGGGCTGGCTGGGTAGTCTGGTAGGGTCCCAGTGGGTTTGGCGCACTGCAATTTGCGATTGGGGCTCGTGGGCCCGGAGAATCCCCCCCCCCCCCCCCCCCCCAGGATTGCATTGTTGCAAGAAAATGGGTGGGGGGAGGTGGGGGCACTGCCTCGATTATTGGCAAGGGTGTGATCCTTGTGCTAAAAGAATTATGTGTCTCGGGACGGATCTTGGTGACTTGCAAAGTTTATTTATTAGTGTCACAAGTAGGCTTACATTAACACTGCAATGAAGTTACTGTGAAAATCCCCCAGTCGCCATACTCTGGCGCCTGTTCGGGTACACTGAGGGAAAATTTAACATGGCCAATGCACCTAACCAGCATGTCTTTCAGATTCTGGAGGAAACCAGAGCATCCGGAGGAAACCCACGCAGACATGCAGAGAATGTGCAGACTCTACACAATGATCCAGGCCGAGAATTGAACCCAAGTCCCTGGCACTGTGAGGCAGCAGTGCTAACCACTATGCCACTATGCCGCCCCAAGGAAACCTGGGTGGATCTGATCATCTGCAGCAATGGGACATTATTTCCCTGTGTGATTGTCAGGGTGGGCAGTATTTGAAATTAAGGAGAGTTAAAGGGAACAATGTATGTCAATTGGGGACAACCCCTGATCCGGGGGTGACACAGGCAGCCCATCTGGGTTTGGAGTGTGGCCCACAAGATATTTTGTTGATTGTTGCCCACATGCACGATTGCCACATTCTGCTGATTTCCGTCCACATAATTTTTTTCCTACCGGTATGACTGCAGTGAAATGCGAGGGCAAGTGAAGTGAGGTGTGTGCTGATTGCACAAAGCATTGACTGTGAGAGCTGTGCACTCCTTCTGCGTCAAGTGTAAATATTTTGTTTTTACCATTTGAAGTTCTATTAACATATGAATGGTTAAGCGTTTTCTATAACTCATCACAAAATATTGTGTGTGTATTAAATGTATTTAATCTTATTCATGGGGCCATGGTTAGTGAACAAGCCTGATTTCAATCCTGCGGCCCACTGAGATGAAGAAGGGTCATTCATGCGGCCCACTCACTCGCCTCCATTGCCTAACACTGGTTATGTGCAATCTGAAAAAATCTTCAGGGTTTTGTGTTTATCTTACTGGTTACTGTGGACGTTATCTGAGATTGAAGAATGTTCAGTAACAGTGTGTGTTAATACTGTTTGATGGTAAGGGGAACAATGTGCTGATGTTCATGTTTTCCATTGTACAATAAATTGTTAAACAAATACTGGGATAAGAACAGAAAATTCTGGGAATATTCAGCAAGTTATGGCTACATCTGTGGAGAGAAACAAGGTGAATGTTTCTTATATCAGAACTGAGAAAAGTTAGAGATGTAATATAATATACAGGCCCCCTAGCAGTAGTCAGGATGTGGGGCAGAAAATAAATCAGGAGATGGAAAAGACATATAAAAAAGGCAATATTACAATAATCATGGGGGACTTCAATATGCAGGTGGACTGGTGGGTAGGTAGTGGATCCCAAGAATTTGTGGAATGTCTAAGAGATGGTTTTTTGGAGCAGCTTGTGACAGAGCCTACTAGGGAACAGGCAATTCTGGATTTGGTGATGTGTAATGATGATGTGGAGATGCCGGCGTTGGACTGGGGTAAACACAGTAAGAAGTTTAACAACACCAGGTTAAAGTCCAACAGATTTATTTGGTAGCAAAAGCCACACAAGCTTTCGAAGCTCTAAGCCCCTTCTTCAGGTGAGTGGGAATTCTGTTCACAAACAGAACTTATAAAGACACAGACTCAATTTACATGAATAATGGTTGGAATAGCCTATCTTGATGCTCTCTCCACTCCCATTGTTTTGTTTCTTAAAGACTGGATTAGTTGTAAGTATTCCCATTCCAACCATTATTCATGTAAATTGAGTCTGTGTCTTTATAAGTTCTGTTTGTGAACAGAATTCCCACTCACCTGAAGAAGGGGCTTAGAGCTTCGAAAGCTTGTGTGGCTTTTGCTACCAAATAAACCTGTTGGACTTTAACCTGGTGTTGTTAAACTTCTTACGATGTGTAATGAGGCAGACGTAATTAGGGAACTTCAGGTGAAGAAACCCTTAGGGAGCAGTGACCACAATATGATAGATTTTACCCTGCAGTTTGAGAGGGAGAAGCTGGAATCAATGTAACGGTATTACAATTAAATAAAGGTAACTACAAAGACATGAGGGAGGAACTGGCCAGAGTTGATTGGAAAGGGAGACTAGCAGAGAAGACAGTGGAACAGCAATGGCAGGAGTTTTTGAGAGTTATTCAGGAGGCACAACAGAAATTCATCCTAAGGAGGAGGGAACATGCTAAGGAGAGGACAAGGCATCCATGACTGACGAGGGAAGTCAAGGCAGCATAAAAGCAAAAGAAAAAGCATACAAAGTGGCAAGGATTAGTGGGAAGCCAGAGGATTGCTTCTCGGCCTTTTGGCTAAGATCAAGTGTAGTATGGATCGCCTGCACTTGGTCGAGGTCATTATGTTACGCTGAGGCTTCATATGTTTCATATGAAGCAATTTTTTAAAGCGGCATCTCGGCCTTTTGGCTAAGATGCAAATGAGCTCAAGTCTTGGAGGAGGATCCTCCCCCTTCTCCAATCAGCTTGACTCATGTAGATCAGGCCCAGGACAGCATGGTTTTGGTCTCCCGTCCTGTCTTGTCAGCCTGGATCTGAAATGTCTCAACTTGTTGAGACTCTGAATTGGATTTGATTTGATTGAATTGGAAAAGTATTTTTAAAAAAGCCAGAGGATTGGGAAGATTTTAAAAGCGAGCAGAGAACAACTAAAAAAGCAACAAGGGGGGAGAAGATGAAATATGAGTGTAAGCTAGCTAATAATATAGAAGAAGATAGGAAGAGTTTTTTTCAAAATATAAAAGGTAAGAGAGAGGCAAAAATACCCATTGGACCACTGGAAAATGAGGCTGGAGAAGTAATAATAGGAAACAAAGCAATGGCAGAGGAACTGAATAGTTACTTTGCATCAGTCTTCATGGTGGAAGACAACAGTGGGATGCCAGAGCTCCAGGAGAGTCAGGGGGCACAGGTGAGTATAGTAGCCATCACCATGGAGAAGGTTCTGGGGAAACTGAAAGATCCGGAGGTGGATAAATCACCTGGACCGGATGGACTACACCCCAGGGTTCTAAAAGAGATAGCTGAGGAAATTGTGGAGGCATTGGTGGTGATCTTTCAGTAATCACTGGAGGCAGGGAGGGTACCAGAGGACTGGAAAGTAGCGAATGTAACACCGCTGTTTAAGAAGGGAGAGAGGCAGCAGACGGGAAATTATAGGCCGGTTAGCCTGACTTCGGTCATTGGCAGGACTTTAGAGTCCATTATTAAAGATGAGATCGCGGAGTACTTGGCAGTGCATGATAAAGTAGGACTGGGTCAGCACGGCTTTGTCAAGGGGAGGTCATGTCTGACAAATCTGTTAGAGTTCTTTGAGGAGGTAACAAGGAAGTTAGATAAAGGAGAACCAGTGGATGTGATTTATTTAGATTTCCAGAAAGCCTTTGACAAGGTGCCGCATAAGAGACTGTTAAATAAGTTAAATGCTCATGGTGTTCAGGGTAATATGGATAGAGGATTGGCTGACTGGCAGAAGGCAGAGAGTGGGGATAAAGGGGTCTTTTTCAGGATGGCAGCCGGTGACTAGTGGTGTGCCTCAGGGGTTGTGCTGGGACCACAACTTTTCACAATATACATTAATGATTTGGAAGAAGAAACTGAAGACACTGTTGCTAAGTTTGCAGATGATACAAAGATATGTAGAGGGACAAATAGTATTGAGGAAGCGGGGGGGCTGCAGAAGGACTTGGACAGGTTAGGAGAGTGGGCAAAGAAGTGGCAGATGGAATACAATGTGGAAAAGTGTGAGATTATGCACTTTGGAAGGAGGAATGGAGGCATAGACTATTTTCTAAATGGAAAAATGCTTAGGAAATCAGAAACACAAAGGGACTTGGGAATCATTGTTCAAGATTCTCTTAAGGTTAACGTGCAGGTTCAGTCGGCAGTTAGGAAGGCAAATGCAATGTTAGCATTCATGTTGAGAGGGCTAGAATACAAGAGCAAGGATGTACTTCTGAGGCTGTATTAGGCTTTGGTCAGACCCCATTTGGAGTATTGTGAACAGTTTTGGGCCCCACATCTAAGGAAGGATGTGCTGGCCTTGGAGTTCACAAGAATGACCCCTGGAATGAAGAGCTTGTTGTATGAGGAACGGTTGAGGACTCTGGGTCTGTATTTGTTGGAGTTTAGAAGGGTGAGGTGGGATCTTATTGAAACTTACCGGATACTGCAAGGCCTGGATAGAGTGGATGTGGAGAGGATGTTTCCACTAGTAGGAAAAACTATAACCAGAGGGCACAACCTCAGGCCAAAGGGACGAGTCTTTAAAACAGAGATGAGGAGGAATTTCTTCAGCCAGAGAGTGGTGAATCTGTGGAACTCTTTGCCCAGAAGGCTGTGGAGGACAGGTGGATGAGAAAAATATCAGCAATGATTGAATGGCAAAGCAGACTTGATGGCCGAATGGCCTAATTCTGTTCCTATGTCTTATGGTTTTATGGTCATATGGTCTAACAGGTTTTAAATAAAGGGTGGGTGGGACAAGGACAAAAGGGAGGTCTGTGAAAGGCTGGAAGATAGGAATTTCAGAAGAGTTAGTCTCCCAGGGTCAAAGGGATACAAGGCAAATGGGAGTGATTTCTGTAATGTGCAGAGCAATACAATGAATGAAATTCCACAGACTGCTGCTGTTTTACCCATTTCATTTCTATCAATTCCGAGTACACTCGGAACTATCTTTCCACATCCTTGCTGTGATGGTATTTCTGGTCAGCTGGTGGCCATGCTAAGTTAGATCAGTTTTTTGTGTCTGTGGCAAATTGTTTATTTCACAGGTCTGCTTGTAAAGCACCATTTTCACCAGTTCCAGATGTTATTCAGGCAGACATGGGTTCCTTTGACAGCAAGTAATGAGGGATGCAGGAAGTGTAGCAGCTTGGGTGTTTTGTCAGAGGGTGTCGTGTAACAATTCACTTGCCTTGCTCAGAGACAAATGTGATCAATATTGATCTTTGACCAATATTGGTCACATCTGGGTACCATTGTGAAAAGTAAACCCATAGAGAAAAGCTATGTGTATTTTCTATAACTGGTTGTGCTTTCTGCTATGTTGTTTGACTTATTTGTCAGCTCATTAGTTTGGGCTTTCATTTGATGGCAGTTGTACTGGATTGGGGAAATGTGATGTGTAATTATAATCCCTCTCTGGAAAGGCTGGCTGGGGGGGAAGGGCGAGGCTAATTTGTAATCAAACTAAGTCAGTTATAAATTGGACACAGTCTCTGGTGAAGGTATTTGTGCGTATCTCATAGTTCTTGTGGGTGCTTGTCTTTTCTCAGTTTAATTCAGTGGTGCTTATTAATTAGCATACGCACTGCAGCAGTCTATGAGTTGACCCAGTCTATAGACCTGTGTCAGTGTCACACAGTTAACAAGGTGTGTGTTGGGGTTGTGAGGGTGTAGCATATGTTCGTGTGTGTGTGTGTGTGTGTGTGTGTGAGTGAGAGAAAGAGAGAGAAGAGCATTTGAGTGGTATATGTCCCAATGTGTGCATGTGAGAGAGGGGGTATTTGAGTGGCATATGTCCTGACGTGTGAGGAATATTTCAGTTTGTGTGCGTGTCTGTTTGTGAGAGAGAGGGGTTTTTGAGTGGTATATGTCCTGATGTGTGAGAAGTATCTGAGTGCGTGTGTTTGTGTGAGAGAGAGGGGTTTTTGAGTGGTATATGACACAATGTTGTGTGTGTTTGAGAGAGAGATAGAGAGACGGAGGCAGTGGAGTATTTGACAAGGGTTGTGGCTGAAAGTTACTGCACCAACCCCTCACCCCAAAGAAGAAATGTAATTCCTGAACTGACCAATTTTAACAAGACTACCCCATAGCTATAACACCCACCTTAAGGAGTGAGGGTGGGCTCAGGGAGAGGATGGCCTGCCCTCAAGAGCTGCTGACCAACATTATTATCAAGCAGCTCTAGAAGTCGCATCAGCACCAGAATTCAGCAGGAGGCGCTGCTGGGTCTGTAACAAGTCCCTGTGTTAACATCTGCCGAGCGCCTTTGATTGGGCGACAGCTGGCAGGTGCTTGTGACCATTAGTGGGGCCTGGGATGAGATATCTGCGGTAAACTACGAAGCCTTTCCAGCTGAAAGGTAGCAGGGTGGAGGGTGCGACATCAGTGGGATTTGACTTAGACCCCTGGAACCACTTGGCAGTCTTTCAGCAGGCATGGAGAAATCTCACCAGACGACCCCAACCCAATGGCGACAGTCAACCTGAGGAGTCCTGGCCCAGCCTGAGCCTCCTTCAAGTCCCTGTGTCCATGGGCCTCACCCCCACCCCCATCCCCACCTCATCCCGTACGATGGCAGTGACTGACCTGCCCTTTTGCACTCTGGAGGTTGGTGCTAAGCAGTACTCACCTCCTCACTTGCCCTCACAACTGCTGTGCCCAAATCACACTTTAAAGGGGAACCCGTGTGAGATCATGGCAGAGAGGTGGGTGCATTCTTTGTGAACAGAATTCCCACTCACCTGAAGAAGGGGCTTAGAGCTTCGAAAGCTTGTGTGGCTTTTGCTACCAAATAAACCTGTTGGACTTTAACCTGGTGTTGTTAAACTTCTTACTGTGCATTCTTGGAACCAGGTCTGGGTTGCGTGCTGATTTTGCTAATGATATTGAAATGCAGTCAATCTCATGCTCATGCTAATCACTCTCATGCCCTTTCTGGGTGAGAATGAGGGTGGGAGAATTAAGAAAAGGGGCAGAAGAATTGCAAACTGTTTGGCACTGGGTGCAAAGTGTGGTCTTAGGCTCACACGCTGTTCTCCAGCATCATTGAGATCTAATAATGGCAAAGCGAGGTCGGAGAATCCCCCCATGCTCCCCCCCCCCCCCCCCCTCCGCCCCCCCACCCTGCCCCTAGCTTAATAATTTGTTCAAATGCAATGGCCTGAATTTGATGCTCACTCCTTCCCACCCCCTCCCTCATTCTCCTCCCCCTACCCCCTCATCCCCCTGTGTTTTGAGGTGGGGGGGGGGTGAGGAATTGTACACAATTCCCTCTGGGATTCTGTCTTTCCTGAGCCAGATTGAATTTTATAGTGGAACAGACAGGAGTTTGTTCGGGGAATCTGCCCTTGTCCCAACTAAAGCCCTTAATGGCCACTTAAGGACCTGTTCCCATCGAGCCTCAATATCCTGACTGGTGTGCACCAGATAGTTTGGAGGGGATGGGGGAAATTGGTGAAATAAAAAATAATTTGAATCCTAAATCTTGGGCAGGAAGGTTGGGGGATGGCATGGGGAGGTGGTTGTGGTTGTGGTTGTGGTTCCACCCCCCCCCCCCCCCGTCTCGCCCCACCAGATCGCTGGGGGCACTTTCCCCTCTGGTACTGGACACCTCTGGACCTGCATCCCACACCCAACCCCCAGAACGTGGTCTTTCCTCAACCCAACACCCCCATAGCCCCCCTCGAAGCCCACCTCTCCCAGGAGATTCCTACTCCCCCATCCCCTACCCCAGGACCCCCCTATTCTCCCCTCTGCTGCCAAAGGACCCTTGCCACTTACTTGGCCTTCATGTTCCAACACACTCTCCCAGGCATGTAACTGCAGTGCGTCTTCAGGCCACTGTGACTGGAGGGACAGGAGAGCTGCTATCAATTCTGCTTGGCTGGCAGCTCTCCAAAGGACTTTCATCCAACTGATTGGTCTGTTGCCAATCAATGCTCATTAAAGCTTCAAATGGCAGTGGGTCTGTTGATGTTGTTGAGGATGTGTTTCCAGTTGATGCTCCACACAAAAAGATGCCCCAGCTGACTCCAGAAGGTGGGGTCGAAAGCTTCCACCGTCCTAAAAATTCAGGCTAAAGATTTTGCACACTTGAGTGTATTGGAAATGAATACTTTGCATCGGTATTCACGAAGGAGAGGGGCGTGTTAACCGGGAGTGTCTCGGAGGGAGGTGTTGACCCGTTAGAGAAAATCTCCATTACAAGAGAGGAAGTGTTAGGTTTTTTAGGGAACATTAAAACTGACAAAGCCCCAGGGCCTGATGGCATCTATCCTCGACTGCTCAGGGAGACGAGAGATGAAATTGCTGGGCCTCTGACGGAAATCTTTGTCGCTTCTTTGGACACAGGTGAGGTCCCAGAGGATTGGAGGATAGCGAATGTGGTCCCGTTGTTTAAGAAGGGTAGCAGGGATAACCCAGGAAATTATAGGCCAGTGAGCTTGACGTCCGTGGTAGGGAAGTTGTTGGAGAGGATTCTTAGAGACAGGATGTATGTGCATTTAGAAAGGAACAATCTCATTAGTGACAGACAGCATGGTTTTGTAAGAGGGAGGTCGTGCCTTACAAATTTGGTGGAGTTTTTTGAGGAAGTGACAAAAATGGTTGATGAAGGAAGGGCCGTGGATGTCGTCTATATGGATTTCAGTAAGGCATTTGACAAAGTCCCACATGGCAGGTTGGTTAAGAAGGTTAAGGCTCATGGGATACAAGGAGAAGTGGCTAGATGGGTAGAGAACTGGCTTGGCCATAGGAGACAGAGGGTAGTGGTCGAAGGGTCTTTTTCCGGCTGGAGGTCTGTGACCAGTGGTGTTCCGCAGGGCTCTGTACTGGGACCTCTGCTATTTGTGATATATATAAATGATTTGGAAGAAGGTGTAACTGGTGTAATCAGCAAGTTTGCGGATGACACGAAGATGGCTGGACTTGCGGATAGCGAAGAGCATTGTCGGGCAATACAGCAGGATATAGATAGGCTGGAAAATTGGGCGGAGAGGTGGCAGATGGAGTTTAATCCGGATAAATGCGAAGTGATGCATTTTGGAAGAAATAATGTAGGGAGGAGTTATACAATAAATGGCAGAGTCATCAGGAGTATAGAAACACAGAGGGACCTAGGTGTGCAAGTCCACAAATCCTTGAAGGTGGCAACACAGGTGGAGAAGGTGGTGAAGAAGGCATATGGTATGCTTGCCTTTATAGGACGGGGTATAGAGTATAAAAGCTGGAGTCTGATGATGCAGCTGTATAGAACGCTGGTTAGGCCACATTTGGAGTACTGCGTCCAGTTCTGGTCGCCGCACTACCAGAAGGACATGGAGGCGTTAGAGAGAGTGCAGAGAAGGTTTACCAGGATGTTGCCTGGTATGGAGGGTTTTAGCTATGAGGGGAGATTGGGTAAACTGGGCTTGTTCTCCCTGGAAAGACGGAGAATGAGGGGAGACCTAATAGAGGTGTACAAGATTATGAAGGGTATAGATAGGGTGAACAGTGGGAAGCTTTTTCCCAGGTCGGAGGTGACGATCACGAGGGGTCATGGGCTCAAGGTGAGAGGGGCGAGGTATAACTCAGATATCAGAGGGATGCTTTTTACACAGAGGGTGGTGGGGCCTGGAATGCGCTGCCAAGTAGGGTGGTGGAGGCAGATACGCTGGCATCGTTTAAGACTTACCTGGATAGTCACATGAGCAGCCTGGGAATGGAGGGATACAAACGATTGGTCTAGTTGGACCAAGGAGCGGCACAGGCTTGGAGGGCCGAAGGGCCTGTTTCCTGTGCTGTACTGTTCTTTGTTCTTTGTTCTTTGTTCACACCAATGAATTTCCCATGTTGTTGCTCACAGTGGGTCGGATGATACATTGTTCCCTACTAAAAAGAATATTATACATTCACTATATGGTGCATTCCTTAATGCCAGTTTGAAACAAGGGTGTAAAAGAAAACAGGATCCTGTGTGATGAGCTCTGTACTTTACAAAAAACTTATATTTGGGACATATCACCTTTACCCAGATTGAAACTTAACCAAGCTAGTTCTGGGAACGAAACATGTGACGAGCAGTGAAGTGATTTCTGAGAAATGGCCTGGTTGAAATGGGAATGAGAGCTGGGTAACCAATAGAGGAAAATGAAAGCTAATTGTGTGGCTCGGATTTCAGGTTCTGTGCAGAATGCAGGCATGTAGGACTCCTGGTGCTTAGGAGAAGCAAGAATAATTCTGTACAATATTGGTCAGTTTTTTGTTTGGTACTAAGAAGAACACACAGGGCACTGAGAACTCCCAGTGTGCAAACTAAGTAAAAGGGACTGAAAGCTGAAAGCAGTGTGAATAGCTCAGGCACACTAAAGAGCTGCGTTTTTGTGCCAGAGGCGACCAAATTGGTGTTGTTTGTTGGTTGAAAGCTAAAGGTGCTGATGACTCGAGGGCCAAATCAAGTGAGTAGGAAAGTGAGAAATCCTACATACTGGAGGCAGAGTTTGACAGAGACTGCACGTGGTGCTACATTTTTTTGCGGTGGGAGCGATATTGAGATATTTGAGAGACTTATTCTCGTTGTATCGTCTATTTAATGTGAACTCTATTGCTTCTATTCAAATGCCATTTGTCTGTTAATATGTACTTAATTTTATGTTGATTTTTGGATTTGATAGTCACAGCGAAAATTTTCAAAAGAGGAATCTTCTTTATCGGGGGCTCCTTTCAGTGGAATTATTTGAGGATTCCTTTCTTTGCAGGCTCTTTGTCTGCACAGGGACAGTAATACTATTCTGTCTAAAATCAAAATACTGCAGATCCTGGAGGCCTGAATGGCATGGTGGCACAGTGGTTAGCACTGCTGCCTCACAGCAATGGGACCCGGGTTCAATTCCAGCCTTGGGTCACTGTCTGTGTGGAGTTCGCGCATTCTCTGCGTGGGTTTCCTTCAGGTGCTCCGGTTTCCTCCCACAGTACAAAGGTGTGTAGGTTAGGTTGATTGGCCATGCAAAATTGACCCTTAATGTCAGGGGGATTAGCAGGGTAGATGTGTGGGGTTACAGGAATAGGGCCTGGATGGGATTGTGGTCGGTACAGACTCGGTGGGCCAAATGGCCTCCTTCAGTACTGTAGGGATTCTAAAACAGAAAGTGCTGGAAAACTCAGCAGATCTGACAGCATCTGTGGAAAGAGAGAGAAATAGAGTGAACTTTTGGGTCTAATGTGAACTATCAGACTGCCTGTTCCAAAGAAGAATCATATCAGATTTGAAACGTTTCCTTTGTCTCTCTCCACTGAGGCTGCCAGACTGCTGAGTTTTTCCACACTTTCTGTTTTTATTTCTGAATGTGCTGACTGTTTGGTTTCAGACTCAATGTGCCAAACAAGACACAATTTGGAGCTAAAAATGGGCCAGAAACTCAGTTAACAAAGTCACGACAAGATTAATTATAAAATGTAAGCACCAGGCGTCTAACAGAGAGATAGACCTTGCAAAGATGTATGGCTGGAAATATTTCAACACCTTGTATGGGTAAGTCTGCTGATTTCAGTATACATTTCTCTATATTTAAGCTTTATTTGTCAGTATTAATGAATGCCACTCTTTAGTTTGTTTTATTATTAAAATCCTTGGCTTACTGGCAAAAGAATGTGGTGACTAAAAACATTTTGAATAACTTGTCAGCTCATTATCTGTTGGCTCCTGACTGTACTAGGAGTTTGCTAACTGCTTGCTGTGTTATCTTTAATCAGCAGAGTTTTTTTTAACCTATTCAATATTTCAATGTTAGTTTTACTGTTAAAATTTTGAATCAAAATAAATAGTCACTCAGCACCGTTGACCAGTGATGATTGGTAACTTTCCTAAATGATATTTGAAGCAATGAAGCAAACTTACCAAAACCGACTAAGTGCCATTTTGTGTGGGTGACAATTGGCTACATAAGGAAGATAGGTCATATACAAGCTGTCAGGATTTTTACTCTTTTTTTTCACTAATCGTGATCAAACTGCTACATTTCAAGCAGTCGACTCTGATTAATTCAAAGTCATTCATTACTGAGAAAGAAAATCAAATTATCGGGTCATTTGCATGAAGTAATTGAAATGAAACGGCACAGGAGGTGTTTTCACACAGCTTTTTAATCTGAATTATCTGTAATTCAAATGGAAATCACAAAGGAAAGGAAGAGACCGTGTAGTAATAACTATTTGAAAACAGTTTAGAAAAAACATTGGCCCAGAGATTCCGTACCCTGGAGGGTCAAACCCTGGAGGCACACTGGGGGCTCTCTCAGACGTCCCCACACAAGGACAGCATGGTAATTGTTCAGGAAGTTCAACCTTCTGATACGCAAATACCCACCATCAGGAATGATTTGATACTCCGATTTAAATTGGAGATTATGGATGGTTTGGACTCACTTCGCAGAATAGTTACTAATGAAAGGGTGGCACAGTGGTTAGCACAGCTGCCTCTCAGTGCCAGGGACCTGAGCTCGATTCCTGGCTTGGGTCACTGTCAGTGCGGAGTCTGTACATTCTCCCCTTGTCTGCGTGGGTTTCCTCCCACAGTCCAAAGATTTGCACATTAGGTGGATTGGCCATGCTAAATTCCCCCTTAGTGTCAAATGAACTAGCTACGGCAAATACATGGGCTAATAGGGATAGGGCCTGAGTGGGATTGTGTTCTGTGCAGACTCAATGGGCCGAATGGCCTTCTTCTGCACTGTAGGATTCTATGAAAGGTTAGAAGGATAAAAACACTTATAACCTCTATAGTAGAAACCCACCTTGACCCCATCTCTGGACGTCGCGGCTAACAGCCTGACCCTCCCCTCCCCATAACAACCCAACTGCCCCCGGGTCTTGACCACCCCCTGCTAACTCTATCCTGACCATCTGCAGTCACTGACCACTTAAAATCCCAACTGCCCACCACCATGCCCCTCCCACTCACCCAACCTCTTACAACCATCCAAACCCACAGCCCAAACCCCTAACCCTTCACCCTTCTCCCTGGCTTCTCCAAGTGACTTACCCACTTTATGACAGCTAGTGCTATAAAAAGGGTGTATGGCTTTCCACCCCGGATGCTGCTGCCCTCTACTGGAAGGAGTCCAGAGCTGGTGCGCTGCACATTTCTCACTCAGCCTGGGTCAGAAAATTGGGTGTAAAATGTCCAGCTGGATAAGTACAAAGGAGTGGAGTGGCAATCTGACTGTGACTGTTACTCCTTGGATGCTCTGGGCCAAGGTAAATGCAGATTCTTCTATTGAAATTGCTTTCCTGCTATTGCAGTTTAGTGCTTGTGAAGCCCTCTTTGGTCCCACATGCCCTTTTTTAACCAAGTAAAATATTATTTTTATCTTTCACGGCATGTGCCTCGTTCTGGCTAATCCAGAATTTTTATTGTACTTGGGAAGGTGGTGCTGAGCTACCTTCTTCAACTACTGCAGTCCATGAGGTGTAGGTACAATATATGGGCAATATATTTCAAAGTCAGGATGGTGTGTGGTTTGGAGGGGATCTCCAGGTGGTGGTTCGGAAGGTGCTGTCAAAGAAGCCGTGGTGAGTTGCTGCAGTGCATCTTGTTGATGGTACACACAGCTGCCACTGTTCATCAGTGGTAGAGGGAATGGATGTTGAAGGTGTTCAATGAATCACAGAATGCTACAGTGCAGAAGAGGCCCTTCGGCCCATTGAATCTGCACTGACACGTGAAATGCCCTGGCCTGTCCATCTAATCCCACTTGCCAGCACTTGGCCCATAGCCTTGAATGTTATGGCGCGCCAAGTACTCATCCAAGTACTTTTTAAAAGATGTGAGGCATCCCGTCTCCACCACTCTCCCAGGTAGTGCATTCCAGACCGTCACCACCCTCTGAGTAAAAAGGTTTTTCCTCAAATCCCCCTTAAACCTTCCACCCCTCACTTTTAACTTGTGTCCCTTCGTAACTGACCCTTCAACTAAGGGGAACAGCTGCTCAGTATCCACCCTGTCCATGCCCCTCATAATCTTGAACACCTCAATCAGGTCACCTCTCAATCTTCTCTGCTCCAACAAAAACAACTCAAGCCTATCCAACCTCTCTTCATAATTTAAATGTTCCATCCCAGGCAGCATCCTGGTGAATCTCCTCTGCACCCCCTCCAGTGCGTTCGCGTCCTTCCTCTGATGTGGTGACCAGAACTGCACACAGTACTCCAGCTGTAGCCTCACCAAAGTTCTATACAACTCCATCATGGCCTTTCTGCTTTTGTAATCTATACCCCGATTGATAAAGGTGAGTGTGCCATATGCTTTTTCACCATCCTATTCGCGTTTCCACCTTCAAAGATCTATGGACAAATACGCCAAGGTCCCTTTGTTCTTCAGAACTTCCCAGTGTCAGACCTTTCATCTTATACTTCCTTGTCAAATTGCTCTTCCAAAATTCATCACTTCACACTTTTCAGGGTTAAATTCCATCTGCCACTTATCTGCTTATTTGACCATCTTGTCCATATCTTCCTGTAGCCCAAGACACTCAACCTCACTATTAACTACCCAGCCAATCTTTGTGTCATCGGCAAACTTACTGTTCCTACTCCCCCACATAGTCATCTATGTCATTTATATAAATGATGAACAATAGGGGGCCCAGCACTGTGGGGCCCTGTGGTACGCCACTGGTCACTGGCCTCCAGTCACTAAAGCAGCCGTCTGTCACCACCCTCTGTCTCCTACTGCTAAGCCAATTATGAATCCACCTTGTCAGATCACTCTGTATCCCATGTGCATTAACCTTCTTAATAAGTCTCCCATGTGGGACTTTGTCAAAGGCTGAATGTTGTCCAGGTCTTGCTACATTTGGTCCTCCAAAAAAAGCTGAGGACTTGTTTGGGTAAACGAGTGAAAACACTGCAGCTGTTGTCCCAATGAAAAAACGAAATTGAAGTCAGAGACTTGGAGGGAAATGTAGTTTAATGGGGAAAATCAAAAAGTTAGGACTAATTCTAACTGTGTGGTATATGCTGGGTGGCACAGTGGTTAGCACTGCTGCCTCACAGCGCTAGGGACCCGGTTTCAATTCTGGCCTCGACTGACTGTGTGGAATTTGCACATTCTCCCTGTGCCCATGTGGGTTTCCTCTGGGTGCTCTGGTTTCCTCTCATAGTACAAAGATGTGCAGGTTAGGTTGAATGGCCACAGTAAATTGCCGCTTAGTGTCAGGGAGACTAGCAGGGTAAATATGTGGGGTTACTGGGATAGGGCCTGGGAGGGATTGTTGTTGGTGCAAGCTCAATGGGCCGAATGGCCCGCTTTTGCACTGTAGGGATTCTATGATCTTGCTCTCTCTTCTTGAACCTTATGACCAGATGAAGTCACTGTAAGTTGTTCTGAATAATGTTAATGTTTCCCTTACCACAGACTCTGTAAACATGCTGAGTTAGTGCAATAAAGCAATGAGTTTTATACTGACCACCCTTCCTCACATCTCTTTTGCTGCGTCATTCTTTTTGAATACACCTTGTCTGAAGCAGCTGGATGTTTATCTCCATTCAGAGAACAAAATAATTGCAAGTTTATTTAAAATAAAGTGTATTTAAAATGGTTGTGAATGCCAAATAAATGTTATATGCTTTTAATTATGTTTGATTTGGGGGGATGTAATTTGTTTGGATTATCGAATTAGCCAGAGAAATGGGCATCCGTGTCAAGTGATTTCACTTCGAAACAGAGGAATTCTCCCATCTGGGGCTATCCCATGGTGGGGTGGGTGCGGCAGAGGCTGATGGGAAAACACACCATAGCTTCCAGCCTCGACTTCATTAATGTACACCCGGGGGTCTTGCACCATATTCTATGCGGTATGATGATTCTGTGCCTTTAAGAAATGTGTTTATATTATGTTTCTTGTGAAGGGTATGTTTAAAATTCAGCTCTGTTTTATACAGTGCTGATCTGACCATTCTCATGCTGAGAATGCAGGCTAATGAGTGATTTTAGCTAGCGATGTGTTTGCTTTAATCTGAGTTAATGCATTTTTGTTTCTTTGGTTTTTACCCTGGGGTTTCAGAGTGGGGTTTTGATAAGGCTGATTGACAGAAACAGCCATGTGCTTAAGGAAAGGAGCTGCGCTTACAGGGAAAAACGAGCAGTTACTGTCAGGTTCTGAAAGAAGCAAGCCTCAATGTCTCTCTCTCTGGAGGCTGCTGTTTGAGACCTGCTGGGAGAAATAGTTCTCCCTCTTTGTTTCTCTGTTCAGGGGTATTCTGGAGATTTGAGGACAGGCAACTCACGTAGCAGCACATAAGCCTGTGTGTTGCTAACTGATTTGAAGAGGAGTTTAAGTCTATAAGAGGAATATTGCATGAATTGGAACTAATAGAAATAAGATAGCAGTTAAGAACTGTAGCTTGTCATGTTTAAGTATTTTAATTGGTAAAAATTAAGCTCATTCATTTGTTATAGTTAAACTGTATTGTTAAATAAAGTTTGTTTTGATAA